>NC_060177.1:63075153-63736819 GCF_021184085.1 Oncorhynchus gorbuscha
AGTTTATGGAAAAGAGCAAAAGCTCTGATCTATCCATTTAGACCCCAGTCATACCTACCAACCTACCTACAGGTTATGGAAAAGAGCAGAAGCTCTGATCTATCCATTAAGACCCCAGGCATACCTACCAACCTACCTACAGGTTATGGAAAAGAGCAGAAGCTCTGATCTATCCATTTAGACCCCAGTCCTACCTACCAAGCTACCTACAGGTTATGGAAAAGAGCAGAAGCTCTGATCTATCCATTTAGACCCCAGTCCTACCTACCAACCTACCTACAGGTTATGGAAAAGAGCAGAAGCTCTGATCTATCCATTTAGACCCCAGTCCTACCTACCAAGCTACCTACAGGTTATGGAAAAGAGCAGGAGCTCTGATCTATCCATTTAGACCCCAGTCCTACCTACCAACCTACCTACAGGTTATGGAAAGAGCAGAAGCTCTGATCTATCCATTTAGACCCCAGTCCTACCTACCAAGCTACCTACAGGTTATGGAAAAGAGCAGAAGCTCTGATCTATCCATTTAGACCCCAGTCCTACCTACCAAGCTACCTACAGGTTATGGAAAAGAGCAGGAGCTCTGATCTATCCATTTAGACCCCAGTCCTACCTACCAACCTACCTACAGGTTATGGAAAAGAGCAGAAGCTCTGATCTATCCATTTAGACCCCAGTCCTACCTACCAAGCTACCTACAGGTTATGGAAAAGAGCAGAAGCTCTGATCTATCCATTTAGACCCCAGTCCTACCTACCAACCTACCTACAGGTTATGGAAAAGAGCAGAAGCTCTGATCTATCCATTTAGACCCCAGTCCTACCTACCAACCTACCTACAGGTTATGGAAAATTTGCTCTTTTAGTATTTCTCCAGTAGGTTTCCTCAAGGAGAAAGTATTCTATGTCGAAGATAATAAAACAAAAACACTATAGTAAGTTATACAGCAATAAATCAAATGTACTTATGAAGCAATTTTTACACCAGCAGATGTCACAAAGTGCGATATTTTTTAAATGTTTTTTTATTTCACCTTTATTTAACCAGGTAGGCTAGTTGAGAACAAGTTCTCATTTACAACTGTGACCTGGCCAAGATAAAGCACAGCAGTTCGACACATGCAACAACACAGAGTTACACGTGGAATAAACAAACATACAGTCAATAATACAGTAGAAAAAAAAATCTATATACAGTGCGTGCAAATGAGGTAAGATAAGGGAGGTAAGGCAATAAATAGGCCATGGTGGTGAAGAAATTACAGTATAGCAATTAGACACTGGAATGGTAGATGTGCAGAAGATTTAAAATATATATATATATAAAAAATATATATATATTAGAAACCCAGCCTAAAACCGCAAACATCAAGCAATGCAGATGTAGAAGCACGGTGGCTAGAAAGGCAGAAACGTAGGAAGACACTTAAAGAGGAACCAGGCTCTGAGGGGTGGCCAGTTCTCTTCTGGCTGTGCCGGGTGGAGATTATAAGAGTACATGGCCATCTAAGGCCAGATTGTTCTTCAAGATGTTGAAAAGTTCATAGATGACCAGCAGGGTCATATAATATTCAGTGCGAGACAGCTGGTGCAGTAGAGAGAGAGAGAGTACAAAACAGCAGGTCTGGGACAAGGTAGCACGTCCGGTGAAGAAGTCAGGGTTCCCTAGCTGCAGGCAGACCAGTTGAAACTGGAGCAGCAGCACGACCAGGTGGACTGGGGACAGCCAGGACTCATCAGGTCAGATAGTCCGGAGGCATGATCCTAGGGCTCAGGTCCTCCGGGAGGGGAGGGAGAGAGAATTAGAGGGAGCATACTTAAATTCATACAGGACACCAGATAAGACAGGAGAATTACACCAGATATAATAGACTGACCCTAGCCCCCGGCAGCATAGATACTGGAGACTGAGATGTGTGGGTTGGGGGACAGTGTGGACCAGTCTGGCGATACCCCCGGACAGAGCCAACCAGGCAGGATACAACCCCACACACTTTGTCAAAGCACAGCCCCCACACAACTAGAGGGATATCAACAGACCACCAAGTTACTAGCCTGAGACAAGGCTGAGTATAGCCCACAAAGATCACCTCCACCGCACGAGCCCGAAGGGGCACAAAACCAGACAGGAAGATCACGTCTGTGACTCAACCCACTCAAGGGACGCATCCATCCTATGGGCCGACATGGAAGAGTACTAGTAATGTCCGCAAAAACACTACAGTAAGTACTACAGTATACTACAGTCCGCAAAAACACTACAGTTTAACTACAGTATACTACAATCCACAAAAACACTACATTAATTTCGAGAGTATATATTACAGTATACAACAGTATACTACAGTAAATGCTAAACACTACAGTGAATAGTACAGTGTAGTCCGCAAAAACACTACAGTGAATACTATAGTATTTATACCATAGTATACTATAGTACTTTTTCATGTGGCTTGCCCGACAACCTTCATTTACATACCTATTGAAATTAAAATGTAATTAACTATGGTACAGTATATTGAAATATTAAATATCTCCACAAATCTTGATCAGTTTGTAATTGTTGTAGCTTTGTGGTATTGTATGTTGAGGTTCTGTGAAAAGGCCTGGGGTTTATTCATTACAGAAACCGTTAATTGTTTAATAACCAAACAGAAGTGTTTTTATTGGACAAATTCAGGTAAGTTCCACCCGATTTCACTCCGTTTGCTTCCGTTTAAGAAATGTTTTGCAACACAATCGATGTAATGAATAGACCCCTGTGGTTTCGAAGGAGTGCCAAGGAGGTGAGGCAACTATCAGTTTGGTAATCATTAATCTCACCAAAGGCGTACGCCACACACAGCAGCTTCCAGTATAAGAGCCAAAACATATATTTTTATTTTCATACTCAATTTCCCAGCACAATATATTACTGAGAGAATTAAAACAAAAATTCTAGTCATGCAATAATTATTAACAATACAAATGCATTTACATTTAAGGACATATAAGGACATATTCTATCAGATCAGAAGCAGAGACAATATTTGAAGCCATGTTGTTGTTAGTGTTTTGCTTATTATAGCCAATATTTTCCAATCATAGAAAGTACAATGTTTAAATTATCCTAAGGCAATAGATGGACTGCATGTAATTAAAAAGGGTGTGAGACTGGTACTCATTACTCCGATTCTGTTGCAAAATGTTTCTTAAACAGAAGCAAATGGAACAAAACAGGGGAGGGACCTACCTGAATTGGTCCAATAGAAACTCTCATTGTATTTGCTGTTTGGCTAATTATTACACCTGTTTCAGACTTTCAGGTGAAAGCAACTGAAGAGAAGGCAAGCAAAATTTTGTTCTGGTTCACTCTGTCAGGCCTCTTGGAAACTACATTATCTTTGGAATATTTCTGTGCAGAAAGGTAATTTGGATTCATTCATTATGTGATTGTTGAATTAAATACTGCTCAGGAATATTATGAATGATGTACTTGAGAGGTTAAAGTACAAATTCCTGACTCACTCAGCAACAGCCATTAAGTTGGAGAGGAGAACTTGGTGAAAATACAGTAGGTAGTTATCGTTGAGGATCAGAACAGGTTTATATATTTTAATTCTGTGCAGGGTTGTCTATCCCTTGGAAAGTGTGAGTGTATATTGTTAAGGGAAAACAAGTGTCCCATTATCAGTCATTTCAGTGCATGATAAACACTTATCTCCCTCACTAGCTTTAAGCACCAACTGTCAGAGCAGCTCACAGATTACTGCACCTGTATACGGCCCACCTTTAATTTAGCCCAAACAACTACCTCTTTCCCTACTGTATGTATTTGTTTATTTAATTTATTTTGCTCCTTTGCACCCCATTTTTATTTCTACTTTACACATTCTTCCACTGCAAATCTACCATTCCAGTGTTTTACTTGCTATATTGTATTTACTTTGCCACCATGGCCTTTTTTTTGTTGCCTTTACCTCCCTTATCTCACATCATGTATATAGACTTGTTTATACTGTATTATTGACTGTATGTTTGTTTTACTCCATGTGTAACTCTGTGTCGTTGTATGTGTCGAACTGCTTTGCTTTATCTTGGCCAGGTCGCAATTGTAAATGAGAACTTGTTCTCAACTTGCCTACCTGGTTAAATAAAGGTGAGAAGAAAAAAAGACTACCTGTTTGAGTAATGCTTCCTAGAAACCAGATTAAAATCACAATGAGGAAGTACACATTCAAATGACTCAGGTAGTCATTGTAATCATATTTCTCTTGATGTGCCATACAGGTTTACCAACATGGTCACTCTGGGAAAGTGCCTTACATGCTCAAGACTACAGTTAGCTGTGATGTTTGTGGTAACAGTTTATCTGAATACAGGTGAGTAATGCAATGTATCCTAACCTAGTCACCCTATGACATCCACTATTTTGGGCCCTTCTAAGTCCACTCTGCAGAAGACAAAGTCCACTTTTAAACTGATTCATTTCTAGGTCCATTTATCTTTGTCAGGGGATATAAAATGTGCCTGTGTGACAGCCATTGACTATATGCACATCCTTACACAAGGTTTATGTCACCTGATGTAGCTGGGTGGAGCCCAGTTAGTGTCCCAGGTCAGGGAATTACAATGTCCGCTTCTGTTCACCCATTAGCTGGTGTCTGTCCTACATGTTCGATATATCACATTATACTTATACCAACTGCGTAATAGATGTCCAACAATTGGGGATATTCACTAGGAATCAAACAAACAAATGGAAGCAAATGAAACTGGCAGGGACCTGAATTTGTCTAATAGAAACACATTTTCTACGGTTTGGAATAATGATTACACCCCTGTTGTGGAAGTGAAACTACAGTACGCTCCAAGTTTTCATACCCCTTGACTTATTCCACATTTTGTTGTGTTAGAGCCTGAATTGATTAAATATTTGTTTTCTCACCTATCTACACACAATACCCCATAAAGGCGAAGTGAAAACCTGTTTTTAGAAATGTTTGCACATTTTATGGAATGTAGGTATTCACACTCCTGAGTCAATACTTTGTAGAAGCACCTTTGGCAGAGATTACAGCTGTGAGTCTTAATGGGTACATCTTTAAGAGCTTTCCACAACTGGATTGTGCAACATTTCCCCATTTATTCTTTCAAAATTTTCAAGCTCTGTCAAATTGGTTGTTGATCATTGCTAGATAACCATTTTCAGGTCTTGCTATAGATTTTCAAGTAGATTTAAGTCAAAACTGAAACTCTGCCAATCAGGAACATTCACTGTCTTTTTGGTAAGCAACTCCGTGTCTTATTGGATTTGCCCCAAACATAACTTTTTGTCCTGAATACAAAGTGTTATTTGCTTTTCCAAATTTTTTTGCAGTATTACGTTAGAGCCTTGTTGCAAAGAGAATGCATGTTCAGAATACAAATATTTCAGTACAGGATTCCTTCTTCTCACTCTGTCAATTAGGTTAATATTAGTATTGTGTAGTAACTACAATGTTGTTGATCCATCCTCAGTTTTCTCCTATCACAGCTGTTTTGAAGTCACCATTGGCCTCATGCCCATTTCTCCTTCTCCCAAATCCAGTCAGCTGATGTTCTGAAAGAGCTGCAAAATCTGGACCCCTACAAATCAGCCGGACTAGACAATCTGGACCCTTACTTTCTAAAATTATCTGCCAAAATTGTTGTAACCCTGGTTACTAGCCTGTTCAACCTCTTCTCAGTGTCGTCTGAGATTCCCAAAGATTGGAAAGCAGCTGCGGTCATCCCCCTCTTCAAAGGGGGGACACTCTTGACCCAAACTGCTAAAAGACTTATATCTATGCTACCCTGCCTTTCTAAGGTCTTTGAAAGCCAAGTCAACAAACAGATTACCGACCATTTTGAATCCCACCATACCTTCTCCGCTATGCAATCTGGTTTCAGAGCTGGTCATGGGTGCACCTCAGCCACGCTCAAGGTCCTAAACGATATCTTAACCGCCATCTCTAAGAAACAATACTGTGCAGCCGTGTTCATTGACCTGGCCAAGGCTTTCGATTCTGTCAATCACCACATCCCCATCGGCAGACTATATAGCCTTGGTTTCTCAAATGATTGCCTCGCCTGGTTCACCAACTACTTCTCTGATAGAGTTCAGTGTGTCAAATCGGAGGGCCTGTTATCCAGGCCTCTGGCAGTCTCTATGGGGGTGCCACAGGGTTCAATTATTGGACCAACTCTCTTCTCTGTATACATCAATGATGTCAATCTTGCTGCTGGTGAGTCTCTGATCCACCTCTATGCAGATGACACCATTCTGAATACTTCTGGCCCTTCTTTGGACTATGTTAAAAACCCTCCAGATGAGCTTCAATGCCATACAACTCTCCTTCCGTGGCCTCCAACTGTTCTTAAATACAAGTAAAACTAAATGCATGCTCTTCAACCAATCGCTGCCTGCGCCTGCCCGCCCGTCCAACATCACTACTCTGGACGGTTCTGACTTAGAATATGTGGACAACTACAAATACCTAGGTGTATGGTTAGACTGTAAACTCTCCTTCCAGACCCACATCAAACATCTCCAATCCAAAGTTAAATCTAGAATTGGCTTCCTATTTCGCAACAAAGCATCCTTCACTGATGCTGCCAAACATACCCTTGTAAAACTGACCATCCTACCAATCCTCGACTTCGCCGAAGTCATTTACAAAATAGCCTCCAATACCCTACTCAATTAATTGGATGCAGTCTATCACAGTGCCATCAGTTTTGTCACCAAAGCCCCATATACTACCCATCACTGCGACCTGTACACTCTCGTTGGCTGGCCCTCGCTTCATATTCGTCGCCAAACCCACTGGCTCCAGGTCATCTACAAGACCCTGCTAGGTAAAGTCCCCCCTTATCTCAGCTCGCTGGTCACCATAGCAGCACCCACCTGGGGCACGCGCTCCAGCAGGTATATCTCTCTGGTCACCCCCAAAGCCAATTCTTACTTTGGCCGCCTCTCCTTCCAGTTCTCTGCTGCCAATGACTTGAACGAACTACAAAAATCTCTGAAACTGGAAACACATCTCCTTCACTAGCTTTAAGCAGCTCACAGATTACTGCACCTGTACATAGCCCATCTACTGTATAATTTAGCCCAAACAACTACCTCTCCCTCTACTGTATTTATTTATTTAGCTCCTTTGCACCCCATTATTTCTCTCTACTTTGCACTTTCTTCCACTGCAAATCTACCATTCCAGTGTTTTACTTGCAATTTTCTATTTACTTTGACACCATGGCCTTTTTTTGCCTTTACCTCTCTTATCTCACCTCATTTGCTCACATCGTATATATACTTATTTTTCTACTGTATTATTGACTGTATGTTTGTTTGTTTTACTCCATGTGTAACTCTGTTTTGTTGTATGTGTCGAACTGCTTTGCTTTATCTTGGCCAGGTCGCAATTGTAAATGAGGACTTGTTCTCAAATTGCCTACCTGGTTAAATAAAGGTAAAATAAAATGGTGAAATCCGATTGGTTTCCTTCCTCACCGGCAACTGAGTAAGGAAGGACACCTGTATCTTTGTAGTGACTGCGTGCATTTATACACAATCCAAAGTGTAATGAATAACTTCACCATACTCAAGGGGATATTCAATGTCTGCTTTTTGACATTTATACCCATCTACCAATAGGTGCCCTTTGCGAGGCATTGGAAAATCTCCCTGGTCTTTGTGGTTGAATCAGTGTTTGAAATTCACTGCTCGACTGAGGAACCTTACAATAATCTGTATGTGTGGGGTATAGAGATGAGGTAGTCATTCAAAAATCATGTTAAACACTTATTGCACATAGTGAGTCCATGCAATTTGTGACTATTATTGTACTCCTGGACTTATTTATGCTTGCCATAACAACAGGGTTGAATACTTATTAACTCAAGACATTTACGTTTTTTATTAATTTGTTTAAAAAAATCACAACAAAAATTATACTTTGACATTATGGAGTATTTATTGTGTGTTGCCCAGTGACAAACATTTAGATGTTGTAATCCATTTTAAATTCAGGCTGTAACTGAAGGCACTGTACAGTATGCTGAATTAGTCATAGGATGTTGTTAGAACACAATGCTGTTAATGCAGGAACTTGTCACTTTAGTCTGAAACTAGTCTGTTTCAATCCTGAATGTGTGTGTTTCTCTAAACCCTAAGATATCACAGTGGCTATGCAGATAACATCCACAGGGTCTCAGACCATTCAAAGAGCCCAGGGGGAGACAGTCATGCTGGGGTGCACATACACCCCTGCCCCCTCTGACACAGGAGATCTGGACATTGAGTGGTTGAGTGTCCATCCAGACATGACCCAGAAAGACCAGCTGGTGAGACTACAGAGCAGGAGACAGAGGCGGGTCTTGTTATGGATAATTTAAGGGGAGGTTTTGGCGACGCAACACGGGTCGTAAAACGAATGTTAGTCTTAACATCCACTCATATCTTTGGCAGACTAGTCTTGGAGATGTTGTTTAGCTACAGGCTATCTTCTCCTCATTGTTGCAGTAGAAAAACCTGTTAACATTTGTTCTCAAGACTTGTTGCTTTGTCATTGAAGCAAATCTCTATCTCTCAGGTCATATCTTATACAGGAGGGCAGAAATTGCATTACGGGGACCCCAGCTTGTCTAAGAGGATGGACTTCACAGGAGACCCCGCGTTGGGAGATGCCTCCATCTCCATCTCTGCAGTGAAAGCCTCAGACACAGCCACCTACCAGTGCAAAGTCAAGAAGGCGCCGGGTGTCGACATGCGAAAAGTCACTCTGGTGGTGATGGGTGAGGAAGGCCGCCCCTCCCTAGACTAGTTTCTGTTTGACCAGTTTCATCATTCCACTGTCCTGTGTCCTCTGTTTTTAAATCTGCTTTATCACTGAAAAGGAATGAACACCCTGGTGCTCCTTTTGTTCTTATCAATATACTCATTTTCTTGTAGTGGAAATGCACTTAGAAGGAATTTGCACAATTGCCCATTTTGCCATTGGTCGCAGAGATGCATATGTTAAGTAAAACAAAGGAAATGGTATTCACTTGTACTGTGTACTTACTCTACACACTCTTTATGAAGTTGTTTTCCTGAGACAGTTTAACCTCTTCTCTTTCACCAGTCCCTCCATCAGTGCCTAAGTGTTGGGTTGAAGGTGTTGAAGAGAAGGGAGCTGATGTCTCCCTGCGATGCAAGTTATCCGTGGGATCCACCCCCCTTAACTATGTCTGGATCAGAGAGAGTGGAGGGGCCATCCCGCCTACAGCAACACAAAGTAGGAAACAGGAACTAAAGTCTATAGATAAGACATGGCACACATAACCATAGGTCTACTGTGCATGTTGATATACTGAGGTGAGGTGTGGTTTGTAGCTGACAGTGATTGTCTTTGTGCTCCATTTAGACTCTCAGACTGGAGAGTTGATGATAAGAAATCACTCGGAGAGCTACATGGGAAATTATCTGTGTGTGGTGTCGAATCCTGTGGGCAAAGAGCAGTGTAAATACACCCTGCACGCATACAACCGTAAGTTTAATTGGGAGAAAGTGAGGAACAGTGCATATGTGTGAACCTGTGTCTGAATATCATGACTTTCTTTTTTAGCTCCCAACAAAGCAGGGATCATAGCAGCTGCTGTGATTGGTGCACTGCTACTGTTGCTCCTCCTCCTGCTCCTCATATGGCTTCTGATCTGCTGCTGCCACAAACGTCGCTATGAGAAGGAGGTTGCCCATGAAATCCGGTATGAAATATGACATTTCATACCTTCCAAGAATTACATGCAGCAGACAAACTGTAAAATGTGTTTAACTCCTACCGTTCTGTGCCACTCTTCCATGGCCTGGCCTTGCCCAACAGGGAGGATGCCCCAGCCCCAGAGAGCCGACCTGCCAGCAGGAACTCCAGCTTCCGCTCGGTCCTAGGCTTCCGCTCCCCCCCTGGGGCAGTCTATAGCTCAGTGACAAAAGGTCAGCCCAAGAGGACAGAGTCAGACAATAGGAGCTTCTACACCAACAGTAGCATAGGCATGCCTGCCCCCAGCAAGCAGAAAGCCCCTCATTTGCCACCTGTGCTGAAATATGACGGCAGTAATGGTTACCCTGTGTAATAATGTTTTGGGTTGGGGTAAGGATAAGCATGAAACCTCATACTTAGAAAATTGTCAGTTTTAAGATATTTTGCCAACCTTCAGTATAAACAGCTAAATCACATGTAGACCCGACATTACAGGATATGTATAATCTCATTCCCATGCTACTTCCACCCTGTACTTTGTGCAATAGCCTGAAAACTCTTGGTGCAATAGTGCAACGGATAATGTTTTAGTCACGTGAAGCTCAATTGAGGATTTTGCCAATGAGAATGAGTGAGAAAGAGATGATATTACAAGTGTATGTCAGATGCAGTGGTGTAAAAATACTTGAAAGTACTACTTAAGTTGTTTTTTGGGATATCTGTACTTCACTATTTATATTTGACCACATTCCTAAAAGAAAATAATGTACTTCTTACTCCATACATTTTCTGACACCCAAAAAGTACTTGTTAAATTTTGAATGCTTAGCAGGACATAAATGGTCTAATTCACACAATTATCAAGAGAACGTCCCAGGTCATCCCTACTGCCTCTGATCTGGCGGACTCACTAAGCACATGCTTCATTGGTAAATTATATTGTAGCGTTGGAGCGTATCCCTGGCTATACGTAAAAAAAGTTTGCTTAATATAAGAATTTAAAATAATTTCTACTTTTACTTTTGATTCTTAAGTATATTTTAGCAATTACATTTACTTTTGATACTTAAGCAAATATTTTTTAGACTTACTCAAGTAGCATTTTACTGGGTGACTTTTACTTGAGTCATTTTCTATTAAGGTATCTTTGGGTACTTTTTCCACCACTGGTCAGATGTATGTTTTTTATTCTATGTGACTTATTTTGTCTAACAGACAAGAAACCAACATGTTTGTCATCTTTTGAGTTTTCAATTAAAATATTATATTTTTTAATCAAGCACTTGATTCTGAATCAGTTGTATCCTGTACATTTGTGTCAATCGAAAAAGCTAATGACCCCACCCTCAATACACCACGCCAATGATTGTTAATACGGAATGACATTGTGTGCCAGTCAGATATGTGATTTAAGATGATGTTGATATAAAACTTGACTGATTTCATACCGACTAGCCTCAGAAGGCAGACAATTCAAAGAATAAAAGCTTGAAGAAACTCTATGATCAAAGGATTTTTTTCAATCTTCGCACAGTGGAATGTCTACAATGATTGATTTGGATGCAAGGATCACTGGGTTTTGACTTTTTTTTGTTGATTTCCATCATAGTATAATATTGATCTGTCTAGACTCCTCATTCCAGATTCAGACCTGCCATAAATAATTAGGCATGTTTTGTTGTGGTCTTGCCAAGCAGAATGCTTTAGGAGTCAACACCCAGAGCACCAACCCTGTACAGTGTTGAATAAACACAGAACATGAAGGTGAGCCAAACGCAGGTTGCCCCCTTTATCACATGTAAATCGACCCTGTGGAACAGATGTGTAGATCTCTGGCCATAGCTTCAGGAAGGATATTTGCATGGGAACTGGACCCCGAGGTTTTGTTCAGTATCTGTGGTTTTGTCATTCTGCAATACATCTGGTTCAGTAATTCCACCAGATATACACAGAGCGAATTGGCCAGTGTTACCTAGTGTTGATTCAGGAGTTAAATTAACATGGTGTAAAATAACCCCAGTGTTGTGTGATTGTGTCCGTTTTACTTTGTGGGTAGTAAAACATTCCCATCAAAACCATGGCCATCGTTATCAGATTTCCCAGCATGCTCTATGGCAACATTTTTTAGGATTGTTTTTCATATCTGTGCTTTTGCATGTGTAGCATTAAGACCAAATATAAATAACATTTTTTCTAAACTATTCCAGTCCAATGTTCCTAACCCTGACAGTCATTCTGAATGCATGTTGCAGGTGAATTAAAAAATTCCAAATGTTGGATTCCTTAACTCAGGCTGTCTTCCAATAGGAATTACACATCACATTGCAAGCCAGCATAATATGACTTGAAGGCCTGATGTGGCCTGTAAACCAGGAGGTTCCTAACACCACTGCTATAAGGTAAAACTTGGCCATCAAAGGTCTTATATTTTTAATGTATTGTCCTAACATGTTTAATTTGAATGTTAACATTCATCTCCAGTAGGAACTCACTTGGTGAGGACTGAACATGAACAAATTCAAAAACCATGTCTCTGTCACTAACAAATACAGGCATGGGTGGTAACTACTCTACAATGAATTGGAAAAGGCAAGGAACACTGGCAAATGTATATTGGAAGTGTGGCCTAGTGGGGTCGTGGCTTTCGATTGTTTTTGGCCATCTGTGAGTGGACGTTTTGCAGCCTACCAGTTTAAGTGGTCTATGGTTATATTAATTCGAGAATGTGTCAGAATATAGAGATCAATGAAAGAAAGTTGTCTCTGTTTCAGCACCAACTGGTACATTTAAAAATACTCTGATCTTGTAGATTATTTAGGAAATTGTTAGTTAGGAAAGTATTTCTGAATCATAAAAAACAAGGTCGGAGAGCCTTTACGCACAAAATATACTGATGACTCAAAAATAGTGGTTTAATTCATGCTGAAAGTTGCCATATTCAAGATCAATGCATGAAATATTGGAAGGTGAAAACAAAGTGTACAATAAGGGTGAAACAATAGTCCTATAAATCTACCCTAATTCTTACTAATCACAGAACTGTATGACAATGGTCCAGTCGTCGTGCTCCAGGTTTAACCTGCTATGTGTGGTCAGTTCCATAATGATTCAAATAGGCTTCATGTCAATTATTGCACAACGTTAGTCTATATGATAGAGGAAAGGTCGACGGAATGGAATGATGCTAAATGTAAGATACATATTGAAGGAAAACCAACACTAAAAAATACCAGTTCTAATACTGACAGTGGTTACTATTTAAGATGACACAAATTGTAAAGTAAAACTAAGAAAAGCCTGGGTATCCAAATTTAATCCGTGCAAATTATGAGAGCATACAAGAAAAATGCTGAATAAAGGCACAACTATTTATAGCCTACTTCACTTGGGAAAAGGGACTGCAATACATGTCATGTTTGTATGATTTTCAGTTTGCTTCATATGACTGGTTTCACATTCGTCTCAAGGGGAAAAATAATCTAAAACAATTGAGTATGTGTATTTACAATCGCCTTCTCCTTATCAACAGCTCTCAATGCATACATTACAGTGCATGGAGATTCAGTTGGAAGAAATAAAGTAGATACTTATTCCACTTCGAACTGGTAGGTTCGCTAGACCTTATTCATGGTTTCCTCGCATATAAAGGTGGGGGAATTATTAGGGAATCAAGGTCAGACTATAGCGTATCTATAGAGACCTTCGCCGCACCATTTCTTTGATCTCCCCCCAAATTAATAGCGGGTGAATAGCAGGGCAGAATACGCGTAGAGAGAAAAGTGCAGAAAAAAGGGAATTATGTTTCATTTGCCAGCGCTTGACTCGAGTCGGAATGCCCCCCACCAATGAGCACACATCTTCACCCCAGGCCTATGGAAATGCACTGCCACCACTGCCTTTTGCCATCGTCACCAATTCAAATAGTATTGTGAATAGAGTTCGATGCTCCTCTATAAATTCCAGTCAGGCGACTCTGAAATCAAAGGTTCTGTGCCTCAACTTCATGCCATTCTTAGTCAACATCTTCAGGCTACTTCTTAAAGCCAAACTTTGAAAACAAATATTTTTCATCTTCATTGCGAAGATATTGAATTGTTTCAAGTTGTAGTAAAAGAACGAAGAGAACATCAGATGCAAAGGGATCCTTGTCTGAAGTAAAGTTATATCCAAAATAACCACATTCAATGGTGTAGGTGCTTATCTCAGCCTTATGGACTTTGAAATGTTTTCCAGTTGATTTTCGATTAGTAAATTTCCTCCACAAAGAAAAAGTCCTGGCTGTGTGTTACTTTGATTCAAATGAAAACCCTGGTAAATGTCTGAGTTAAATGTAAGATTCTGAAAGTACATTTTATGCCGTAATAAAAAGGCTTGCAAAATATGGTATTTGAAACATTTTAGCACTAATTCCACCTCAACCTTGGACACTTCAACATCACAATTTTAATATACAGTTGAAGTCGGAAGTTTACATACACCTTAGCCAACTACATTTAAACTCAGTTATTAATAATTACTTACATTTAATCCTAGTAAAAATCCCCTGTCTTAGGTCAGCTAGGATCACCACTTTATTTTAAGAATGTGAAATGTCGAGAGAATTATTTATTTCAGTTTTTAATTCTTTCATCACATTCCCAGTGGGTCAGAAGTTTACATAGACTCAATTAGTATTTGGTAGCATTGCCTTTAAATTGTTTAACTTAGGCCAAATGTTTTGGGAAGCTTGTGGAATAAGTTGGGTGAATTTTGGCCCATTCCTCCTGACAGAGCTGGTGTAACTGAGTCAGGTTTGTAGGCCTCCTTGCTCGTACACGCTTTTTCAGTTCTGCCCACAAAGTTTCTATAGGATTGATGTCAGGGCTTTGTGATGGCCACTCCAATACCTTGACTTTGTTGTCCTTAAGCCATTGTCCATTTGGAAGACCCATTTGCAACAAAGCTTCAACTTCCTGACTGATGTCTTGAGATGTTTCTTCAATATATCCACATACTTTTCCTTCCTTGTGATGCCATGTATTTTGTGAAGTGCACCAGTCCCGCCTGCAGCAAAGCACCCCAACAACATGATGCTGCCCCCCCCGTGCTTCACAGTTGGGATGGTGTTCTTCGGCTTGCAAGCCTCCCCCTTTTTCCTCCAAACATAACGATGGACATTGTGGCCAAACAGATTTATTTTTGTTTTATCAGACCAGAGGACATTTCTCGAAAAAGTATGTTCTTTGTCCTCATGTGCAGTTGCAAACCGTAGTCTGGCTTTTTATGGTGGTTTTGGAGCAGTGGCTTCTTCCTCGCGGAGCGGCCTTTCAGGTTATGTCGATATAGAACTCGTTTTACTGTGGATATAGATACTTTTGTACCTGTTTCTTCCAGCATCTTCTCAAGGTCCTTTGCTGTTGTTCTGGGATTGATTTGCACTTTTCGCACCAAAGTATGTTCATCTCTAGGAGACAGAACACGTCTCCTTCCTGAGCAGTATGACTGCTGCGTGGTCCCATGGTGTTTATACTTGCGTACTATTGTTTGTACAGATGAACGTGGTACCTTCAGTTATTTGGAAATTGCTCCCAAAGGATTAACCAGACTTGTGGAGTTCCACAATTTATTTTCTGGGGTCTTTTATTTCACCTTTATTTAACCAGGTAGGCATATTTAGAACAAGTTGTCATTTACAATTGCGACCTGGCCAAGATTAAGCAAAGCAGTTCGACACATACAACAAAACAGAGTTACACATGGAGTAAAACAGTCAATAATACAGTAGAAAAATAAGTCTATATACAATGTGAGCAAATGAGATGAGATAAGGGAGGAAAAGGCAAAAAAAAGGCCATGGTGGCGAAGTAAATACAATATAGCAAGTAAAACACTGAAATGGTAGATTTGCAGTGGAAGAATGTGCAAGGTAGAGATAGAAATAATGGGGTGCAAAGGAGCAAAATAAATAAATACAGTAGAGGGAGAGGTAGTGGTTTGGGCTAAATTATAGATGGGCTATGTACAGGTGCAGTAATCTGTGAGCTGCTCTGACAGCTGGTGCTTAAATCTAGTGAGGGAGATAAGTGTTTCCAGTTTCAGAGACTTTTGTAGTTCGTTCCAGTCATTGGCTGCAGAGAACTGGAAGGAGAGGCGGCCAAAGGAATAATTGGCTTTGGGGGTGACCAGAGAGATATACCTGCTGGAGTGCGGGCTCCAGGTGGGTGCTGCTATGGTGACCAGCGAGCTGAGATAGGTGGGGTCTTGGCTGATTTCTTTTGATTTTCCCATGATGTCAAGCAAAGAGGCACTTACTTTGAAGGTAGGCCTTGAAATACATCCACAGGTACACCTCCAATTGACTCAAATGATGTCAATTAGCCTAACAGAAGCTTCTAAATCCATGACATCATTTTCTGGAATTTTCCAAGCTGTTTAAAGGCACAGTCAATTTAGTGTATGTAAACTTCTGACCCACTGGAATTATGATAGTGAATTATAAGTGAAATAATCTGTCTGTAAACAATTGTTAGAGAAATTACTTGTGTCATGCACAAAGTATATGTCCTAACCTACTTGCCAAAACTGTATTTTGCTAACAAGAAATTTGTGGAGTGGTTGAAAAATGAGTTTTAATGACTCCAACCTAAGTGTACGTAAACTTCCGACTTCTACTGTATTCATCACATTGTACTATCAACATTTCTGGTTTTATCTTAGAGCACCTAAATAAGCTGGTGGACATAGTTTAGAGAACCAACAGCACAATGCAAGGAGCCAATAAGAGGCATATCTGGGCCATAACTGGCCTGATGGCCGTCCTCACTATGTTCTTCAACCTGTACATCTTCCTGATGAGCCTAAAGAGCTACAGGCAGAACAAACACTTAACCCCGTGAGACCACCAGCACAGCTCTGTCTGTGGCCAGTTGTGCCCACCAGCTGCTCTGCAGTCTCTGGATGACCATGGGCAACATAGACTGCCGACTGGCCACGGACAGGACTGCCAACTTCCCCATCATGTGGACCACCGCCTCCCTGATTTTCTAATACAGCACCGAGTTGGTGATTGAGCCCATCCGCTGCTACACCAAGATCCAAAGGCCATCCTGAAGCACTGTAGTCCTGGTCATCCCTGTGTGGTCTCAGAACCTGTCTGCCCATGCGGACTGTTCTCGTCCCTGAGAATAACACATGAAAACAAGAACTGCGGTGCCATCATGTCTAATGACAACCCGTGCATGATACAGATCACCATTTATCTAGTCCTCTCTGACATCATCCTGGGAGTACTGATGCTAAAGTGTTGCATATCCATCTTTGTTCACCTGGCCATCCATCTCCAGCACATTAAGACCAGTACCAATGGCTTCCACGCGCCTAAGCTGGACTCTGAAATGCGGGTGATAACATGACCCTGGTACTGTTGGTTGCTCTATATGTACTATCAGGTAACGGTGAAGAAAGAGAATGGCATTGTGCTCTCTTTACTCTTCTATATCACTTTCAGTGCCTTGGTTCTTATGGTAAGAAGAACTTCTGGAAGGTTCTCCTCCACTCTTACAATGTCTGCCTGGATGAGTTTCCCTGTCGGTCCTGGCTGAAGGTACCAGAGACCAAATGCAAAACCAGCTCTGCTCACAGTCGAACACTGAGGTCAGACCAGGGTAGGCAGTGAGCTGGCGTACATTTAACGTGTTTGGATAGTATGGGTTTAGAGCCATCTGCTTGTCTGACCACTTCACTTCATCATTAGGTTAAATGCGTTTCGTATTCTTCCAGTCATAAAACTATGATAGCTTAAAAACTATTTATCCACATGTTATTTTATAATAGCCCTTCTCTGTTTAATGTTGTTATCAGTTTAATTAAGCAGTTTTTATCATGGGTGTAGTTATTAAGTCATGATAATAAACAGAGTAGTTCAAGCCCTGGATGCTGATTGGCTGAAAGCCATGGTATATGAGAGAATATGGAGGCGAAAGAAACCTGTTTATAATAGCAATAAGGCACCTCGGCAGTTTGTGCTATTTTTGCCAATATATCACGGCAAAGGGCTGTATCCAGGCACTCTAAGAACAGCCCTTAGTCGTGGTATATTGGCCAAATACCACATCCATTCGGGCCTTATTGCTTAAATAACCTCCCGTGTCTTTTGCCATTATAGATATTAAGATTTACAGGCCTTATTAATATCATGGCTAGTCATTTTGGGGCCTTTGCCACAGCCTGTTTCTCTGATCTCAACAGCTAATATCCCGTGTGTTTCTGAGAGCATAGCGAATGGGATTACAATGGTTCAGTAAATTGTTCTGACATCTATAACCAGGTCATTAGCATAACAACCAAACAATACACTCCACCAATCAAACTGCATTTGAAGTGTAAACAAATATTTTGCTGAAAATCTGTGCCATGTATAGTGGATGAATACATGTTCTGTAGAACCTCTGCTCACAAATCTAAAATATTAAGACAAATATGTGACAGCCATATGATCTTTCATAATTCAGCAACACTGACAATACCCCATTGCTACAGTCCCTCTAGCACCATCTAGTGAAGTCTAATATGGAGATACACAGGGGTATTTCTGATCATTCAACTGCACTTAAAGGAAAACTCCACCCCAAAAAAACATTTTTTTTTGTTTATTTGTTACATTTAGTCCCAAAATGATTTGCTTGTCTGCAATCAGGTTTTCAAGATATGTAACTTTCAAAATACAGAAATATTCCCTGTATGATGCAAACTCAAGTTAGTTTTTGGGTGGACTTTTCATTTAAGTCTACTTCTATCTATTGGTCAATGGCTTCTATCTATTGGTCAATATTGACAATAAAAACCAGGTCTCGTGAAACTCGTCCATGGATGAGCGAATATCACAGGGCAGCCTGGAAGCATCACTTCTTTAGTCATGTGACTCAGGGACTGCAGGGAGAGTGATATCCTGTCCCCCCGGTATCTGACAGGAAGGAAGAGACCATTAGGAGGCCAGATTACCAAGACCAGTATCTACATATCACACAGGGCCTACTGCAATAAATTGAACTTGTAGTAAAACTCCCTCTCCAGCCCAGGCAACACTACTGTACAGAAACAGGCTGCTTTCACATATATGGAACAGTCTTGTGTTATACTACAGTCCACATAAAGAAACAATGTTGTGATCTTGATACATTTAATGAAGAATGCTCTCTTTCTCAATACACACCATAAAAATAAAGCATGAATATGACTGAAGCACAATTACATGCAGAACCTCTGGTATCTCAAGGAAATTACTGCCAGACATAAATTCTCACAATCCACATCACTATTTACCAGAATTTAAATTAGGCTTTGTGTGACAGAATGAAAAGAATCTCACTGTCATACCATCTCAACAGACGTCAAGGTCCTTCATTATCCTCTCAATTATCGCATAATTATTCATCAAAAAATATATAATGAAGTCCCAACTAGTGCCTGATATGTCCTTGATAAGAGATAAGGGATGACACCCTTACCGGCAATAGATATGAGTACAGGATAATGATTCTGCTGAGGACAGAGACTGGTTGTCTAGCCTTCTGTAACAATACCTTCAACAGAGCAGTTTGTTAAATTCTTTATTTTTGTTTGGTCGGATTTACAAGTTTTATTGGTAAAAAATATATATATTACATCTCTTCATGCTACTATAAAGCTTTAAATCTCTTTACAAATATCTGTTCTGATCATTGTTAGAAAAACTCATTTAAAAAGGGTTTAGATCCCTTCTAAAATATATTTGATCCCTGGAAATAGTCTAACCTAAAATACTGACTCATTCTTGCACTACATACATGAAAAGGTCATTTCTGAAATTCTGAAAGATTACATGCATAGATGAGCAATTCAGAGGACAAAGAGAGCATTGCATTGTTTTGAAAATAACAACTATATGGAACCGAATAATAAAAGACAATGCATACATTGATATATAAATCAAGTTGAAATGTTCACTGTTGAAAGTAGACCGATGTAAATGACCATGTCTCTATCTGTCCAACTCAAGTTGCTTGATGAACGCATACCAATTAACTTGAAAATCTTTAAAATAATTTAAAGTAATACAACAATGAATCAATAAAAGCGTAATAAAATGAAACTATGAAATGCACCAGGACTTGGGAGAAAAAAAATACCTGCCAACTTTAAACAGGTTATTGAGTTTGTGCCATACCTACCGTGTTAAAATGACAACTTGCTAAATATATCAAGTGGATTTGTATAGAAAGTATGAGTTCAAGACATACAATATTTTGTTTTTTATAAAACGTCAAAAACATACCATTTAAAAAAAATCTAATTTACATGAATTCCTTCCAGTGCATGTCTCTAAAGATTCTGAAATCATTGAGGTACTATCTTAGTGTGCTTTCATCACACAAATATGTAATGCATAGTTACTCAGTATTTATGAGTTAGCCAAGGTTATTCAATGTGACTATCGTCTACAAATGTATTTGGGGGCAAGTTCCATTTTGATTCCAAATCTCAATTCCCCCCAAAAGGACTACTACGCATGTACAACCTATGGTCTATGACTGGGTCGAGGGAACCAAAAAGTCATCCAGGGTCGCAACCACAGATTTAGACTATATAATCAACAACAACAGAATCAAAGTCTGTTGAAAATCTGAGTCACAGACCATAAATCCCCTACTCTTGATCAGCAATAGTGATTCTAAAATAAAAAGGTTTTCACCTAGCTATATCACATAATAAAACATGAAAATGCAGTCACCGCTTGTGCTTTTCTTGACGAATGCCCAAAACAGGCACTGGAAATTCTGAATAGTCCAGTGTGATTCCAACACATAATGACAAAAGACAAAATTGAAGCTTTGGTCATTCCTTATCCTTGCAGTGATATTCCCAAAATATATACTACACTATATACAACAACATCTCAAAGACCCTTGGGAAATATGCTAAGGTCATTGTTATTATTGCTTTTTCAGAAATATATACACTTCCCAAATCATGAATTAAATCCACCTTTATCCAATTTCCCATTCCCAGGAAACTAGACTATAAATGGACTCTCCTCAAAATATGAAAAGGCGTGTCACCCCAATGCACCACGGCTTACAAAGACATCTGTCACACTCCATTTTACAACATACCATTCAATTACTTTAGTATGGAAACAATTATGCTTCTGTTTCTTAAGAGATTCACACACAACACGTACCCAGCTTGTTGGAATAACTCGTAGTAAGTATCAGAAATATCAATTGTTGACATGTAATTCTGAAGTACATAACAGCTAAAAGTACTGGTCCTGAAATAGTACTGTAATAAAGTGCTACAGTACCACAAGGTGAACCAAACCCTTTTCCCAGGCAGCAGGTCTCTGAACCAGATGAGAGGGGCTGTCCGGGTGGAGGATCCTCACTGAGGATTATTCTCGTAGGAGCCAGGGAACATAGACTTCCTGGTTTTAGGAGGAGGTGGAGGGGGCTTGCTGTCAATTTTCTGAGGCAGAGGAGGGTGGAACTATGGAAAGACCGGGGAAAAAATGATAATGTTAAAAATATTCTGTTTCACAATGTGCATTTTACAAAAAATATAGATGTTTTCAGTGAAGATATACCTCAAGGGAGTTTTGGGAGATGTCAAACATCTCATGGGGATGTTTCTTTGGTGGCATGGGTGGGGGTGTTCCGGGAGTGTCAGTTGTGGCATCATTATCACCGGGGAGAGATGAATAAGCTGCAGAGAGAGAGAGTGACAAAACACACACATTTTAGGCTGCATGACAGCTAAAACTATTTGTGTGTGAACTACATGGACAAGAGGTCAGATATCCTACACAGGGTTCTATATGTCTGTGTGCAGAGTGAAGCTGTAAGCATCTCTTTAAGGATGTGTAGGATAGGCAGCTTTGTAGGTATGCCTTGTGTGTAACTAAGCTACATACTGGAGCTGTGAGGAGTCTGAGGAGAGGCTGGCAGGGGGCTGAGTGGGTTGTCAAGGCTTAGGTGAGAGGAAACACCCTGGAATAGAGATAGGGTCAGGCGACGATCCCCAAACTGCAGACTTTTGGGTCTCTGCGGCTTCTCTGGAAGGGTCTGCTAAGGAGTAGAGTACAAAGATACAGCCCTCCTTGAAATCACAGTCAAGTAATTACTGTGAATGTATTAGCCATTTGTGCCTTAGTGCATGAGCCAAAAACAGTTGTAGTTACCTCATCTATGTCTGGCTGTCTCTCCACTAAAACCTGTGACTTGCTCACACTCCATTCTTTTCGGTTCTTTCGACCGATCCGGTTGTCATCCTCAGAGCGGGACAACATCGAGGCCCGGCGATCGTTGGCAGTGTCACGGGACAACAGTGAACTGATGATGGATATCAGGACAGGGAGAGAGACAAGGGGGAGGTGTACAGTTAGAGGATTATACTGGCATGTGCAACACTTCAGAATGTCACACTGTGAGATGTGGAAAAGCACAGACAAATATTCCTGACAAACATAGCAACACAAATAGACTACACCAGACTACACTAGCCCAAGAGGGAGACAAACACAGGAAGGGAGGAGGGAGGGTGGAGGGGGACTGACTCCTTGGAAGAGGGAGGGAGGATGGAGGGAGTGGAGGGACTGACTCCGGGGAGGGGGGAGGAAGGAGGAGGGGACTGACTCCTGGGAGGAGGGCCGGGAGGGTCCGTTAGAGGAGGTGGAGCCGCTGGAGAGGCCTGAGGAGGTGGTGGAGACAGTGGACATGCGGCGCAGGGTGGAGGACAGGATGTAGGGCATCACTACAGAGCCCACACGACTCTTCTTCCTTTCAATGAGAGAGCAGGGCTGGGACACACAAATGGGATTAAACATCATCAGGAAACTTGGCAGGGGCTAAGCGGAATGACAGGCAAAACACTAACAACAATAGAGTGCCTTAAGCAAGATTTATGGTCCTGCAGCAATATAATGTACACTCTGCTTTGAATGAGGGAAGTTTGATAGGGAGGCAGAGGAGCCAATAGCTACATTTATCACAATCTTACATTAAATAAGAGTTTGCCATTGGAAACTGACCAGGGTTATGACACCGTAATGCTTCTCCACTCTCTCCCGCAGGTCTGAGAAACAGGTGAGCAGGCGGTTGTGTAAGGGCTTCAGCTGCTCCGTGGATTTCTCTCCGTGAATTCGGATGCCATCAGCCAGGAGAGGGATCTGAGGGGAGAGGAGGAGGGAGCCTCTGTTCTTATAGCAGGTACTGTATGTCTAAGTACAGGTTCAATAACAAGGAGAGAATTACAATTTACCTGGAGGGCAATAAGATGTTTGAGGACCTCAATGCTCTCAAGGTCATCTGGGTGTTCATGCATGTAGGTGTCAGTGAAGAATGCCTGTAGAGACAGAAAGGGGGTGGAAACAAGTTTAGCATTTCGAGACATGAAGATGTTGTCATATGCACATTAAATATGAACTAAAATAACAGTGACCTAGAAAATAAGAATATCAGGTTACAAATCTTCAATGAAATGTGAAACAAAATTGTATAGGATTCAAGCTCCTAGGTAGTAATAGTCAAGTGAAACCTTCTCGTAGTTGGAGTAGCCACCCATGACGGCAGGGTCAACAATGCCATTGAGCATCATGGAGAGTGGGTGGACGGACGTGGAGCTGTCACAGGCCTGCTGCTGCACCAGGTTACTGAGCTTCTCATTGGCCATCTCCATGGTCTCCACAGCATTCTGCAGAGGGCTGATCTCCTCCTGACCAGTAGGAAAACCAGGAGAGGTGAGGAGACATCAAAGTGTAGAAGACCAAATTGGGTGAGTAGGAACTATTTGCTATGGGTGGTGGTAGGTAGGTAGTAGTCCTCAACAGTGTTTAGATTAAACAT
This sequence comes from Oncorhynchus gorbuscha, assembly GCF_021184085.1. NCBI lineage: Eukaryota > Metazoa > Chordata > Actinopteri > Salmoniformes > Salmonidae > Oncorhynchus > Oncorhynchus gorbuscha. Next base: position 63,098,749 of record NC_060177.1, read on the forward strand.
ACAGCACATTAACACCAGTACGTTTGTATTACTGTGATTTCTATCAGTAATGATGATGACACTTACAACAGAGATGGACTTCACCTCGAACCATTTGAGAATCCCTGGGAAGTGATAGGTTGTGATGTAAGTTGTCCTCTCGATCCACATGGTCTGTAAATGAGGCGGAAAATATGACGACTGAATGGTCAACAACACAAATGTTTTGAGCAACAACCTCTTGTATTCAACTGCTAATCAAAAAGGAACACCTATGTCAGAATGCTGTTGATTGACTACAGATCAGCGTTCAACACCACAGTGCCCTCAAAGCTCATCACTAAGTTAAGGACCCTCGGACTAAACACCTCCCTCTGCAACTGGATCCTGGACTTCATGACGGGCCGCCCCCAGGTGGTAAGGGTAGGCAACAACACATCCGCCACGCTGATCCTCAACACTGTGGCCCCTGAGGGGTGTGTCCCCTCCTGTATTCCCTGTTCCGCCACGACTGCGTGGCCAAGCACGACTCCAACAGTTTGCTCATGACACAACAGTGGTAGGCCTGATCACTGGAAACGTAAGACAGCCTATAGGGAGAAGGTCAGAGACCTGGCAGTGTCAAGCCAGGACAACAACCTCTACCTCAACATGAGCAAGACAAAGAAGATGATTGTGGACTACCGGAGAAGGAGGGCCGAACACACCCCCATTCACATCGACGGGGCTGTAGTGGAGCAGGTTGAGAGCTTCAAGTTCCTTGGTGTCCACATCACCAAAAACTATCACAGTCCAAACACACCAAGACATCGTGAAGAGGGCACAACAACATCTTTCCCCCTCAGGAGACTGAAAAGATTTGGCATGGGTCCCCAGATCCTCAAAAAGTTCAACAGCTGCACCATCGAGAGGTAGTGCGTACGGCTCAGTACATCACTGGGGCCAAGCTTCCTGCCATCCAGGACCTATATACTCGGCGGTGTCAGAGGAAGGCCCAAAAAATTGTCACCTGCCACCCAAATCGTAGACAATTCTCTCTGCTACAGCACGGCCAGCGGTAACAGAGCGAGTCTAGGTCCAAAAGGCTCCTTGACAGCTGCTACCCCCAGGCCATAAGATTGCTGAACAATTAATCAAATGGCCACCCGGACTATTTACATTGACTGACCCCCCCCACCCCTGTTTTTACACTGCTGCTATGCACTGTTTATTATCTATACATAGTCACTTCATCCCTACCTACACGCATATTGACTCGGTACCCCCTTTATATAGCCTCGTTACTGTTATTTTATTGTGTAACTTAAATTACATTGTTGGTTAAGGGCTCGAAGGTAAGCATTTCATGTGACAAATAAAAATGCATTTGATTGGAAAAGGGCTACATTCCTGAGTTTAGAGTGTGTGCGTTGAATGGAGGAATTAGTCTTTGTTAGGGCTCTGCAGCATGGTGAGTCTGAGCTGTGTCCCAGGTACTCACTGCAAATTCATTGTCGGGGTCCTTTGCGCCTTTCCTGAAGGGTCTGGAATACTGAAACTGGTCCACTTCATTGGTTCTGTAGTAGCTGGGAGAGGAAGAGGGACAAACAAATTAGTTGCATGAGCAAGAACTAAGAAAATGTATTCAACCACAAGCTGTTGTGTTCCTTACTTCAGGATCTGCTCAGGAACACCCTTGTCTTTGAACTGGGCGGGCACAGTAAGGACTGGCTTGACTGTAAAACACTGGATATCTGTGAAGAGCAGGTAAGGATAGGACTGTGGATTATTAAAAAACGAAAACCTTTTTAGTGCTGTAGGGGGAAACGGAGACGGGGGCCAGTGGATTACTGGCTCAAAATTGTCCTTGAGAAAGGTATAATAAGACTTACCTAGAAATGGGAAATACATCAACTGAATAATGTCCTGACTAGAAGCATTAACACCAATTAACATTTAAATAGCATTCATAGCTGGGAGCGTGAGGACATGCTGCAACAGGCCTAAAGGATACGCTGTCCTTGGGAGTTACAGATGTTGTCCCCAGGGGGCGCTGTGCTGGTCATCCTGGCTGCGTTGGGGAACTGCGACAGCAGCTTCAGACTGAAGTCCTCCAGCCACTCGTACTCCTTACCACGGTAGATGAACACTTTGTTCTGTATGAGCAAATCCGTTCACAGATATGGTGAGCCTCCATATATGGTAGCAAATTAAATGTGAACAATAGGATTTAATTCGAGCGTTGTTATTGAATGACATGCTACAGAAGATGTCAAAGATGGACTGTGGTCGACAGGAACGTGCCACTGCACTGTAGAAATAGACGTGCGTCTGCCAAATGAAGGCTATTCTAACCGGAACCTGACAAGATCATGGAAGGTGTTCAATCCATAGAATCCCCCACTGCTTTATGGAACTGATAACTACAATCGCCTGCATGCTACATCATCAGCGTGAAACATTTTTTATATTGACTATCATTTCATTTTATGGAGAGTTCCATAAGTAAAATGAATAAAAAGGCACATAAATATAAATATCTCAGGCAAATGAGACAGAACTTGAAATGTGCTATGGAGGCTGGATTTCTGAAAATACGTAATAATCTTACCCTGAGGAAAGTGGGGAATCCAAGGCCATAGTATCCCACAGCAAAGTATTCTGGCTGAGGCCGCATGGCATGCATTATATTCTCATAGAACTGGGCTTGCTGTTTCTGTGTGCAACAGTAGGGAGAGTATAGAGGCTGTAGTGACAATGAGCTAAATTAACAGAGCCACAATCAGGAACAAAGATAACATACAACAGGAAACACTTAAAATACTGTAGAAGCTAACCAGTTCCCTGTGCACTTAATTTAGTTAAGTGTCAAAAATGGAGGATCCATAATGAACATGGATTCATAGCAGAGTAGAAAAACAACGTTTTTGTACAACTCCACTGCAGATAAGGACTGTTGAATACCACGATGACGCAGTATTTACAAAAACATGACTTAAAATAGAGTATCACTGCATAATTAACTGAATGTTACTTCCTAATGGCAGATGCCAGTATGTCAACCGGCAATGCATGAGTGGGACTATTGGATAAAAAGGTTTGACGCAAGTGTGGCAGCAACTCTGATATCTTCCCCATTTCCTCAAATTGTTTCTGCAGTAATGGTTGTTTTTTTTTCTTCAACTATCACTGTCATTTGGATTGAGCTCGCTGAAATGACTTTCTGTCTTAGACAAGACATGGTCGTCCTAGCCATTGACAATGTATTGTGAACAATTTATTGGCATAATTAACTCCTAGTCTTTGTGGGCACTGAAAAGCCTATTAGTACAGCAGTTGAACTACTCCTATTGAAAAGGCCTCACACTAAATTCGCAGTGGGCTATCCCTTTCTGGCATTGTAAGTGGAACCTTCACAAGCATTTTTTTTTTACGTGTATAAACTAAGAGGATAATCATTTTTGGTTTTACTGTTTGCATGCTTTAGGGCCAATTTATATTTAGTGGTGACAATATTTTGATTAAATCTCAGACTAAAACACGATAGCAAATGATAAAGTCCTCTTACCAGCAGCTGGCTCAGCTCCATGAAGTCGAACATCTGGTTCTCGTGCATCTTTGCCAGCTGTTTACCCATCTCAATGGCTTTCTCCCACATCTGAACAGATAAATGCAGCAGTTGGTAAAAAGACACGAGATGTGAACATGGTTTAGACATCACCATCTGTCCTTCACTAACACCTCTTTTCAATCAAACCCTAACAGCAGGTTTAATCGTTGATGTACTGTGGTGAACAGGAGAAATGTTTAGCCTAACCCAGAAATCTGGTAACCATGTTTGATTGAATATGGCCCTCAGCTTCTTTTGCAGCAAATGAAACAGACACAAATATTTCTGACAGTAGCTCATATGGTATGTTCAGGGGTAAGTAGCATATGATCTCTGACTACATATGCTGTGAAATATACTGGCACCCTTGCACGATTCCCAATTTCTTCTCGAATAAGTTTAAATAAATAAAAACTTTTGCTGTTCATACATGTATTTGTTTGATTCACAACAGCACAGAACCAAAGCATTTCATAAAAAGTCCCAACATTATCTACTTTACAAGGTAAAAATAGCCATTCAACAATTTTTGAAAAGAGAAAACAGAACATTCTGCTCCATTGCAAAGTGGAAGGGTGACAATATATTTGACCGCATATGTACATCATGCTTCCTAATAGGGTCACTGGGTGAGGGTGGGAACTCACTTTGCCCTTGTCCAGGTTACAGATGATCTCCTGGAAGAGTCTCTCTTTGAGCTCCTGCTGGGTCCAGACATGTTTGCCATGACCGGGGATCAGATGTGGGGCACAGGGCTTGTCAGACCACTGAGGAGGGCAATATATACAATACACAAAGTGCATTTAGTTTTCTAGTAATGTATGTTATAGTATGTTAACTGGAATTTTAGGGAAATAAGCCAAAGACTGTTGTTTTCATTGAAAGTCTAATTGAATGTTAATTTGACTGAGACCTCGAGGAGTTCGGCGTGAAGTAACAGGGTGTATGCTGCCTCCGTGTAGTTCTCACAGACAAGGTGCAAATCCCTTAGCTTGTACAGATACCTGAGGACGAGGTCAGTATTTGAGTGATATCTAACAGATAGTAGGTAGAATCTACCGCACACCCAAAGCTGATTTGTAAAGGTGCTGGAGGTAAAATGCAAAACTGGAGAAACAAAGAAAATATAGTTTCCGCACACTTCCAGTCAGATGTACATTTATTTGAACTATAGCTGAGCTTTCGGTCAGTCGACCTTGCTCTGAGAAGGTCGGCTGACCCGAAAGCTCAGCTATAATTAAAATAAATTTGCATCTGACTGGAAGTGTGCAGAGACCGTTTCCTGTTTCTCCAGAGTGATAGCTAACAAAATGGGATCCAAAGAAGAGTATACATTGAATCATCGGTCTCACCGAATGTAAATGTCTTCCCTCTTCTTCTCCTTGTAGAAGTTCTGTCACAACCAGAATAAAAACAGCAGCAAAACTCAGCTTCTGTACAATTGTTTGATAATATTTTTTGGGTTAAAATCAATTGGTTCAATGTAGAAACATAACATCTTGATATAATATTCTTCTGAGGTGGCTCAATCTTTCTGATTAGAGTTTGAGTTCCACATTAACCAGTCTGAGGTGTTAGTTAGCACCTGGTAGGCTCTCATGTCTCTTAGTGATGTACTGTAAGGGCATACCAGGACGTTAACGGTGCAGCTCATGCGGAGCTCAGGGCTCTCGTCATGTGTGATGGTGCGGTAGGCCAGTAGCTTCTCCAGCAGACTGCTGAGCAGCAGAGCCAGCTCCTCCCCTGACTGAGACAGGTATCTGTGCCTCCGGCAGTGCTCCAGTAGTCTACACAATACCAACAATGTAAAATGTCAATGAATAAGGGAGTTATATAGTCCATATTTAGGTCTCGACTATGAAATCATGAGGTATGACTAATAAGAAAAAGGAATTAGCCTCTGAATGATTCGCAGGTTTATTGTCAGGGTGCTTACGTTTTCTCCAGCAGGATTTTGTACTGTTCATCCCCACGGCCTCCCTCTACCTCCTGATCCAACTTGGTGATCAGTTCATTCTCAAACTACAGGTACAGAAAGACAAAAAAAATCTGCTCAGCCAAATAAAGCTGGGAACCTCGGTGTACAGTGATACTGTAAAGCCAGGCAGGAAGCACTACCGTGGGCAGCTATCTCACCATGTTAAAGGTGCGGCTGGGATTGAAGTTGTGCTCACACTGCATCATGTCAAAGAAGATGGGGATGGTGGCTTTCCTCAGCTCTGGCTCAGGCACCAGGGTAGCCTTTAGGATGGGCCCCACCATGGCCGGGATGAACTTCATCTTGTGGGGGCCTGAGGGATGCATAAAGTCAGAAGCAACATCATTTGAAAGGGCAGTAAGTGGCTCTCCATTTTCATGCAAACAAAAGGACAGTAAACTCATAAAGCGGTAAACAAAAAGCAGGCCACCACCATGAAACTAGGCAACAAGACATTGTCCTCAAAGCCTTTTGCCACTGAACAGGCCATTATATAGATGTCTTTATTTGTTGAATTTCTGTCTTACAGAGATAACAACCCCCGGACAGTGCTTACCAAGATTATACCACATATCTCGGATCTTAAAGCCAATGCTCTTCCTCATGTCTCCATACCTGTAAGCACAACATAGAATTATACTATATACTGTAGAGCATATGCACATGAACTTACAGCACTATTTCTTATACATAAAATTCAGTTCTCTGTGGAAATGTTGATTTTGTATTAATAGTTTAAGGGAATTTGTATTTAAACGAATTGAACCAACGAAAACATACTTGTTCAGTATTTTATTCCGTTTTTCTTGAGAGAAGGATTCCAGTTGCAATGACTTGTGGGTAAGGAATGCAACAGTCAAGTGGAAGTAGTTGTTCCAGAGCTAAAAATAAAATATGATAGTTTTTACACAGACATTGGGACAATGATTGACCTAAATAAGTTTACATTAGCAGAGAGACACGGATGTATTTTGTCCACCCCATCAGAAGGTGGCGACTGGAGACCCACCTGCAGCTCAAAGTGGGTCTGGTCCATGAAGTACATGTTGAGGACCTCAGAGTACTGGTTGATTGCCCGCAGAAACACACCAATCTGCAGGAGGTTCATGGTCATCCAGTCAGAGGGGAAAACGTTCCCCATCAGGTCCTTAAACATGATGAATGTCTCCATCAGGAAGTCCTGTAGTGGGCCAGGGAGAGAACAGTTACCTTGCCTGTAGTGGAAGTACCTAGATGTATGCATCTCATGTCTGCACAAACATGTTTGGTTCTGTTTCTGACCGATTAGTAACATGCTGAACTATGCACAGCAGTCCCCTTGCATTTCTCATATTAGACCCACACAGTTCAGTAAAGATGCAAGGACAGGGAGATCCTCACAATGTTCCAAGTCAGTCCCATGAAATGTCTATAAACAATAATCACTTCAGAAGCAGTTACAAGCACCAGTGGTTAAATGCCAGCTATCGACTGGATGATTCAGGAAGAGTTATGCCCAGGGCAGGGGAGGTGTGCCGGCCCACTTACAATGATGTCTTGTCTGGTCTTGAAGGTGCTGATGTAGTGGGCGTAGTGCATGTCATCCATCTGCTTCAAGATGGCGGTCATGCAGGCTAGGTAATGACCCTGCCATTGAGATAACAGAGCATCAGTCACCTTAGTTGTAAAACTACTTTAGGTTCCCACATATAACATGTTTTATGCTTCGAAGCTAATTATAAGCTATCATTCATTGTTGTATGCTTATAAGTGCCGACCAAGTTATTCATAGGATGCATAGAAGCAGCTTTTCAGGACTGTGCCTTGTACATGGAAACTTAAAATAAATCATTTCCAAATGAACAATTGAAAATAACTTGACGTTTTCTTTAGAGTTAGATGAAGAACTGTCAGAGTACTGAGTATGAGTCTTACAATGAGAGTGGAGGTTCTGCTCATGCTGATGACAGTGCGATTGACCCTGCGAAGCAGCCGCTCCATTATCAGCTGGACATGGCCCCGGGTTGGACCCTGGGACACAAACAGGTCAGATCAAAAATGAATGTATCAAAACCAATCCAGTTAAGAGTTCTGGATGTCACGGATTTCAATGTGTCTAATGGCAGAGATAGAGGTGTGCTATAGCCAGTAGCCACTCACCACATTCTTGCGGTCCAGGTTGTCCAGCACAGTGCTGAGCAGCTGAACACAAGCCTCGTGGTCTGGTTTATTGGAGTGGTCATCCAGCTGTCCACTCAGCTGGTCTGTCACCAGCGGCAAGAGGACATCTCGACACTCTGTGGGGTAAAAGAGGAATAGAGCCTTTTCAAATGTGCCATTCTGTGGTTCTGTTTTTAAATAGAGATCATTCTAAAGTTATGTTTGAGCCAGAGAGGCGCTACAGTACCTGACTGTTTGAAAAGGTCACTCTCCACCATCTTACACATGCAACCAAGTTTCTGGCGCACCAGCTGAGAGTCAGGGATGCTCTCAATGAACTTAGTCAAAAGAACACTAGTGAGAGAGACAGGATGAAATTCAGAAAGAGACATGGACATTTTATATACGGGAAAAAGTATAATTTCTGCAGATTCAACAGTTGAAAAGTCATTACTAGGAGTTACCTGAGCTCCACAGGATCAAAGACATTCTTGATGTCATTAATGATGGTAGGAAGGTATTTTAGTATCGCCCCCTGAAAAAGACGAAGGTCTCAAAAGTCTTTAAAAAAGAACATGGGGGAAATATCACTGGATAAGGCGTCTGTGTTTTACAGCTCTAGTCAGCTCGAAAGTGTTTTAATTCACGTTCTTCTGCAGTTTATCAAGTAAAACTTGACTTCAACTATCTTTCACGAAGCCAGCATAAGGCTTCCATAAACATAGAACGGGTAAGCTGGTTTGAACAGCTGACAATGATCAGAATAACACAGTAAATGTTGCATTACCAGGCTATGCCATGCTAACAAAGTGTGCATTAAAGAAGATGAAGTACCATGTAAGTGCCAATCCCAGTTTCTCTCCCCTAAACTAACTCACCTTTATCTTCACTCCCTCATCCAGCGGTCTGTCCATGAGTGTATTGAAGGACAGGAAGAGTGTCCGTATGGAGTTGAAGAAAGCATCCTCACTGGTCCCATAGAATCTGAGTAAACAAAATAAGGACATTGCTCATTTCACAAACAAACTAATATTGTCTCGCAAATGTACTAGTATGTATGAGGAAGGAAGGTCACGGCTATGATACCTGAGGTAAAGGACCCGGGACTGCACAATGAACCTGAACAGGTACTTGAGGGCTTTGAGGGCTGAGTACAGTCTCTCGGTTAGGACAGGCTCATCTGCATGGCCCACATAGTAATTCAGAACCTTGGTCAGCTTCCTGAAAAATAAATGGAATAGGGAACTCAGGCACACCAGTAATTACATATAAATGAATTCTGAATGGGTGGTGAGGTGTCAAAACAGGAGGAAGGAAAAATGAACGGCATAGAGATGAAAATGTGAGAAAGGAGAGAGCTCGACTCACATGTAAGCCAGAGTGGCACTGAAGTGCTTGTTGATGTATGTCTCCAGTACTGGGTTAAAGTGCTGGAACTTGATGTCTCCAATCAGTGTGATTATGAACACCTAGAAGAAATGCAGAGCACAGTCAGGAACCAGTGTAATATAGAATCCCACTTGAAAATAGTGTAACATTAATCATTTCTCATATACAATTGTCTTTTGGTATATTAATGACAGATGCCATTAATCCTGATAACTTAATGCAAGTAAGTAACCCACGAGTACAGAACTCACCAGAGCATTAAACAGCAGCGTGTCATAAGTCTCCTCCTCTGAAGTCTCCATCATGATACTGAAGAGGGCATCAAGTGTGTCCTGTAGAAACTAAGACCACAAAAGACAAATGCATTAGGCTAGGGTGTCCTTGTATGTAAAGCCAGTTAAGAATGCTAACTCTGGAGCAGTCAGACTCACCTTGACAATTTCCCCCCCCTCAACCTCCATCAGGCGCTGCAGGTTCTGGTCCAGCTGTTCAGGGTTGGACCTCCAGTTCAACAGGCCCAGGAGATCCACTGGAAAACAGCAGAGGAACAGCAGCATATCACTTTTACTGACCCTTGGATTTCATATAAACTTGAATGAGTATGTCAACACCACTCTGATTTGTATTACGAGCCAAGTTTGGTTCTATTTGTTAGAGGCGGTTTGATACTTAATATATTGTTTCATATCCATTTCCACTATGGTGCTCATAGATTAGAGATGATTGTGTCCTACAACAGTACCATTCTGGGTGAGTTTAGTGGAGCAGGTGAGAGTGCCAATCTGGAAGCTGTCCTTGGTGAGTGGGATGACTCCTGAATGGTTAAAGGTTTTCCCTGTCTGCCTCTCCTTCTCCTCCACTTCAGCCCAGGAGCCTGGCAGAGTCAGGTATGTTTTTGCATCCTCAGACTTCTTTGCGTCAACCTAAGAGAAAATATATATACAATACTAAAACATATTCATTGATATATAATTTGATATTCATTGACCAGGGAGCTTTGTATTTTATATAAAATATAACTACTTCACTATTTAATCGATAATGAAAAATAATCCCTACAGGGAAAGAAAGATCTCCAACTGTAGTCAAATGTATCAGAACCTTCTGGTTCCACCAAGATGTCTACATCATACAGGGTCTGTGACAGTTAGGGTTGCAACGCTACTGGTAATTTACCAATGTTACTGAAATCTTTATAGGAAAAGGGGATACCTAGTCAGTTGCACAACTGAATGCCTTCCACTGAAATGTGTCTTCTACATTTAACCCAACCCCTCTGAATCAGAGAGGTCCACATCATGGTCGCCCGGGCAGCACTTGTTGTTAGGGTTAACTGCCTTGCTCAAGGGCAGAACGGCAGATTTTTCCACCTTGCCAGCTCGAGGATTCGAACCATCAACCTTTCGGTTACTGGCCCAACGCTCTTAATATATCAGGCTGAAACCCTCATATTAAACACCAATGGTATTCAAATTTCATTTTAAGTTTAAATTTAGGCAAATGTTTTACAGCTTTGCCATTATACATTTTTTATATCATCTTATTTAATTATTTCATATGTGATAAAGCCACAAGAGGGCCAGAGACAATTACAGACACCTGTGATCATTTGAAGTAACCAAAAGGGCCACGAGATGTCTTGTGATAGATTACAGAAAATCCTTGAAAGACACCAAAACTCTGGCAGCTTCCTTGTAAACTTCAAACGTTTCCTGTAGTATACCCTCCCTTAACAACCCTAGTGACAGTAATAGACTGGTGTGCTGGTCCCACCTTGTAGACGATGAGGTCATGTCTGCCGTCTCTCAGCGTGGTTCCGTCTCCTTTCATCAGGCGGACGAACGCCATGCCAAACGGTTTCTCTGATTTGTCTCTAGCTAAAGGAAACACAGTCGGGTCAGTGGGGACCCAATCAACCAACTCTGAGGAACACATTTATACTCATGCTCAACCAGCTCCCAGAGGGTTAGGGCAGGCTGCCCGGCTGTCGAGTGTTTTAGAAATGTGAGGCACTCACAGTCCTGAGATGATCTGTGTCGAAACATCACCCTGAGATGACAGCGACCCACATCTTCAATAGGAATAGTCACCTTGTAGGGGGAGAAGAAAAGGATGAGGAGAGGAGTGTATCATGACAAGATTATAGATAGAGAAAGTCATATCTGGTGTCTGTCTAGCATTTTGTATGCGCGAAACAATCCTTGGCAAGATCTCCTCTAAAGGTTTTGTTGTTATAGAGCCAAATTCATTTGTAAAAGTAATTGCTGAACTTGAGCCACCATGAGGGGAGTCCTGACAGAAACACCTGGAATGCTGGTAAGTGAACTGTACCTTGACTGTTTCATTCCAGCTCGGCTGCTTAACCTGGTAGTAAATTACAGACTTGTATTCTGTGATCCCATCATATCCAGCTCCAGGAAATATTGCTTTCTATTCAAGGGGATGGAATGAGCTTCAGTCAAACATAGGCTACTTGTTTTGCAGATAAGAACATTTTATACATCCCATGTAAACATTAATTGGGGTCATTTTATAATAAACCCTGAACTACAATGTTGTCTTACAGTCAACCAACCTACATGACCGACATGCAATACTTGAGGTCAAAATTGTTAAAGAAAGAAAGGTGGAAGCACGTATAAATGTTAACGGCACCCTTACCTCCATGAGATTGCCATCGTTATCTAGAACACTCAACATCACCTCAACATTTTTGGGTGACGTTTTTTTACCACGGTCAAACTCCCCCTGCAGCAAGGTGACGTAGATATCGTTCCTCACATACCCTAGAGGAGAATTAGTTGGTTAATACTAAACAATGATCTATTGCCTGTCCCTGCTGTAAAGGCAGCTACAAAGTATGCAACCCATTGTTTCAGACGATTCAGCTACAAAAGATGAAAATGTAAACTTATGGCACCTGGGAGGATGATCTCAGGGAAGCCCATCTTTCTGACGATGGCGGTGGTGCGATCAACAAAGTGAGGGTAGTCCTTCCTGACCTGGGACAGGTCACCAGGAAGCAGCTTCAGTGTCACAAACAGTCCTGAGAACCCAACAGGGCCCGTCAATGAAGACAAAGTTAGTAAGACAGACACAGTAACAGAATGTTCAGAATCGATACACACAACCTGTAATGGTCCTATTTAGAACCGAGACCCATATTTCAAAAGCCCCTTACGAGTTATATTCCTTTGTATTTCATATTCTGTTCTACTCTGCTATATTCTGGGCAAACTTGGTGAGTTGTTGCCACATCATGTCAGTGAAGGTCTCTCTTTACCCTGGCCCTTGTGGTTGACCTCCCGGGTGTTAATGACTTTGTTGAAGACGGCGGTGAGAGGCTCGTTCTCTCCAATGACCCGGGATGGGAGGAGAGGAGAAATGATGAGCTGCCTCTGACGGATGTAGGTCTCCATAGCTATCCTGAGAGAAATGGGAAGGAATAGGAGAGGGGGAGAAATAGATTGTAAAAGTGGGACTGACACGTGGATTGATGACAAACATAGAGCTACGAAAAGCATATTAAGATACGGGAGGTGAAAATCCACAAACTATAAAAGTGCATGTGACCAAGAAGGAATGGTAAACAGTCTCCAGTTGCATTTTTGTTAACACTGCACAACAAACTTAGACTTGATCTACAGTATGGTATAGCAATATAATACACCTGTTCTACCACTCTAAATTCCAAGCATCTGCCTCTAACCCTAGGAAGCTCTTTGCTACCTTCTCCTCCCTCCTGAATCCTCCCCCCCCCTCCTCCCTCTCTGCAGATGACTTCGTCAACCATTTTGAAAAGAAGGTCGACGACATCCGATCCTCGTTTGCTAAGTCAAACGACACCGCTGGTTCTGCTCACACTGCCCTACCCTGTGCTCTGACCTCTTTCTCCCCTCTCTCTCCAGATGAAATCTCGCGTCTTGTGACGGCCGGCCGCCCAACAACCTGCCCGCTTGACCCTATCCCCTCCTCTCTTCTCCAGACCATTTCTGGAGACCTTCTCCCTTACCTCACCTCGCTCATCAACTCATCCCTGACCGCTGGCTACGTCCCCTCCGTCTTCAAGAGAGCGAGAGTTGCACCCCTTCTGAAAAAACCTACACTCGATCCCTCCGATGTCAACAACTACAGACCAGTATCCCTTCTTTCTTTTCTCTCCAAAACTCTTGAACGTGCCGTCCTTGGCCAGCTCTCCCGCTATCTCTCTCTGAATGACCTTCTTGATCCAAATCAGTCAGGTTTCAAGACTAGTCATTCAACTGAGACTGCTCTCCTCTGTATCACGGAGGCGCTCCGCACTGCTAAAGCTAACTCTCTCTCCTCTGCTCTCATCCTTCTAGACCTATCGGCTGCCTTCGATACTGTGAACCATCAGATCCTCCTCTCCACCCTCTCCGAGTTGGGCATCTCCGGCGCGGCCCACGCTTGGATTGCGTCCTACCTGACAGGTCGCTCCTACCAGGTGGCGTGGCGAGAATCTGTCTCCTCACCACGCGCTCTCACCACTGGTGTCCCCCAGGGCTCTGTTCTAGGCCCTCTCCTATTCTCGCTATACACCAAGTCACTTGGCTCTGTCATAACCTCACATGGTCTCTCCTATCATTGCTATGCAGACGACACAATTAATCTTCTCCTTTCCCCCTTCTGATGACCAGGTGGCGAATCGCATCTCTGCATGTCTGGCAGACATATCAGTGTGGATGACGGATCACCAACTCAAGCTGAACCTCGGCAAGACGGAGCTGCTCTTCCTCCCGGGGAAGGACTGCCCGTTCCATGATCTCGCCATCACGGTTGACAACTCCATTGTGTCCTCCTCCCAGAGCGCTAAGAACCTTGGCGTGATCCTGGACAACACCCTGTCGTTCTCAACTAACATCAAGGCGGTGGCCCGTTCCTGTAGGTTCATGCTCTACAACATCCGCAGAGTACGACCCTGCCTCACACAGGAAGAGGCGCAGGTCCTAATCCAGGCACTTGTCATCTCCCGTCTGGATTACTGCAACTCGCTGTTGGCTGGGCTCCCTGCCTGTGCCATTAAACCCCTACAACTCATCCAGAACGCCGCAGCCCGTCTGGTGTTCAACCTTCCCAAGTTCTCTCACGTCACCCCGCTCCTCCGCTCTCTCCACTGGCTTCCAGTGAAGCTCGCATCCGCTACAAGACCATGGTGCTTGCCTACGGAGCTGTGAGGGGAACGGCACCTCAGTACCTCCAGGCTCTGATCAGGCCCTACACCCAAACAAGGGCACTGCGTTCATCCACCTCTGGCCTGCTCGCCTCCCTACCACTGAGGAAGTACAGTTCCCGCTCAGCCCAGTCAAAACTGTCCGCTGCTCTGGCCCCCCAATGGTGGAACAAACTCCCTCACGATGCCAGGACAGCGGAGTCAATCACCACCTTCCGGAGACACCTGAAACCCCACCTCTTTAAGGAATACCTAGGATAGGATAAGTAATCCCTCTCACCCCCCCTTTAAGATTTAGATGCACTATTGTAAAGTGACTGTTCCACTGGATGTCATAAGGTGAATGCACCAATTTGTAAGTCGCTCTGGATAAGATCGTCTGCTGAATGACTTAAATGTAAATGTAAATATAAAGCATAATGCTGTATCCTAACAGAGTTCAAGCCATTTGTCATTTGACTATAATGGTATAAGAGCAGGTTGATTTTAAATGGACTGGGGAGTGGGGACCACTAACACAGGTTGAAAATGAGCAGAGGCTGTTGGAGATTTTCAAACACTCACTGCTGAAAGGGGATGAAATGCTGCTTCTCCTCATCGTCTGCTTTTCCATGGGCGATATCTGTGATGTCCATCACTGTGGACAGAGACGATGACGTTGTGAATGCTGTGGTGATAGGGGGCCATGGCTAATATAATAAGCTGATATCAATTCAATTATCTAGTTATTGCCACTGCTGCTGCTAGCATGGCCTCACTTTAATATCTTTGGTATTTGATTTCCCAGTTCGAGCTATTTTACAGCAGAGGTCTTTCACTCTGATTAAGTAAACTACAGAGTAGAGCCACAATGTCGTTTGTGTTTGAAAACTAGTTATAGGGCCCTCACACACCTGTTGCAATGAGAACAAGAGAATTCCACAAAAACAGCATAGGTAGGATTCCAGCAGGGCGGTCTGCGTGACATTGAGCTTTGTGTTGCAATAGATGGTTCAGTCAGCATTCCTCTTTCTCTCAAAATGTGTCATTTCTTAGGAAATAGCTGAGGGAAATGAGAGCTCTCTATTGTTCCCAATGATTCTGGGTTCAGTCCATTTGTTGTGACACCCGAGGAAACCATTTCTCATCCAACACAGAAATATAATCCTTCACTCAAAACAAAGAGGGCTGTTAAAAACATTTCCCTGACTTCTTTGGCGAGGCACACAACCTGGAAGTGTTTTAGGGGTCAGGAATGTAAGCAGGTGCAGGTGTGCTTAGGGTGTGTCTGGCTTTTATCAAGGACAGGGATTCCTACTGTAACTTTTTATTTAGGCTGTCAATTTACCCATTCACTCAAACTCGGAGTATGGGAAGTGTTCTGATCTCAGATTAATTGAATTCCATTGAATGTGTGAATGTGAGCAAACAAATATAGTGAAGCATTAAAAGACATCTCACCAGCCACACCAAATGGTCTCCTTAACCCTCCAGTGTGTTTCTTGCCCTCCTTGAGCTCCATGCTGCCCACTCTGATAATCTGACAGACGAGGAAGAGACGTGGCCTAATCAGGTCACTGCTGCTCAGATCCTGACCAGATTGGAGGAGAGAATTTTAATGCAAAGATAAGAACTACATAATGCAAGTACAATTAAAGTTTCTTGGCAGAAAATATTCAATATCTTATGCAAATCTGCTTACATAAAGCTTAATGTGAGCAGTTCAGAGCCTGTCTGAGGAAATAAATGACATGGCATAGCATGCCCCATCCAAGGACTGTCACTACCCATCTGTCAGGCCACATGGCTACTAGTTTATTACATTTACAACAGAGAACAAAGACAGAAAGTAGAAGGGAGGGTTTCATCTGTTACCGTGAAAAGGGCAGGCAGGTTGTTGAGTTTCTCAATCTCTTTGGGCATGCCCATGCTGTCCCAGCGCACCAGGAAGTTCTCACTGCAGACATAAACAAATCAGGAATCCCAACTCACTTACCTCACTATAGCCACTCTGTAACAACCCTTTTTCGGTGTCTGACAAGATACACAAATATATCAAAAGGGAGATATAATGTTATGCAATATCTGCATATATGCGACATGGAATACCCATGATTACGGGACAAAAGCTTCTTTATGGTGTCAGAAAATGGTATTGGCCGTGATGTTATCTGGTTTACTATAATGCAATGAATTGAATACATTGATATCTGACCTGATGAACTCAGACTGGTCAGGGTCATAGAGTGACATAAGCAGCTCTGCATCCTCCCCGATGTTACACACAAAGTTCTTGAGGTTCACGAAGAGACTGTAGGTGTGCACCGTGCTGAACAGGGACTGGCGCCTCATCTCCAGGTTCTGCAGCCGGGTCTACAGAGGAGCACAGACACTATATGAGCGAACACACAATGCACTGGCAGGGCAACCAGTATTAGTCAGAGACAAATGAGAGAGAAAAACAACAGCTAGCCCATGCCTTCTCCTCCTGTATTCTGTCATCTATACTGCGGGATGCAGTCTCAAAGGCCCTGAACAGACTGACTGTGCTGGTGCAGTCCGGGTCCAGAGTGTTCCCCGCGTCATCTCGCACCACCAAGTCCAAACCCAAAATCCTGTACAGAAAGAATCCCATATAGTTTTAGACAGATTTACAAGGGCATATTCTTAGCACAATGACTTTACAAGCACGTTTATGTCACAGTGGAATTAGAGTACAATTCATACCGGTTTCCATAATCAATCTTAGCTGTGACTTTCTTCCTGAGCTCCACAAGATCATCCTTGGGTAATGTTCCTGACACTATCTGAGATCGATACTCGATGAGGCTGTAGGCCATCTGCTGTACGCCCCTGAAGAGAGTGGTCTTGTTGTTCTGTCAAACAAACAGTCATATTCATCATCACAGCCACCCAGACTTACATAATCACACTTTTCCAAACAGAGTGAATGTCAGAGTTGGATAACAGTATAAGGGTAATGTGAATAAAATGCAAGTAGGGAGATTGATAAGAAACTAATATTTACCACGTACCACATATAGCTTGTACCATATTTGTGCCCATTCCCTCAGAGTGGCACCGAGTTCCAGTACCAGTGGTAGGTCTCCTGGGATAACTATTTCCTGTTGGCTGAAGGTGGAAGGAAAGAAATAACCAGGTATCCCAAATACAATGCATTTCTAATAACATGACATGAAACGAGTGACACCTTACCCTGTCCCTTCAACTTTCGCCTCCTTCAGGTGGATGTACGAGGCTGGGAAAATGCCCTGTGAGATGAAACATAAACCTCTTCTTCAAACTATTTTCTCATTTCAATGAAACACTATGAACGGATGTACGGTTGTTGCCATACCTTTCGTGATTTGTCCCGTAATGTGTACCCTCTGTACCAGCCTGGGAAGATTAGAGATTGATAGATGGATATAGAGACATGACAGAGATATAGGAATAAATACAATAGATAAGATAAGATTGATGAGAAGAGGGCAAACTCGATCCAGATGCTGATATTGACTGTTCCATCTTTCAAGAGCATTTCATTAAACATCGCTGATCATTTTCCATGCATGTCTGGTATTGAGCACAGCCTTGGTTCAATGTTTTACAAAGTTCCAGAGTGTTGCAAACCGTTCCTTAACGTGTAACAGCTTGTTGTATGTGAGTGAGGCTAGACTGTTCATGCTCACCTTCAAATGTCTCAAGTATATGTACAGTGTCTCCCACCTGGAGAGACAGCTCCTGCTCGCCTCTGGAGTCATAATTATAAATTGCTGAGAGAATTGACAGGCGGGGGCGAAAAGAGAGACAGTCTTACTACGTGAACCAACATACAAACACAAAATGACAATCCCCAGCAAGCTCAAGATAAAGGAAGTGGAGACAGAAAAATTATATGAAGAGCCAAGAAAAGCTTATAGACTTTGGCCTTTCCCCAAGTCATATCTGATAAAAGGTACATGGGTAGTCAGGTATTTCTTGCGCTGTGAAAAAGCATGCTTGAATTAGAGTAAACTTTTTTTATGCATTGAAATAATTTACAGGTGCATTCTCATGGTGCACGTGAAATTCGGTATTGGCTGTATACTGGAAATGCAGTTAATAAAAGGTCCCTCAATTGCTTTGAACTTCATTTTACTCTAAATTATATCCTAATTAATGTACACTACCGGTCAAAAGTTTTAGAACACCTTTTCATTCAAGGGTTTTTCTTTATTTTTTAAAATACTATTTTCTACATTGTAGAATAATAGTGAAGACATCAAAACTATGACATAACACCAAAAAAGTGTTCAACAAATCAAAATATATTTTACATTTGAGATTCTTCAAATAGCCACCCTTTGCCTTGATGACAGCTTTGCACACTCTTGTCATTCTCTCAACCAGCTTCACCTGCAATGATTTTCCAACAGTCTTGAAGGAGTTCCCACATATGCTGAGCACTTGTTGGCTGCTTTTCCTTCACTCTGCGGTCCGACTCATCCCAAACCATCTCAATTGGTTGAGATTGGGGGATTTTTGAGGCCAGGTCATCTGATGCAGCACTCCATCACTCTCCTTCTTGGTCAAATAGCCCTTACACAGCCTGGAGGTGTGTTGGGTCATTGTCCTGTTGAAAAACAAATGGTAGTCCCACTAAGTGCAAACCAGATGGGATAGCGTATCGATGCAGAATGCTGTGGTAGCCATGCTGGTTAAGTGTGCCTCGAATTCTAATGAAATCACGGACAGTGTCACCAGCAAAGAACCCCCATACCATAACACCTCCTCCTCCTCCATGCTTCACAGTGGGAAATAAACATGCGGAGATCATCCATTCATCCACACTGCATCTCACAAAGACATGGCGGTTGGAACCAAAAATCTTCAATTTGGACTCCAAATTTCCATTAGTCTAATGTCCATTGCTCTTCTTTCTTGACCCAAGCAAGTATCTTCTTAGTATTGGAGTCCTTTAGCAGTGGTTTCTTTGCAGCAATTCGGCCATGATGGCCTGATTCACAGTCTCCTCTAAACAGTTTATGTTGAGATGTGTCCGTTACTTGAATTCTGTGAAGCATTTATTTGGGCTGCAATTTCTGAGGCTGGTAACTCTAATGAACTTATCCTCTGCAGCAGAAGTAACTCTGGATCTTCCTTTCCTGTGGCGGTCCTCATGAGGGCCAGTTTCATCATAGAGCTTGATGGTTTTCCCGACTGCACTTGAAGAAACTTTCAAAGTTCTTGAAATTTTCCAAATTTACTGACCTTCATGTCTTCAAGTAATGATGGACTGTCGTTTATCTTTGCTTATTTGAGCTGTTCTCGCCATAATACAGTATTTTACCATATAGGGCTATATTCTGTATCCGCCACCACCTTGTCACAACACAACTGATTGGCTCAAACACATTAAGAAGGAAAGAAATTCCACAAATGTACTTTTAAGAAGGCACACCTGTTAATTGAAATGCATTCCAGGTGACTACCCCATGAAGATGGTTGAGAGAATGTCAAGAGTATGCAAAGCTGCCATCAAGGCAAAGGGTGGCTACTTTGAAGAATCTCAAATATAAAATATATTTTGATTTGTCTAACACTTTTCTGGTTTCTACATGATTCCATATGTATTATTTAATAGTGTTGATGTCTTCACTATTAATCTACAATGTAGAAAGTAGTAAGAATAAAGAAAAAACCTTGAATGAGTCGGTGTTCAAAACCTTTTGACTGGTAGTGTACAGTATGTGCATGTATTCATGATTAGGATTTTAGGACTCAACCTGAACTCACGTTTTAAATAAAGAGATGATTAACATTATTCCTGTTCTTTTTCATTCCTTGAGGCTGTGTGTTGGGTGTAGTAAGTGGAATTTTTCCCCTGCAGGTTTATTACAACATCCACACTGAGGGAGGTGGCGTGAGAGGAGGGGCTTAACATCATTTATTATTTATTTCTAAATCACAAAGGAGACTGACGGTTAAAGGTCACTTTATACAGGGCATATTGCAGCCAACTGGGTCAGCAGAGTGCCCTGCCCTCTATTCTCCTCAGTTTGTTAACTTAAGTGTCTTCCTGGAGACGGTTCCCTCTTCCTCCTCTTTTCCGAAGGACACGAGTGGGAGACAAATCACAAATCACAAAGCACAGTATGCTCTCTTGCTCTCCTGCTGACTCTCTCTCCGAGCACACACACTTCCTTGTCATGACTTGCAGACACACTTTCAAAGCCTAGTACTCTGCATTATCTACCCTCTATAACAGGAACAATGTGAGGAGTTCTGTCCTGACTTGCATGGTGATAATCCTTGTTGCCGGAGGCTAGATCTCACTGCACGCTTCAACTGGCTCAGCTCATCACACCTCTGAATACCTCACAACTGAACATCAGTATCCTTTTCTTTCCTTAAGCATCCTTCCCTTCCCATAAGTATCCTTCCCATTTAATTGTTTGCATTTCCCCTTCAAATCAAATCAAATTGTATTGGTCACATACATGTGTTTAGCAGATGTTATTGCTAGTGTAGCAAAATGCTTGTGTTTCTAGCTCCAACAGTGCAGTAATATCTAACAAGTAATATCTAACAATTGCACAACAATACACAAAAATCTAAAGTAGAGGAATTAAGATTGTATAAAATATTTGGATGAGCAATGTCAGAGACAGCATAGATTAAGATAGAATATAGACTGCTCTTTGTTCTTTGAGAACTAATGTAATATGTAGATCTGGAACAGTTATATATCCACTATGATGATCTTTATCTTCTATGATCTTTTGAAAGACCTTGTACAAATACCGCTTTTTTTCACAGTGCAGTTGTACAGTGATAATGCAGTGGTACAACTAACCTAATATCAACTAACAATAAGGATCCAGACTAGATCATCAACAAGACAAGAAAAAACATCCACCTGGCTGTGTATGGCTTTGTCAACATTGAGCTTTTGTCAACATTGAGCTTTGAGATTATTTGAGATCGCTCATCACCATTACACAGGCCAATACATATTAGATCGGATAGGCCTTAGTCATGTTGTAGCAGAGAGTGGTGCCATTAAGGCCTATTGAGGATGTAAATAATATAATTCAGCATAGCATCAAACCTCATCAAAACATTTCCTTGTTCGTAGTTCAAGTGGAACTGACAGCGTTTTAACTACTTTGTAGATAACAAACAGACAATCATAATATCAGTAAAATGCTACAAAACCAACTTTATAAGAGGTTTTAAAAACGGGTTCTATTTGACTCAACATTCCATGTACACTAAGGCAATGTTGGTAGAACGGATTGATGTAGTGGTGAATTATATTAATAATGCATTGAACTGCATTTCTTGGTAGTCCCAAAAAATATTGCCATCTGGTTGTAAGTCAGAGCTGGCCGGGTACATTGTCTGCTGCCTCCATTCCCTATGCACTGATTCAGTTTCAATGACTCAATATTTTGGACAAAAACGGACGAATGTAACTAAACCTGTGAATGTCAATAGAATCAAACTAACAAGAGAAATGATCACAAGTCAGTCATAACGTGGCTAATAGGCTAGCGTATCTATTTATGTAGCAAGCTAAAAACACGGAGCCTTACGTTAGCGAGCCAACTGCTAGGAGGAGTGGGTGAGTGACTAAGTTTATCACCTCGTTTTTCGGTGACTATACACAGCTAGAGATGCAGGTGTCATTTGGTTAGCTAGCAAAACTTGAAAGACGTATCCAGCTAGCATCTCTCTGCGTACGTAAATTCACTGACTATCTATTCTGATTTCAGAGCACTCTCATCAGTGTGCCAGAGCGTAGAATAACTGGAATAACTGATGAATTTACGAACGCACAACACTTGCTGAATATGACCGGTGTCAGTAAATGTAGGCAAAAAAGAGTAATAGTTAGTCACGATCGCTCTAGATAACATGTACACTGCCTAACCAGCTCTGCTAGGGCGAGTAAAATAGTCTTGTGTCTGGAAGTAGCTAGCCAACTACAGCCAGTTAGCAGTTTATTTTTTTATTTTTATGGCTGTTTGATAAATAGGACTGTAGTGGTCCCAAAAGTAAGAGGACTTCCGTGGTATTGACATATTTGCAGAAATCCATCCAGGTGTATGTTGTAGCTTTTGGGAATGTGTTCTAATGATCTAAATTCGTGCTGTTGTAACTGCCTGTAAGCACACAGTCCAGTTCAAAGTGAATGATGGCAGGTCTGTGTGGTAAATGGCTTGTTTGCATAAAGGCCTACTGTAGCTCTGGTTGGCTATGGTGCACGGGTCTGAGTAGACTCCGGTCCTGAATGAGACAGATGGGCTTTTTTCGGTTTTATTTAGCTTTCCCTCTATAGAATTTTCACAAATGCTTTAGTATACGTAATTCCCAGACGTTCTAAGAATTTATGAAAAAGTGAAAATTACCATATCTAAGTGCTCGCTTGTCAGAAAATGTTTTTAAAAGTGTCATTCTTCCTGGGGGTGTATATAAACAGACTTGAATAACATTTCATGTTGCTAAAATGCTGTCAGTTCCACTTTAAAACTCCCTCTGCCAACTCAGAAACAATAGCAAAGAAAAAATACCAAAGAAATGACATCTCCCTCTGGTCATGCAGAGTGACACCAACTTGACATCGTTCTGACTGTGTCCAGAGAAATGCCTGGCAACAGCAGAGATCTGCCCGTGGTTAAAAATCACGCCAAGCATGTTGTGATGCAGCACTACTGTTACCGCTAAGCGCTACTGTCTGTGCCTCAGCACTGCTCACCAGTGCAGCTCCTTCACACTGTTTTGCATCTCAACCTGTGACATCCCTGGCTGAGGTTACACACACACACACACACACACACACACACACACACACACACACACACACACACACACACACACACACACACACACACACACACACACACACACACACACACACACACACACACACACACGTCAAAATCCTACCGGCTCTCTGTAATCTGACCAAATCAGATTGAAATGCATGTCAGGAAATTCAAATGGCATTTTATTTATGTAAATAATCCTTAAAGATCATGTTAAATATTGGATCCTCTATATAGACAATTGCCTTATGATCTGGACAGGTTCCAAAATTAAATGAATATCTTAACTACAATCACTCTAGAGTATAATCAATTTCCTTCATTATGGAAAATAACATTAACTCTATACATTTCTTAGATGTACTTGTTAAAGGAACAATCTCTAAGTACTACAGTTCACAGAAAACCTACAGATAAAAATATTATATTGACAGCTGATAGTTATCACCCTCTTCACCTAAAAATAGGTTTACCAGTAAGCCAACGTCATAGACTGAGTCGCATTTGTGACAGAGGAAGAATATGATAGACAATCAAATTCTCTCCTTGAGTATTTTCGTTTGAGAGGTTATCCCGATACCTGGCTTGATTAAGCTAAAAAAAACAAGTTAAAAGCTTGAACAGAAGCCAGTTACTTAACAAATTCCAACAAAAAACAGAATAAACTGTTTTCTGTAAACTATATACTTACTTTCAATGATAGCCATAATGGCATCAAGTCTATTGTCAAGAAACACTGGCACATATTATCAGACTCATATTTAAATTCTGCCTTCCGGAACCCACCTTTATTAATTTATAAACGATCAAGACATCTATCAAACATATTGGTTTGATCAGATGTGGTCAGAGAGAGAAAAGAGGCCTTCATAAAAGGATGTTTCCCCTGCAGAGCTTGTACCTCTTGTAGCACCATAAGGAAATGTTCTCATTTAGCATGCCCTCAGACTTGAGATAAAATCATGTAGAACTTGCACTACTAAAATGAGTTATTTATATGTTACAGTGTTCTTGTAATAAGATTTATATTGGAAAAACATCCTGCACCTTGAAAGTACATCTTGGAGAACATAAATCCACTATTAGACGTCAAGATATCAACTCGCCAGTTGCAAGACACTTCATGGAGCAAAATCATTCCATTAAAGAATTGAGTTTCTACGGGATCTAAAAAGTTCATCCACCACGTAGAAGAGGTGACTATGACAACAAATTACCCTAAAAGAGAAGCCATGTGGATATATAAATTAAAATATATTTTCCCACACGGTTTAAACAAAGAATTAGAAGCCACATTCAGACTGTTATAGAAGAACACTGTCCATATCAGATTTTAAGTATTGTTTATGAGTTGGCCCCACATATTTATGAACGACTTTGCCTGATGTCCTTTGTGGTGGACTATCTCATTAATTGATATAATGTATTTTGGTGAGTGGAAACCTGGGGGCGATTGATTTGTGAGTTGCCCTTCGTGCACCCTCCCGTACCCTATAATTCTGTATTTCTTTGTGACTAATTTATATACAGGTAGACCAGAAATGCCACATCCCTGATTGGTAGATGAGTGACAACCCTGATTAGAAGCACTGCTGCCCATCTGCTGTTCTTTACAAATGCTCTTTAGACATTTTTTTATTGTACCGACACACTGAATAAGGCTGGAAAGCCAAAACGTCTGTGTACACTATCCCTGATGCAGTGAAAATAATTTAAAACATTGAATAATAACGTAAGATTTATGTAACATCTTTTTGAGTGCAAACCCATTATACCTCTTTGTTTGTATGAAATTCATGTGTGCTCTGATGAGTGATGATAGTGCATTTATATCAATAAATTGTCAATCTTTTCATTTTATAGCAATGACATCCTCTACATTATCACGGACATCTTGACGATTACACATTGGTCGACTACATTTGAAATACATTGTATCACAGACATTAGGCTAGTCCATAAGTGAGGGGTATGTCTTATTTTCAAATATTACTAGGGTTTAGCAGCAATTGACACACAACAAGCTTCATGGATGTTCTGATTGTATCAGCATTACACAAACATAACTAAAAGGTAGTGTCTGTTTCAAATGGTATCTACCCGAATAAGAGCAAACCAATACACAGTTGCATGGAGTCATCTGTCATATTCAAAATGGGGGGGAAATGTAGTGGAACAGCAACAATACAAAGTATGACTTCAGTCCCCCTTTGACAATGACATGTCTGTGGTCTTTACCAAACATAGCAAAAGATGAACAAGAACTTGAACACAACATTCCACAGAGGTATGCTATCTACTTTGGGGGTTGGCAAGCTAAGTCAAGGGCATTCCTTACTAGAATATTGTTATTTTTTAGAATGATGCCAATATCCATGTTCAAACAAAGTTGAAACCCAAATTAGTGTCAGAACAAAATTAACATTCTGTACATGAGACCTAAATCATTCTATGAGATTGTGGTTATTTTCTGTCCTGTTAAATTCAGAAATCTGTAGGCCTATTATATTTACACATCTCAATGTTTTGTAAACAATGAAGGAAAAACAACCACATGAAATTGTGATTAATTTCCACGTAACTTTTTTAATTTTTTTATCTATGAATGGTGTTATTGCTTGATACAGTGATATCAACCAAATAACATAGCCTCAATGTGTTTAAAACAATGGTGCAAGACTCTGTTCAGGATGAGTGTTAATATTTCCTGTAGGTTGGATCGAGTTGTTGCTGTTGTGATTGTATTATATCATTTTTAAATTGTGTAATGTTGATTGAAAGATGGCGCCGACAGACATGGCAGCTTTGCTTCTAGCTCCTATGCAACTTTGCAGTATTTTGTTTTTTGTGTGTGTTATTTCTTACACTATTAGCCCAGAACGTTTTGTGTGTTATTACATACAGCCAAAATAACTTTCGGATATCGGAGCAGCGTTAACTCACCAGCACAATGACCAGGAATATGACTTTCCCAAATTTGATATTTTGTTCTCACCCCCTAGGGCAATTTAACTTATCCCAGAGGCTGCTCCAAGATGCCACTGGCGGAGAAGAGGTATTCGGAGTGGACTTCAGAAACTCAAACAGGTAGTACCTGTGCTAAGGTCTATTCAACGCTGGTCTGACCAATCGGAATTCATGCTTCAAGATTGTTTCGATCACACGAACTGGGGTAGCCTCGGATAATAACATTGATGTATACACAGACACGGTGACTGAGTTCACCAGGAAGTGTATTGATGGATATTGTTCCCACCGTGACTATTAAAACCTATCCAAACCAGAAACCGCGGATAGAAGGCAGCATTCACGCTAAACTGAAAACCATTTAACCATGGCAAGGTGATTGGGAATATGGTTGAATACAAACAGTGTAGTTATTCCCTCTGTAAGGCAATCAAACAGGCAAACCGTCAGTACAGAGACAAAGTGGAGTTGCAATTCAACAGCTCAGACACAAGATGTATGTGAGAGGGTCTACAGATAATCACAGATTACAAAGGGAAAACCAGCCACATCGCTGACACCAACGTCTTGCTCCCAGACAAACTAAACACTTTCTTTGCCCGCTTGAGGATAACGCAGTGCCATCGATGCGGCCCGCTCCCAAGGACTGTGGGTTCTCCTTCTCCGTGGCCGACGTGAGTAAGACATTTAAACGTGTTAACCCTCGCAAGGCTGCCGGCCCAGATGGCGTCCCTAGCTGCTTCCTCAGAGCACGTGCAGACCAGCTGGCTGGAGTGTTTACAGACATATTCAATCTCTCCCTATCCCAGTCTACTGTCCCCACATGCTTCAAGAGAGCCACCATTGTTCCTGTACCCAAGAAAACTAAGGTAACTGAGCTAAATGACTATTACGCCGTAGCACTCACTTCTGTGAAGTGCTTTGAGGCTAGTTAAGGATCATATCACCTCTACTTTACCTGACACCCTAGACCCACTTCAACTTGTTTACTGCCCCAATAGATCCACAGACAATGCAATCGCCATTGCACTGCACACTGCCTTATCCCACCTGGACAAGAGGAATACCTATGTAAGAATGCTGTTCATTGACTATAGCTCAGTCTTCAACACCATAGTACCCTCCAAGCTCATCATTAAGCTCGAGCCCTGTGTCTAAACCCCACCCTGTGCAACTGGGTCCTGGACTTCCTGATGGGCTGCCCCCAGGTGGTGAAGGTAGGACACAACACCTCCACTTCACTGATCCTCAACACAGGGGCCCCTTAAGGGTGGGTACTCAGACCCCTCCTGTACTCCCTGTTCACCCATGACTGTGTGGCCACACTCAATCATCAAGTTTGCAGACGACACAACCATAGTAGACCTGATTACCAACAATGACGAGACAGCCTACAGGGAGAAGGTGAGGGCCCTTGCGTGCCAGGAAAATAACCTCTCCCTCAACGTCAACAAAACGAAGGAGCTGATCGTGGACTTCAGCAAAAAGCAGAGTGAGCACGCCCCTATCCACATCGATGGGACAGCAGTGGAGAAAGTGGAAAGCGTCAAGTTCCTCAGCGTACACATCACAGACAAACTGAAATGGTCCACACAGACAGTGTGGTGAAGAAGGCGCAATAGCGCCTCTTCAACCGCAGGAGGCTGAAGAAATGTGGCTTGGCCCCTAAGACCCTCACAAACTTTTACAGATGTATAATTGAGAGCATCCTGGTAAGGCAACGGCACCGCCAGCAACCGCAGGACTCTCCAGAGGGTGCTTCGGTCTGCACAACACATCACCGGGGGCACACTGCCTGCCCTCCAGGACACCTACAGCCCCCGATGTCACAGGAAGGCCAAAAGCCACAAAAGAAAATCAAGGACAACCACCCGAGCCACAGCCTGTTCACCCCTTTATCATCCGGAAGGCGAGGTCAGTACAGGTGCATTAAATCTGGGACCGAGAGACTGAAAAGCAGCTTCTATCTCAAGGCCATCAGACTAATAAATAGCCATCACTAGCCGGCTACCACCCGGTTACTCAACCCTGCACCTGAGAGGCTGCTGCCCTGTATACATTGACATAATAATGTTTACATAATGCTTTACTCATTTCATATGTGTATACTGTATTCTATTCTACTGTATTTTAGTCAATGCCACTCCGACATTGCACATCCTAATATGTCCTCCCCGCTGATCCTCAACACTGGGGCCCCACAAGGGTGCGTCCTGGGTCCTCTCCTGTACTCCCTGTTCACCCACGACTGCGTGGCCACGCACGCCTCCAACTCAATCATCAAGTTTGCGGACGACACAACAGTGGTAGGCTTGATTACCAACAACGATGAGACGGCCTACAGGGAGGAGGTGAGGGCCCTCGGAGTGTGGTGTCAGGAAAATAACCTCACACTCAACGTCAACAAAACTAATGAGATGATTGTGGACTTCAGGAAACAGCAGAGGGAACACCCCCCTATCCACATCAATGGAACAGTAGTGGAGAGGGTAGCAGGTTTTAAGTTCCTCAGCAGACACATCACAGACAAACTGAATTGGTCTACATACACATACAGTATCGTGAAGAAGGCGCAGAAGCGCCTCTTCAACCTCAGGAGGCTGAAGAAATTCGGCTTGTCACCAAAAGCACTCCCAAACTTCTACAGATGCACAATCGAGAGCATCCGGGGAGCATCCTGGCGGGCTGTATCACCGCCTGGTACGGCAACTGCTCCGCCCTCAACCGTAAGGCTCTCCAGAGGGTAGTGAGGTCTGCACAATGCATCACCAGGGGCAAACTACCTGCCCTCCAGGACATCTACACCACCCGATGTTACAGGAAGGCCATAAAGATCATCAAGGACAGCAACCACCCGAGCCACTGCCTGTTCACCCCGCTATCATCCAGAAGGCGAGGTCAGTACAGGTGCATCAAAGCTGGGACCGAGAGACTGAAAAACAACTTCTATCTCAAGGCCATCAGACTAACATTGAGTGGCTGCTGCCAACACACTGACTCAACTCCAGCCACTTTAATAATGGGAATTGATGGGAAATGATGTAAATATATCACTAGCCACTTTAAACAATGCTACCTTATATAATGTTACTTACCCTACATTATTTATCTCATATGCATACGTATATACTGTACTCTATATCATCGACTGCATCCTTATGTAATACATGTATCACTAGCCACTTTAACTATGCCACTTTGTTTACATACTCATCTCATATGTATATACTGTACTCGATACCATCTACTGTATCTTGCCTATGCTGCTCTGTACCATCACTCATACATATATATCCTTATGTACATATTCTTTATCCCCTTACACTGTGTATAAGACAGTAGTTTTGGAATTGTTAGTTAGATTACTTGTTGGTTATTACTGCATTGTCAGAACTAGAAGCACAAGCATTTCGCTACACTCGCATTAACATCTGCCAACCATGTGTATGTGACAATAACATTTGATTTGATTTATATATTTCTTAATTCCATGATTTTACTTTTTGATATGTGTATTGTTAGATATTACTGCACTATTGGAGCTAGGAACACAAGCAATTCGCTACATCCGCAATAACATCTGATAAATATGTGTATGCGATCAATACAATTTGATTTGATTGCTGCTGCCTTCATTTCCACAAAACTTTCTTGTACGTTCGTGAACACAGACTTTTTTTGAGGTACGTGTGGGTGGGTGTGGCTTGAAACAATGAGTGACGTTTTTAAAGGGCAGTGGCCATGCTGATACCGTTCCCCAACCAACCCCTCCTCGTTTTCCAACTGGTCGTACATTACAGCACCGTCTATGTTCAATTGAACGATCCAGAAAGTAAAAACGTACTGAAACGCAGCCCTGGTCTCGCTTGCAAAAGAAACCATCCGAATGGACTTTTACTGGTTAAATACAAAAACAACAGGTACCCAATTGCGATATTATAGGCCTACTGACGTCATCATACTCTCTGAAATGGTTCCCCATTAGTTTTGATTTACCTTGAGGGCGTGTATTCACATAACGTTCCACACAGCATGCCTAAACTAAAGTGACTCATGTGGGCTATGCGCCTAGGTTGTTTTCATGATATATGATAGGCTAAAATCACAATGTCTTACACATTTCCAACTATAGGCTTACATGTATGCTTCAGTATATGGACACCAATAAAGTTTCAGCACGACGTGTAAGCAAGGCTCATTTTCGAATCAAACCACTCGATTTACGGATTGTTACTGTATGGACGTAGAGAGCACACCCTGACCAAACGTATTCACATCGAATCAACATTCCCTTTCAGGGATTCCTAAACTACATGTGTGACAGTCAAAGTAGCTTAACTTCGCCTTTTCCTAAAGATTCCTAGCTACATAACTTCCAAGTTTAATTGCCTTGGCCAACTAGTAAATAGACTGCTGTGTGAATTACAACCCAATTGTAAACAAGACGACATAGTTGTCTAACTTACCAACGCCATATTTCTCTTTTTTAGTTGGAATCCAGCGGGTCATTGCGGTAAAAATGATAAATAAATAAATAGATGAACTGCTGTGCGGGTGGGACACTTCTCGTCCTGAACACTACAGTTTCGCCATCATGACTTCAAAGGGGGGAGGGGAGAAAACTAGGGCTATGCAATTGAACCCAGCAGCAAGCGTTGCCGCGCCTCGTTGCGTAGGCTAAAGATCAGTCAATTGAACAAATGTGGCAAATGTAACATAACGACAATGTAACAATAGAACCAAACTTCAAATAAGTGATTAGAGAAACTCACTTACACTACACCGTGTATAGTGTACATTAGGACACCATACCTTTCACCATGAGAGTCCATTGTGCAAAATAAAACTGGGCACATTACTGAGATAAGGTATGATAGCCACAATCAGAAGTAAGTATAAAACATTTTTCGTTGTCGGAGCAACATTTTCGTCACGAGATAAAGTTAGACTGACATGAGAGAGCAATGGTCTGTTACAATGCAGAGGTATCATGTATAGACCCATGCAGACAATGAGTGTACTATAATATAGGTCAGCCAGAGGCGGCCTATGGGCCAAAACTGGACTGCAATGAATTTTGGGGATGTTGTTATTATTATTATTTTTTAAATCACCAGGACATCTGTTAAAAATGTGTTTAGTTTAGGAAGTCTTTTCCCTAGTATTCCCACAAATAAAAATAATATGTGATCATGTCTCAATGTAATCAAGGTATGAAATTATTGTTATTTTCAAATTCAATCTATTTTTGGGCTTAGTTGTGGTCAATTTGCAGTGTAAAAAAATATTATAATTATGTTCCAGTCCGCTCAAACAAAAATCATCCGGCAGACACTCTTATCCCGAGTGACTTACAGGAACAGTTTAGGGTTCAGTGCATTGCTCAAGGGCACATTGACAGCGTTTTAACCCAGTTGGCTTGGGGATTCAAAACAGCAACCTTTCGGTTACTGGCCCAACACTCTTAAACCCTAGACTACCTTCCTCCCTGATATAGAGCATATTCTGGTGACTTTTTTAAAAACAATTTTACAATAGGCCTAACGTTACCATATGTTATTTGATTCAAATGATTTTAACTTTTTTGATTTTAAGTGATTCAACCATTGACTGCTTTGTGTCCTCAAGGTCAGGAATGTAAGGAATCGACCTGTTGTTAACGATGTAGGCCTCAGTGAACACTGTCAGAGGATGTGTGTGTGTGTTTTAAATAACATGAGAAAAATGATTGCAGTAGCCTACTTGATCATCAGCAGGTGCACACAGTGTTTGTATTTTAGAGGATGAGTCTGTCTAAGGTTACCATTCATGCATTTATCTGTGTAAGTTTGCATCAATACGTGCATTGATTGTGATATTTTATTTATGAATGGGCCCCAGCCTCCCCATAAGACAATGGGCCCCACCCTCCCTCCCCCTCCTCACCGATGCAGCTGTGTAGTGGATCCGGCCTGTTATTCTACTTAGCCTTTTGTCTTCACATAATGTGTTGCTGATAGCACTGCACAACCAAATGTTGCTGTCAATAACCATTAGCCATCCATTTGCATAGTTTTCCCCCTTGACAGCTTGATTTATCTCTCACTATTTTTATGGTGATTTGTCTGTGCGTTTTGCTCTGTCATTGTTCCCATGTAAATTTCACACGGGTTCAGCCAGGACAATTGCTATGACATTTTTTGCATTATACAGTATTTGGTTTCTGCTAACCATCACAAAATATATCTTGATTCGATTCTGCAAAATGTCATATCCCCCATCGAAACAGTAGGGTAACTGCAGAGGGCTTTAGTAGTCAGCCCTCATAAGTAGATTCTCCCAAAACTGATTGGTGGTAGAGCAATGATTGGTACAGTTTTGGTATACATTTGCATAGCACTTACAACTGCTATCCATGTTTGTGGCATGCACAATACAAAGAATTTGCAAAAATAAGTCACAACAAAAGAAAAATAATCTTAAACAATAATTGGGTGTTAAGAGAAGGTTTACTGTAGCTACAATTCATTTAAGTTAGTTTTACAAATCTAATGCATATAAACATTTTAACATGTAACTACACAAATCAGATACAGATAAGGTACCTACAATGTAATTACACTGTACACACTGTACCATCTACCATATAAATATATAGGTATTAGGGACAGTTATTGTATATTAGTACAGCATTTAGGTTTATTTATGTTGGGGAATGTTGTTCTCTTTGAATTACTTGCTCATTGTCTGCTTCATCTACAGGTGCAGGATCATAATTTAATCACCTCATTGCTGCAGGAAATGTTCTGCACAGCGGGAAAATGCAAACTCGTACTGCAATCAAGGTTTAAAAAGGCTTCTAAAATGTGTAATTTTCTCTTTAAAATTTCAGACTTGATTTGCCCTAACTAAACATGTATCAACCCCTACAACAAATTACTATGAATTCTAATCCACACAATAATTCACATTTCCAGTTACTGAAGGATTATTTCCCTGTTTTGAGAAACTGGTCAAATTAAGATCCTACACCTGTAAGTGATTAAAAGATTGGACCACTTACTTGGGTATATATTGAGCGGTTTATGTACTTAAATACTTTTGAATAATTTGACACGGTTTTGTTTGATCCGAGCATTTTTGTGATTTGTGTATTCTTAGGTTTATGATTCAGTGTAGGCCTTACTTTGCATGGAGTAAAGATCTCTAGTCATATTCAGGTTTACACTTTTGCTGTGTTATAACCTTCCACAAATATAATCTCAACCACAAATGGATTACTTTAATGTATTAATATATTTTTTAAAATCCTTTGACATAGAGACCAGTCAAATGAAAAGGAATTCTGCAAGCTGTGAATAAGGAACACAATATTGCCATCATGTGACAGACCTTTGTTATTACAACATAACTTTTCTTGAACGGCACCAAAACAACAACTCAGGAAGTGGTATACAACTACTGTCAAACACCATAGAGAATCATAAAGGACTCTTCAGTGTATCGGTATGGCATATGTGAGCGCACTGACAGCGCCATTGAGGCCATTTCTATTTTTAAGTAAATTTTCTTCTACTACAACTTTAATTTTTTATTTGATTTATTTGACCTTTATTTAACCAGGTAGGCTAGTTGAGAACAAGTTCACATTTGCAACTGCGACCTGACCAAGATAAAGCAAAGCAGTTCGACACATACAACAACACAGAGTTACACATGGAATAAACAAGCATACAATCAATAATACAGTAGAACGTACAGCATGTGCAAGCGTGTGCAAATGAGGTAGGATAAGAGAGGCCATGGTGGCAAAGTAATTCCAATATAGCAATTAAACACTGAAATGGTAGGATGTGCAGAAGATGAATGTGCAAGTTGAGATACTGGGGTGCAAAGGAGCAAAATAAATAAATAAATACAGTGTGGGGATTAGGTAGATTGGGTGGGCTATTTACAGGTGCAGTGATCTGTGAGCTGGTCTGACAGCTGGTGCTTAAAGCTAGTGAGGGAGGTAAGAGTCTCCAGCTTCAGAGGCCACGGAAGGAGTGTTGTATGGCATTGAAGCTCATCTGGAGGTTAGTTAACACAGTGTCCAACGAAGGGCCAGAGGTATACAGAATGGTGTCGTCTGCGTAGAGGTGGATCAAAGAATCACCAGCAGCAAGAGCAACATCATTGATGTATACAGAGAAGAGAGTCGGCCCAAGAATTGAACCCTGTGGCACCCCCATAGAGACTGCCAGAGGTCCGGACAACAGGCCCTCCGATTTGACATACTGAACTCTATCAGAGAAGTAGTTGGTAAACCAAGTGAGGCAATCATTTGAGAAACCAAGGCTATTGAGTCTGCCAATAAGAATGTTGTGATTGACAGAGTTGAAAGCCTTAGCCAGTTTGATGAATACGACTGCACAGTAATGTCTCTTTTCAATGGCGGTTTGATATCTTTTAGAACCTCGAGCGTGGCTGAGGTGCACCCATGACCAGCTCTGAAACCAGATTGCATAGCGGAGAAGGTACTATGAGATTCGAAATGGTTGGTAATCTGTTTGTTAACTTGGCTTTCAAAGACCTTAGATAGGCAGGGTAGAATAGATATAGGCCTGTAGCAGTTTGGGTCTAGAGTGTCTCTCCCTTTGAAGAGGGGATGACTGCGGCAGCTTTCTAATCTATGTGATTCTCAGACGATACGAAAGAGAGGTTGAACAGGCTAGTAATAGGGGTTCCAACAAGTTCAGCAGATAATTTTAGAAAGAGAGGGTCCAGATTGCCTAGCCTGGCTGATTTGTAGGAGCCCAGATTTTGCAGCTCTTTCAGAACATCAGCTATCTGGATTTGGGTGAAGGAGAAGTGGGGTAGGGTTAGCCAGGTGGAAAGCATGGCCAGCCATAGAGAAATTGTTGACATTCTCAATTATTGTGGATTTATAGGTAGTGTCAGTGTTTCCTAGCTTCAGTGCAGTGGGCAGCAGGAAAGAGGTTCTCTTATTCTCCATGGACTTTGCAGTATCCCAGAACTTTTTTGAGTTTGTGCTACAGGATGCAAATTTCTGTTTGAAAAAGCTAGCCTTAGCTTTCCTAACTGCCTGTGTATATTTGTTCCTAACTTCCCTGAGAAGTTGCATATCGCGGGGGCTATTCGATGCTAATGCAGAACACCACAGGATGTTTTTGTGCTGGTCAAGGGCAGACAGGTCTGGAGTGGACCAAGGGCTATATCTATTCCTGGTTTATTTATTTTTTAATAGAGCATTCTTATTTAAGATGGTGAGGAAGGCACCTTTAAAGAATAACCAGGCATCCTCTACTGACGGGATGAGGTCAATGTCATTCCAGGATACCCGGGCCAGGTCGATTAGAAAGGCCTGCTCGCTGAAGTGTTTTAGGGATCGTTTGACAGTGATGAGTATACTGCCACCTGCAGTATACTGTTTGAAAAGGTATAAAGCCAAGTTTGACGATTTCCTGCCACCTGCAGTTATGGAATGTTTACTCACAAGTATAATTCATTGGCTGACCCCTCCTGATGACCTGGATGGAATTATGTGATTCTTCCTTAACCTTTAGGAATTGACTACTTCAAATGGGGAAAGTCCACAATGGCGCTGCCCATGCTGAAACATGCTTTTGGGCACTAGAGTCCTCTATCAATCTCTATGTCAAACACCTTCTAGTTAGAGAACATTCCTGTGCTTGAGTCATGGTATTATTAGGGGATATTCCTAAAATCTCAATAATGCTGATGAGAGACAGATTTAGGCTCAAGAGAGCATTGTGTAGGATTGTTCCATGAACAGTCTATCACCTCAGGTGCAAGCTTTATGTAAGCATTATATAACATAACATCTCAGTCTGGTGTCGATAGGGGCGATGAATCAGTCAAGCAGACTGGCATGTGTGTCTTGTCCTCCCTACACTCTAATTAGCAGAAATGCCTGTAACCTCTTCATCCTGTTCTCACCTAATGCTCTAGTTAGATGAGATTGCATCATACACTCCTAGAGAGAAAGCATGACTATGAGCAGAGATAAATAGTACTCAAATACTGGTGCTTTCATATTCAGTCTACCAAATGGATTAATGGTTATTTTGAGAGAAAGTCAACTGTTGTCCTACTACAGTACGTCTTAAGCAGCATGTTTTCCCTTCTCTTTCCATATCAGAGGCCCAACCGCAAGATGTGCTGGGATGTAAAGGCTGCCTGAGCTACAAACACTGAGCTAAATCACTTCTATGTTCGCTTCGAGGCTAGCAACACTGAGGCATGCATGAGAGCATCAGCTGTACTGGATGACTGTGTGATCATGCTCTCCATAGCCCACGTGAGTAAGACCTTTAAAACAGGTCAACATACACAAGGCTGCGGGGCCAGATAGATTACCAGGAAAGGCTGGTAAGGGCTCACATCAACACCATTATCCCAGAAACCCTAGACCCACTTCAATTTGCATACCACCCGAACAGATCCACAGATGATGCAATCTCTATTGCACTCCACACTGCCCTTTCCCACCTGGACAAAAGGAACACCTTTGTGAGAATGCTATTCATTGACTACAGCTCAGCATTCAACACCATAGTACCCTCAAAGCTCATCACTAAGCTAAGGAACCTGGGACTAAACACCTCCCTCTGCAACTGGATCCTGGACTTCCTGACGGGCCGCCCCCCAGGTGGTGAGGGTAGGTAGCAACACATCTGCCACGCTGATCCTCAACACTGGATCTCCCCAGGGGTGCGTGCTCAGTCCCCTCCTGTACTCCCTGTTCACCCATGATTTCATGGCCAGGCATGACTCCAACACCATCATTAAGTTTGCATACGACACAACAGTGGTAGGCCTGATCACCGACAACGACAAGACAGCCTATAGGGAGGAGGTAAGAGACCTCTGGTGCCAGAATAACAACTTCTCCCTCAACGTAACCAAGACTAAGGAGATGATTGTGGACTACAAGAAAAGGAGCACCGAGCACGCCCCCATTCTCATCGACAGGGCTGTAGCGGAGCAGGTTGAGAGCTTCAAGTTCCTTGATGTCCACATCAACAACAAACTAGAATGGTCCAAACACACCAAGACAGTTGTGAAGAGGGCACGACAAAGCCTATTCTAAAAAGATTTGGCATGGGTCCTGAGATCCTCAAAAGGTTCTACAGCTGCAACATTGAGGGCATCCTGACCGGTTGCATCACTGCCTGGTATGGCAATTGCTCGGCCTCCGACCATAATGCACTTCAGAGGGTGGTGTGTACGGCCCAGTACATCACTGGGGATAAGCTGCCTGCCATCCAGGACCTCTACACCAGGCGGTGTCAGAAGAAGGCCCTAAACATTGTCAAAGATCCCAGCCACCCCAGTCATAGTCTGTTCTCTCTACTACCACATGGCAAGCGGTACCGGAGTGCCAAGTATAGAACCAAAAGGCTTCTCAACCGTTTTTACCCCCAAGCCATAAGACTCCTGAACAGGTAACCAAATGGTTACCCGGACTATTTGCATTATGTGCTTCCCCCCAACCCCTCTTTTATGCTGCTGCTACTCTCTGTTTATCTTGTATCATAGTCACTTTAACTATACATTCATGTATATACTACCTCAATTGGTCTGACCAACCAGTGCTCCCGCACATTCGCTAACCAGGCTATCTGCATTGTGTCCCGCAACCCGCCAAACCCTCTTTACGCTACTGCTACTCTTTGTTCATCATGTATGCATAGTCACTTTCACCATACCTACATGTACATACTACCTTAATAAGCCTGACTAACCTGTGTCTGTATATAGCCCTGCTACTGTTATTTTCAAGTGTCTTTTTACTGTTGTTTTATTTCTTTACACACACACACACACACACACACACACACACACACACACACACACACACACACACACACACACACACACACACACACACACACACACACACACACACACACACACACACACCTTTTTTTCGCACTATTGGTTAGAGCCTGTAAGTAAGCATTTCACTGTTGTATTCGACGCACGTGACCAATAAACTTTGATTTGATCTGTTTGGTGTGTTCCTTACTCGTCAACAAGGTGGCGGTGAGTAGAGCCTCTGCATCAGAGGACGATCATAAACAACTCTTGTCCTCCAACCATCTATTCAAAGATGAGATCATGAGTTCACCAGGGATCCCTTATATGATCCCTTCTCCCATGGATGTTTCTGCATTTCTCCAGTGAACCAAGGAGGCTAAAATACTTATGAGTAGTACAGTGTATACACAGTACAACACTTTGATATTTACATTGTTTTCCCAACAGCAAATCAGGTGATGATTTGAGTTGTTATGTTTGCTTTGGGACATTACCCTTGTGGCTATATGACATACACATTAAGTCCAACTTGTTAACTTCCCTTTTTTGTTGTCTTTTTTTATACAGAGAATATGTGCTGGTATCAATTTGATACGCATGCTGTCTCCTCATTCACTCTTTTGTTTCAGGAAGAAAGGGAAGGTTGGAGGGAGGAGCTGCAGAGGATAGGGTGAGCTGAGGACAAAGAAACTACAGAGGGGAAAAGAGGGAGGTGGCAGCTGCAGATTTTGGGGAGATGGCTTTCTAATACTGTATGTAACAGGGCCAAAGGTCAAACATAGAGGCCTGCATGTTTTTTTCCCCCCTCAGTTCTGCTGTTAAGTTGAACTTTTGAGAGCTCTGTAGCATTGTAGTCCAATTGTTGGTGTAAATAGCATAGTGTGGGTTATGCCATATATTACAAAGGAATACAAGTTTATGTGTCTGTTTTGGAGAATAAAATGAATAAAAATGTGAAGAGAGAGTGATGATGGTAAATAAACCATATGCCATCTCAGAATAACAGTGACGCTAAAGAGAGGGAACTTTAGCCAAACAGTCAGAAGATTTATAGCCACTTGCAGAAATTAAGACCCTCTCGGTGTCCCTGTCAAGTAAAACTGATATCCTTGAAAGAACAAGTGTTCTCCTTCTTGGGGATACACAGCCACAAAATTCAACTTGATATGAATAGCAACAAGTCACATATAGCCCATGGTATGTATGTAATCATTTAGCATTCATACAGTGTTCCTGTATGTGTATGAATGGCTGTGCATTTCCGCCAGCAGTGTGGTGCAAAAAGAGTGTCTGGAATAAAACAGGACCGTCCTCTGTCAAGATTTAATGCAGTAGGATTTTCCTCTCTTGTTTCTCTAATGGAATTGCTTTTTGCTGGCATCCTCCATCAGTAGACATTTGGCCAGATTCTTTGGTGCAGCACCAACTTAGCTGAGTCATAAAACTTCTGAATTATGGCCAGTGATGTAAAGGAGAGTGAGCTAGCAGGAAAAACACAGGACCTTATGAGGACACACACACACACACACACACGCACACAAAGGCTCCTGCTCTCTACTTACTATCTGTCAATTTGAAAAAATAAATATCTAAATG
The DNA here is from genome assembly GCF_021184085.1 of Oncorhynchus gorbuscha. NCBI lineage: Eukaryota > Metazoa > Chordata > Actinopteri > Salmoniformes > Salmonidae > Oncorhynchus > Oncorhynchus gorbuscha. The sequence goes on from NC_060177.1 coordinate 63,138,192, forward strand.
TCTTTAATTCTTTTTCATTGTCTGTCAAAGGGCCATCTAAGAGGGCGTCTCTCAGATGACACATACAGGTCGTAGGTACATTGTGGAGAAATTACATCATCTATCAACCAAACTATAATTGAAACAGTTGTTCTAATACACATCCCTTTTATTCTAAAAGAACATCCTGATTCGCCAATGCTATTATCTATACACTCCATACACTTATTGCTGACTCATCTGGCCAGTCATGAAAATGAGTAGTAACTTCATAAGTGTAGTGAATTGAGTCATGCCATGATTCATGTTTCATGTCTTTATTTGTGTTCAGTACTGTACATCATGGATCCCACGAAGAAGATTTGGTCTAAGGCATTTCAAATCAAGTATTGAACACAATGGTGTTCTTATAGGCATATTGTGGTGACAGAAAAGCACATAGGTTTTTCAAACAAATATTTCACAGGCTAATACAATACAGTATTTGCTCACAAAACTCCACACATGCTCTCTCTTGTTTCTCGCACCCAATAATTAAGCAATCATATTGAATCTATTTTGATGTATTTCATATACAGGTATTTGCTTTTTATTGTTCTGAAGAGCACCTTGCAGGCACACACATGCATACACTCTCATGCTCTGCTTCACTCAGTGTACAGCCATACTGTTTATTTGAACTCAAACATAAAGGCCTCTGCTGTATATACAGTGGTTTCCTGATTGATTGTACTGAACTGATCTATTTATAGAGCACCTCGATAGGGAACAATCAATGTGTCATTCATTCTTGATTTAAATATTTTGTTCTTTTGGCTTCTCTTTTTATTCTGCCACTTCTACTTCCTGTTTGCTTTCTTCCTCTTCTCCCTTATCATCCCCTTCTTCTGTTTCAGTGGCTCCATCCTCCACTCCATCTCCTCCTTCTTGGCTTTCATCTTCTCCATTTTCTTTAGGCTCCCCTGCTTCCTCTTTCTCCATATCTTCATTATCACCTGTAGAGACAATGTGATTTGTTGTTAACCACTGTAGGCAATGAACTTGACAATTCAAAACCTTTATAAAAAAGAAGTGAAATCACATTAATTCAAACTCTAGACAACACTGACCTGCTTTTTGCTCTTCTTCCTCTTCCTCTGCTTCCTCGACTCCCTTCTTCTCTTCTTCCCCCTCTTCTTCCTGAGGACTTGACTCAGCAGGCTGTGCTTGACTGGCAGCTATAATCTCATCCGCAGAGGAGAATGATGAGCTGTACATGCGTAGGTAGGGGGCAGCAGAGCTCAGGCTGGACTGCATGAAGAACATGGGGCGGTTGTAGGATGGGGCAACACTCAGGCTTTGGGAGTAGACACTGGACATTTCCCCTGGTCCTCCAGCACTGAAGCGATTCTCCTCCCCTTCAAGCAACTTCCTGGAAACAGAATAGATACATAGATCACAAGAGATGGCCCTGGTTGGCACTCAGTTAAATTTGTTGTACTGTAAAACACATATAATCCAATCTATGATCATATAGTAATGGTACAATTATAAACTTCTGCAGGAAGTTCCTCTCTGCGAAGTAGACACAACATGCAGGTCTAATGTTATGAGTTACAGACCTGTAAGCTGCTATCTCGATGTCCAGAGCCATCTTAACGTTCAAGAGGTCTTGATAGTCCTTCAGGTACCTGGCCATTTCATTCTTAGTTGTCCTCAACTCGTCCTCCAGCTGGCCAATTGATTCCTATTTTGTAGATATCATTAATATGATTAATGAGGTGTTGATTGTGGAATATATCTGATGTATGTAAAGGTTTTTCCAAACATCATGACCAAACAACATATTCTATAGGCCAAAACTTACTTTGTTGATCTAAATGATGCATTAAGCAGCATTTCTGTAGAATATTCATTGTGCGCATTTGTCTGAAAGATTAGGCTCAGCAGAGTCTGCTACACTACTTATGCTGATGCAGATATTTAGACAGGTTAGATTTTTCATTCGTGCTGCTCTGGCACTGTCACTGACCTGTAGGGCTGCGATCTCAGCACTCTGTTTCTCCTCCACCTCTTGTAGCTGATTCTCCAGGGACTGGTTCATCCCACGGCATGCTTCAATCTCCAGGTTCCGTGTTTTGATCAGGCGCCGGTACTCCCCGGCCTCGTCTTTGGCACTGCGAACGTTGTCTGTGTTGCGGGTGGTGCCTTCTGTCATCACACTCACCTTGCTGCGGAACCATTCCTCGGCTGACTGGAGGTTGCGGTGTGCCAGTTTCTCATACTGGACACGGATGTCTCGGAGGGCTGCGGACAGGTCTGGCTTGGCCACTTCCATCTCCACTGACACCTGGGCATTGTACTGCACCTGGGCCTGCAGCTCCGCTATCTCCCCCTCATGGAGACGTTTCAGGAAGGCCAACTCATCCAGTAGTGTCTCTGTCCTCTTCTCCAGCTCAACACGGCCCAAAGCAGCCTCATCCGCCCTCTTCCTTGCATCCATCAGACGGCCTTCTACCTCTTCTCTGCTGACTACCTCCTCTTCATAACGGCCCTGTAGACTCTGCAGCACCTCCTCCATCTGGTCCCTGTGGTTCTGGGCAGCCTGTTTCTCATCGCGGGCCTCCTCCACAGCAGCACGGAGCTGGCGGATCTCATGCTCATACAGGGACCTGAGGTGGGAGGGCTCGCCATGCTTCTGCCTGAGGATCAGCAGGTCAGCATCCAGCAGCCTGTTCTGCTGTTCCAGCTCGTGGACGCGCTCGATAAAACTGGCAAAGCGGTCATTCAGCTCCTGCAGCTGGGCTTTCTCCTGCGTCCGCACGGCCTTGAACTCAGTGCTGACCTGCACCGCCTGGCTTATGTCCAGTTCAGCAGTGGCAGCAGATCTGGGGGTAGACAGCAGCATGGAGGAGCTACGGCTGTATGTTGGGTAATGCAGCCGGGATGACCCATGGGATGAGAGGGGGGCAGAGAGGCTGGAATACACCGACCTGGATGTCATTCCTCCTGCACTGCCTCCATACCCTCCACTGCGCAGTGTCACCCTCCTCTTGTGGGAAGAGGAAGGAAAGTAAGGGTCGTAACCAATGGAACTCATGACTGAAACAGGCAGCTCTATGTTTGATGGAGTTGCTGGGTCGACTGCACAGTGGGATCTGCATCACTGTGGCTTTTATAGGGCTGTAATGACTGTGACGCAAACCTTTTAAAGCACTGACAGCAGGGATTAATGACAGCGCCAGCCAGCCAAGTCTGAGCTGTTAAGAAAGGGATTGAGAGATAGGGTGAGAGGAAAAGAGACATATGTAAGGGGCGGGGATAACCAGTGGAGAGGGAAGGCAATGAGGTCAGTCTGTAACGACAAAACATACATTTTGCTGTGAAGCATGTCTGTCTTTCTGAAACAGGATGAGTAGGAAATGTTACTTTTAGCCCTAAAAACAAACTATAGCAGTGCATCAGGTGACTGCAGTGCAGAGGCTTGAAACTACAGCGCTGGCAATTGAGGGAGCAAGTACTTTTGCCAACAATGACTCAGCACTGCACCATTTTGCCACTCCCATATAGCTGGGAAAGAGTCCAGAGCATTGCAGAAAACCTCATTCTTGTATCAATGTATATTTTGCTCAACATTTGTATCAGTATTAAAAACCTTTGTCATAAAATGTAGTCCTTAGTGCAGGCTTTATAATGACAGCACTACTGGACTCACAGGTGCACGTTTCTGGGTTAAAACCTATTTGGGCTCGCCTGAATTTGCTACACTGGTGTCACAGAGGAAAATCCCACTTGTCTGGCTACTCAGACTCTAGTCTAGATATAACACCTCTCACAGACTCCAAAACAATCTCTACATGATGGTCACAGGATGGGGACGTCTTTTGAACAAAATGTAAAGTTGTGAAAGCAATAGTATTCGTGTGCAAATGGTTTAATCATCTAAAAACATGAATTTTGGCTACTCAGACTAGACTAGATATACTGTATCATACCAGCTTTCACAGAATTCTTACTAATATCTATTTAAAGTTAGTGTATTGAGGAAGCTTTATGAAGACAATTTAAAGTTGTGAATGTAATTATATTTTTGTGAAAATGTGTTATTCATAAAAACAACATGGATTTTCCTGTATCTGGGTACTCAGAATAGGCACAAGATATACCATGCCACCTCTCAAACACGCCAAACAATCTCTACACACAGTGGTCACAGCTTGGGGAAGCTTTCTGAAGGCAGACTAGAGTTGTGAATGCAATTATATTTTATTTTTTATAAATCATTTTGACAGTAACACCCTGAAAACTCATTCATAAAGTGATTCATTTCCATATGTACTAGGAAGTTAGGTGTTAAAAAAATAAAAAATTAACTGATTGAAAGTAAGGGGATATCGGTGAACAAATGCCGTGGTCAAGGCTACGACGGCGCCAGTGCAATGAGTTGAGCTTACTCAGGTATTTAAAAGCACATATTAGACCAAGATGTCAGGATTTGGCCAGGGTTGTTCCGGTTTTTGGTCACTAGATGCCCCCATTGTGCCTTTTGACCTTTTGTTTTCCCTTGATCCCCATTATTATTTGCACCTGTGCCTCGTTTCCCCTGATTGTATTTAAACCCTTTGTTTTCCTCTGTTCTTTGCTCTGTGTTTGTATGTTAGCACCCAGCCCTAGTACTCTGAGAACTCTTGTTGATCCTTGTGGAATTCTGTTTTTTGTTCTTGTTTGTTTGTTTGTTTGTTTGTTTGTTTGAGTATCTTTTGAGGCTTTTTGTGCTTTACCTTCCACCTTGTGGATTTACCTTTTTTGTCTTGGAGGATTACCTTTGTTCTTGTATGATTCCTTTTGAGGTTGTGGAGTTACATGTTTTCCTGAAGAACTTCACTTTTTACTTCATTAAATACACCGTCTCAAGTATTGCTGTGTCTGCCTCATCTTCTGGGTTCTGCCGACTATTCGTGGCTCAGTTGGTTAAGTGACTGTTTCTCGCTCCGGAGACCCGGGTTCGTAACCGGGTCCTGACACAAGAGCCTAAAAACCAATTTATGCTTGATCCGGAAATGTGGTCCAGAGGCTCCATAGGAGGGTGTGGCCCAATTACGTAGCCTCCAGAGGCTTGTGTTGGCCAAATCAAGCTCGGTACCACATCGCCGTGCACCTCCCAAATTCTGTTACAAATGCTCTGTATAGCTACGCATTGACATAATTGGTTGACTGTAGTTGGGGGCAGTATGTCCTGTATAAGCACAAACTCACTTCTTTCACAACAGCTCTGCAACATGCAATTAGTATGAATGCTCTTACTTCTGCAGAGGCCACATCGCAGTAAATGCTGTACGGCCAATACAGATGCCAGATTGACCATGAATCTGCTTTAATGCTTCTATAGTTCTTTATGAGTTTTAGTTTTAAATTATCTTCCCGCAGAAGCGACAGTTACAGGGATGGTAAAAACGACTCGATTGCCATAGCAACATACGGGAAACTGGGCAGAACGGAGTGGTGCTTCAAATACAACAGTTCTGTTGCCTTCCTCAACACATTACGGAAAGAAATTAACTGTATAGGATGCTCTGGGGAAAGGTAATCTGGATACTGGACAGCCAATAAATTGGCAGATGCAAAGAGGTTATCACGATTATCTGTCACCCCTCTCCTTGTTCGGGCAACGTTCGGCAGTCAACGTCACCTGTCTTCTAGCTATCGCCAATCCACCTTTCATTTTCCATTTGTTTTGTCTTGTCTTCCCACAGATCTGGTTTCAATTCCATCAATTACATGTTCTGTATTTAACCCTCTGTTCCCCACATGTTCTTGTCCGGTATTGTTTATTGTAAGTGCTTGTTTTTTTTATTTTACCAGGTAGGCAAGTTGAGAACAAGTATTCATTTACAATTGCGACCGGGGGCACGTTGTGTCTGGGGTTTTTGTCCCATTGTATATATTGTTTTTGTTCATGGTGATTTTTATCATTAAACTGCGCCGTTGTAACACAGTCTTTGCTCTCCTGCGCCTGACTTCTCTACCGCCAGTACGCACGCCTTACATTAGCGGACAACAGTTATTTAGGGCTTGAACAAAAAAAGCGGTTTGCGATTTTGTTCATCTTGGTGAACCCTGTTTGACTTGTGTTGATGCAAATCAACCACAAACAGCTCTTATCTCTGGTATATCTTGGCATGCATCATTCAAGACTAACAAGCTGACCAATAGTGGTGTGTATTCATTGGTGCCAAGGGAAGCCAGGCCCCCCCAAATATTTGACCAATAAAAAAATACAAAACCTTAATTTCTCTTTCGTCTCTCTCTTTGTTTTCGTAATTTTACGCCAATTAGCAAGTGGCTGAATCTCACCTGAGAAATCATCTGAGCGAGGGAAACAGCGCACCTCTGTCCTAGTATGTGTAGCCCGTGTATCTAATGCTGTCTGAACCAAAAGAGTATAACATCTTGAGGCCGTAGCATTTGATTGATTGATGCCAGAAAGTTTTTGGCCACCCTTGATAAAAGAATTATAAAAGAATTAACCAATCAGCATTGAGCTGGGCTCAACTCAATGTAATTAAATACATGTTTTGCTCCATGAAGTAACCCAACAATGTGTACGCCGCCATCTTGTCTTTTTCAAATCTTAATATCTTATTGATTGAGATAGGAGGGTGTCCACCCCAAAATGCTGCATGTCATGAGTGCAACTCGGAAATCAATTGTCACTTTGAATGACATTCACCGTTCTCAATCTATGAGAAGATTTGAAATAGACAAGATGGCGGCTTACACATTGTTTGACTACTTCATAGAGAAAAAATGTGATTTTAATTTAATAACAGAAAATGTTCTAAATTCAAACGAACCACCTGCAACTAGCCATGAAAGATTAGAAGACATACTTTGTATAGTGAAGTAAAGTTTGGTAGAAAATTATCTGTGCTACACTTCACACTACCTAAATTATAACCAGTGGTGGGAAACGTACCCAATTGTCATACTTGAGTAAAGTAAAGATACCTTAATAGAACATTACTCAAGTAAAATGATAGTCACACAGTAAAATACTACTTGAGTAAATATAGCTTACTTAAGTATCAAAATTAAAAGTATAAATCATTTCACATTCCTTTTATTGAGCAAACCAGACAGCAAGGATTTCTTGCTATTTTAAGTTATGGATAGCCAGGGGCACAGTCCAACACTCAGCCATCATTTACAAATTAAGCATTTGTGTTTATTGAGTCCACCAGATCAGAGGCAGTAGGGATGACCAGGGATGCTCTCTTGATATGTGTGTGAATTGGACCATTTTCCTAACCTGCTACGCATTCGAACTGTAACAAGTACTTTGGGTGTCAGGGAAAATGTATGGAGTAAAAAGTACAATATAAATAGTAGTGTATAGTACAGATGACTAAAAAAACTTTACACCACTGGTAATAACGCCAGGATTGTAAACTGTCATGGTGAACACATACTACAGTAGCTAAGATAGGGAGAAGTCTGTCCATAATAAAGTGTTGCTCTGCCTTTTTAACAACACCATCAACAAGGCAGGTCCTACAGGCCCTAGTTTTGTCACATCTGGACTATTGTTCAGTCATGTGGTCAGGTGCCACAAAGAGGGACATCAAAAAAATTGCAATTGGCTCAGAACAGGGCAGCACGGCCTGCCCTTAAATGTACACGGAGAGCTAACATTAATACTATGCATGTAAATCTCTCATGGCTTAAAGTGGAGGAGATATTGACATCATCACTACTTGTTTTTGAAAGAAGTGTTGGCAAGCTGAATGTACCAAGGTGTCGGTTTAAACTACTAGCATACAGCTCAGACACTCATGCATACCCCACAAGACATGCCACCAAAGGTCTCTTCACAATCCCAAGGTCAAGAACAGAGACCCGTCTCTGTTTTGGGTAAACTCGTTTTGCAAGCCAACGTGCTGCGGGGTCTGAACGAAATGACGGAATGAGAGCAGAGAGCGTGCACCCATGGTGTGCAATCAATGGTATATCATATATTATGTTTGGGTGCTTTTAATTTTTTTTAATGGTCATCCTATTCGGAATTCCAAGTTGGAAACGCACACTTCCTTTTTAGAGCTCCTACTTTCTGACCTGAAGATCACTGACAATGATATGACCAAAGGTTTTTCTGAATTCCCATTTGTCTGGAAATGCCGTGTTCAAAACAACTGGGAACTCGGAATTTCCTGACTTCAGTGCGTTCAAGACAACTGTGAACTCTGAAGAAAATGAGGTCCGACCGGGAAAAATCGTTTTGAATGGTCACCCAACTTGAAATTCCAACTCGGGAACTCGGGCCTGTTTCTAGAGCTCAGACTTTCCGACCTGAAGATCACTGACGTCATGATTTGCCCTTGTTTCTTTTTCAGAGTTCCCAGATGTCATGTAAGCACACATTTTTTGGGGGGTCAAATCATGACCTCAGTGATCTTCAAGTCGGAGCTCTAGAAAGATACCAGAGTTTCCGACATGGAATTCCAAGTTGGATGAGCTGTTTCTTTTTCTTCAGTTCCCAGTTATCTTGAATGCACTGAAGTCAGAAGTCTGAGATTTGAAAGCGGCAATTCGTTCAGGGTATCGCCAGCTACTATGATTTATACGGTTATCACAATGACTGTATAAATGAATGGACAAAGCCATCGATCACGTGACACCATTCATTCCTACGGTATATGAATAATAATGCTGCGTTCATGTCGTGTCGGAAACTCTGAAAATTCGACTTGTTAACCAAGTTGGAATAGTTGGATCCCGAGTTTCCCACTTGGGAGGTACCAGAATCAGCCAATAGTTAGCTCTACGCAAATAACTTACATTAATTTGAACTCGCACACAGTTTCCAACATGAGGTGAACGCGACATCAATAGCGCGTTTGAAGCCCAGGAAGTTGGTTAAGATGGCATCTAATGGGAGATTTATGTAGACTTGTGCCACATTCAAGACAACTTGGAATTGCGGCAACCGACTTCAGTGTGTTCAAGACAACTGGGATCTTGGAAAAACGAGCTCTGACTGGGAGAAATTGATTTGAAAGGTCATTCAACTCGGAATTCCAAGTTGGAAACTCGCCATCTTCCAAGAGCTCCGATTTATATGGTACAAGATTGGCCAGGTGGCTGTGCATTCCATTGATGCAGCATGCCTTTGAGGAGGGTCTGCAATGTAACCCCGACCACTGGCCCTGTCTGGACAACTTCATTACTGTTGTCTGCATACTCAGTGACTACAGAGTCGTTCCTCTGTATATCTGTCCTCTGTCACTATGTAAAGGATTGACATGTTTTATTTATTTAACGACACAAGTCAGTTAAGAACATATTATTATTTACAATGATGGCCTAACCTGGACGACGCTGGGCCAATTGTGAACCGCCCTGTGGGACTCCAAATCACGTCCGGTGGTGATACAGCCTGGAATCGAACCAGGGTCTGTAGTGAAACCTCTAGCACTGAGATACAGTGCCTTAGACCGCTGCGCCACTCGGGAGCCCAAGGAAGAACTAATGATGTTAATGGGCGGTCCAGGTGTGCAAAAATGAGGGTGGAAATAATTATCGGTAACACTTTATTTGCTCTACAGACTATCAGTAATATTTCAACTAACTCTCTATTAGAGGTCGACCAGTTCATCTTGTACCATGACGATTAATTAGGGACGATTTCAAGTTTTCATAACAATCGTCATCGGCCTTTTTGGAGATTTTGGCCGATTACACTGCAATCCACAAGGAGACTGCGTGCCAGGCGAGTGCGGCGTCAAAAAGGACCTTGTGGCTGCAAGGAGCCAAGGTAAATTGCTAGCTAGCATTAAACCTATCTTTATAAACTATCAATCTTCACATAATCACTAGTTAACTACACATGGTTGATGATATTACTAGTTTAACTAGCTTGTCCTGTGTTGCATAATCAATGTGGTGCCTGTTAATTTATCGAATCACAGCCTACTTCAACTTCGCTAAAAGGGTGATGATTTAACAAAAGCGCATTCGTGAAAAAAGCACAATCGTTGCACAAATGTCCCGAACCATAAACATCAATGCCTTTCTTAAAATCAATACACAAAGTATATATTTTTAAAACTGCACATTTAGTTAAAATAAATTAAAGTTAGCAGGCAATATTAACTAGGAAAATTTGTCACTTATCTTGCGTTCAGTGCAAGCTGAGTCAGGGTATATGCGACCATTTCTTCCTAACAAAGGCCGTTATTAATTTGCCAGAATTTTACATAATTATGACATAACATTGAAGGTTGTGCAATGTAACAGCAATATTTAGACTTAGTGTTGCCACCCATTTGATAAAATACGGAACGGTTCCGTATTTCACTGAAAGAATAAACGTTTTGTTTTCGAAATGATAGTTTCTGGATTTGACCATATTAATAAGTCAAAAGCTCGTATTTCTGTGTGTTTATTATATTATAATACAGTCAATGATTTGATAGAGCAGTCTGACTGAGTGGTGGTAGGCAGAAAGCAGGCGCGTAAGCATTCATTCAAACAGCACTTTTGCCAGCAGCTCTTAGCAATGCTTGAAGCACAGCGCTGTTTGACTTCAAGCCTATCAACTCCCGAGATTAGACTGGCAATACTAAAGTGCCTATAAGAACATCCAATAGTCAAAGGTATATGAAATACAAATGGTATAGAGAGAAATAGTCATCGTCATAATTCCTATAATACCTACAGCCTACAACTTCTTAACTGGGAATATTGAAGAACTGGTAATATTGAACCACCAGCTTTTATATGTTCTGAGCAAGTTATTTAAATGTCAGCTTTTTTACATGGCACATATTGCACTTTTACTTTCTTCTCAAACGCTGTTTTTTTGCATTATTTAAACCAAATTGAACATGTTTCATTATTTATTTGAAACCAAATAGAATTGATTTATGTATTATATTTAGTTAAAATAAGTGTTCATTGTTCATTCAGTGTTATTGTAATTGTCATTATTACAGAGATGACTCACGTTTTTGCCGAGGAGATCTTGGTCATGCAATTTTATATCTAAAAAAATGTGTTTGGAGCAGTGTTTCTTAATGAAAAAAAAATGTGTATGAAAATGAGTCATCTCTCGACAAATCACCGACGAAGGGGCGCAGACTTCTGCTACCGACTTCGGTTTGCCTCAAGAAAAAACGCCGTGCCCGAACAACCCTTAACAAAGTCCAAAACGAGCAAAAAAAACCTCATAATATATGCACAAACTCTTCTGAACTGTTTCGTCTGGGAAGCATGTGGACGCCTTTTCCCTAACCCTTATTCTAAATCTAACCTTAGGTAAGTAGTTGCTTATAAGCAGATACTTTGTTGACAGTATGACCATCTGTAGAGCATGTATAGATAGACTTTCCGGACTATCCAAGTAAAGTGTTACCTAATTATCTATCACAATATTTTCCAGGCTGTTTGTATTTCATCAGCAAAGCTTTGAAGAGCAGCCTTTTTTGAAGAGGGACTCCGTGCAAATGTTACTGAAGTGGTACGGCCCTACTTCTAATGTCAGGGGAGACCGTTGCTGTTAATATTCATTACATGCGTTTGTTTTTTTGCAGTTGACTCGCTTGCTGTTCATTGTGATTAAGGGTAAGAATGCATTGTTTTAATTGACGAAAAGCATTTTGGACTTATTCTCATATGGGAGAGAGCCTCCTTGCCATGTACAGACATCAGACAACCATGTGAGCCACCATGCCCAAGCCTGGGCCGAAGGATCAACCTGTCCCAGTACCACAACCCCAACTGCCTCCAGGCCTTGCCTCCTGAGCCCTGCCCTCCTCCTGTCAGTGAGTTCCAGACCATCCCCAGCAGCAGCCCCAGCATCTCCCTGCCTCCACTCCCTGAGCCATCACCACTGTCCCAGCCCAGCCCTCTGGTTCAGATCACACAGACTACAGCCCCCTCTGTTGGTCAGTAGCTTCTTTTCATCTAATTTAGCATGTCAATTCCATTGATTTGCAAGCATGAAACCATTTATACAATGTCAAATTGACTGATTTATTGTATACTCTGATAGTGTGTTTTATGGGTTTAAGGATCCATTTGTACCCTCACAGCTATGGAAACCTCCATCACTAAAAAGGAGAAGGTGAAGAAGGCCCCTGAGAGGAGACACTGCCAAGTGCAGCTCAGGTTGGGTCATAAACACCAAGTGCAAGGAGGAGAAGATCAACTTCCAGGAGCTGCTGTTCAAATACCTACCATCCAGGTATTGTCATGAAACCTCAAGGGGAAAACTATCAACACATTGCAAGTATATATTCTTATTGGATGATAACTAGGCTCTTCCGTTCCACTCAGACTGAAGAAGTTTGACCTTGAGGAAAATGATGAGAGCCTGAGTAACCTGGAGGCCCAGCGTGAAATCAAGTAGGACTTCCAGCTGCTCCATGGCGCAAGCTGCATGCCTTTCAGACTACTGAATACATGGAATCAGGTACATGTCTTATGTAAATGACGTCACGCTGCTTGCTTAGTGAGTACAGCTTCCTCCTGATTCGGTTTATACTGAGGCTCGAACCCAGGACCTCTGCCTCACAAACTGCATCATGTACTCGCCCTCCTGAGGTGTCTTACACATTCATCCCTCTGAAAAGATAGCTATTCAGCAGCGCAGGTGGAGTGAGTTTCACAGATCCCCATCTGCAACATTTACACAATTCCCTGACTGAAATGCAGAGTCGGATGTCAAACATCTCATGGGATTTACATTGTCTTACCCTTTCCTCATCCCCAGAACAACAGGATATCCACGACTTCCTGCTCAATAATATGAGCAATGGTGGGATATTAGAGATGACGATGTGCCATCTGAAAGCGGTGGGTCAGAGGTTCATGGAGGAGTGGGCTGACTGTGGGCTGACTGCAGTGGTGCAGGAGGTGTATCATAGTTGGAGGAAGCACAGTAGTGGCCTGCCCAACCCTCTACTCCGCAACTGCAGTAATCAACACAAACTGGTATAGGACATCTATTCTGACTCTTTTGATATATTACTTTATTGACATTGTTTTTAATTGAGAAACTTACATCTCTGCCTGTGTTTTTCACATTCCACCTAATGCGAATGTCAAGCTGTCGGTAAAAGACTTGTGATTGGTGTTTTATGCAGGAAATGTAGCTGATGAGCCTATCATGTCAGGAGCAGTGGTCTCACAGCAAAGGCAAGAGTGGTACGTGTCAAACACATTGGTGTAATTTGGTATTCTTTATGAAATACAGTTTTCTGTTGGTTTCTTTATTTTGCATGAACCATATTGGTATATTCCTTTCTGTGTTTTTATTGTGAAGGGTCCCCAAGAAAGTGCAGTGGGGGCCAGAGCAGTGTTGGGTGTGATGCAGAGTTCCCAGGGCAGCACTCTGAGGGGGACCTGTTATAGCTGAGGAACCTGTTTGAGGAGAACTGGGTGGCTGTGGTGGTGTGTGTTTCCTTGCTCAAGGCATGCTTCTTGGCCCTGCAAGTAACCTTCACATTCATCCTGCAACATAATTTACCCATGTTTCCTTGACTATTTACCATAACACTTGAATATTTGTTTCTAGTATGATACTAAGTTGACCCCTTTCCTCATACATCTCACATATTAGTTTCAATAATTAAGACAAATCAATCTGATCTACATTTGCTATTGACATGTGTAATCCATAACCTAAGACGTGATTTGTGTGCTTGTGTCATCTCACAGGGAGACCTGGACCAGGCCCTGGAGAGCTATGATGTGTGTGTGTGCAGGCATACTGCGGAGATTCACGCACGGACCACAGAGGAGGAAAGGTACACCATCTACCTGCCCAACCTGCGTGCAGATGCAGTAATCTCGGTGGAGGAGGTCAGTGGAAGCGCTGAACAGTAAAACTATAGCACAAATAGTCTATTTGAATAACATGCACTTGGCCCTCAACCATCCCATGAGAGCATGTAGTTCCCCTGTGGTTTTGAGTTGTCTGGTTCATCAGAAAGTGTTCCCTTCTCCCCATTGCATGGACAGATTGATAAGAAGATGGTGTCTCTGGAGCATTGTCAGTCCCTGGCGGAGATCCAGCGTCTGAGTCTAGGGACTATGAGTCTGTGGTGTGGCTGCTGCAACCCACCCTCAGCTATGGCTCTGGGCGGGTCAAGGCTCTGGAGTTTGTCCAGCTGCTGCAGTTTACCTTCTGGATTAATACAGCAATAGATCATTTCGTAGATATACTGTAGTATTTGTCTTTATATGGTTCTTTTAGTTTCAACAAGTCTTTCTCTTTGAGGCATGGTTGTCACTACTAATCAGTGTAGTACCGACGTAGGAAAGCAGTATTAAATGAACAAATATGTACCATGATGACATTTTTCCTCTTTTCCTGGCGTCTGCCCCAGAACTACCTGTTGAAACTGAAGGACTACCGTCAGTGTCTGGAGTGCACAGAGGTTGCCCTGAATGAAGCCCTGCAGCAGCTCAACTCTGTCCCAGTCAGCTCTCACACGGCAAAGGAGGAGTGGTTCTCTACCATCACAATGCTGCTGGGAGGCTTCGAGGTCTGCTTCACAGAGGACCCTCAGCTCCTGCGCAACATCAACCACTACACCAGCATGGCCCGGCTGGCCAACAACCTCATCTGGGTCAACACTCACACTAATATACCTGGTAGAGACAAAGTGTGTTTGGAAACAGAAAATGATATATAAATGTGTGCTGTGTCCAGCTCAGCCCTGCCCTGGATTCTCCTGCACCACATCATCAAGCACGAGGAGGCTGCCTTCAACTGCCTGCTTCGCCAGCACATATATTCGTAGGGGATGATGAAGGTACATTACATGACCAAAAGTATGTGCTCATCGAACATCTCATTCCAAAATCATGGGCATTAATATGGAGTTGGTCCCGCCTTCGCTGCCATAACAGCCTCCACTCTTCTGGGAAGGCTTTCCACTAGATGTTTGAATATTGCTACAGGGACTTGCTTCCATTCAGCCACGAGCATTAGTGAGTTCGGGCACTGATGTTGAGCGATTAGCCTGGCTCAGTCGGTATTCCAATTCTTCCCAAAGGTGTTCTTTGGGGTTGAGGTTAAGGCTCTGTGCAGGCTAGTCAAGTTGTTCTTCACCGATCGCCACAAACCATTTCTGTATGAACCTCGCTTTGTGCACAGGGGCATTGTCATGCTGAAACAGGAAAGGCCTTCCCCAAACTGTTGCCACAAAGTTGGAAGCACAGAATCGTCTACAATGTCATTGTATGCTGTCGGGTTAAGATTTCCCTTCACTGGAACTAAGGGGCCTAGTCCGAACCATGAAAAACTGCCCCAGACCATTATAAACCTTTTACAGGTTGCACTATTTATTGGGGCAGGTAGTGTACTTCTGTCATCCGCCAAACCCAGATTTGTCGATCGAACTGCCAGATGGTGAAGAGGGATTAAAAATAATCAAATCAAATGTTATTAGTCACATAAACATGGTTAGCAGATGTTAATGCGAGTGTAGCAGAATGCTTGTGCTTCTAATTCTGACAGTGCAGTAATATCTAACAAGTAATCTAACAATTCCACAACTACCTAATACACACATCTAAAGGGATGGAATAAGAATATGTACATAGAAACATGGATGACCGAGCGGCATAGGCAAGATGCAATAGATGGTGTAAAATACAGTATATACATATGAGATTAGTAATGTAAGATGTGTAAACAGTATTGAAGTGGAATTATTTAGAGTGCATTGTATAAAGTGACTAGTGATCCATTTACTAAAGTGGCCAATGATTTGAGTCAGTATGTAGGCAGCAGCATCTCTGTGTTAGTGGTGGCTGTTTAACAGTCTGAAGGCCTTGAGATAGAAGCTGTTTTTCAGTCTCTCGGTCCCAGCTTTGATGCACCTGTAATGACCTCGCCTTCTGGATGGTAAGCGGGGTGAACAGGCAGTGGCTTGGGTGATTGTTGTCCTTGATGATCTTTTTAGCCTTCCTGTGACATCGGGTGCGGTAGGTGTCCTGGAGGGCAGGTAGTTTGCCCCCGGTGATTTGTTGTGCAGACCACACCACCCTCTGAGGAGCCTTGCAGGTGAGGTTGGTGTAGTTGTCATACCAGGCAGCCCGACAAGATGCTCTCAATTGTGCATCTGTAAAAGTTTGAGGGGTTTAGGTGACAAGCCAAATTTCTTCAGCCTCCTGAGGTTGAATAGGCAATGTTGCACCTTCTTTTCCACACTGTCTGTGTGGGTGGACCATTTCAGTTTGTCTGTGATGTGTACGCAGAGGAACTTAAAACATTCCACTTTCTCCACTGCTGACCCATCGATGTGGATAGGGTGGGGGGGGGGGTGATCCCTCTGCTGTTTCCTGAAGTCCACTATTATCTCCTTTGTTTTGTTGACAGGAGAGTGGGGACCCGCAGTCCTTGGTAGTAGGCCGCGTCGGTGGCACTATTATCCTCAAAACGGGCAAAGAAGGTGTTTAGTTTGTCTGGAAGCAAGACGTCTGTGTCTGACGTGGCTGGTTTTCTTTTTGTAGTCCTTAATTGCCTGTAGACCTTGCCACATGCGTCTCGTGTCTGGGCCGTTGAATTGCGACTCCACTTTGTCCCTTTACAGACATTTTGCTTGTTTGATTGCCTATTCCCGGAGGGAATAACTCTCCGTGGTTAAACGCAGTGGTTCGCAGTTTGTTTTGCGCGAATTCCGTCTATCCACGGTTTCTGGTTAGCGTAGGTTTTAATATTCACAGTGGGTACAATCTCTCCAATGCAATTTATCACTCCAGAGAACACGTTTCCACTGCTCCAGAGTCCAATGGCGGCGAGCTTTACACCACTCCAGCTGACGCTTGTCATTGTGTATGGTGATCTTAAGCTTGTGTGCGGCTGCTCGGCCATAGAAACCCATTTCATGAAGCTCCCGATGAACAGTTATTGCGCTGATGTTGCTTCCAGAGGTAGTTTGGAATTCATAGTGAGTGTTGCAACCTGACGACAGATGATTTTTAAGCGCTACGTGCTTCATCACTCGCTGGTCCCGTTCTGTGAGCTTGTGTGGCCTACCGCTTTGTGGTTTAGCCATTACTGCTCCTAGATGTTTCCACTTCACAATAACAGCACTTACAGTGGACCAGTGCAGCTCTAGCACTACATACATTTGACAAACTGACTTGTTGGAAAGGTGGCTTGTTAGAAAGTCACTGAGTTCTCCGGTAAGGCCATTCTACTGCAAATGTTTGTCTCTGGAGATTGCATGGCTGTGTGTTTTTTTAAATTATTTTTTTATATCTGTCAGTAACGGGTGTGGCTTAAATAGCTGGATCAACTAATTTGAAGGGGTGTCCAAATACTTTTGTGTGTGTGGTGGTGGTGAAGTCCATCCTGTTCATAACTGCTATAATGCCCTATTTAAATCAATGCTGGAAGCCCTAAAATGTCTT
Source organism: Oncorhynchus gorbuscha (assembly GCF_021184085.1). Lineage (NCBI taxonomy): Eukaryota > Metazoa > Chordata > Actinopteri > Salmoniformes > Salmonidae > Oncorhynchus > Oncorhynchus gorbuscha. The sequence continues at coordinate 63,155,574 of NC_060177.1, forward strand.
GCTGTTTCCTGTGACTCTCTTCAGATTGCTCTAACACCCCCATTCTGCCCTCCTCCCTGATGCTGCTTAACCTGGCCCATGAGTACCTGGGCCGCCGCTCCTGGTGCTGCAACTCAGATGGAGCTCTGTTCAGGTGCTATGCGAGTCGGTCAACAGAGCTGAGATTGTGTGGACATTCTCTGTTTTTGTTTTCCTATGATATGGTTTGAATTAGTTTCTAATATCTTTCAAAGTATTTGTCAAAGATTAATCAGGATAGAACTAACCTCATTGTTGTATTCATGTTCATGGTTCGTGTTCTGGAGAAAGAGGCGTCTCCCTCGAGTGGAGGATACTCATCCCTACAAAGATAAGATGGGCGTTGAGCAGTGCTTCTACTGCCTGTATGCTTACCCCAGCAAGAAGATCATGGCCCGTTATCTGGAGGAGCACTCTGCTCAACAGGTCAAACACCCAGCCCTCTTAATGTTATATTACTGACTGTCAATCTTTCAATGCCGTTCACATATCTGAGGATTAGCTAACAGAGATCATGTAATGTGTTCCAACTGGCCACTAGGTGGCGGTCAATTCCACATTAGGTTGTTTACTCACTGGGATTGGCTTGTAGTGTAACTGATATGCAGTAATTGCATGATGAATAGACTCTGTTCCAAAGGGACAAGGTTCATTAGTTAATGAATGCAGTCCCCCGACTAATTAACTACTGGTTGGTCCACTGAGTCATATGACCCAGGAACTCCACTCGAGCAGGTCAATACAGGAGGAAGAAAGCAATTGAATGAGATTAATTATCTGACTGCCTCTGCATCATAATGTACTAGCCTGTGCTGTTAGTCCCTTATCATGCTAGAGGGAATCACCAGGGTTTCACTTAGGAAGAGTTGAATCTTAGGGCAAACTCTTTGGTGGCGAGTTTTAAAAAGTGTGTGTGTATGCGTGCGTTAGTACTAGAATTTTTTTTAACAGTACAATAAATGTTTTGCTTATCATCATAACTAACTGTGTTTTTCTAAGGAGGGCAGGTGGAACTCCTTTGGAGCCACGCCCTCTTCATGTTCCAGTACTTTAAGCCTTTGAGGTACTTTTGAGGTAGTATGTATGTGTAGATATGGTTAAAGTGACTATGCATATATGATTAACAGAGATTAGCAGCAGTGTAAAAGAGGGGTTGGGGGAGCACACAAAGCACATAGTTTGGGTAACCATTTGATTACCTGTTCAGGAGTCTTATTGGGGGTAAAAACTGTTGAAGCCTTTTTGTCCTAGACTTGGCACTCCGGTACCGCTTGCCATGTGGTAGTAGAGAGAACGGTGTTTGACAATTTGTAGGGCCTTCCTCTGACACCGCCTGGTGTGGAGGTCCTGGCTGGCAGGCAGCTTAGCCCCAGTGATGTACTGGGCCGTACGCACTACACACTCTAGTGCCTTGCGGTCGGAGTCCGAGCAATTGCCGTACCAGGCAGTGATGCAACCAATCAGGATGCTCTCGATGTTGCAGCTGAAGAACCTTTTGAGGGTCTCTGGACCCATGCCAAATATGTTTAGTTTTCTGAGGGGAATAGGCTTTGTCGTGCCCTCTTCACGACCGTCTTGGTGTGTTTGGACCATTCTAGTTCGTTGTTGTGGACACCAAGGAACTTTAAGCTCTCAACCTGCTCCACTACAGCCCTGTCGATGAGAATGGGGGTGTGCTCGGTCCCCCTTTCCTGTAGTCCACAATCATCTCCTTAGTCTTGGTTACATTGAGGGATAGGTTGTTATTCTGGCACCACCCGGCTAGGTCTCTGACCTCCTCCCTATTGGCTGTCTCGTCGTTGTCGGTGATCAGGCCTACCACTGTTGTGTCCTATGCAAACGTAATGATGGCTGAACAGGGAGTACAGGAGGGGATTGAGCACGCACCCCTGGGGGGCTCCAGTGTTGAGAATCAGCGTGGCAGATGTGTTGCTACCTACCCTCACCACCTTTAAAGGTCAGTGTGGGGCATTTATGAGTCACAAATGCTAATTGACTGGACGTAGCCACAGCCTGACTTTACATGTTGTCACGTAGAACAGTTTAGCAGAGTTGGGGTTAATTCCGTAAATTCTATTAGAATTAAATTCCTTCTACCTGTAAATTCAATTTAAATTCCAGGTCACTCCCAATTCAATATTATCCAAATTTCCTCAGGCTTTCAGGCCGACTATGTCACTGTTTAGATAGCCTAGCGATACTAGAAATATAGTAATATAAATTGAAATTATTTTTAAACATATCCAGAGGTCTGTTTTTGTGCATTAATCCCATTGACTGTGAACTGTACAAATATTGAATTCCAAAGAGGACTTTTTTTTTTTACTATTTCAATTCCAATTCAAACACTCAAGTCTCATTCCAATTCTGTAACTTAAAGACTATTGAAATTTGAATTGATTTCAATGTAAATTCTCCACTTCATGAGTGAATTTATTGGAATTGACCACAACCCTGCTGTTTAGTCCTATACATCACGTCATGACCATTCATTATAGGTGATGACACTGTACAAGTCATTATGCATTGAAATATATAGGTAACTGCCAAAATAAAGGAAATACCAACAGTATCTTAATAAGGCGTTGGGCCACTACAAGCCGCCAAAACAGCTTCAATGCACCTTGGCATAGATTCTACTCGTGTCTGGAACTCTATTGGGAGGGATGCGACACTATTCTTCCACAAGAAATGACATAATTTGGAGTTTTGTTGATGGTGGTGGAAAACACTGTCACAGGTGCCGCTCCAGAATCTTCCAGTGTTGAGTTGGTTTGAGATCTGGTGACTGACTGTGTGTGTGTGTGTGTGTGTGTGTGTGTGTGTGTGTGTGTGTGTGTGTGTGTGTGTGTGTGTGTGTGTGTGTGTGTGTGTCCTGGACAAGTTAAACTCCATTGAACTGAAGAGCGATGGCCCCATGTGGAAGCACTCCATGGCTGTGTTCAACTGCTTTAAGAGGGCCCTGGAGATGGACAGCACCAACCTGGCTCTGTGGATCGAGTACAGCACCATGTCCTACGCCGTGTACTCCTTCACCTCGCGCCAACTCAAACAGTGGAGGACTGAGCTTCCCTCCGAGGTCATCAAACCGGTGCAGTGGACAACCAGTGTACAGAATACTCATAAATGTTTTGTGTTCTACTTTTCTAAACTTCATGGACGTCACTTCTAGTCATGCTGTGTGTGAATTCATTGTTCAGTAAATTGATCACTGTTGACAGTAGTGTTTGTGTGTGTGTGTGTATTTCAGATGGAGGAGAGAGACCATGCTGGAGACGTGTTTCCAGGGGACGTCTCGGTGTGAGGGGGGAGGGGATAGGGATGAGGAAGAGTGGTTCATTCACTACATGCTGGGGAAGATAGCAGAGAAACGCAAGCAGCCACCCCGGGAATACATCCAGCTCTACAAACAGGTGCACAGCAGGGGAAACTATCTGTGGACTCAAGTGATTCATTGGTCTGCCTTGCAGACTAGATTTATACAGACAGGGGAGCCCTAGGGCTCAACCGAGCAGAAATCTTCATGGAGGTCAGTACAGTGGAAGAGGGGGAAGGGGATGTGAGTTATAGGGAAACTAGGAAGTCAGAGGTCCGATGAAGCAGCCCTGTCTGTGTTTCCCTGCTACCTTCACTGCGTATTCACCTCTCCAGACCCAGTACTTCCATTCTATAGCTTACACTAGAATCACTATGTATCTGTTTGTTTTTCCAGTACATTAAAGGCTGACATTTGACCATTGAAAGATATTGACCATGGCAACCAGCTTTTCATCCTGTGTTATTAACAGCCATCAGATGAAGATCTGATGCTCTCGTCTCTTTCTCTTCCCATGCGGGCCGCACATTATCTGCACAAGGGAGCTGCCAGATACACTACCACAATTCCCCTGACTTGTCTATGGAGGCCCTGGAGGTACACTTGTTTTAAACCCAAAGTCTAGTCTTTTGTTCAATAATAGATATATATAGAGAGAGTATAACTCTGTTATTAAAGCTGTGTGACTCTCTGGCATGTCTCTCCCCCTAGCTGTACTTTCAACTGAGCGCCACTCTCCTCAAGCTGCTGGAGTCTGAGGAACCAGACCTGGAGCATGATCTTCAACATCCTGGCTGAGGTGGCCACTGGACCCTTTGCCAGGGGGGGAAGAGAAGGGCAGGTCCAACGAAAAGTGAGGGACCTCAACCTTAGCCTGGGATCTATGCTCTGTCTTATAAAACTCATTCTGTGACTCGGCTACAAACCAAAAGGAAAAACATAATTCTCCCCCTCTGGCCCAACCTTTTGTTTTGTCCCCACCCCCTCTCTCACCTCAGGGAGAAGCCCCTCTCCATGATGGACGAGGACTCCCACTGCTGTGTTTCATCTGTGTGTGATGGATGTTCATGGGGCCTCCCTCCCCTCCAACGCTGCAGGTCTGACGTCCCCACCTTACACGGCCACTCTGGTCGACCACAATTACACCAAACGTAACGGCCTCCGGCAGCAGCAGACCAAGCGTAACGGCCTCCGGCAGCAGCAGACCAAGCGTAACGGCCTCCGGCAGCAGCAGACCAAGCGTAACGGCCTCCGGCAGCAGCAGACCAAGCGCAACGGCCTCCGGCAGCAGCAGACCAAGCGCCTAACGGCCTCCGGCAGCAGCAGACCAAGAACGCCTCCGGCAGCAGCAGACCAAGCGTAACGGCCTCCGGCAGCAGCAGACCAAGCGTAACGGCCTCCGGCAGCAGCAGACCAAGCGTAACGGCCTCCGGCAGCAGCAGACCAAGCGTAACGGCCTCCGGCAGCAGCAGACCAAGCGTAACGGCCTCCGGCAGCAGCAGACCAAGCGTAACGGCCTCCGGCAGCAGCAGACCAAGCGTAACGGCCTCCGGCAGCAGCAGGCCGGCCTCCGGCAGCAGCAGACCAAGCGTAACGGCCTCCGGCAGCAGCAGACCAAGCGTAACAGTCCTAGCCTCCGGCAGCAGCAGACCAAGCGTAACGGCCTCCGGCAGCAGCAGACCAAGCGTAACGGCCTCCGGCAGCAGCAGACCAAGCGTGAAAACGGCCTCCGGCAGCAGCAGACCAAGCGTAACGGCCTCCGGCAGCAGCAGGCCAAGCGTAACGGCCTCCGGCAGCAGCAGGCCAAGCGTAACGGCCTCCGGCAGCAGCAGGCCAAGCGTAACGGCCTCCGGCAGCAGCAGGCCAAGCGTAACGGCCTCCGGCAGCAGCAGGCCAAGCGTAACGGCCTCCGGCTGCAGCAGGCCAAGCGTAACGGCCTCCGGCTGCAGCAGGCCAAGCGTAACGGCCTCCGGCTGCAGCAGGCCAAGCGTAACGCCCTCCGGCTGCAGCAGGCCAAGCGTAACGCCCTCCGGCTGCAGCAGACGAGGAAACAGTATGAGGAGGAGCTGATGGTACAGTCCCAGTCCTAGACTCTGGTTCTCTGGGGTTGGGCCCATTCTTCACCGGGCTGGGGAGTAGTGTTTGTTATGAGGATAACTCAATTAGCACTGGGTGATTGGGATGTCTTGGGGAATTGGGCAATATGGTATCTCAGGTTATTTGGACATAGTTTTACTGCTCTATAAAAATGCAATGTCATTTAGTTCAGGCAAACAGAGGTGTGAAGGTAGAGTTTGGCAGAGGGCGTCCTGGCCTGACAACCGTCAGAATCACAGTCTTCCCCGCAGACAGTCTAAGGCAATGTGAGACCATGGTCGAGAAGGAATGAAGTCTGAGACGACCGGCAGGAGGAGAGTTACCCGAATGTCCGAACAAGCAGCCACGAAACGGGCGCGTGTCACGCTCCTGAGTCGGCCACCAAAAGGTCGAATAGTGTGCTAATATGTAGAAGTTTGTGCTGGTCACCCTCTTCCTTTCTTTCCCATTTTCCTTGCCTTTTGATGACATTGTTTTCTATTGTAACTTCAGCAGAGCTTGTATCCATGTGTAACCAGTGTGAAATGGCTAGCTAGTTAGCACTGCGCGCTAGTAGCATTTCAATCAGTGATATCATTTGCTCTGAGACCTTGAAGTAGTTGTTTGGAGCGATAGGTAACAATGCTTAGATGATGACTGTTGTTGCTGTGTGCGGAGGGCCCCTCGTTCAAGCCCAGGTTGGGGGTGAGGAGTGACGGTTCTCATCACCTCTTATGAAGCCATTTAGATTGAGAATAGATCTTGGCTTTTGATTTCATAAAGTTTTGGTTTTATCTTCCAATTGTAAAGACCAATGCAGTCAACTTGATTTTCCTGTTTTTTAAAAATATATATATATATATATTTATTTATTTCCACTTTTTTAAATTCTTTATTTTATTTAACTAGGCAAGTCAGTTAAGAACAAATTCTTATTTACAATGACGGCATACCCCGGCCAAATCCGGACGACGCTGGGTCAATTGTGCGCCGCCCTATGGGACTCCCAATCACGGCTGGTTGTACAGCCTGGAATCGAACCAGGGTCTGTAGTGACGGCTCTAACACTGGGATGCAGTGCCTTAGACCGCTGCTCCACTGGGGAGCACCATGAGGTGGGAATAATAATGTGATAATTTCCTTTTTAGTGTGAGAGTTGTTTAAAAAGAGCCTGCAATTTCAGCCTATTTTGGTGGCCTGCCAATAAGAAAGAGTTCCAAACCTCCCTGCCAATAATAGTTCACTTTCAATTTTCCCCTCCCATTTCAGATCACTCCCAGACAGTCCTAGCAGCATTCTTGATTGAGAAATTGCTCTTTGCTACAAAGCTATTTTTGTTTCTCATTTGAATTGAAAACAATCACAGTAAGATACTTAATTGTTACCCAGAAATGATTTGATATTGAGATAAAACCGGATGCGCTGGACCTTTTTTAACTTTTGATTTCATCTGGTTTTTCTGATGACTTCTTACTAATCAAATCATAGCAGGGCAATTATTTTATGAAAGAATGCAAGCTTGCTGGCTATCGCTTTACACTTGGATATCGATATGTTCTCTGTAAGGTGTGCTGTCTTTTAGAGGGGGAAATGGCCAGTAAAAGAGGGCTCTGTTCTGGACACAGCAGGCTTTTAGCGTGTTGACTCTAGACTCATATGACCAACACAGAGCCACAGGCAAGACACAGCCAGGATTCCATTGAGAGGTTTTACCTGATCCCAGGAAACAGTTGCTGCGTTGTCCTGGCAATGACACCTCACTACAGGTTCACTTGAAACGACTGAGCTGAATTTAAGATTTTGTCACACTGACAGGACACTTATAGAGGGAGGCAGTTTACTTGTCCTAAGCTTGTCTTGATATATATATTATGTGTCAAGGAACGTTTGGTAGCTATTCTGACACTTTAACTGGTTTCTGTAATATGCCTCTCACTGTGTGCAGATTCATTACTAAACCAAAGTCTAGTGCTGCTGAGTGTTACCTGTCAGTTGGAACAGTGGAGAAGGGGCTGCATTTAGAGTACACATTCATGTCCTGTTTTAAAATCCTATAGTGGGGTGAATCACTCACCTTGTAAAGAGTCATTTAAATGATTCTACTTTACTAGACCTATACTGTCCAAATATAGGCGATATTGACAGACAATATAAGAGCATGGTTAAAAATCCTTCACTATGAAAGAGGTAGCTTTTCAAAATGAATTACCAACACAATATAATATCAGTTAATGCACTGATGCAACTTTGCTCTACATTTTAACACTTAACACTTAACATTGCATGACAGTAGTGTGATGACTGACACAAGCAGTTTACTCTTAACCCCCAATTTGTTGTTGGTGAGCTGATTGTCTCCTTCATCAGTGTGTATTCTGCATCTTTTAAAAATGTGCCACATCTAAGTGCACTAAACCTACGTTTAAATTTATGAACCATTTTTAAGAGCATATTTTAGAGGGGAAGCAATCATAACAACACTGTACAAAAAGGTGTGTTTGTGTGTGTCAGTTCATACTTAGTACAAAATGAGGACAGATTTGCCTAATATGTTCCTGAAAAAAGCTGAAATGCAATGTATGAAGCAGTATTCTTAGTAGCTTTTCCCTTATAGAAACTTAGGGCTACATACAGGAATGTACAATTGGCTCCGGTTACCTTTTCTCCAGCACGTCCCATAACTGAAATGATATTCACATCAGCATTGTGTATTGTTTACATTGTTGCAAAGACGTCAAGGGTAAACACAAATATTTGCCACAAGTGACACAATGTCATTAAATAAATGCTGTTGGTTGTGTATATTGAATGTAAACTGACCATTCATTACAAATGGTTTTGCAAAATATCTTTGCACTATACTGTAAAAACATCCTTTAGCATGTTGTTTCCCCCCTATGCCCTGTAGCTTGAATGTCTGAATACTGCAGCCATGTTGCCCTGTAGCTTGAATGTCTGAATACTGCAGCCATGTTGCCCTGTAGCTTGAATGTCTGAATACAGCAGCCATGTTGCCCTGTAGCTTGAATGTCTGAATACAGCAGCCATGTTGCCCTGTAGCTTGAATGTCTGAATACTGCAGCCATGTTGCCCTGTAGCTTGAATGTCTGAATACTGCAGCCATGTTGCCCTGTAGCTTGAATGTCTGAATACTGCAGCCATGTTGCCCTGTAGCTTGCATGTCTGAATACTGCAGCCATGTTGCCCTGTAGCTTGCATGTCTGAATACTGCAGCCATGTTGCCCTGTAGCTTGCATGTCTGAATACTGCAGCCATGTTGCCCTGTAGCTTGAATGTCTGAATACTGCAGCCATGTTGCCCATGTTGCCCGTTTATATGCATGTAGATCCCAAGGAATAATGCTGTCACTGGACAAATTCAGTCCTCTCTCAAACAATCCACTGAATGGTGTGACTTGGACCGTGGGCTACAATTTGACTTGTGTTTTGTTGTTGGCAACAAAGATCAACGGCAACAAAGATCTTAACCTATTTGAAAGATATGCCATAGTTAGTGTTTTCTATTGAAATTGTGTTCAGTTGATATGATGATATAATGCCAAATCAGTCAGAATGTGGTTGGCACCTCATTGGCACACATCCTTTGATCTAGATGGCAGAAATTAACCACCATGTGCAGGCAGGTTTGCCAGTGGGTGCCAAGCCCTTCTCGCTTAATGCCTGTTTGAAACACGTCATGCTAACAGTAAGCAATCTCTCAGCAATTACGAGGAGTACTATTGTCAAATCAGGAATGGAGCTTTTTTGTTTGTGTTTTAAAACAAACTCCCGATATCTTTTAAGTCACCCCAGAACTTGACATGATTACTGCCTTCCCAGGTGTCGAGAGCTGGCATCCCTGAATTGTACTGAACTTAAGTCCCTCCCACAAATTGCTCTTAAATCCATCTTCAGGACATTATTGATATGCACAATTTTAGGGGAAACAATTATTCAATGTAAAGGTGTCCCGGAATGAGTTCCACAATGTTCACAACTTCGTCACTACCCTACACTTCTTTTTAAGGGGCAATCCTTCTTGCAACACCTCTATCGGCTACATTTTTGGACTGTAATTACAGGAGGCCTTTAACAAGTCCCCAGGGCTCCTTTCATAGAACTGTGTTTCCCTCCTGCTAATTTGATTATTGTCTGCAGAAGACTGCAGCGTCTTGCTGAGGATGCACAATGTGCTTAGGAAGAAGGCAGGCACCTCGTTTTTCATTGGCTTGGGTGCTGACTAAGGTCTAGTGCTTTTTATGTTTGTACGATTACTATAATTGCTCTCCTGCTGATGAACCTGGTGTGTATAGAGATTTTACACTGCTATGCACACTTTACCACCTTTCATGGGATCTACATATCTATTTTATTCCTGAATGGTAACCTTAACAGCTTTGTGATTGATCCCTTGAGAACCCAGAGGATGGTCCATGGGTGTGACTGGCACCCAGGCCAGGCTCAGACTTGGCCACATGACCTGTGTTTGTGACTCCTGGCAGAGCGCAGTCAGGACAGCGTGGTGGTGACGCTGTCGGACTCCAACTCCACCCAGGAGGCCTTCACAGACCCTGCCAGCTCCCAGGACAGTAGCCATGTTAAGCTTCAGTCTGGGAAGGGCAGTGCCTCTTCATCTGAGAACATCACCCCCATCAAGGAGGGCCAGCCTACAGTTGAAGACATAGGTGTATTTTGTTTGTTTTATCCTGAAATGCAGTAATGGAAATGCATTCTACCCTTTATTTCCTAAATGGGATGTTCTTTAGTGATATTGTGGAAGTCAAATGTTGTGTTTTAGAGAGGGTATATTGAGACTGGATCATGTTAATGTTTGAAAATCTCCTCTTTAAACCCTGAATTCCTCAAGTTCACGTGGTTGGAAAAAAGCAACGAGGACGGGACCGTAAATCTTGCTGGAAGACCAAGAAGTAGTAGACTCCATGTCAGTGACCGTACCTGAGGCTGATGCGCTAAAGCCAACCATGGGGCCCTGCTCTCATCCACTGCCTGTTCCATCCACCTGACCAAAGGCCTCGTCCACTCACCAGGACCCCCCAGAGATGGTTGAGGTCCCAAGGCCCTCCCTACTGAGCATTGTCGCATGCTGTGGGACGTGTGTGTCCGTAGTGTCTTCTTCTGCCTGAGCTGCTTCCCTCAGCACGACAAGAGCCTCTACCGTCTGGCCTTCTCCATCAACAGCAAGGCCCAACAGGTTAGTTTGTCCACCCTCCCTCCATATCATATATGGTTCGCTAACATTCATTCACAGAATGTTTTGACAGGAATATTCACCCCTACTCTTATCAGTGGCATTTCCTGCAATTAACTTTGACATTTAAAACCCTCAGATCTGAAACCATGAATCTAGTTTACACCATTTCCTCAGGTATGGTATATTGGTATTCAAATAGATGGTGTTTTTCTAAGAATTGCATGTCTGTAGTTTGTTTGGCTTGGACTCTGACTTCCTCTTATCAATTGTGCTAGTTTGCCTGTGGGACTGTGGGGTTAATGTGACCGTATAGTACAGTAGGTGCTGAAGCAGCAGAGTGTGCATTGGACACAAGGCTCTGTGTGCAGAGGTGTGCGTGGGTGGCAGCAGCACAGTGCTCTCTCAGCCAGGTTTGGCACAGCTAGACTGTTTAGTGTCGTGACGCCCTACAGTCAGCACTTTGCCAGTCAGACCCTCCTATGGGACTGCTGATCCCAATTCAATGAGGTTGGGTTAACCAATTTCCAGGGCAGAGTTTTGATCATTGATAACAGACTAGTGAACTGTTGCTCTTCTCTTTATTCACCTATTGAGACCGTTATGTAGCTGTTTTCAGCATGCTTTTCATATTTAGATTAGGATTCTTTCAGTCAGCTGGACTGACCTGGGCCCCTGACTGGCTGTAGTTTACTGCCCCAGTGTTTTAGGCTTGACAAAAATGGATTAAGAATCTCAATCGCTGAGCTTGCACCTGTTTTAAAAAGTGAGTAAGTCCTAAAGGTAAGTGAAATAATTGGTTCTGTATTACATTTCCTTTTGGAGCTGAATGAAAAACAAGGAGTTGAGCTGTTCTGCTAAATTGTCAAGTAACTACCTACGGCTCAGCGTTACAGACCAGAGGCAGCATTGTGGCTGTTCAGGTCTATAGCCCTCTTGGTTAATATGTGACAACCCTGTTTGTTCTTCACTACAAATCCTACATCTTCTGGGGTTTGAATTACAAGCTAATGTAATCATACGTTTCTCAGCGAATACTAAATTCATGTTATGGGTTATTATTGGGCAAATTGCACGGTAACAAAGTGATGCAGAGTCATTTGATTTTTTAAACTTTGCAATCATTGGTTTTTGTTTGGCTTATATTTTAAAGTGAAAAATCTTAGTCTCAGCATCACACTGTTACGTTGAATTGCCCTATTGTAACCGGAATGTGTGGTGGATGGATAGTTGAGAAGTTAAATAGCCTACCTCTGATTCCTTTATGCAGAACCTTTAAAAATAATTCAGATGGCTTTCATAGATTTGTCATTAAATATAATCATTTACATCTGTCCACAACACTTGACTTTGGTATGGAATTTCATGTACAAGGCCTTTCCTGCTGAAACAGATGTCTGCTGAGCTTTCCTGATAGCTGGTCCAGGAGAGATGCCAAATGCCTGGACCAACTTTATTGATATTGTACATTATTGAAACACAGAAAACAACACTGTGGGAGAATCATAGTTGTATGAGGGTGAACTGCACCCTTCTACTAAAGCCTCTGCATGTCTTTAGCTCCCAGAAACAGTTAGGCTAAACCTGCATGGGCTGGGACCGTCAGTGTGAGACTCATTAAGGAAGTCAGGGATTGGCAGGAGGGCCTGTAATCTCCGATCATTTGGCACTGGGTTTTTACAGCTCAGTGGCTAGAGTTGGCTTTTCAAAAAGGCAGTGATGGAAATGTCTTGTCAGCGATATGTTCTATCTGAATGGCCATTCCTCTGCCTAACCCAACCTCTCCACTATCTAATAAAAACATCAGTGCTGATTTAAAAGGAGTACCCCTTGCATGTCAACAAATTGACTTCAGCTACAGTCCCCTTGTACTGTTAAACTACAGTTAATGGCCATTGGAGCTGCTATGACAGAACAAGGTAACAATACAGTGATGTTAGGTACTGTAGAGGATGATGCATCTGAAAATGATTGATTCAATGAAGGTTGTGGTATGATGGAACATTTTCACCTTTTTCTTTGTCTTGTGTTTGTGGTTTGTGGTCTTCCTCTTGAGGGGCATCCCCCACGTTTTCTGATCATTTTTTTGTGTTTTCGCAGAATCTGCGGTGGCCACGTGATGTGTTGCTAGGAAGCAGTGTCCCATGGCAACAGCTGAAGCATATGCCAGCACGAGGACTTTTCGATGAGGGGAACAAGACAAACCTGTTCATTGTAAGTTCCACAGTTCACCAAGCCAGCTCCGCCATCAAGTTTCTGCTACCCTGGCTGGCTCACCTGGCTAACATTACTATGCACTAGTCTTGTTTGTTAATATTGTTTTTAAACGATGACCGATAGCTTGGCAAAATCAGGCGGAGGTTCCGATATCCTTTTGCAATAACAATCACGGTCCTTATCCTTAATATTATACCAACTATGGGGGTATGTAATCTCGCTGAGACTTACTTTCCAGGACTCTGATAACTATAGGCTATGGAAAATTGTTTGTATAATTTGAACTTTGGTTATTCATACATACATGTATGTGTGTGTGTGTATGTATATGTGTATGTATGTATGTGTGCAGACGCAGAGAGTCGGGTAGAATCCATTGTGTTCCATGATGCACTCCTGTGTACACTCGAATGATGGCGTTTTTATCATGCAGGAGGGTTTAAGTTGACCCCCACTGCCTCCACCACCTCGTCCTCTAATACCCAACTGTTGAACTTTTGGGGCCAGTTTTTCCAACGGACCAACACCCATTTAAATTATTTTTTTTTTTTAAACATTTTCTCTCTTTTGATTCCTGAATTTCCTCTATGTGAAAGCTGTCGTCTTTACCCAAGTGTACCTTCTGTAGTTCCTTCTCATAAGCTATAAGCTCCCCATCATAATCTTTTAACTTGTAGACAGGGGGTATATGTGGTAGACATTCGGTAACTGAACAACTCATCGCTGTAACCTTGCTCATATTTTTTGTCAAACACCCCTCAACTTGGATATACCTACCAAGTCCCCCACTATGAATTTCAAATCAATTATTTTCTTACGATGAAGGGGAACAAACCATACAGATTTTTAAAGACCTCGGAGGGTTTCATCCGCATACTCTTATGGTAGTTGTAACCCTTTACTAAATCTTGAACTATATCGATATATCTATGCGTGTTGTGAGCTGTAAAGTATTTCCACATCCTCTCCTTCAAAGTTATGTTAAAGCGTTCCACAACTGAAGCTTTCAAATCCGAACCTGTAGTAAAATGTACGATATTGTGCTTTTTCATGAGTTTCTGAAAAGTATTATTAAAAAGAAAAACTCTGTCAGTCTGCACTTTCTTGGGTGCTCCTCCTTCCTTTAAGATAGTCAAAGGCCCGGGTCACCTCTGCCCCAATAATTTCTTAAAAGACCCTTACAAATGCTATTTTACAGAAAATGTCTAACTGTTAGCATGTAGCAATTTCCATGTTTATCTGCAAGGGCCTGCATGTCACACAGATCTGCCTGAAACTGGAACACGGGATGGGTAGGAATTGTTTTCGCACAGGTTTATGCAGAGTGTGAGCATCCTGCTCTGCTCGCCATTCATTCACTTGAGCAGCGCCTAACCTGCTACCTGTTTCTTCGTCTATAGCTCTATGGAACCACTCCTTCCCCCCATAAGACCCTGGGTTAGAGGGGGTATATAAATGTTTTTCAAATTCTGCTCCGCCATCCTTCTTGCCTCTCTGATGTACAATAACATTAATGAGCCCCTTTTTAAATAACGACATTTCATTTTGAATTTTATTTTTGCAAATATCAAGTATTACATATGCAGACAAGTCAGGATACGTAGCAGGATATTAGTACCCGTTTTCTCAACGACCCATGCATGCAACACCTTGTGTACTTGGTTTACATTTACAGGCTTGTGTCTGTTATATAAGCAACATATGAGACATGTTACAATTAAATGGTGTTTCAAACAAATAAAGTAAAATATTAGACAAGGATGTTTCTTGTTCTTCAGAATCATCCAGTAGTGTCCATTGTAGACTCTCGCTCGTATCTTACATGATTCATGATTTGCTCCATTTTTAGCACACACTCTGCAGTAGCCCATGTATTGTGGGTTGTGTAGAATGATAAATTGTTCACTTTGTTTTCAATAATTTGCTGCATAACATTTAAGTTCTCTCAAAAGAATAAATGTATTTATTCTCTAACATCATATGCATATAGGTACCCATTGCTTTACATCTAAATAAAAAATATTAATTATTACTCGTTCTCTTGGTTTATTGAGCCAGAAAGTCACCACATCAGCCACCAAAGCTTCCTTGTATTTGTTGTCATCCACCAGTGTATGCTGGATTTCTTTGAGTTTCTCGTGGATGTAGATCACCTACTTCAAATTGATTTATATAGCCCTTTGTACATCAGCTGATATCTCAGTGCTGTACAGAAACCCAGCCTAAAACCCCAAACAGCAAGCAATGCAGGTGTAGAAGCACGGTGGCTAGGAAAAACTCCCTAGAAAGGCCAAAACCTAGGAAGAACCCTAGAGAGGAACAGGCTATGTGGGGTGGCCAGTCCTCTTCTGGCTGTGCCGGGTGGAGATTATAGCAGAACATGGCCAAGATGTTCAAATGTTCATAAATGACCAGCATGGTATAATAATAATAAGGCAGAACAGTTGAAACTGGAGCAGCAGCATTGCCAGGTGGACTGGGGACAGCAAGGAGTCATCATGTCAGGTAGTCCTGGGGCATGGTCCTAGGGCTCAGGTCCCCCGAGAGAAGGAGAGAATTAGAGAACGCACACTTAGATTCACACAGGAGAAGTACTCCAGATATAACAAACTGACCCTAGCCCCCCGACACAAACTACTGCAGCATAAATACTGGAGGCTGAGACGGGAGGGGTCAGGAGACACTGTGGCCCCATCCGAGGACACCCCGGACAGGGCCAAACAGGAAGGATTTAACCCCACCCACTTTGCCAAAGCACAGCCCCCACACCACTAGAGGGATATCTCCTTCAGTTCATGTAGGAAAGCCTCGGTTACCCTGTAAACTCTGGGAATAGATGGCACAAGACCCATAGACTCCAGGGCTCTGACCATCGATGGTATAAAGCAGCAGGACCACAGTCTTTTCACCAGCTCCTCAAAGTGGTTGAAGAAGTAGTACCGGGGTGGGGCATATAAACACGGAGGTCGTCGTTGGCTGGGATGACTGATCTCACAACCGTGGCATTGTTCTCTTATATACTCTCCAATAACCACATCTAAAAGTGCAGTTACAGAGGCCTTGATGGTGTCCACAAAAATAGTACTGACCACCACAAAGACATCCTCAGGTGGTGTACATGTCGGGGGGGCTTGCCTAGGGGGAGTAGAATGGAGGGCTGTGAGGCATAGAGTTCTTAGGGTCTGGTACACATGACGTATCGATGGGATATGAATATCCATGGTATATGCTGAAATGATGAACCAGTGGCTTTATGGCCACCCCTTTTATTGTTGAACCATTCCTTTGGTATCGGGGCGTGGTTAACGTAGCAGCCCTTACTTATTTTTCTTCGGGGGCTGACCCTTCTGAGGATGAAACTTCTTGGGGTTCCTTTGAATCATAATCCTTAGGATGTGTATATATCATGCACTTCCTTAGCTGAACAATGCTCTGCCATTTTTGGCTCTGTACAAAAAGAGCATCCACTAACTCTAACATTTTTAAATTCCATAATATCCCAACTTTTAAAAGGAATAAGCATATGCAACCTAAAATCCCCACTCAGGCCACCATCACTGTTTTCGTTGCGGATTTCGTCGTTGCTGATATAAAACTCCACGCATCCACATGGAAGTCTATTCTTTCTTTGTATTTTCACCCTATGAAATATTCTTCCTGAGGAGTCAGGGGCACCTTCCCATCGGGTCTCGTAGCCCGTGAACAAGCTATACCCCTTTGATAACTCTGTACGGGACACACCACCTGGCGAAACACCTGCCAGCCTTCAAGCCTGTAGTCCTCTCCTAAAGTCTGGTCTGTATATTCTTGGGCTACAGTGTAGAGTTTCACTCGACAGGCCGGATAATCAAACAGAACCCCATAACTGTCCATTAGTCATCACTTGATCTTTTAGCGCAGTTGTGGGCGGTATTTGGGTTCTATACATGTTTAGAAACCTCTTTCTGGCACATCATATATTGATGCTTTATAATCAGACCTTTCTCTATGTTTCAACTGAGGCCCTGCTTCCGTTGTTACGGTCATCACGTGTGTGTCACTGATCACAAAATTTCTTTAGTGGTTTATCGTGGTCGCTTGTTTGGTGTTCTGGGGTTTATTTATGTGTCTTCCCCCACAATAACTCCGGACATTCCTGTTTCATAGACAACAGCCCTAAGGTCATTACAACAGGGTGGGGGCCATACTCTTTGAAATGTTCAAACACATCCCCCAGTTCAACGAGGTTCCTACACATCAATCATCATGACAGTGCATCTGTTCCTTTGAAGCTATCAGGTTAAATAAACACCCTCCCCCTATTGTGAGAATGGAAGGGAGGATGTCCTGCAGGATGCCCATATATGAGCATACACACCTGACCCATCAAGTAGGGTCATAAATCACATGTTTGACGTGTGCGGTCTACTGTATTCTCTCTGAGGTAAAGCGCTGATTTAATCAGAGAAATAGTTTTGGGGTAAGTCAGTCACAGTGAATAATTTCAGGATGACTCATAGGATAGCAAGAGGAACTCATTACATGAGGATAAAGGGATGTAAAAATCTACATCCTATTGTCTCATAGGGTTGCGCTACATATCGTAATGTCAAAGCATTGGTACGACCTCCATACAATGCCTGTCGGGGTTCCAAGGGTACTGGTGTGTCAAAGCTGGAAAGGAAAGCTCGTACATATGAGGATCAGACTTTTTGAGTTCTGTCCACTCATGCTCCCACATCACATTCACTTTCAACCCATAAGTAGCCTGTAAAGATTCCAATTTGTCTTGGAACTCCTTGTACATATCCCCAAAAGTCTTTTGGGTTAGGACACACATGGCCCGGGGCACAAAGCAACCGTGGAAGAAACAACCGTTGTACTCAAACACTGTCTCAACACCGTCGATCTGTGTATATACATCTACGTGATACGGCCCAACAGCCTTCTCCCCACTATTCAAAGCATGTTGAATAAAAATGTTTTTATCCTGGGCCAAGTACTCCAACCATTGAATGGACCAGCTAGAGTATGACTTGAATTGTCGTCGGTTTCCTTCTCTGACCCCCTCCACCTCGGGGTTGACGTACGATTTGTACAATGAGCTCTAGGGTCCTATCAGCTATGATGGATAAATTAGATTGAGCAAGTCGTTCCAGCAGGGCTATAAATTGTTCAAGATCTGCGGCACCATTGGGTAAAACAAGAGGGAGTATGCCGAATTCCTCCTCGACCTCGTCCTCTTGACATATTGGGCCTTCTGTGTTGGTATACGCCTGGGAGGAGTCTGGAAGAAAAATATATACAAAATAGGGTATTAAAAATAAAATGTATTATATAAACATTTCAGATATATTAATATATTAACAATATATAGTTAGAGGTCATTTGTTTTTTTGGCGCTTGCTGTTCTGAGGAAGCCTGGATAACACGGGTCCTATCCCAATGTCCTCTGGCTTTGTAGATTCTGCAGGGTTTGTATAGCCATTGTTGGAGTCTGAAAAAAAAACATTTATTTGACATTGTTTTAACATATTCTATCAAAAAATGTATAACTAAGAAAATAATAGGGTCATACCGTATCCATAGAGAGCATGTTCTTGAATCCAATCGTTTTCAGACCAGTCGCCCTTCTCGGGCCTTGGCACTTGTGCCAAAGTATTGCGATGCGCCATAAATGCTAGATTATGTAGCGATTGGCTGGAGGTTCTAGGGGGTGTGTAGCTGTGTTAAAACGGCACTTCTTGGGTTGTTTGGATTTCTGGTAAAGCCATTTGTATTGAATGGTAGAATATCATCTGTTTCAGCGCCCCCAAAGTCGTTCAGAGGTAGTCAATAATGCTTCAGGTATTCTTGTTGGGGTTCTGTCCGCTGTGAACACAAGATTAGCTTTTTAAAATAGTGTACACACTTTTTTTGTTTCCATGTATAAATATTATTACGCATTTTATTTTTGGACTTACGTAGAAAATAGCTTGATGGTGACGGGCTGCGTAAAGAAGAACCGGGCGCTGTTTGCACCTCTGTTTCCTCATCTAATGTTGGATGATCCAAATCAATTATTCCCGGTAGCAGCTGTATAAATGTTGGGTATCCTATAGATGTTTTTAAAATCATATTTAAATATATTTACACGTAATATATACATTTTAACTTAAAAAAAAAAAATACAATAGACATAAAAACATACCTGAAAATTCAATGTCCACCCCTTTTAGAATATCTGTAAAAACCATATATAACAACGGTTTAATATTAGAGAGTTCCAAACAGGTAGTTTGTGGGAAATGTTTGACATTACTGCACTAACGCACACAAAATCTAATAAATGAATTCCAAATCCTCACCTTCAAAATTCTCCATGTGTATAGGCTTGCAGAAAGGCTGGAAAATACTTTCAGATGAGCAGCTGTGTCCGAACGGGGCAAATGTATGGAATTAATTTACAGACCTGGGGGATTGTTTGTTTGTTGACTGTTTTTTGTTGTTGTGTGGAGACAACCTATGTGCAAATGACCCCCTAGTGTTGGTATTGTTTTGGGGAAAACACATTGTTTTAAACCTTAGAGGTGTCTAGACCTATTCTTTGCTGGTTGGTTGGATTGACTTTTGATCCCCCAACATCATCGGGGACCCGACCAACGTCTGTTTTTGAGAGGCTTATGTGCAAATGACCCCTAATTTTGAATTGTTTCAAGCACAATTGTTGAGACGCACACACACACACACACCCCGAAAACCCCAATGTTTTGAAACACGCACACACACGTCTTTCCTAAAGCCGTTCTAAGACACACACTTAGAGAAAAAAGGTGAGATACGTTTTTAAAACCCTATATTTAACCCTTTATTTAATTATACATATTTAGTACAGACCTTTTTAAACATGTTCAAATGTAAAAATAAATAAATAAATACAGCGCAATATTTATCCATGCCAGAATGTTTTTATACACATACAAAATAACTTTGTTATACAAACTATATACACTGCTCAAAAAAATAAAGGGAACACTTAAACAACACAATGTAACTCCAAGTCAATCACACTTCTGTGAAATCAAACTGTCCACTTAGGAAGCAACACTGATTGCAATAAATTTCACATGCTGTTTTGCAAATGGAATAGACAACAGGTGGAAATTATAGGCAATTAGCAAGACACCCCCAATAAAGGAGTGGATCTGCAGGTGGTGACCACAGACCACTTCTCAGTTCCTATGCTTCCTGTCAATGTTTTGGTTACTTTTGAATGCTTTTGGTGCTTTCACTCTAGTGGTAGCATGAGACGGAGTCTACAACCCACACAAGTGTCTCAGGTAGTGCAGCTCATCCAGGATGGAACATCAATGCGAGCTGTGGCAAGTGTCTTATCAGCGTAGTGTCCAGAGCATGGAGGCGCTACCAGGAGACAGGCTAGTACATCAGGAGATGTGGAGGAGGCCGTAGGAGGGCAACAACCCAGCAGCAGGACCGCTACCTCCGCCTTTGTGCAAGGAGGAGCAGGAGGGGCCGCACAGCCCTCCATGTGCTCGCCAGAGGTAGCCTGACTGCCATTAGGTACCGAGATGAGATCCTCAGACCCCTTGTGAGACCATATGCTGGTGCGGTTGGCCCTGGGTTCCTCCTAATGCAAGACAATGCTAGACCTCATGTGGCTGGAGTGTGTCAGCAGTTCCTGCAAGAGGAAGGCATTGATGCTATGGACTGGCTCGCCCGTTCCCCAGACCTGAATCCAATTGAGCAAATCTGGGACATCATGTCTCGCTCCATCCACCAACGCCACGTTGCACCACAGACTGTCCAGGAGTTGGCGGATGCTTTAGTCCAGGTCTGGGAGGAGATCCCTCAGGAGACCATCCGCCACCTCATCAGGAGCATGCCCAGGCGTTGTAGGGAGGTCATACAGGCACGTGGAGGCCACACACACTACTGGGCCTCATTCTGACTTTATTATATCATTATATCAAAGTTGGATCAGCCTGTAGTGTGTTTTTCCACTTTAATTTTGAGTGTGACTCCAAATCCAGACCTCCGTGGGTTGATACATTTGATTTCCATTGATAATTTTTGTGTTATTTTGTTGTCAGCACATTCAACTATGTAAAGCAAAAAGTGTTTAATAAGAATATTTCATTCATTCAGATCTAGGATGTGTTATTTTAGTGTTCCCTTTATTTTTTTGAGCAGTGTATAATTATTACAGTACTAGACTTTAATATCCTTTAAATTATTATATTTATAACTGTCTGTTGTAGGAAAGACTTCATATATATTTTAAAAAAACATTGTTTTAAAACAACTGCAGAAAAAAAACATTGTTTTGAAACACACCTTTCCCAGAAAGCCTTTCTCTGAGACAGACTGAGAGAGAAACTGAGATTCCATTCGTTAAAGGTGAGATACAATTTTAAAACCCTTTATTTTATTTTATTATTTAGTACAGACCTTTTAAACGTGTTATAATTAGTTAAACAATTGTACTATTCCTTTCTTACAGAAAAGGGGGAGGCTAAATGGTTAACCCAGACACCTGTCTGTGTCTAATTCCCCATCTTCCCGAAAGTGTCTCTTCCCTGCACGATGTCCAGCACACTCCAGGTTCAGTATGTTTTCTTTACCTGGATAGATCGAACGTCTTGCCTTTAGACCCAGGGTCTATCTTAAGGATAGAAGCGCCCAGCGGCGTAATTGTTCACGATGTTGGAAAAGATTGTCCAGCTGTTTTATCATGGCCAGCTCCACTTAAAGCTAAAGACAGGCACAAGATGGTTCACATCCTTGCAGGCTTTGGAAAATACATACGAACTAACTGATTTTGTAGCATTGGAACTATTGAATTGGGCACATGCTAATTGTCACTTTGGAGTCTGGACTATATGCCACTGAAGAGATTCTTATGGCTTTCAAATCATCTCGCCTGCACACTTCCCCTTCCAGCGCGTACCCGGGCAGGGTTGTCCCACTCAGGGCGTGTTCGATCTGGCATAGCGCCAGCCGTATCTTAAGCCATTCTCTCATATGCAGCGCAGGAGATAAAAACTCCCGGGTTTTGTTTGATAAAGGGGACTGTGGCCGCTGTCTGTGAAAATCTTCACAGTTGAATCCTCGGGTTGGAAAATGTCCATCACTCATATCCTGCACTTCATTAAAACAATCAGGGGCATCACACAGAATGTCTTCAATGTTTTTGTCATTGTGCTCTTGACACGAGGCACAAAGTACACCTACAATTGGCCTACGAGACATGTTTAATTTGTTATTTAATGTTCTGGGTTTATTGTAATTTCTTGTATAGTATTTTCTGGGGTTTATCGAGGTTGCTTGTAGTGTTCAGCTCTTATTTATAATGCGGCTGCCCCCAATAAACCCGGACATTCCTGTTTCATAGACAACAGCCCTAAGGTCAGTACAACTGGGGGGGGCATACTCTTTGAAATGTTAAAACACATTCACCAGTTCAACGAGGTCCCTACACATCAATCATAGTGCATCTGTTCCTTTAAAGCTGTCAATATCTGGTTAAATAAACACTCTAAAGCGTGAGAACTTGACAGGATGTACATATATGGGCACTCCCTAGAGAGCGGGAGAACTTCCTGACAGGATGTCCTGCAGGATGTCCATATATGGGCATACACACGTGACCCATAAAATAGGGTCATAAATCACATTTTTGACGTGTGCCGTCTACTGTATTCTCTCTTCTGCGCTGTCTTGTATTGCTTCCTATATGAGAGCTTTGGTAGAAAATGTGTGATCAACAAACAATATGAGAGAAGATATATGGACGTTGTTGTTGTTTTTTATACAGAGTTGGTCCCCGTTAAGATACCTTGCTATTAACTATTTCCTCTCCATGTCCCTGTTATTCATGAGCTGACCTGCAATCTGTATAATCAACTCAATTTAGCCAAATAGGAGATATTCTGTCATTTGTTGGAGGTTATCTAGCAAGCTTAGTAATTTTGGTCATTTGACTTTTGTTTTATTGCCGTTGCAAAGTCTGTATGATTCGACAACGCTATGGCCTACTCGGGGTGTTTCGCGATGGTTTACTGCTGAAATGTGCTGAATTAATTGAGGAACATGATAACACTGAGTGACACTGCCTGTTTTTCAATTCACAATAATGTCATTGGCTATCATTACTAAATATCAGTTTCACTTGCTGTGAAGTCTTTTTACATAGTGGAGAGCTGCCAAGATGGCAATGTGGCGCAGCGACAATCTTATTTTGGGAGAACCCTGGCGTAGTGACCATATCTTATTTTGGGAGAACCCTGGCGTAGTGACCATATCTTATTTTGGGAGAACCCTGGCGTAGTGACCATATCTTATTTTGGGAGAACCCTGGCGTAGTGACCATATCTTATTTTGGGAGAACCCTGGCGTAGTGACCATATCTTATTTTTGGGAGTGACCATATCTTATTTTGGGAGAACCTGGCGTAGTGACCATATCTTATTTTGGGAGAACCCTGGCGTAGTGACCATATCTTATTTTGGGAGAACCCTGGCGTAGTGACCATATCTTATTTTGGGAGAACCCTGGCGTAGTGACCATATCTTATTTTGGGAGAACCCTGGCGTAGTGACCATATCTTGGTTTTAAACGCTTTAATTGGGCACTTTTGATTTTTGCACTATTTCCCGGAACTCTAGGGATAAATGTGAATTATTCCCGCTTTTGAAACTTGGTAGATTTGTTGTGACCTTACTTTACAATTTGGAAAGTGAAAAGTTATTTTGAATATTGACAACTCAAAAGTGAATAACAGCAATTTCAAACAATTTGACAACAAATCAGAAGTAAATGATTGGAAGGAAATGTTTAGAGTTCAAGTTCCGCATTCATTTGGCATGTCATCCAACAGACTTCCTCCTCGACTTATAGCAATAACATACTGCACCAAGACACCCTTATTAATGGCTAAAACAATGGAGGGAGAACTGAGTCATTCTAACATCGCATCAGTTGTTTAAATCTTGAAAATAAAAAGCCTACTTTTGGGAAAGACATACTCCGTGTCCACCATCTCATTACATTTGTTGTAGTCCTATAAGATAATTCCCCATGCTGCAACTCTTTTTATTCCCCGTGATCCATGCAGCAAGTTTACCTTTTTTTTAGCATGCTGTGGTATGGTTGCTTTTAGCCTAATTGTGGAATCCTAGGTAGCACTGTCATGAATGTAAGCCCATGTGGAGGGAGGCCTTGCTCTATTGTGTGCCTGGTAGGATGATTAGGTCTGGAGGATCTGTAGAAGAGATGACTGTGGTCATCTCTTCCCCACACCAGTAATTTACAGTGCCTTCAAAGTATTCACACCCCTTTTTCCACATTTTGTTGTTACAGCCTGAATTGATTAAATTGAGAGTTTTTGCCAAAGTGGAATTAGGTTTTTGGACATTTCTACAAATTAATTAACAATGAAAAGCTAAAATGTCTTGAGTCAATAAGTATTTGACATCTTTGCTATGGCAAGCCTTAAGTTCAGCAGTGAACATTTGCTAAACAAGTCACATAATAAGTTGCATGGACTCTGCAATAATAGTGTTTAACATTATTTTTGAACCAATGACCACCATTTCCCTCATGCAGCGCAACACATCTCCTTGGCATAGAGTTGATAAGGTTGTTGATTGTGGCCTGTGGAATGTTGTCCCACTCCTCTTCAATGACTGTGCGAAGTTGCTGGAATTTGGCGGGAACTGGAACACGCTGTCGTACAGGTCGACCCAGAGAATCCCAAACATGCTCAATGGGTGACATGTCTGAGTATGCAGACCATGGAAGAACTGGGACATTTTCATCTTCCAGGAATTGTGTGCAGGTCATTGTGACATGTGGCTGTGCATTATCATTCAGAAACATGAGGTGATGGCACGACAGTGGGCCTCGTGACCTCGTCATGGTATCTCTGTGCATTCAAATTGCCATTGATAAAATGCAATTGTGTTCGTTGTCCGTAGTTTATGCCTGCCCATGTCATAACCCTACCGCCACCATGGGGCACTGTTCACAGCGTTGCCATCGGCAAACTCCTCTCCCACACATCTGCCATCTGCTCAGTAAAGTTGATTCCGGGATTAATCTGTGAAGAGCACACCTTTCCAGCATGCCAGTGGCCATCGAAAGTGCGCATTTTCCCACTGAAGTCGCAGATGAAGATGCTGGATGTGGAGGTCCTGGGCTGGCGTCGTTACAAATGGTTTGCGGTTGTGAGGCCGGTTGGACATACTGCCAAATTCTCTAAAACGATGTTGGAAGCGGCTTATGGTATATAAATTAACATTAAATTCTCTGGCAACAGCTCTGGTGGACATTCCTGCAGTATGCATGCAAATTGCACGCTCCCTCAAATTGAGACTTCTGTGGCATTGTATTGTGTGACAAAACTGTACATTTTAGTGGCCTTTTATTATCCCCAGCACAAGGTGCACCTGTGTAATGATCATGCTTTTTAATCAGCTTCTTAATATAAGGGAAAATGCTCACTTCCAGGGATGAAAACAAGTTTGTGCACAACATTTTAGAGAAATATGCTTTTTGTGCGTGTGGAACATTTCTGGGATGTTTTATTTCAGCTCATGAAACATGGGACCAACACTTTACATGTCGTGTTCAGTGTACTTGAAAAGCTATTGCAAGGCCTGAAACTGGTTGTCTAGCAATGATCAACAAGCAATTTGACAGAACTTTAAGAATTTTGAAAATAATAATGAGCAAATGTTGCACAATCCAGTTGTGGAAAGCCCTTAGAGACTTATAGCTGTAATCACTGCCAATGTATTGACTCAGGGGTGTGAATACTTATGTAAATTGGATATGTCTATATTTCATTTTCAATACATTTGCTAAAATGTCTAAACATGTTTTCACTTTGTCATTGTGTGTAGATGGGTGAGGGGAAAAACATCTATTTAATCCGATTTGAATTCAGGCTGTAACACACAACAAGATGTGGAATGAGTCAAGGAGTATGAATATTTTCTGAAGACACTGAACCTCCTTTCAAAATGACTTGAATGAAAGCCCCATGGAAGCAGCTATTAGTGCTTCTCTAAAGTGTGCATCATGAAATGGATATGTGGTAGCTACGTTTTCATTGTTAGATTTATGTCACGTCGTAGCCAAGACATTTTGGTCCGAATCCTATTTTTAAATCTGCATGTCCAATTTGAACTTTCATGCAAGATCCTTTTGACACACAAGCAATGTTTATTATGAAGTCTAAAGAGTTACGTGTTATGTTAAATAAGGGTTTGTCCTTATTTTGGTATCTTGCGTTGAGCTGGTGTAGTAGGAGGGACCTCGGCTGTGGTATCGTCTCCATAAAGCTGTTAAACAGTGTGTGAAAGCCATGCTTAGGCTGATGGAGGGAGCATGCAGCACAGCCCTGGCTCCATCTGGACTCAGCAAGCTACCCTGCCTGACAAACCGAGTGTTAGTCACTGACAGTCACTCTTTATTAAAGGGCACAATAAACCTCACCCTGAAATACTAATTGTAGCCAAAATAAGATTCTGAAAGCCACGCTGCTCAGGGTGCCACACTCTTGTCTTTGGGAACTGTGTGGGCGGGGGGGGGGGTGTGCTCAATTTGCCAGACACTCCTCAATCATGAAAATAAGCAGGCGAGCCACCCTACAGCTGCTGTCTGACATAGCCTGCCCAGTGGTATCACTGAACCTCGAGCCTGACCGACAGATCAATCATTGTCGGTAATATGTGTTGTGCCTTTTGTATGGCAGACAGAGGGGACAGTCATTGCTGTTCTGTGGTCCCTCAGTGACAGAATGGCCAAATGACTGGATGGGAAATGATAGCATAGGCCTACAGTACAGTGTTGCTAGATCAGACATGAGATGGTAAGCTACATGATGGGACTTGGTCTTCAGTGAGTGGCCAGGCCACCTGAAATGAGTTTTCTGTAGGTCACTCTGTCCTATAGTGTAATGTAGGTCTGACTGGCCTAGTTTTCCTCTGGGTTCAGCTAGTGTGTTATCAACTGGGCCACCATTAAGTGTCGCCTAACCCATGATCTGTTGTTTTGACACGTTCCAGCTCAGTTGGGAGTGACTGTTGCATTATTTATTGCGCTGATCAATGCCAAGGTTTCTGTTTGACTGGTAAGCCTTCTAATAACTGATCATTTCAGCACAATAATCCTGTTGCACAAATTCCAAATGCTGTTATCGAATAATGCTTTAATGCCATAACTGAACAAGTTTAATTGTAGAGATATCAACATAGAAGAGAATAATTTGTTTCAGTTGAGTGTTTCAATCAATCGTGACATTTTTTCTACTTGTGTTGGATTGTGGGATTTCCACTCTAATTTCCATGTCTTCTTTGTACATTGAAACATATTAGGCTACAAATAAATCAACCATGACAATGAATCCCCAGTGGAAACACAGCTGTGGATGGACAATAATATGATGGATTAGATATGGCATAGATATACAGGTAACTGCCAAAATAATGTAAATGAGGAAAACAAAGTGTATTGAAAACAGGTGCTTCCACACAGGTAATTAAGCACTTAACATACCATCATGCTTAGGTTCAAGTATAAAAATGCTGGGCAGGATATTATTTTGGCTACCATGTTCATGCCCTCATAGATGATAATGGCCCCATCCACTTGGCTCGAAAGGTCAATGAATGTCCGTCTCAGGTACCAGATCGCAACCCAATCTAAAACTCATAAAGGACATTCTGGAGTGGTGCCTGAGACAGCGTTTTCCACCACCATCAACAAAACACCATATGATGGAATTTCTTGTAGAAGAATGGTGTCTGATTTCTCCAATAGAGTTGCAGCAACTTGTGTAATCTATGCCAAGGAGCATTGAAGCTGTTCTGGCCCAACGCCCTATTAAGACACTGTTGATGTTTCCTTTATTTTGTCAGGTACCTGTAGATATAACCTATAGTGCATTCTGAAAGTATTCAGACCCCTTGACTTTTTCCACATTTTGTTACAGCCTTATTATAAAATTGATCACATCGCCCCCCCAGACTTGTCCCGAAGCCACTCTTGTCTTGGCTGTGTGCTTAGGGTCTTTG
This sequence comes from Oncorhynchus gorbuscha, assembly GCF_021184085.1. NCBI lineage: Eukaryota > Metazoa > Chordata > Actinopteri > Salmoniformes > Salmonidae > Oncorhynchus > Oncorhynchus gorbuscha. The sequence goes on from NC_060177.1 coordinate 63,183,465, forward strand.
TCCTGTTGGAACGTGACCCCTTTGCCCCATGTGCCTTTTGACTCAAATCGAATGTTATTTGTCACATACACATGGTTAGCAGATGTTAATGTGAGTGTAGCAAAATACTTGTGCTTCTAGTTCCGACAATGCAGTAATAACCAAAGAGTCATCTAACCTAACAATTCCACAACTACTGTCTTATACACACAAGTGTGAAGGGATAAAGAATATGTACATAAAGATATGAATGAGTGATGGTACAGAACAGCATAGGCAAGATGCAGTAGATGGTATCGAGTACAGTATATGAGATGGGTAATGTAGGGTATGTAAACAAAGTGGCATAGTTTAAAGTGGCTAGTGATACAAATATACATAAAGATGCAGTAGATGATATAGAGTACAGTGTATATACATATACATATGAGATGAGTAATGTAGGGTATGTAAACATTATATTAAGTGGCATTGTTTAAAATGGCTAGTGATACATTTTTTACATAAATTTCCATCATTTTCCATTATTAAAGTGAGCTGGAGTTGAGTCAGTATGTTGGCAGCAGCCACTCATTGTTACTGGTGGCTGTTTAACAGTCTGATGGCCTTGAGATAGAAGCTGTTTTTCAGTCTCTCGGTCCCTGCTTTGAGGCGCCTGTACTGACCTCGCCTTCTGGATGATAGCGGGGTGAACAGGCAGTGGCTCGGGTGGTTGATTGTCCTTGATGATCTGTATGGCCTTCCTGTGACATCGGGTGGTGTAGGTGTCCTGGAGGGCAGGTAGTTTGCCCCCGGTGATGCGTCGTGCAGACCTCACTACCCTCTGGAGAGCCTTACGGTTGTGGGCGGAGCAGTTGCCGTACCAGGCGGTGATACAGCCCGACAGGATGCTCTCGAATGTGCATCTGTAGAAGTTTGTGAGTGCTTTTGGTGACAAGCCAAATTTCTTCAGCCTCCTGAGGTTGAAGAGGCGCTGCTGCGCCTTCTTCATGACGCTGTCTGTGTGGGTGGACCAATTCAGTTTGTCCGTGATGTGTACGCCGAGGAACTTAAAACTTACTACCCTCTCCACTACTGTCCCGTCGATGTGGATAGGGGGGTGCTCCCTCTGCTGTTTCCTGAAGTCCACAATCATCTCCTTTTGTTTTGTTGACGTTGAGTGTGAGGTTATTTTCCTGTCACCACTGGCTTCCGTCTGGCCACTCTACCGTAAAGGCCTGATTGGTGGAGTGCTGCAGAGACGGCCAGCTCTAGGAAGTATTGGTGGTTCCAAACTTCTTCCATTTTACAATGATGTAGGGTAAGGTGTTCTTGGGGAGCTTCAATGCTGCACACATTGTTTTGGTACCCTTCCCCAGATCTGTGCCTAGACACAATCCCGACTCAGATTCTTCCCCTTTAAAATGCATGCCCAACAAAATACAATGATTCCAAAGTTAAACCATACAACTCTATGCACAAGGACTACTTATTAACAATTTTCCTTGTGCGTAGAGTTTTATGGTTTGTTTAACTTTGCCATCATTGGTTACTGTTTGGCATGCATTTTAAGGGGAAGAATCTGAGTTTCAGCATCACTCTGTTATTGTGGAATTGCTCAGTAATAAAGGTGTCCTCTGGTCTTCTCCCTCAGGCTGTGCTCTGCTGTACTGTGCAGGGCTTACTGCTCTGATTTGCTCTGTGATATCCTGCAGAGTCAGTGTGCTTGCTAAGGCATGGTGTTGCCCCCACACGTATGTGCTTACATATTCATCCGCCCACACATGCACTCTACTGCAAGCTCCAGACAAAATGAATGTCATCTTACTGGATCCTAATTCAGAGGAATTACATTGTTTTCTAGTCTTTAACATTTTTAAATAAATCTTGTGTCTTTTATCCTCACTTTAAACCGTTGTCTTCATTGCGCTGAGATGCTAGCTAAGTGTGTTTGTAGCTATAAAACAACGTGTTCTTGAGCCCAGTACTTGTATAAACTATAGTGTTAATTGGTTGTGTTTTGTTAGCCTAGGAGAACTAGTTGGTATGAGCAGGCAGGCAGGGGAGGGGAGGAGTGTGAAGGCTGGGGAATATGTTGTAATATATGGACTATTTTGATGTGGTTCTTTCTCTGAGGTCCTATCTGGCGTTGTAGCAGTTACTCCTCTGCAGTACCGTCTGTCTACCCTCCCTGCTGGAGAGCTCATGTCAGCAGATTTTTATGTTTTTTTTAAACACTAACAACAGGAAGCAGGAAAAACTAGGTGTTTGCGTTAGTGATGAAAGTTTGACTCTCTTTTTACTGACTCTGATATTTTCGACTCGTTCAGTCAAAAGAACAAATCTTTTGACAATTTTTGTTCAGTTGATTCCGTAATGCCCAGAGCACACAGGACCCCTTACCAGCGAAGGTTGAACTGAAAACTTCTTGATTCTACAAACCTCTTGTTCACATGCTGGTCACCATAAGGGGCTTAATGGAGCTGTCATTTGTGACTGACTTGTAGAAGTGTGCTTCAAACAATGTACATTTTATTGATTTCTAGGCATACAACTAAGACCATTTCTTGATACATCTTGAAATGGCATCTAGTTGTGGCTGCAACCGGACTAGATTGTTAACAACTTTTGGCGGGAATGCATTGCTTGACTGCAGTGAGGGTGATGAGCACAATATCGTTCAAACTGCAGCCCCCAAAACAATTAGTTCTCGAGTTAGTTTGTTGAGCAAAGTCTGTGTGTATGTTTTGGTTCTACAAATATGTATCCATGGTATCATAACATTAAATAATCAATTACATGCGTTCATTCTTGCACCATGCCATCCATAATCAGTTCTTAAACATGTCATTTATGTTCTCTATGAACTGCACATCACCAGTTTGCATGGCATGTTTGTGGGCCAGCAGGAGATAAAGAGAGGAAGGGGAGGAGCTGAGGCTTGTTGTCCGTGTGCTACTGTGTTACACTGGCCTCCTGCTGCAGGCATGCTTTCTTTTTAGTCCTGCAGATGTGTACAGTCATTTGTATTGGCCTACACACTCATTCCTCTTTCTACTTACTCCTCCTCTATCCTCCCGCCTACAACTCCTTCTCTATCCTCCCGCCTACAACTCCTTCTCTATCCTCCCGCCTACAACTCCTTCTCTATCCTCCCGCCTACAACTCCTTCTCTATCCTCCCGCCTACAACTCCTTCTCTATCCTCCCGCCTACAACTCCTTCTCTATCCTCCCGCCTACAACTCCTTCTCTATCCTCCCGCCTACAACTCCTTCTCTATCCTCCCGCCTACAACTCCTCCTCTATCCTCCCGCCTACAACTCCTCCTCTATCCTCCCGCCTACAACTCCTCCTCTATCCTCCCGCCTACAACTCCTTCTCTATCCTCCCGCCTACAACTCCTTCTCTATCCTCCCGCCTACAACTCCTTCTCTATCCTCCCGCCTACAACTCCTTCTCTATCCTCCCGCCTACAACTCCTTCTCTATCCTCCCGCCTACAACTCCTTCTCTATCCTCCCGCCTACAACTCCTTCTCTATCCTCCCGCCTACAACTCCTTCTCTATCCTCCCGCCTACAACTCCTTCTCTATCCTCCCGCCTACAACTCCTTCTCTATCCTCCCGCCTACAACTCCTTCTCTATCCTCCCGCCTACAACTCCTTCTCTATCCTCCCGCCTACAACTCCTTCTCTATCCTCCCGCCTACAACTCCTTCTCTTTCCTCCCGCCTACAACTCCTCTATCCTCCCGCCTACAACTCCTTCTCTATCCTCCCGCCTACAACACCTTCTTCCATATTCTCTCGCCTACAACACCTTCTTCTCTATCCTCTCGCCTACAACACCTTCTTCTCTATCCTCCCGCCTACAACACCTTCTTCTCTATCCTCCCGCCTACAACACCTTCTTCTCTATCCTCCCGCCTACAACACCTTCTTCTCTATCCTCCCGCCTACAACACCTTCTTCTCTATCCTCCCGCCTACAACACCTTCTTCTCTATCCTCCCGCCTACAACACCTTCTTCTCTATCCTCCCGCCTACAACTCCTTCTCTATCCTCCCGCCTACAACTCCTTCTCTATCCTCCCGCCTACAACTCCTTCTCTATCCTCCCGCCTACAACTCCTTCTCTATCCTCCCGCCTACAACTCCTTCTCTATCCTCCCGCCTACAACTCCTCCTCTATCCTCCCGCCTACAACTCCTCCTCTATCCTCCCGCCTACAACTCCTCCTCTATCCTCCCGCCTACAACTCCTCCTCTATCCTCCCGCCTACAGCTCCTTCTCTATCCTCCCGCCTACAACTCCTTCTCTATCCTCCCGCCTACAACTCCTTCTCTATCCTCCCGCCTACAGTTCCATCTTACTCTTCCTCGCTCTCTTTTCCTGTTGCTCTCTTGCTGTTGCATGATCGTGCTCTACCCCTCCTTGTTGCTGCTTTCACTAGCGCTCTTCCTCCCTCTCCCTGTTGCTTTTGCTCTCTTTCCTCAGTGCTCTCTCTCCCTTCTGTTTGTGTATTGTGTGGGTGTGTGCTTATGGGTGGGAGTAAGTCAACCTGTCTCTGATTGGATGGGTACAGTCTAAAGGGGTGGGCACTAGGATGTGTATAGAGTGCGAGTGGAGGGAAAGAACCCGAGCAGGCTGGGGTCAGGGGAGAGAGAGTGCGTGGGTGTTTTTGTTTTGAGATGGCATGGTTTGAAAAAGAGAGAGGAGCGAGTCAGCCCGTCTGTCACTGGCATGCTGAGTCTCTGGGCCCTGACGCCAGCACCGTTTCTCCTCTCCTCGTCCAGGCGGCTGCCCCCCTCCTCTCCTCCTTCTCCAGCTCTGCCGTGCGCAGCTCTTCTCTCCTGCAGCTTTCGCAGCCCCAGCGCCTGCCTGCAATCCACCCCCCGCTATCTGAGTGTGAGTTGCTCTGTGGGTGGGGGGGGTTGGGGGTGCTGCCAGGGGCTCTGGTGCTGTTACAGCCAGCAGGAAACCATCCAAAAGAATACACACAGACACGAGTGGAGTAGCTTTCGTTGGTGATGGTGAGTGTCTCTCTCTCTCTCTCTCGTTTCATGCCTTTCTCTCGCTCTCTTTTTCATTCTCACTCTCTGTTTACTGGGGAAAACGCACATGGTTGTATAATCTTGTTTATGTGAGTGGAATTCCACCATTTGTGGAGTTAGTGTAGTAATTCTACAAGGCATGGGGGGGGGGGGTGAGTCATTTTAGTTGGCCTATGGAGAAGGAGGAAGAGTTGTGTTGAGCCCCCCTGCTTGCAACAGAGATTGCTTACTCTACGCATGTCTTTTCTCAAGAATAGCATGGTGTTGTACAGAGAGAGTGAAAAAATAAATATTGGAGTGATATGGAAAACTCATTGTAAGAAAGTGCGTAGTAAAAGTAATTTCCTGTTGCTATTTCAGTGTTTCCCCTTAACTGTTGGTTTTGCTGTTCTGCAGGGTGTAAAGGTTTGATAGGAGCTAACGATGTGAGATGTTTGTTTGAGCCTGAGGTGATGTGTTCTGACATAAAGTAGGCATGTGGAGGGGATTAATGGGTTATGGCTTGGCTAGGGGGAGTGAGGGGAGCTGGGGGGGAGGGAGGGAGTGAGTGGAGGGGAGGTACTCAACAAGCAGAAAATAAAAGCCTAACAAGGCAACAAACATGTCGTCCCCCACGTATAATGCAGCACCCCCCCTTAGGACAATCAGTGTAATTTTGTAAATGGCGGCTCTCTATGGCAAGACTTATTCATTCACCCAAATTTCCCTCAAAATCAGGCCAGTGGGTTCTGAGATATTGTGTAGGTTAGCTAGACTCCTATCCCTGAGCATGTGCCAAATTTCATCACTCTGAGTCAAACAGATCAAGAGATCAATATGTGCCTGTTATAGCGCCACCGGGTGGTCAATGTTCTTGCACATGTTGTCTTGACAGTGTTTGCAACATGTACCAAATTGTGTTACTATAACAATATCCTTTACTGGTTTTATATGCATTTATGTACCAGAACACTCCAACGTGAATGTTTTTTTTTTTTGTCATTTTTATTTGACCCCTTTTCCTTCCCAATTTCGTGGTATCCAATTGTTTTTTAGTAGCTACTATCTTGTATCATCGCTACAACTCCCGTACGGGCTCGGGATAGACGAAGGTTGAAAGTCATGCGTCCTCCGATACACAACCCAACCAAGCCGCACTGCTTCTTAACACAGCGCCATCCAACCCGGAAGCACCTCTGTGTCGGAGGAAACACCGGTGGCAACATTGGTTAGCGTGCACTGCCCGCCACAGGAGTCGCTGGTGGCGCAGCTAGCGCTGCAGTACAGCGCCCTTAACCACTGCGCCACCCGGGAGGCTCCAACGTGAATGTTTATTGGTCAATAGCGGCCATGTTGTTTTAGGTACTAGTCTGAAAAATATTGCATTGAGACCTTTGTCCATTGATGACCATGTAGCAAATTTCGTGCAGGTCGGTCATTCGTTGCCAGAGTAGCATTTTAAATGGCTGAAAATCCACCTTATTATGTGTCCTTGAGGCAAATGTGTTCCTTGTGAAGAGAGGGACCTATGTACATAATGTCATGTCTTTAAGTCAAACGGTGTTAGGGGCGTGACCTTTCAAAGTTAGCATTCTCCATTGCTTGTTATTGTGCCACAAGCTGGCCAATCAGTGTAATTGTATAAATGCCGTGTCTCTATGGCATTTAATGCGCCACAATTTGGCCAATCAGTGTAATTTTGTAAATGCCGGGTCTCTATTCCAAATTTAGTCAAAATCTTAGATATTGCTTGTGACGAACGTGCTAGTGTACGGAGATGGATCCACAGTCCACTCCCCGATTTTATCGTGGGGGGGGGGACAATGATTGCAAAAATGACTGAACAGTAGGGGAAGTTGGTTGTAATATTTATTGAGAGTGTTATGAATTAGACTATTAGGCTTTTAATGACGAAATTGATTGGTAGTGTAACCCATGGTAATGTAACCCACATGAGGGATAACTAGCCTCCCCAGGAAACATGATCAATCCTGGACAACTCTGAAAAGCATGGTCCCACTATGGAGTTGAATATGGTCTCTTGCATCACAGTGGTGGTGTTATTTGATAGGCTACCTGCTACACTATAACGTATTGTGGATTGAGAGTCCCATGCATGGAGGGTTAGAGCGTTTCCATCTGAGAGGAGGGGTGGTGTGTGCCAGGCTGATCTATGCATGCTAGGACTCCTAGCATCAAGGGAGAATAGACCTTTAATGGTCTTTCATTTTCTTGTTTTATCTATATTCTTAAATCTGGAATTTTAAATCTGGAATTGACGCACTAACAAAGCGGTCACCCTGCCTGTGTTTTTGGTCAAAAGCTGAGGGATGGAAGGACTGACTATGTATGCAAGGACTGACCATCCACGATAGCAAAATTATAGTTTTAACCATGTTTTGAGGCTATACAGTGTTTGTTTACATTTACTTTGTTTGCAAACATTGGAGTATAACAAGCTTATATTTTGGGTTATGATGGGGTACAACAGTTGAACTAAGCTCATGAGGCATTTATAAGTAATATTCTTCAAGAATTAGTGTGTCTTTGGCTATGCCCGGATTAAGTGATATGACATGCTATTCTATAAAATAATTTCTCGGTAATTAATATTACCTGATTGAGCTAATCATGTAAATGCAATTAACTAGAGAGTCGGGGCACCACAAAATAATATTTATTGAGCTGTTATCTTCCAAATAAACTCTTAAAGACCGAGTAATATTTTACATCAATAGCAGTCAATATTAATCGTCATCTTAATTCAGTCTCATCTGAAAGTTCTTGGTTATCTGCACGAACCCTGGCTAACAAGTTGAATCAGCAATACAAAATTGGGTTTAATTATTTATTTACTAAATACCTAACTAATCACACAGAATTACACATACACACAATTAAATCATAACTTGATTACAAATTACGTCAAAGAAAAGTGTCCCTAGCGGGCGGAACAGATATGACAGCTGGTTACACAAAATAAAAGGGGCTGGGTTTGAGTGAAAGAGCGGGAAGACTTATGCATTCTTATATCTTATGCATTCTAAATTACCGTCCATTTGGAAAAGGAAAATGCAATAAATATTTACTCTGAGCTCCGCTTCGGTAGGTTGGTGGTAGATGGAAGGCCGTGTTGCCAAACCGAGTCCTTTGTTCTTTGAAGAATGTCCCTGCTGGTAAATTGAATACATTGTAGTAACGTCGTTGTGTGGTAGACGGGATACTCTGTCTGTTCCTTCCTAACCCTCATTTGCATCTGCTGTTGCTAACTCAACGGCTAGGAGGTATCACTTCTGTAGTGAATAAGAGTTCAAAGTTCATACCATTTGCAACCAAAGCTCACGCTGATGTTGGCTTCGTTCTGTAGTTATTATCTGAACCATTCTGACATCGGACCGCCGTCCTCATGTCCTCGGAACAGAAGGTTATATTGTCGTCAAGGCTTTATAGGAATGGAGAGGAGGGCGTGTTTGAAAAGTTTTATAGCCCATGTCACTTCACAGGGGCGGGCCACTGATTGAGCAGAGCCCCATCTATTGAAAACCCAAATTTCACATTTTAGAAGCTAAAATCACATTTCATCCCATCACTAATAATTTCATATTCAAACATTTAAATTGAACAACAATTCCATGTGAATCCGATAACTCTAATGTGTAGACATTCCACTGTAGAGTTTGTCATCCTATCATCAATGAGAATGTCTCAGATGACAACCGAACTGACATCATATTCATTAAGTACCGCCGCATATGTTCAATTGGTTGGATTACCAGAATATAGTTCATTTCCCCCCCACCTTCTGATGTTCCCAGAATATATATGTTAACCAAGGGTTTTGCAAATGTAAGATCAGTAGGGTAGAGAGGAAAAAGGGGGAAAGAGGTATTTATGACTTTCATGAAACCTACCCCCAGGCCATTGTCATGACAGTATGTATGTATATATATATATGAATTGTATGATGTAGTAACTAAGGATTCTAGCTCCAAGGTTGGCTGCCAGGGACAAAACATAAGCAGAAGGCAAATTCTTTCATGTCTGCCTGAATTATTGATGCAGTCATTATTATGTTGCGATGTTTAATGCTACATTGTGAATTCCCTGTGATAGAGCTTGTGTTGTGCGTGGGCCAGGGGTGTAAACACATCTCTATCTCTCACACAGACCAATAACAATAACAATAACATTTACCCCTGAACAGCTTGGAAACCATTGCTGCAGAGAGCAACAAATAAGTAGCAGATCTTGACTTCCATTAGAAGAAAAATGTCATGTTGATAATCAGCTGTGCGGCATGTCATTTTTGAAACTGGATGTAATTCATTTGAGTCAAATATTTGTTTTCACTTCTACCAAGGAGGATTGATCAACATCAACAGGCACACAAACAAGTGTTACTGGTTACCATTCTAGGAAAATTGTTAACCATTTGTGACCGACCACCTCGATTATGTCTCATGTTGCAAAATTATTCCTTGCGCACCTGATTACGCATAGAAGTAGGACTAAAGTATTTCTGTATTGGCTTAAATGCACCACCACTAAAGTAATGTTTTCTTCACCTCCAATGGCAAACAAACGGTCTATTTTTACATCCATTGAGAATGACCGTTCCTCAAGGTATTTGTAAAATCTTTCCGGCTCTCTCCCTTTCGATAACCACTTACCTTGAAAAGGACAAATGTCATGGTCTGATCCAGTGGAAACATAATAAAATAGGCCTACCTGATTTAATTTCTTATTAGTGCTTGGCTTGGACTGAAATGGGTTCCGGTACTCATTTTGGGTGCTGGTAGTATTTATATTTAGGTGCAGGAGTCCATAATACTTTTGAGCTAATATTCTATAAGAGGAACAGGAGCTCAAACGGTAGAACATTTGAGATGCCGGTACTCAGCTCCAGTGAGCTCCTGCCCATCTTAAGCACTGCTTCTTATCTCTTGCGCAAATAGCCTAAATTTGTATCTGTCACAAGCTCACTGGTACGGGAAACTCCTGAGGGCCCAGAAATAATTTTTTATACAATAAAGTTCGCTAGCGTGAGCTTTGGGCCGGAACCAAGTTAATAGTTGATACAATATTTCAAGTCCGTTGCAGACAGGCCATGTGTAGCCAATGTGATTTATAGGATATTTATTTTTATCAGGATATTTTCTACCTGCTGGTGGTTTTTATTTGTTGGATTTATGTAGGCTATTTTTACATTGTTTGAAATGTTAATAGAAGTTCGTTTTTCGATTTGGATAGAATTTTGATTAACCATGTGACAATGATATGAAGACATTATTATTATTATTATTATTATTATTATAAATGAATTGAAACTATTCCACAAATGTGCTTATGAAAACCATAACTGGCACGCAGATCGGTAGAAATGGTAAGATGGATCGGTAGAAATAGTAAGATTCCACATGATAAAGGTTACAGACTCCTCATGTAGCCTATTACCAGCAACTTCAGGAGAGTAATGTAAGGAGAATGGTTAGGTCAGGTTTTTCTCTTATGGTTATCTTGATCTCTGGCTCCCTCTTTGAGTAATTTGGCTTATTTCATCAAACAGTAACATTTAAAGCATCAAACAAGCTCAATGTATATAGTTGATTTTATTAAAACTAGGGAAGCATGACATTTCGGTAAGGATATCAGAATCAGCCGATATTAGCTAAGAATGCTGGCATCGGTGTCTAGTTTTAAAGTCGATGTGCAAAACTGATTTCAAAGCTGGCGTGCATATCTATATAACGTAGCTAGATGACGTAATAACGGCAAAACAAAATACAGCGCTACACGTGCAACACAGCATTCCTAACCTAGCCCACAATGTCTGCGGTGTGGATCTATTATTAAGTTTCAACTGAAGATGGCAAAAAGGCCATGTGCAACGTTTGTGCTGCTATTATTTCCCAAGGAGGGGAGAAAGTGAAATCTTTCAATAGCACAAACCTAATTACTCATTTGAAAGTGAATCACCCCCAGACATTCAGCGACTACTTAAAACAAAAGCAGAAAAAAACAGCAAAACAAGAGACAATCCATTAACGGCAAGATAATGGCATTCATTGCTCTTAACAATCAACCGTTCTTTGTCGTTGATGATGTTGGCTTTCGCCGACTGGTCGAGCACCTCGAGCCCCGGTACACACTACCAATACCAAGTAGGCGCTGTTTTTCAGATGTTGCCCTACCGGAGTTGCACAGTGTTGTTGAAATGTACATCCATGAGCTACTTGCTATGGGCATCACTGCTATTAGCTTCACGACTGACATTTGGACCAACAATTTCAGCCCCATAAGCATGCTTAGTTTGACAGCACAGTGGGTCGATGAGGATTTCATATTGAGGAAAGCCGTATTGCATATTCAAGAATGTGCTGGTTCTCATACCGCTGCTGCCATTTCAATGTCATTTGAGAACATGTTTGAAACTTTGCCTGCTAAATTCGGGGCAGCAATGTTGTTGTGAGCAGTAGCCTAATTTTTGCAGTTCTACATGGCTAACGTTATATCTTTCAAAAAAGCTGCGATAGCAAGTATTATCTACACATACCGAGCAGCTCATGCTGAACAGAAACATTTCTCTACACTCGCAATAACATCTGCTAACCATGTGTATGTGACCAATAAAATGTGATTTGATTTGAGAAGCACGCTACATGGCAGACCAATCCCAACTCCTCTCTCGGCATGTCCAGCCCATCCATCATCTCAGCCAGTCATGGCTAGGGGGAAGGTTCCTGTCTTTTTCCATGGCTAAACCAAATAGGCTCGTCATTTCACAATATTATTTGTATTTACAGATGGCAAACAAGTTTGTTATTAAGTCGCATGAAAGTTCACATGTTCCAGAATGCATTTCTGCCCAAAGCCACATTTTGATAATAAGAAATCAAATGCTTCCTAAAAACATCACATTTTAAGAAGTCTATAGGAGAAATACATTATTTTAAGATGGATATTTTTCTCTAACTTGAAATTCTACCCCACTCTTGATGCCTGAGTGACACATTAACTTTATGTTCCAAGCCAAAGCAAAAATTTTCCCTCCCTAAAAAGTATGCTTCAAAATCATTGACGGAAAAGTCATGTATATCTGCTATATCTGTTGTGCTACAGCATAATCTGTGCAAAGCCATGGCTTCACATCTGCCTAAACAGATTTATTGTGCCCATGGGGGAACCCCCCCCCTCACACACACCTCCCTTAGATCTGTTTATCGAAGTGAGCAGAGCCCAGATCACCCCCTCACCAGCCATACTACTCCTAGTCTTGTTTGGAGGCATTTGGTAAGCTGTGCATTGAACGTTTAAAGGGAAGATTGCAGACTTAGGTTGCTGTTAAACATCCTGATTTGTTTGATCCTTCTAACTGAAAGTCCCAATACAACTTATCACTTTACATTTGTATTTTTGGAGAAATGTCAAATCAATTTTTATCACATACACATGTTTAGCAGATGTTAATGCGAGTGTAGCTAAATGCTTGTGCTTCTAGTTCCGACAATGCAGTAATAACCAACGAGTAATCTAACCTACCAATTTCACAACTACCTTATACAAAGGGATGAAGAATATGTACATAAATATATATGAATGAGAGATGGTACAGAACGGCATAAGCAAGATGCAGTAGATGGTATCGAGTACAGTATATACATATGAGATGAATAATGTAGGGTATGTAAACATTAAGTGGCATTGTTTAAAGTGGCTAGTGATACATTCTTTACATCCATTTTTCCAATATTAAAGTGTCTGGGGTTGAGTCAGTATGTTGGCAGCAGCCACTCAATGTTAGTGGTGGCTGTTTAACAGTCTGATGGCCTTGAGATAGAAGCTGTTTTTCAGTCTCGGTCCCTGCTTTGATGCACCTTTACTGACCTCGCCTTCTGGATGATAGCGGGGTGAACAGGCAGTGGCTCGGGTGGTTGATGTCCTTGATGATCTTTATGGCCTTCCTGTGACATCGGGTGGTGTAGGTGTCCTGGAGGGCAGGTAGTTTGCCCCCGGTGATGCGTTGTGCAGACCTCACTACCCTCTGGAGAGCCTTACGGTTGTGGGTGGAGCAGTTGCCGTACCAGGCGGTGATACAGCCCGCCAAATTTCTTCAGCCTCCTGAGGTTGAAGAGGCGCTGCTGCGCCGAGGAACTTAACTTACTACCCTCTCCACTACTGTCCCGTCGATGTGGATAGGGGGGTGCTCCCTTTGCTGTTTCCTGAAGTCCACGATCATCTCCTTTGGTTTGTTGACATTGAGTGTGAGGTTATTTTCCTGACACCACACTCTGTGGGCCCTCACCTCCTCCCTGTAGGCAGTCTCGTCGTTGTTTGTAATCAAGCCTACCACTGTTGTGTCGTCTGCAAACTTGATGATTGAGTTGGAGGCGTGCATGGCCACGCAGTTGTGGGTAAACACGGAGTACAGGAGAGGGCTCAGAACACACCCTTGTGGGGCCCCAGTGTTGAGGATCAGCGGGGTGGAGATGTTTTTACCTACCCTCACCACCTGGGGGCGGCCCGTCAGGAAGTCCAGTACCCAGCTCTACAGGAGCTCGAGCTTGATGAGTTTGGAGGGTACTATGGTGTTAAATGCTGAGCTGTAGTCGATGAACAGCATTCTCACATAGGTATTCCTCTTGTCCAGATGGGTTACGGCAGTGTGGTTGTGATTGTGTCGTCTGTGGACCTATTGGGGCGGTAAGCAAATTGGAGTGGGTCTAGGGTGTCAGGTCGGGTGGAGGTGATATGGTCCTTGACTAGTCTCTCAAAGCACTTCATGATGACGGAAGTGAGTGCTATGGGGCGGTAGTCGTTTTAGCTCAGCTACCTTAGCTTTCTTGGGAACAGGGACAATGGTGGCCCTCTTGAAGCATGTGGGAACAGCAGACTGAGATAAGGATGGATTATGTCCGTAAACACACCAGCCAGCTGGTCTGCGCATGCTCTGAGGACGCAGCTGTGGATGGGTTAACATGTTTGAATGTTTTACTCACATCTGCTGCAGTGAAGGAGAGTCCGCAGGTTTTGGTAGTGGGCCATGTCAGTGGCACTGTATTGTCCTCAAAGCGAGCAAAGAAGTTGTTTAGTCTGTCTGGGAGCAAGACATCCTCATCCACGACGGGGTTGGTTTTCTTTTTGTAATCTGTGATTGGCTGTAGACCCTGCCACATACCTCTTGTGTCTGAGCCTTTGAATTGTGACTCTACTTTGTCTCTATACTGACACTTAGCTTGTTTGATTGCCTTGCGGAGGGAATATCTACACTGTTTGTATTCGGTCATGTTTCCCGTCACCTTGCCCTGGTGAAAAGCAGTGGTTCGCGCTATTGCTGCCATCAATCCACGGTTTCTGGTTTGGGAATGTTTTAATAGTTGCTGTGGGTACAACATCACCGATGCACTTGCTAATAAACTCGCTCACCGAATCGGCGTATTCATCAATGTTGTTTGACGCAATGCGGAACATATCCCAATCCACGTGATCGAAGCAATGCGGAACATATCCCAATCCACGTGATCGAAGCAATCTTGAAGCGTGGAATCAGATTGGTCGGACCAGCGTTGAACAGAACTGAGCGCGGGAGCTTCCTGTTTTAGTCTCTGTCTATAGACAGGGAGCAACAAAATGGAGTCGTGGTCAGCTTTTCCCGAAAGGAGGGCTGGAGAGGAATTATATGCGTCGCGGAAGTTAGAATGACAAAGTATAACATTTGATCAACATGCTAGCAATTCTTTTTTTAAATGACAATGATTTTAGCAGTGGCAAATGTGAATATGACGCTCAGTGGCTCAGACTGATAGTGAGGAGCCTATAAAACGTAGCTAGGTGGCTTCATAAACACATTTTGGGGGATTTGGGAAATGTATTGGAATAAATGACTGAACTATGAAACTAGCTAGGCAGCTATGGCTGTAGCTAGATACCTGACAGGAGTGATGACTACGTTAGCTTGCTAGGTACATCAATAGCTTTAGGTTGGTTGTTTTTAGGCTCAACTTCAAGATTTCCACCAAGGACATTGCCTCTCCGATCATCACTCTCCCTCACTTTGGCAAGGGACATTTAAGGTACACTCTGATGTGACGATGTAAAACGTCCTTCAAGGGTTGAGGGCATAGGGCTGTCTACTTCACGTTTGGACCATAGCCATGTTGGAGCCACTTCCACTGTTGGTAGCCATCTTAATCGTTTGGGACAAAGTGAACCCTGCATATAACTGAAACGCCATGGGTTCCCCTGACCCAGTCTGCCCGCCTCATCTTCAAGAAGCAGTCACACATTCTTCCCATCTTCTCGCATTTCAGCCAAACATGCATGCCGGTAAACAGTATTGCAGTCACACCCACTACCACCAGGCCATTCCCTCTTTGACATCAAAGCAGCAATGTGTTGTTGGTATGAGTTTTTGATAAATGTAATTCAAATTGTGAAAATAGAAATGTAGAATATATTGATTTATATAAACTTTTGCATAAAGACCATTTATATTGAATATCATTAATATGTTTTTAGATTTGTGGAAATATATTGTGTAGCATCCCCTTTTAAAGCTCTACATGATTGAACTACATACCATATAGTGATGGAGGGGAAATCAATACAGTAACATATATTATATGGGTATTTGACTCCCAAGTATCGATTTGTAGCGTTAGCTACTGCTAGTTGGCTGTACCTGCGCCAAAACACAGGTATTTTTCATTCTCATCTTTTTAAATAGTGAGCCAACATGTTTTCAGTGCTTTTGTTCCCCCTAACTAATCAAAACTTGATTTTTCATTGTCTCTTGTATACATATGGTATCGTGAGAATCACAATCCATATCGTATCGCCACCTAAGTATTGTGATATCGTATCGTGAGGTCCCTGGCAATTCCCAGCCCAAATAACATACTTTTTGCCATGTAGTGTATGTGGACACTTGTCTCATTCCAAAATCATGGGCATTAATATGGTGTTCTTACCCTCCTTTGCTGCTAGATCAGCCTCCATTCTTCTGGGGAGGATTTCCACTAGATGTTGGAACATCGCTGCGGGGACTTGCTTCTATTCAGCCACATGCATTAATGAGGTTGTGCATGGATGTCAGGAGATTAGGCCTGGCTCACAGTCGGCATTCCAATTCATCCCAAAGGTGTTCGATGGGGTTGAGGTCAGGACTCTGTGCAGGCCAGTTAAGTTCTTCAACACCGGGCTCAAAACCATTTATGTATGAACCTTGCTTTGTGCACGGGGGCATTGTCATGCTGAAAGCTGGTGCCACAATTTTGGAAGCACAGAATTGTCTAGAATGTCATTGTATGCTGTAGCATTTAGATTTCCCTTCACTGGAACTAAGGGGCATAGCCCTAACCATGAAAAACGGCACCAGACCATTATTCCTTCTCCACCAAACTTTACAGTTGGCACTATGCATTCGGGCAGGTGGGGTTCTCCTGGCATCCGCCAAACCCAGATTCGTTCATTGAACTGCCAGATGGTGAAGCATAATTCATCACTCCAGAGGACACATTTCCACTGCTCCACAGAGTCCAATGGCGGCGAGCTTTACACCACTCTAGCCGATGCTTGACATTGCACACGGTGATCTTAGGCTTGTGTACGGCTGCTTGGCAATGGAAACTCATTTCATGAAGCTCCCGACAAACAGTTCTTGTGCTGACGTTGCTTCCAGAGACAGTTTGGAACTCAGTAGTGAGTGTTGCAATCAAGGACAGACAACTTTATGCGCAATGCACTTCAGCACCTGTTCTGTGAGCTTGTGTGGCCTACCATTTTGCGGCTGAGCTATTGTTGCTCCTAGACGCTTCCACTTCGCAATAACAGCACCTGCAGTTGACCGGGGAAGCTCTAGCCAGGCAGAAATTTTACAAACTGACTTGTTTGAAAGCTGTAATTTTTATTTTTTATTTAACCTTTAATTAGGCCAGTCAGTCAAGAACACATTCTTATTTACAATGAAGGCCAAGCCCTAACCCGGACGATTGTGTATCGCCCTATGGGACTCCCAATCATGGCCGGTTGTGATACAGCCTGAAATCGAACCAGGGTCTGTAGTGACGCCTCTAGCACTGAGATGCAGTACCTTAGACTGCTGCGCCACTCGGGAGCATCCTATGACGGTGCCACGTTGAAAGTCACTGAGCTTTTCCGTACGGGCCATTCTACTGCCAATGTTTGTAAATGGAGATTTTATGTCTGTGCTCAATTTTAATGCACCTGTTAGCAACGGGTGTGACTGAATTAGTCGAATCCGCTAATTTGAAGAGGTGTCCACATACATCCATCCAGCAGAGCTCTGATCTACAAAAGTATCACATCGCCTGTCCTATTTCTTCCAGATTGTCCTGATCATTATTGAAGGATGTTCATTAATATTGATAAATGGCTTTTGTCTCTTGACTGCACGAGGCAAATGACTCAGGAATGCAATTTAATTTCTTAAGTCTGTTATGTTTAGCATTTCTTTCCTGCCTGGCTTCTCACCAAAGGCTGTGAAAATGTCAACAGACAATGTGGACCTGTTTGGTAGGATGAGGAAGAGGCTCTCAGGTGTAGGGGCGGCCAGTTGCTTCTGTGGAGGCATATCATGTATTTTTATTTCATCATGATATGCCCAGCTTCTCCTCCCTTTCATATACACCTCTAAGCTGCTCATTACAAAGTATTTTTTTAAATTGCACATAGAACATAATCAGCGCTCAGCTCACATAGTCAGCTCTGCTGTGGAGCACCGAACCTTGCCTGTACACACCTGCTGGGATGACGTGTGCACTGGGTTTTTTGGTCGTCACATATGCTGTCAAATGATAACGTGTGTGTTCAGATCTGATTGATCGTTACCTGTGATACTCCTCGTGCTCTGAATACTTACCAATCCTTCAGAGATATTGAAATGAAAAAGTCAATGTGTGTTTGATGTGCTGCTGCTCTCTGGTTCCCTGAACCAACCTGAACCCAGGCAGAACACACCGCTAATGAGGCTGCTTGCCTGGGGCGGGATCTGTTATGTCTGCCTGAGGTCAGTCCCCAGTCCACCCCCACCTCCACTCTTCAGGCACTGTCTCTCCCTACAGCAACTATTTCCGTTTTCTCATTAGGGCTCCCATCTTCCTATTCCACAGTTGCCTTTTTCTCTTTCTTTCCTGTGGGTTTGCCCATTTTTCCCCCTGTTAATTGTTTGCTGGTGTCAGCCCTATTAGCAGCCCAGTGCCTGAAAGAGTCTGCAGTAGCATTAAGCTGTGCACATGCTACATACACACAAAGAAATACTGTGGCGAGTTTCCATTTGAGATTTACACCGCTGGCAGCCGTGTCTCACTGGGCCATGGCTCCAGCGGATCAAGGCACTTGGTACTTTTCAGCTTTCATTTACATAACAATGGATAACTGTGATCTTTAACACCTTCTCAGGAAGCAACTGTCTTGATGATGCAGAGGTTGTAGATTCTGCTCGCTCCAAGTCTAGTGTCACACTCCTGACGTGGAAACATAATCATTACACTAGGGCTACATTAACATAAACCACTGGCGACACACTGGTGTGGGGTACGTCTCAGGTCGATGTGCAGCACAAAATATTTCATTTACCAGCCCGTGTCCAGTGAATACATGAAGTAACCTGTTGTTTCTCTGTAATAACACCTAAACCCAGAGTTTATTCAGGTTGGTGCATGCCGTTACCTATAGACCTTAGCAGGGGTGAAAGTGGAATGAATTTCTTCCCCGGTACGGGACCTCCTGTGTGCTTGTCAAACAGTCATTTCAAAGGGCTCCTTTACTAGGCTACCCATGCAGGTTCATCTGCTCACAACATTTCCAGCCTCCAAACAGTAATGAATGGAAAGAGACCTCTGTTACACAACATACCAAAAAGTGTAATGACATTTGCCGATTGTCATTAGTCCACAACGTCTCGGCCACTCAGCTCTGCCTTGGCAAAATGTACGTGTTCTTGTCAAACCACATCGCATTTTGGGGTGTAGGCTATACCACCTGTTTTTCATGAGGTAATTATAAATGGTGGTGTAGTAGCCTAGAGTTTAATTTGTATTTATTTTTGACATTCTGTTTTCATTATTGTAGTAGGCTCATGGTTTACCAGTACTGTGTACCCCCACTATTTATTTTTCCGGGACACCAGACCGCATTATTTTCACCCCTGATCCTAAAGGATATTTAAACATGGTCCTCTACCAGCTGGCCAGAATGTTTGCTTCATAATTCTGTATGTTAAATGTGTTTATTGAAGGACCCATACACATGATCAGTGTTCTCTGTGTTGCGTGAGTAAAATGAGCACGCATTTAGCTGTTGCCATTACTTTCCTCTCAACAGCACTAATTCAAAAGTGCTTTCCTCGCAATCTTAAATAAGCATGCCCCATTCAAAAAATGTAGGAATAAGAACAGATATAGCCCTTGGTTCACCCCAGACTTGACTGCCCTTGACCAGCACAAAAACATCCTGTGGCGTTCTGCATTAGCATCAAATAGCCTCCGTGATATGCAACTTTTCAGGGAAGTCAGGAACCAATATACTCAGTCAGTTAGGAAAGCTAAGGCTAGCTTTTTTAAAACAGAAATTTTCATCCTGTAGCACTAATTCCCAAAAGTTTTGGGAGACTGTAAAGTCCATGGAGAGTAAGAGCACCTCCTCCCAGCTGCCCACTGCACTGAGGCTAGGAAAAATTGTCACCGATAATCGATCATTTCAATAAGCATTTTTCTACGGCTGGCCATGCTTTCCACCTGACTACCCCGGCCAACAGCGCATCACCCCAAACTGTTATAGACCTATATCCATCCTGCCCTGCCTTTCTAAAATCTTTGAATGCCAAGTTAACAGATCACCGAACATTTCGAATCCCACCGTACCTTCTCCATTAGGCAATCTGGTTTCCGAGCTGGTCATGGGTGCACCTCAGCCACGCTCAAGGTCCTAAACGATATCATAACCACCATCGATAAAAGACGTACTGTGCAGCCGTCTTCATCGACCTGGCCGAGGCTTTCGACTCTGTCAATCACCGTATTCTTATCAGCGGACTCAACAGCCTTCGTTTCTCAAATGACTGCCTCGTCTGGTTCACCAACTACTTCTCACATAAAGTTCAGTGTGTCAAATCGGGAGGGCCTGTTGTCCGGACCACTGGCAGTCTTTATGGGGGTGCCACAGGGTTCAATTCTCGGGCTGATTCTTTTCTCTATATATCAATGATGTTGCTCTTGCTGCTGGTGCTTCTCTGATCCACCTCTACGCAGACGACACCATTCTGTATACATCTGGCCCTTCTTTGGACACTGTGTTATGCTGCCAAACATACTCTCGTAAAACTGACTATCCTACCGATCCTTGACTTTGGCGATGTCATTTACAAAATAGCCTCCAACACTCTACTCAACAAACTGGATGCAGTCTATCACAGTGCCGTCCGTTTTGTCACCAAAGCCCCATATACTACCCACCACTGCTACCTGTATGCTCTTGTTGGCTGGCCCTCACTACATATTCGTCACCAAACTCAGTGGTTCCAAGTCATCTATAAGTCTCTGCTAGGTAAAGCCCCATCTGATCTCAGCTCACTGGTCACCATAGCAACATCCACCCGTAGCACGCATTCCAGCAGGTATATTTCACTGGTCACCCCTAAAGCCAACACTTACTTTGGCCACCTTTCCTTACAGTTCACTGCTGTCATTGACTGGAACAAATTGCAAAATGTCGTATATCTCTCTCTAACCTTAAGCATCAGCTGTCAGAGCAGCTTACCGATCACTGTACCTGTACACAGCCAGTCTGTAAATAGCACACCCAACTACCTCATCCCCACATTGTTATTTATCCTCTTGCTCTTTTGCACTCCCAGTATCTCTACTTGCACATCCTCATCTGCACATCTATCACTCCAGTGTTAATGCTAAATTGTAATTATTTCGCCTCTATGGCCTATTTATTGCCTTACCTCCCTACTCTTCTACATTTGCACACACTGTACATAGATTTGTCTATTGTGTTATTGACTGTACCTTTGTTTGTGTAACTCTGTTGTTTGTGTTGCTTTGCTTCATCTTGGCCAGGTCGCAGTTGTAAATGAGAACTTGTTCTCAACTGGCCTACCTGATTAAATAAAGGTGAAATAAAATCATTATCTTGAAACTTGCACTGCAGATCTTGGGTAATATGCTCATACATGGAGAGGTATGGTGGTTAATATATTGCCTAAAACAATATACTGTCACACTTCTCTCCCTCTCTCCTTTTCTCTTGCCCTCCTTCACTATCAGTCTGTGTAAAATAAATCCCATGTATGTAAAAAGAAATATCAGGTACATCCACTTTTCAGTTGAGCTTTTGCACTTTTGTAATTAAACTGAAAACCCACCAGTGGGGCACATTGAAAAGCTCATGTCAGGGATCTGTTGGCCTTGTGAGTGTGTTAGTGGAAAATATGTTTTGAAACAGAACTCTAGTTAGCCTGACAGGTGAGGTCATACATAAGCCGGTCTCCATGACACGCTACCAAACAGTGTTAGTGAACTGTTGCCTCTTCGACTCCTCCTTTTCCTCCTCCCCCTCTTCTTCCCCTCCTTCCTGCTTCAGGGCATCTGGCATATTCCAGTTGATGAGATTGATCGCCCTGGCAGTTTTGCATCTCATATGAACCGATCCATCGTCCTCTTGCTGGAGGTGCTGTCTCAGCTGAAGGACCACGACACACTGATAATTTTATCTTTCATGCTCCAGAGAACCCCTGACCAGGGAAAGTAAGGATCTCTCATGACTCAACCATGTTTCTCTGTTTTTCATGGCAACCATTTTTTCTAGTGTTTTTGTGTGAATTTGTTACTCTTCTCTTTCCTTTCTCTCTCTCATGTCTTAAAGGAAGTATTTGCGGGATGTGGATCGTCAGGTTTTGGCCCAGAGAGCATTTTTCCTAGCTGTAAAATTCCTGGAGGACAATCTCAACAAACTCACAGGGGTTTGCAACCAAAGCACTCTACACACTTGGAGAGGAGCTGAAAGCAGCTCTGTAGTTTATAGTTTCAGCATGCTCTTACTTGTGTTGTGACAGGCTCTGTTCTTTCTCAGGTGTCAGAGCAGCCTTCCAAAGTGCCTGCGCCCTCCATGGGGGAAATGACAACTGCGGACACGTCCAACAGGCCCAGTGCAGAGGACAGCAGTCATGCACTGCATAAGAAGCCTGAGCTCACTGAGGAACCCCAGGTCACTGCCCCAGGCCCTGACTCTGGGTCCCGGGGGACCCCTCAGACACAGCCAGCCCTGCTGGCCACAGACAGAAACAGGGGGGATCAGCAGCAGAGAACTCCATCTGGGAAGGTGGAGGCTGCTGTGGGCGAGTGGGCCAGAGCAGGGCCAGAGGAGCCCATGGAGCTGGATGCTGGCCACTGGGGGTGTCCCTCCAAGACCACAGACTCACAGGGCAGACAACCAGACACGGAGTCTCCCAGAACTGTCCTGGTGCCTGGGGAGAAAGTGGTTGAGAGCAGCCGCGCACCGGAGCTTTCTCTGGAGGACCTGAGCATCAGCTCCAGACAGCAGCAGCAGCAGCTCCAGTGCCTGGTAGCTAAGGGCCCAGTGTTAGCCAGCGGAGCAGAGCAGGGACTAGCCCAGGGGGCGCTATGCAGGCCCAGCAGGAAGAGGAAGCTCCTGGATGACGCAGAGTCAGGCGAAACTCTTCTGCTGGATGCCTACCGGGTGTGGCAGCAGGGCCAGAACGTCATGACCTACGACCTGGGGCGCATTGAGAAGATCATGTCAGAGACATACATGCTCATCAAGCAGGTATGCTGTACTTTTATGAGTTATTGTCGCAAATTCCCCTGTTTACCGTCACATTTACAGCCACATTTCTCTCTCCCATCAACAATTGATTTATAACTGTGCCATGTCATGCACACATAATATATACTCACTGAAAAAGGAAATGGGTTTGGGAAATCCCTTTTGATATTGATTTTGCAAAGAGACCTGAAACACAGAGGGGACTTTCCCTACTCATGCAACTGCTATAAAATACTTTCATAAGGAACCAAATAGCACACGAGACCCCTTTTAGCCTAATCATCTTCCCAGTGCTACATGTATTAACTAAGATATTAACACAAATAGCACTATTAATATTTACAGCTCATAATCATAAGTATAATCATAAAAGGGCAGCAGGCAGCCTAGCGGTTAAGAGCATTGGGCCTGTCGCTGGTTTGAATCCCCAAGCCGACTAGGTGAAAAATCTGCCTGTGCCCTTGAGCAAGGCACTTAACCATAATTGCTCCTGTAAATTGCTCTGTATTTGCTCTCTCGTTTGCGAAGTGACTAAAAATGCAAAATAAGTCATTATAAGCATTAGGACATCTCACCCTAAAATGAATTGGTGTTTTTATTACATTTTGTAAATCCTGACCTAGCTAATAGGGAACTGTACAAAGTGTTTATTATTCTAAATGTCAATTATTCTAAATGTCTTATTTTCCAACAGTGATGGAATTGATCATTTCCGATGAAAGGTCTTCTGTATTACGTGGCCCAGTAATGGCTTCCGTGGATTCAGACAGAGAGAATGACCCATTTATTATT
This sequence comes from Oncorhynchus gorbuscha, assembly GCF_021184085.1. Taxonomy (NCBI): domain Eukaryota; kingdom Metazoa; phylum Chordata; class Actinopteri; order Salmoniformes; family Salmonidae; genus Oncorhynchus; species Oncorhynchus gorbuscha. The sequence goes on from NC_060177.1 coordinate 63,207,053, forward strand.
TCTGTCTTACCAGCAGACAACACAGATTTATTGCTCACTGACTAAATTACTGGTTTCCTGTTTTTCTGAGACAACTGTTACCTCTTTGAAAGGTGAAGGTTGTGCATTTTATTTACTATGGTTGGTCAAGACAGCAAAATGATTTTGTGCTTTGTGATTGGGACACTTTCTAGTGCACTGGCACTGCTTGGAAGCATGGTCTTGCCCGCTCACTGACTGAAGCTAAACGTAAACTTCTGATTCAGTTTGGACTTCTATTACCAAGAACTGACACTGTTGTATTAAGTAGGTAACCTACTAGTTCTTGAGATTCCGTTTGATAGACTGAGCAAAAAGGGACATTTCTATTGCAGCACTGTAACCGGAATGTTGAGTTGATTTAATTTAATAATTTCTTCCACTTGCATAGCAGAACTGATCAAATAATAGAGGGATTAGTTACTTTGTGTATTGCATCTGAGCCAACTTCTCCCTTTTCTGTTGGCTGGCATTGAGGGTGTTGTTTGAGCACAGCTCTCATCAGCCTCTCGACGCATAGCTAGTGATCAATGCTGACCGTGGGGAACCTGGTATGACATTGGCTATGTGTCAAGCCACAGAGATGGAGCTGGAGTGGGAGGCAACAGAGGATGGAGGGGCTATGACTAAGCTGACGAGAGGGAGATGGCTAGCTACTACAACCCTCGCTCTATTTAGCTTCTTTCAGTGTCACTTCTCTCTCTTCTTTCTCACACGCACACTGATGGATGCTATTTTGCAAGTTAATAATATTGAAACCATTGGAAAGTGTGCTGAGACTTTGGCTGAGATTTGCTTCCCATGTTTTGCGATCAAGGGAAATTACTTTTTTTCCCCCTGTGGCTGGAAAGGGGTAACATGCCAGTGTTCTGACACACTCTAATAGGGCTTACATATCTCCTGAACAAAGTGAGCAAGCCTTGACCCAACTTTCTTAGTACAGTTGAGTCAGTGACACTACATGCTTTTCCCTAACATGTTTTTAAGTGAAGCGAAATTACAGGATTAGTGCCAAATTCTTCACCTTGCTTCTCACTTTCCAAATACAAGCCATCTCTTAAAAGTTAGCTTCTAACCCAATTCCACAAGGCTTTTGCACAGCAGTTTTATTTCATGCCATTGGATCTGTTTTACAGTTCAGTGATGTAGCCAATAGCCATGAATATAAAGTACAGAGCAAGAGCAGTTGGCAGGTTGTGTCAAAAGTTTGTTAGCTTTGGCTCAGCTTTAATCTGACATGTTTGTGCCCAGGCAAGCCCTCATAGGTCTGTTATGCTACTTCAGAAGAAGGAAAGTTCTCGAATAGCCCACTCCTCCACTCTACCACGCGAGGGGGGGGGGGGGGGGGCTTCCTCTAAAACATATCCAAAATGACAGCTCTCCAGTGTAACCAACCTCTGTCTCAGAGTGCTGCCTCTTGCAGTCCTCCCAGTCTTTGGCCCCCAGGTCTGCCAAGTCATTGATGCATGGAATTAAAGAAGTGTTCCTATAAGCCCATATTGCGTAACATTTCTATAGCCTATGCAATTGCGCAAGTTTTGATGGCCTCTATTAAAAAGAGGATCCCATGAGCTTTCTATAGGCTAGGTCTAGTATATTTATTTCTCAACTTTCCTAATATTAAGAACATTGGTTCACAACCTGAGTAGCCTACTTGGCTGGCATGAAAATGAACCGCGGGAATAGCATGTTACATTTTTACACATTTTGTTACGTTACAGCCGATTCTAAAATGGATTAAATGAATTTTTCCTCGTCAATCTATGCACTGTACCCCACAATGACAAAGCAAAACATTTTTTATGTTGCTAATTCATACTTTTTTTTTTTTTTTTTTACAGATACAGCAGAAGTTGGACGTTTACATACGCCTTAGCCAAATACTTTTAAACTCAGTTTTTAACAATTCCTGACATTAAATCCTAGTAAAAATTCCCTGTCTTAAGTCCGTTAGGATCACCACTTTATTTTCAGAATGTGAAATGTCAAAATAGTAGAGAATGATTTATTTCTTTCATCACATACACAGTGGGTCTTAGGTTTTACATACTCAATTAGCATTTGGAAGCATTGACTTTAAATTGTTTAACTTGGGTCAAACGTTTAAGGGTAGTCTTCCACAAGCTTCCCACAATAAGTTGGGTGAATCTTGGCCCATTCCTCCTGACAGAGCTGGTGTAACTGAGTCAGGTTTGTAGGCCTCCTTGCTCGCACACACTTTTCCAGTTCTGCCCACAACTTTTCTATAGGATTGCGGTCAGGGCTTTGTGATGGCCACTCCAATACCTTGACTTTGTTGTCCTTAAGCCATTTTTCCACAACTTTGGAAGTATGCTTGGGGTCATTGTCCATTTGGAAGACTCATTTGCGACCAAGCTTCAACTTCCTGACTGATGTCTTGAGAAAATATCCAGATAATTTTCCTCACTCATGATGCCATCTATTTTGTGAAGTGCACCAGTCCCTTCTTCAGCAAAGCACCCCCACAACATGATGCTGCCACCCCCGTGCTTCACGGTTGGGATGGTGTTCTTCGGCTTGCAAGACTCCCCCTTTTTCCTCCAAACATAATGATGGTCATTATGGCCAACAGTTCTATTTTTGTTTCATCAGACCAGAGGACATTTCTCCAAAACGTATGATCTTTGTCCCCATGTGCAGTTGCAAACCGTAGTCTGGCTTTTTTCTGGCGGTTTTGGAGCAGTGGCTTCTTCCTTGTTGAGCGGCCTTTCAGGTTATGTCGATATAGGACTCGTTTTCCTGTGGAAATAGGTACTTTTATACCAGTTTCCTCCAGTATCTTCACAAGGTCCTTTGCTGATTGATTTGCACTTTTCGCACCTAAGTATGTTAATCTCTAGGAGACAGAACGTGTCTCCTTCTTGAGTGGTATGATGGCTGCGTGCTCCCATGGTGTTTATACTTGCATACTATTGTTTGTACAGATGAACGTGGTACCTTCAAGCGCTTGGAAATTGCTCCCAAGGATGAACCACACTTGTTGAGGTCTATAATTTTTTTTGAGGTCTTGGCTGATTTCTTTAGATTTTCACATGTGACTGTAAGTCGCTTTGGATAAAAGCGTCTGCTAAATGGCATATATTATTATTATTATATTATTATATTAAGCAAAGAGGCACTGAATTTGAAGGTAGGCCTTGAAATACATCCCCAGGTATACCTCCAATTGACTCAAATTATGTCAATTAGCCTAACAGAAGCTTCTGAAGCCATTACATATTTTTTTCAAGCAGTTTAAAGGCACAGTCAACTTAGTGTATGCAAACTTCTGACCAACTGTAGTAGTGAAATAATCTGTCTGTAAACAATTTATGGAAATGACCTGTGTCATGCACAAAATAAATGTCCTAACCGACTTGCCAAAATTATAGTTTTTGTTGACAGGAAATTTGTGGAGTGGCTGAAAAACTAGTTTTAATGACTAAAACTTGTAAGTAGACTTCAACTGTACCTTATTTACGTATGTATTCAGACCCTTGGCTATGAGACTTTAAATTGAGCATCCTTGATGTTTCTACAACTTGATTGGAGTCCACCTGTGGTAAATTCAGTTGATTGGACATGATTTTGAAAGTCACACATCTGTCTATATAAGGTCCCACAGTCAACAGTGCATGTCAGAGCAAAAACCAAGCCATGAGCTCCAAGGAATTGTCCTTAGAGCTCTGAGACAGGATTGTGTTGTGGCACAGATCTGGGGAAGGGTACCAAAACAGTTCTGCAGCATTGAAGGTCCCCAAGAACACAGTGGCCTCCATCATTCGTAAATGGAAGAACCCTGGAACCACCAAGACTGTTTCTAGAGTTGGCCGCCCGACCAAACTGAGCAATCGGGGAAGAAGGGCCTTGGTCAGGGAGGTGACCAAGAACCCGATGGTCACTCTGACAGAGCTCCAGAGATCCTGTGTGGAGATGGGAGAAACTTCCAGTCGGACAACCGTCTCTGCAGCACTCCACCAAATCATGTCTTTATGGTAGAGTGGCCAGACGGAAGCCACTCCTCAGTTCAAGGAACATGACAGCCCACTTTGAGTGTCCCAAGAGGCACCTAAAGGACTCATTAGGTGGAAACATTTCCAAACAAACACCATATTATCTGGTCTGATGAAACCAAGATTGAACTATTTGGCCTGAATGCCAAGCGTCACGTCTGGAGGAAATCTGCCACCATCCCTACAGTGAAGCATGGTGGTGGCAGCATCATCCTGTGATGTTTTTCGGAGGCAGGGACTGGGAGGCTAGTCAGGATTGAGGGAAAGCTGAACAGAGCAAAGTACAGAGATGCTTGATAGAAACCTGCTCCAGAGGACCTCAGACTGGGGCGAAGGTTCACCTTCCAACGGGACAACGATCCTAAGCACACAGCCAAGACAACACAGGAGTGGCTTCTGGACAAGTTTCTGAATGTCCTTGAGTGGCCCAGCCAGAGCCTGGACTTGAACCCAATTGAACATCTCTGGAAAGACCTGAAGATTGCTGTGCAGCAATACTCCCCATCCAACCTGACAGGGCTTGAGAGGACCTGGAGAGAAGAATTGAAGAAACTCCCCAAATACAGGTGTGCCAAGCTTGTAGCGTCATACTCAAGAAGACACGAGGCTGAAATCGCTGCCAAACATGCTTCAACAAAGTACTGCGTAAAGGGTCTGAGTACTTACGTTTATTTTTAATACATTTGCAAAAATGTCTAAACCTGTTTTACATTGTCATTATGGCGTATTGTGTGTAGATTAATAAGGGAATAATAAACTATTTAATCCATTTCCGAATAAGGCTGTAATGTAACGTAACAAAATGTGGATAAAGTTGAGGTCTGAGAACTTTCCTAATGCACTGTTTGTAAAGACACGATTAAATCGAGAATAGTCTGATGGGTAAGAATATCATCACTATATCAATGCATTTTTAAAAACTCTCATGCATCATGTAGCAAAGGCCTAATATATGTTGATACGTTTTTCTTATGACAACTAAAGTGGCCAAATAACTCTAAGCATAGCCTATAGGCCCAGGGTCCCTGAAACAGGGTTGGAGAGCACAGAGCCCAGTGACACTGTTCTTATAAGCCCAGCCATTGCGCAATCGAGTATGAAAAGAGTTTTGTCTGGACATTATTTAAAAGAGGATTCCAGCTTTCGCGTGCTGCCATATAATGAAGCACATTCATCCACTTTACAACCGGTGTAGCCTATCTGGCATATTAAAAAACGTAACCTCCATTCACTATTTAAGTGCAGGCTATGGATGACATTAATCAAAAACAATTCCACACATATTAGTAGGCTATATTTAAAGGCCAGAATTAATTCAGATGAGTCTGATGTACTTGTCAAATTGTGAATGAGAGACTGATGAAGTGTGTGCAGCCTGTGCAAGAAACAGAGCAAAGCGAGCGCGTTCCTTTCATGCGACTTTTTTTCAAATTGTCATTAGTCACATCATGCAGCCTTAGGCTACATGTTTTAATTTCTAATATATCCTAAGGTTTGTATCACAACTGAAGTTGCATAAATAACTAAATTAAGCATATATATTTGTTAACCGCTCAACACAATTGCCGCATGTGTCCCTCAGAAATCATTTTTGGGAAAAATATCCTTTCTATTTTATTCAGCTATCTTCAATTGTAGTCTTCATACTATAAAATGCCACAGGAATTATAAGCAAGTATTGTAATTAACTAGTGTAAATTAACTAGTGTAGCCCTCAGCCATATGGCATAGCCAGATCAGAGCTTAACGTAAGGATTACTCAGAATATGCTGTTCTGTTCTTCTGAAATAGGTCAAATGTTCTTCCTGTCATAGGTTGTTTCTTTAGACCTGCCTAAAAGGAACAATGGATTTATTGATGGTGTAGGCTGTATTAATTATAGATTTTTTTCGACTTCTTAAATTGTAGATGATCCAAAGGTCTGCATCAGTGGCTTGTAGGCTAAGGGTGGACGCCCAGCAACGCTAAACTGGTCTCTGTTAATTAACATCAATGACCGTGAAACTGGCAGTTATTTTCATGACAGTTACCGCCTGACAAAATGTCATGACTGTCACAGCCCTAGACTCATTCCACAGGCCATTTCCTGTGGCAGCAGCATATTACAATCTAGAGGGTTCCACCTACAGCGTGTGGTCAATGCAGAACCAAACAGCGTTTACCACCACACCACCACATAATGGTGTAGCGTGTCTGAGGGAGAGGTGAACATGGAGACTAGCTTTCACGTGTGCTTCTCCTGTGCAGCATCAGCTTCCTGACTCTCACACAGACATCTACAGTCTGGCAGATAGAGAGCAGCCAGCCTTCACAGAGAGAGGCCTAATGAGGGCCGCTGTCTCCTGTTGCCACGGCCACATTCACTCTGAGAAAGGCCTTTTTCCATATCTGTTAGCTACCCAGAGCAGCATCAGCGGTGCTAAGGTGGCTGTGAAAACGGTGTGTTGCTCTGCTCTGATTGTCTCTGTTCTCTTCTCTTCCCGCATGGTGTGGACAGGTGGATGAGGACGTGGCACTGGACCAAGCCGTGAAGTTCTGCCAGATACAGATGGCCACGTCAGCACAACGACAGGTATGGGGGATGACCTGGTCCACAAACACAGTGCACATACACATCAACACAAAGTACATTACATTTCATGCATATACCCTACACCTACATGGACCCCATACAAATACAACACTCACAAATGTAAACATTCAATATGTACATACCAGTGGAGACAGCCGAGGGGAGGACGGCTCATAATATTGGCTGGAACGGAGCAAATGGAATGGCATCAAAACACTTGCAAACTATGTGTTTGATGCCTGTCCTCCCCAAATAAGGTGCCACCAACCTCCTGTGGTACATACACTCAGTGGCCAGTTTATTAGGTATACCACCCCGTTCACAAAGATTATTTGCTCCAACAGACAGTGTGGCCTTGGCTTGCTATATAAAGCAGGCAGACAGGCATTGAGGCATTCAGTTACTGTTCGATTGAACTTTAGAATGGACAAAACAAGTGACCTAAGCAACTTTGAGCATGGTATGATTGTCAGTGCCAGGCTCGCCGGTTCTAGGATCTCAGAAACAGCCGGCCTTCTGGGCTTTTCACGCACGACAGTGTCTAGGGTTTACTGAGAATGGTGTGACAGACAAAAAGAATCCAGTCAGTGGCAGTCCTGTGGGTGAAAACAGTTTGATGATGAGAGAGGTTGAGGGAGAATGGCAAGAATCGTGCATGCTAATAGGCGGGCCAAAAACTGCGCAGTACAACAATGGTGTTCAGAACAGCATTTCGGAACACACAACTCGTCGGTCCTTGTCACGGATGGGTGATTGCAGCAGACGACCACAACAGGTTCTACTCCTATCAACTAAAAACAAGAAGAAGCGGCTCTAGTGGGCACAGACTTACCAACACTGGACAATTTGAGTGGAAAAACATTGCCTGGTTCAACAAATTCCCGGATCCTGTTGCGTCATGCTGATGGCAGAGTCCAGATCTAGTGTAAGCAGCAAGAGTCCATGGACCCATCCTGCCTGGTGTCAATGGTACAGGCTGGTGGCTGTAGTGGAATGGTGTGGTGAGTGTTTTCCTGGCACACGTTAGGTCCCTTGATACCAATTGAGCAGCATTTGAACGCCACACATTGTAGAATTCATGCTACAAAGAATGCAGGCTGTTCTGGAGGCAAAGAGGGGTACGACCTGGTACTAGATGGGTGTACCTAATAAACTAGCCACTGAGTGTATATCACATTCCAGGAGTTTAATCAAAGCACTTTGCACAAATAGATCTGCCCCAGTTATCATATTCTCATCTGTTTTTCTGACTGGAGACGTCTTCCAAAGCCAGGACCTCATTTATACATGTGGGCTTTGATTGAAGCTATTCGAGGGATGTGTGGAGAATTCACACAATTCAAATTAAACTTCAGGTTCATTGCCTCTTGTCTTTCCCATCAACGAGATGTTAAGATCTAAATGATCTGGCCATTCAGTGGTCTACTCGCGTTCATATTTTTTTATGACCAGTATATGGTCACACCTATCTGTTGTTGGGGTACGTCCACACCACTCCAACACACAGGTATTTTTTGTCTGTAAAACTACACTGAACAAAAATATACGCAACATGCAACAATTTTCTAAGATTTTACTGAGTTACAGTTCGTTTAAGGAAATCAGTCAATAGAAATGCATGCATTAGGCCCTAATCTATGGATTCCACATGACTGGGCAGGGACGCAGCCTACCCACTTGGGTGTTAGCCCCACCAACTGGGGAGCCATGGGGGTGACTTTGGAGAGAAATTAACATTAAATTCTCTGGCAAGAGCTCTGGTTGACATTCTTGCATGCCAGTTGCACGCTCCCTCAAAACATGAGACCTCCTGTGGCATTTTGTTGTCCCCAGCACAAGGTGCACCCGTGTGATACTCATGCTGTTTAATCAGCGTCTTGATATGCCACACCTGTCAATTGGATGGATTATCTTGACAAAGGAGAAATGCTCACTAATAGGGATGTGCAGTTTTGTCACGCAACACACTGCCACAGATGTCTCGAGTTTTGAGGGAGCGTGCAATTGGCATGTTGACTGCAGAAACTTCCACCAGAGCTGTTGCCAAATAATTTAATATTCATTTCTCTACCATAAGCCGCCTCAAATCGTTTAAGAGAATTTGGCAGTACATCCAACCGGCCTCACAACCGCAGACCATGTGTATGGTGTCTTGTGGGCGAGTAGTTTGCTGATGTCAACGTTGTGGACAAAGTCCCTTATGGTGGTGTTATGGTATGTGCAGGCGCAAGCTAAGGACAACGGTGATTTGAATGCACAAAGATACCTGGAATAGATCCTGAAGCCCATTGTCGTGCCATTTATCCGCCGTCATCAACTCATGTTTCAGTGTGATCATGCACGGCCCCATGTTGCAAGGATCTGTACACAATTCCTGGAAGCTGAAAATGTCCCAGTTCTTCCTGCATATACGGTGCGTTCAGAAAGTATTCAGACCCCTTGAATTTTTCCACATTTTGTTATGTTACAGCCGTATTCTAATTTTCTTTTTTTTTCCCACATCAATCTACACTCAGTACCTCATAAACTGAAATGTAACCTTTACACAAGTATTCAGACCCTTTACTCAGTACTTTGTTGAAGCACCTTTGGCAGAGATTATAGCCTCATGTCTTCTTGAAGATGACGTTACAAGCTTGACACACCTGTATTTGGGGAGTTTCTCCCATTTTTCTCTGCAGATCCTCTCAACCTTGGCCCCAGTCTAAGGTCCTGAGCGCTCTGGAGCATGTGTTATCAAGGATCTCTCTGTACTTTGCTCTGTTCATCTTTCCCTCGATCCTGACTAGTCTCCCAGTCCCTGCCGCTGAAAAACATCCCCATAGGGATGGTGCCAGGTTTCCTCCAGACTTAACACTTGGCATTCAGGCCAAAGAGTTCAATCTTGGTTTTGTAAGACCAGAAAATCATGTTTCTCATGGTCTGTGACTCTTTAGGTGCCTTTTGGAGAAAAATCGGGCCTTGATGTACCTTTTTACTGAGGAGTGGCTCCATCTGGCCACTCTACCATAAAGGCCTGATTTTGGTGGAGTGCTGCAGAGATGGTTGTCCTTCTGGAAGGTTCTCCCATCTCCATTGAGGAACTCGAGCTCTGTCAGATTGACCATCGGGTTCTTGGTCACCTCCCTGACCAAGGCCCTTCTTCCCTGATTGCTCAGTTTTACCGGGCGCCAGCTCTTGGAAGAGTCTTGGTGGTTCCAAACTTCTGACATTTAAATCAAATCTAATTTTATTTGTCACGTGCACCGAATACAGTAAAATGCTTACAAGCCCTTAACCAACAATTAAGTTTAAGAAAATCCCCCCAAAAGTATGAGAAAAGAATAACAAATAAGAATAAGTCTCGTCGGTGATCAGGCCTACCACTGTTGTGTCATCGGCAAACCTAATGATGGTGTTGGAGTCGTGCCTGGCCGTGCAGTCATGAGTGAACAGGGAGTACAGGAGGGTACTGAGTACGCACCCCTGAGGGGCCCCGTGTTGCGAATCAGCGTGGCGGATGTTGTTACCTACCCTTACCACCTGGGGGCGGCCCATCAGGAAGTCCAGGATCCAGTTGCAGGGGGAGGTGTTTAGTTCCAGGGTCCTTAGCTTATTGATGAGCTTTGAGGGTACTATGGTGTTGAACACTGAGCTGTAGTCAATGAATAGCATTCTCACAAAGGTGTTCCTTTTGTCCAGGTGGGAAAGGGAAGTTTGGAGTGCAATAGAGATTGCATCATCTGTGGATCTGTTGGTGTGGTATGCAAATTGGAGTGGGTCTAGGGTTTCTGGGATAATGGTAATCATGTGAGCCATGACCAGCCTTTCAAAGCACTTCCTGGCTACAGATGTGAGTGCTACAGGTCAGTAGTCATTTAAGCAGGTTACCTTAGTGTTCTTGGGCACAGGGACTATGGTGGTCTGCTTGAAACATGTTGGTATTACAGACTCAGACAGGAAGAGATTGACAATGTCAGTGAAAACACTTGCCAGTTGGTCATATAAGAATGATGGAGGCCACTGTGTTCTTGGGGACCTTCAATGCTGTAGACATTTTTTGGTACCCTTCCCCAGATCTGTACCTCGATACAATCCTGTCTCTGAGCTCTACGGACAATTCTTTTTACCTCATGGCTTGCTCTGACATGCACTGTCAACTGTGGGACCTTATATAGACAGGTGTGTGTCTTTCCAAATCATGTCCAATCAACTAAATTCACCACAGGTGGACTCAAATCAAATCAAATGTATTTGTCACATACACATGGTTAGCAGATGTTAATGCGAGTGCAGCAAAATGCATGTGCTTCTAGTTCCGACAATGCAGTAATAACCAACGAGTAATCTAACCTAACAATTCCAAAACTACTACCTTATACACACAAGTGTAAAGGGATAAAGAATATGTACATAAAGATATATGAATTGGTGATGGTACAGAACGGCATAGGCAAGATGCAGTAGATGGTATCGAGTACAGTATATACATATGAGATGAGTAATGTAGGGTATGTAAACATTATATATAATTAGCATTGTTTAAAGTGGCTATTGATATATTTTCCATCAGTTTCCATCAATTCCCATTATTAAAGTGGCTGGAGTTGAGTCAGTGTGTTGGCAGCAGCCACTCAATGTTAGTGGTGACTGTTTAACAGTCTGAGATAGAAGCTGTTTTTCAGTCTCTCGGTCCCTGCTATGATGCACCTGTACTGACCTCGCCTTCTGGATGATAGTGGGGTGAACAGGCAGTGGCTCGGGTGGTTGTTGTCCTTGATGATCTGTATGGCCTTCCTGTGACATCGGGTGGTGTAGGTGTCCTGGAGGGCAGGTAGTTTGCCCTCAGTGATGATGCGTTGTGCAGACCTCACTACCCTCTGGAGAGCCGTTTGTGGGCGGAGCAGTTGCCGTACCAGGCGGTGATACTGCCTGACAGGATGCTCTCGATTGTGTATCTGTAAAAGTTTGAGTGCTTTTGGTGACAAGCTGAATTTCTTCAGCCTCCTGAGGTTGAAGAGGCACTGCTGCGCCTTCTTCACGACGCTGTCTGTGTGGGTGGACCAATTCAGTTTGTCCGTGATGTGTACGCCGAGGAACTTAAAACTTACTACCCTCTCCACTACTGTCCCATCGATGTGGATAGGGGGGTGTTCCCTCTGCTGTTTCCTGAAGTCCACAATCATCTCCTTTGTTTTATTGACGTTGAGTGTGAGGTTATTTTCCTAACACCACAGTCCGAGGGCCCTCACCTCCGTCTCGTCGTTTTTGGTAATCAAGTAATTACTGTAGTGTTGTCCGCAAACTTGATGATTGAGTTGGAGGCGTGCCTGGCCACACAGTCGTGGGTGAACAGGGAGTACAGGAGAGGGCTCAGAACGCACCCTTGTGGGGCCCCAGTGTTGAGGATCAGCGGGGTGGAGATGTTGTTACCTACCCTCACCACCTGGAGGCGGCCCGTCAGGAAGTCCAGTACCCAGTTGCACAGGGCGGGGTCGAGACCCAGGGTCTCGAGCTTGATGACGAGTTTGGCGGGTAATATGGTGTTAAATGCTGAGCTGTAATCGATGAACAGCGTTCTCACATAGGTATTCCTCTTGTCCAGATGGGTTAGGGCAGTGTGCAATGTGGTTGAGATTGCATCGTCTGTGGACCTATTTGGGCGGTAAGCAAATTGGAGTGGGTCTAGGGTGTCAGGTAGGGTGGAGGTGATATGGTCCTTGACTAGTCTCTCAAAGCACTTCATGATGACGGAAGTGAGTGCTATGGGGCGGTAGTTGTTTAGCTCAGTTACCTTAGCTTTCTTGGGAACAGGGACAATGGTGGCCCTCTTGAAGCATGTGGGAACAGCAGACTGGGATAAGAGTTGTTCCTACAACTCCCAAGTTGTAGGAACATCCTAAAGTATGATTGATGGAAACAGGATGCACCTAAGCTCAATTTCGCGTCTCATATGCAAAGGGTCTGATTACTTGTGTAAATAAGGTATTTCTGTTTTTTATTTCAAATAAATGAGCAAAAAAGTATTAACTATTTTCGCTTTGCCGTTATGGTGTGTAGATTGATTAGGAGAAAACATTAATTTAATTTTTTTTTGAAAAAGGCTGTAAGGTAACAAAATGTGGAAAATGTCAAGAGGTCTGAATACTTTCTGAATGCACTGTATTCACCAGACATGTCACCCATTTAAGCATACGCATACAACCGTGTGTTCCAGTTCCCACCAATATCCAGCAACTTCACACAGACATTGAAGAGGAGTGGGATAACATTCCACATGCCACAAACAGCCTGATCAACTCTATGCGAAGGAGATGTCACGCTGCATGAGGCAAATGGTGGTCACACCAAATATTGACTGGTTTTCTGATTCACGCCCCTACCTTTTATTTAAGGTATCTGTGACCAACAGATGAATATCTGTATTCTCAGTCATGTAAAATCCATAGATCAGGGCCTAATGAATTTATTTAAATTCTCGCCAATTTCCTTATATGAACTGTAACTCAGTAAAATCTTTGAAATTGATGCATGTTGCATTTTTTTTTCGGATATAAGAAATCTAAGATTATATCCATCTCAGGGCTACAGCTATGCATTTGGTTTGCTAACTTGCTAGCTAAGTGGCTAGATGTCGAAATTAAAATGGTTACAGCAAAGACATTCAATACCTCCTGTATCAAGATAAATAAATAAAAATTGCATCAAAACATATCACCCCTTGTGTGCACATTGGGTAATACTGTTTACCCCAGTATGGTACAGAAACGGTATGATAGTATCAAATTTTGTTGGTCACATACACATGGTTAGCAGATGTTAATGCGAGTGTGGTGAAATGCTTGTGCTTCAAGTTCCGACCGTACAGTAATATCTAACAAATACAAATACTGCATAGTTTCCTAAAAACGCGAAGCGAGGCGACTATCTCTGTCGATGCCATCTTGCCTTACTAAGATGAACATCTGGATACCACTCAACCTTAAATATTGCAGTTTTCAATACTGCAATTTCGATGTGAATTTGATGAATTGTGCAGCTCTAATTGCCAGCCATGGATAGATGCCCTGGGGGAATGATACAGTACGCTACTCAATAAATATTGGAACAGCATTGATTCAGTGATTGTTAATCATGACATATTCTGTTCTATCACCTCTTTGCTATCTGGAAACAGACCGTTTTTAAAGAGATACTTAATCATTTTGATGCATGTTTGTTTATTTCTAGATGTTAACGCATGTATTTTCCTCTCCTCTGTTTGCATTGCACATTCCATGCCATTTCACTCTTTTCCCCTAAGCCTGCTGGAACTTATCTTTTGACAACTTTCCATTGTTTTCAAAGCACCCGTTTGCATATGCGTCAGTTGAGTTTCAATTACTTTAGCCAAACCTAATAATGCACTCCTGGGAATGTCTGACTGCTAGTGACTTGCTATATAGGAAAGACGTCTGTGGTAATAACAAAGATGATTTGATGACACAAGGCGACAGTCGTTTGGACCCTTTCACTGTAACCTTGTTTACCACTGTAGCCTAACTCAGGGAGATAACTAGCTGGGGAGTTGTGCTAGTTCTGTTTGCCCTTATTATTTGGGTGCTGTGCTGTTTGATTTTGATGCCTGCAGAGCTACATGGCTGAGCAGCGCAGCAGTGACTGACTGCAGAAGAAGTCAACTAGATCAGAGTATTGAGTTTCCTAATGGACTCACTGACATTCTTCTCCCTTGTCACGACGTGAGACCGGGTGGCCCGTTAACATGCAGTCCCTGTCTGTAGTAAGATGAGCAGTGTTCTCAGCCACAGGACTAGCCGGGTAGATCCCAGGGCTTTTGAAGTCTTCTCTGTACCTGTGCATTAAGAATATTCCCTTTTGTCCTCTTCGTCTTCACACTTTGCAGTAAAGTTTATTGGTTTGAACGGTGTATTTCATTGGTATCCACAGCATTGCCTATTTGCACATGAAAGGCAATGCTACATTCTATGGGGAACGTTTAACACAAGTTTCTTCTGTCGCCAGATGCAGAAACTCTAGACACAACAGTGATTTTCAATTCATTAAAATGCAAGTTATATCCAACGTGAAACTAGAAAAAAGGCCATTATAATAGCTTTGTGTGAGTGTGATGCTTACCCTAACCTATAATCATCACAGCTGAGCTTTGTGTTCATCTCTCACATTCTTTATAAAATCATCAGTTATTTTGCTGTCTGTGACTGATTTATGCCCCCCCACAGCCCTGCCTCCGCATCCGGCATCTCTCATCCTGTTGTCGTGGTGACTTAAACCACAGTACACTATACTGGAGGGAGAAAATGATGGGTAGGCTACCGTAGCTCGCAATTGACAGTTATTTAGCATAATTTATACAGATGAGGATTGTGGTCATGACTCATGGCCTTATAAAAGCTCGGTGTATGCATATGCATTAAAAGTCATGATGTAGATCAGATTTTGATGCTGGATCCAAGCAGGAGGGTTTCATAAGTGTGCATGAGGTCCGCTGTGATCAGTTTGTCCCATTTATCACACCACATCCAGGTTACCCATGGGTTTCTTCTCACTTCTCCATGTTTCGACCTGATTGACATTATTGTTTGTATTCAAGGTCTAGTCACTATTCTAGTGGTTATGATTTGGAAGGGATAATACAGAAGAGCAGAAGATGACTTCTGGGTGATCCTCTGCTCACTGCAACCTACTCCCTGTCACCTGTTCACACCTGAGACGGAAGATTCCTACAACGTAGCCTAGCATTCCCTAGGTCAGGGTTTCCCAAACTCAGTCCTGGGGGTCCCTGCCGGGTGCACTTTTTTGTTATTCCCTAGCACTACACAGCTGATTCAATTAACCAACTCATTATCAAGCTTTGACTATTTGAATCAGCTGTGTAGTGCTAGGGCAAAAAACAAAACGTGCACCCGGGGGGGGGGGGGGGCCCCCAGGACCGAGTTTGGGAAAACTTGCCCTGGATCACGTGTCAAACCCATTCCACGGAGGCAGGTTTTCGCTCCTCCCTTGGACTTGATTGATGAATTAAGTCATGAATTAGTAAAGAACTCCCCTCACCTGACTGTCTAGGTCTTAATTCAAAGGAAAACCCAATAGATTTCAATATCTACCAGACACAGATTTTGTACCAGCCAAAATATACAAACTGATCAACATGTTTCTAAAACAATTAAATGTATTACTAGTAAGAAGTAGCTAGTGTCCAAAATATCACAGATGAGCCAAAAATGTTCACCTGCCTGTTTAGGGGCGGCAGGTAGCCTCGAGGTTAGAGCTTTGGACTATTAACCCTAAGGTTGCTAGAGCGAATCCTCGAGCTGACAAGGTAAAAATCTGTCGTTCTGCCCCTGAACAAGGCAGTTAACCCTCTGTTCCTAGGCCGTCATTGTAAATAAGAATTTGTTCTTAACTGCCTTGTTAAATAAAAAAAGACATTAAAAAAAGGGCGGGAAGTTACCGAGGTAGCGTGACTAGTCATGTTTGTGCCTGTCACCGACCTTTTCTGAGTCAAATTGCAAGCCAAGATCTACCACTCAGATTTGTTTTAAACACAAGACTATGGAACATTAACCATTTAAAAACAGTACTGTAGCAATGAAGATTGTCCAGTAAGCGATAGACCCAATATATTATCACCGCATATTGGCTTTGCTTGAATTGCCTTGCCGATGCATTGTTTAATAAATAAATAAAAACGGATATTTTCTGGATTCCTTGACAATTTCTCTCTAGTGATTGTTTTGAAATCTCACAGTATCAATTTTTCTGTTGCTTTCTTTTATGCCTTCTAAATTACTGCAGACACGGTGATCTGAACCATCCGATTGGCCAGCCGTAAACCTATAGTGCACTTGATTTGCTCTCTGGGCATGCAGGGAAGGCAGAGTTTGTACCTTCAGACACTTGAAATGATTAAAAATGGCAACAGTTTGCTATCCGGCGCATGAATCGGGTGTACCTAATGCCAACAGCTCGAGACTAATAAAAACATATAGGACACAAGGCATTATCGTTTTTACATAAATGTTTGGCGATCGACTAGGTTGGTGACCACAGGACTAGTAGAAGCGTTGTCTTCTCTTCCCTAGCAGTTGAAACTCAAACATAGAAAAACAACCTAGCTGGTAAACAAAACAGTGTAAATAGCCAAGAAACACAAGGACAAAGTCTCACTTTAGTAGACTTCCGTTTCAAGTAAATTAGACCAACTGTTATGCTTGTGCACTTCTAAAATTGTATCTTTGACTTATTTCTTCACCTGAGTATAGACCCCATCCAGGCAGTGTTGCAGCGCAAGGGGGAAGGGAAAGGGGGATACTGGGCTATATAGGATTCGTAGTTCTTTGACTGTGTCATTAATTCACCAGCTATAAAACAAAACGTCTTACTTTTGAGAACAGCTTCTCCATTTATTTTACTATAAATGTGATCATACTTGACTATTTTTATTCACAAATGCTCTAAGTGTGAAGCCCTGACCAACCGCCAACGTGGCTGGTAAAATATTTTACCCGCCAATGCCAAAATCTTCCCACATTTGGCCGGTGGGGGTGTTCATTTTGTCATTTTTAAAGGTGCTACACAGGATTTATTTTTATTTCTGCATTGTAATTTCATAAAATATCTATCTGCAGTAATAGTGGAATGATATTTCACAGTATTACTAACCCCCCAGTGTTGTGATTGGCTGTGATATCTGCCTATTGATTTCTCCCGCTGGAGAGTCATCTCTTGGCAAAATGGGAAAGCTGTTCTGACTTTGGCTGTATTATCTAGTGGCATTCGCCCTGTCTTTTCCTGGTTGCTAAAATGCTACGCTGTTCGCTCAATTTTAGTTTGTGAGAAAACAAGCTCTGAATAATGTAAGGAATCCTTGTACCATTTACATCTCTGTGAAATATATTTCCAATAACCAATAAATATATTTGAAGCTGATGGACCAAAACCGAAAATAAAGGGTCAAGCGCAAGTCTCCGACATGTTACGGGGAAGTAGGATAAGATTTGGTTGGAATGCAACCTATTGCTAGGTGAATTGCTAAATATTTCACAGCAACTTAGATGGTTCAATGATTCCCTACACTGAATAGTGTTTTCAAATTCCGCTCCGGCCAGAGAAATCAATTGGCGAAAATCACAACCCTGGCGGGTAAGTAATACTGTGGAACACAATCATTCCACTATTTTTAATTCATTGATTTAACTAGGCAAGTCAGTTAACCTCTTGCTCCTACCTGACACGCAGGCGTCCCATCTAGACATCTGGAAATGCAAATGCGCTACGCTAAATGCTAATAGTACTAGTTAAAACTCAAACGTTCATTAAAATACACATGCAGGGTATTGAATTAAAGCTACACTCGTTGTGAATCCAGGCAACAAGTCAGATTTTTAAAATGCTTTTCGGCGAAAGCATGAGAAGCTATTATCTGATAGCATGTAACACCCCAAAAGACCCGCAGGGGACGTAAACTAAATAATTAGCATAGTCGTCTCTACACAAACCGCACAAATAAAATATAAAACATTCATTACCTTTGACCATCTTCTTTGTTGGCACTCCTCGATGTCCCATAATCACTATTGGGTCTTTTTTTCGATTAAATCGGTCCATATATAGCCTAGATATCGATCTATGAAGACTGTGTGATAAATGAAAAAAATAGCATCTTATAACGTAACGTCATTTTTTTAAATTAAAAAAGTCGATGATAAACTTTCACAAAACACTTCAAAATACTTTTGTAATGCAACTTTAGGTATTAGTAAACATTAATAAGCGATCAAATTGATCACGAGGCGAAGTATATTCTTTAGCTGTCCGTCTGGAAATAATGTCCGGGTAAATCTCAACCAAAATATCCGGTCGGAGGCTTGAACAAATGGCTGGTCTCTTCTTCGTTTGACCAAGAAACAAAGCCTAGGCAAATGACAAGACTGTTGACATGGTGTGGAAGCTGTAGGTATTGCAACCTCTGCAACCTTGTGGTTAGCCTTTATCAATGGGTTGAAGTGGCAGATGGATATATATTTCCATTTTCAGTGATCAGATTTTCCTGCGCTTTTCGATGAAACGCACGTTCTGTTTATAGTCACAGCCGTGATTTAACCAGTTTTATAAACATCTGAGTGTTTTCTATCCACACATATTAATCATATGCATAAACTATATTCCTGGCATGAGCAGCAGGGCGCTGAAATGTTGCGCGATTTTTAACAGAATGTTCGAAAAAGTAGGGGGTAGGAGTAACAGGTTAAGAACAAATGATTATTTACAATGACTGCCTACCCCGGCCAACGCTGGACCAGTTGTGCGCCCACCTATGGGACTCCAAATCACGGCCAGATACGATACAGCCTGGATTCAAACCAGGGACTAAAGTGACACCTCTTGCACTGAGATGCAGTGTCTGACACCACTGCGCCACTCGAGAGCCCGAGTTAACTGCAGATATATTGACATTTTATGAAATTACAATAAATAAAAAAACATATGTATAGCACCTTTAAAGTACAGAAGTTGTTATTGTACATCTAGGCTCTTTGTTGAGTCCGAGTTCACACCTGGGGAGAGGTTGGCATAAGGCTAAGTAACTCCCCTGCAGGGACCTGGGCATTACTCGTGTGGGTGGGAGGATCTGCTGTGTTTTGAGAGGATTCATCATAATATCTTGCTGTTTCCCCCATTAATTTACTTTAGACTTATTTGCACTATTTTGTGAGGGGCTATTTTGTGTCCGTCCATTGTTTTCCCTCACCTGTACCTCTGACCATTGTCTCATTGGTACTCTGCTCAGAGTTACGCCCTCCTAACCAAAAAGTCCAGTCACATCTCAAACACTTAAGTGCCACCTGCTGCATTCACAGACTAAGTCAAGGAACAATATGGAGCTTTGGCTCTCAAAGAAACAATGACAGCCTTGAACTTATTTAGAGGCAATTTCATTAAAATGTGATAATAATAAAAAGATGATCAGAACAGGAGATGACCTACACAGAACTGATAAGCTGCTTTCAAACCCCATCTCAGTAATTGCAGAAGGGACCATCCATGGTCTGAATCTGACTTTGAGACCAGTCTGGCTGTAAGCAGTCTTCATATGATACACAACGAATGGTGGATACGAACTAGGCTACACGGAGTCTGCTGCAGTGCTCTCAGGTACTGTTTCTCAGAGCAAAGGGTCTTTATTGTGTTCCAATGCTTTTATGTATAATTCCTGATATAAGAAGCTTCACAGCTAGCGGTGGAAACCTGTAGGAGCTGCTGCTGTTCTGTGTTGAGCTGTGCTTTGTGGTGGGTCTATTGTAGTTAGAGTTTGGGGGGTTGGTTGGTTTGTTTGTTGAAGCCTGTGTGAATCCACCAGGGAGCCTCGTTATTAATGACTCAGAGCAGGATTTGACTAGAAATCCCTGAGGTGGGATCCTGAGAAGAAAATACCATTGTGGTATATGTTATCAGTAGATCAGCTGACTTATCCAGACTAACCTTCTGTTGTTTTGTGGCAACTTTGTAGCCAGGGTCTGAGTTTTACTGAGTTATGGGCTTTTAGGAAAGTTGAATGCTCATTTACTGCATTTCTAAACAATTTAAAATCTATAAAATGCTATTTGGAAAACAGGAAAAAAAGCAATAAGTACTGCAGCCATTATCACATTGGTTGCTTCATTCACCACAGTTGATCAACAAACACAGCCTGTTAGCTCTACAATTATCTGCTACACATTAACTCTGCACTGGGATTCAAAACTATTAATAAGTATAGAGGGATCTGTTTGCAGAAAAGGTATTTTATTAACAAAAGGTAAACAAGTTTGCTTTACAAAACTTTTTGTTGTTTAAATTTTACAGCTAATTTCCTGCAATTCTACACATTTTGCCATGACTTATGCTATGTGAATATGATATCTGAGTGAGAGTGACTAACAAAATCAATGGGGGCCCCTATGAGGTCAGGGCCTTAAATAAAGGTGAAGTAAAATAAATAAAAGGGCCCCTGTCCCCCATCATTGAAGCCACGGCAGTTCAAGGTCGACCGCGTTACTGCATAGTCTTGTTAACACTAGCCTCTCTACGTCCTTGAATTGAGTTCTGGAACAGCTGCTTTAATGTGTCGGCAAGAAGTGACGATAATGAAGAGACTCCTCAGACTTCAAGACTGAATGAATCAGGATCTATTGTTTTACATAGGACTGCTCCAGCCCTTCCGCTTCAAGCCAGCACACAGTAGCTAGCAGTAAACACACAGTAGCTAGCAGTAAACACACAGTAGCTAGCACAAACCTTCGGAGTTTGGGCATCGTTTGCTGCTAACATGAATAGAGCACACAAATCATCACACACATTTTCAAAACATAACAACCTGTCTATACTAAAACGAGTGACATATTAGACAACTGCATCCTGTTAAACACTACGATCTTGCGGCTAGCAAGTAGCAACTAAAGAAAATAAAAAAGTAGTAACTAATGTTACCTAGCATTGTTCAGCCCATAGAAAGCCAGCCAACTAATTACTAGCTAGCTTGCTATCAACTCGAAATCATCTAGCTAATCAAATGTATGTGTTAATTTATAACCAACTAGTTTTCGGCTGAACATTTCCTTACCCCACTTAAGTTATTCATTTTCCTTTTCAGAATGTCCTCTGTTTACATAGTAGGGTAATGATGTGAACTGGGGCGGCAGGTAGCCTAGTGGTTAGACTAGTAACCAAAAGGTGGTAAGATAGAATCCCCGAGCTGATAAGGTAAAAATCTGTCGTCCTTCCCAGAACAAGGCAGTTAACCCACTGTTCCTAGGCCGTCATTGTAAATAAGAATTTGTTCTTAACTGACTAGTCTACTTAAATGAAGGTAAAATAAACTGTATTGAACTGTATGTTCAATTCTGATAAGTTTCCTCCCTTCCCCCTAATTTTTGGCAATGCATGAACATGAAGTACCCTAAACATTAATAGATCATAGTCTGGCCCCAAAATATCAGACTACAGCAAGTATGAACAACAAAACCAAAAGGGTTATGAATGATCTTTCATCAAGTCAACCTAAAATGTATATCTAATGCAACATTTACTAATGTAAAGATAAAGAAAAGAGAGCATGTACAAAATGTACTTTTATTTTACAGGATGATATATAATGCGTGAAGAAAATCGGGAATGACTGTGAAGGTGTCTCATCCCTCTGTACCCTGGTGTAGTGGAACAATTCATGTTCAGCCTCGTAGCATGGTTCTGATTCTGAATAGTAGCATGGTTCTGATTCACCCTGCATCCCACTGCTGGCTTGCCTATGAAGCGAAGCAGGGTAGCTCCTGGTTGGTCCTTGGATGGGAGACCAGATGCTGCAGGGAAGTGCTGTTGGAGGGCCAGTAGGAGGCACTCTTTCCTCTGATCAAAAAATATATATCCCAGGGCGGTGATTGGGGACATTTCCCTGTGTAAGGTGTTGTCTTTTGGATGGGACGTTAAATGGGTGTCCTGTCTCTGGTGACTACAGATCCCATGGCACTTATCGTAAGAGTTGGGGTGTCCGACCTAAATTCACAATCTGGCCCTCATACCACCATGGCCACCTAATCATCCCCAGCTTCCAATTGGCTCATTCATCCCCCTGCTGTAAATGAGAATGTTCTCAGTCAACTTACCTGAAAAAAATGGCTGATCTCCTGTAAATAGTGAAATGACATTTAGATGTCTATGGGACAGTTGACAAGCCATAACATTGTAAAACACTCAGTGGGCTATGAGGTTTTCCAACCTGAGACCCTATGGAGGATGAATGACCCGTCGAATTACAGAAACCCTGTACTTGTTCATATGAATTTAAGACTAAAAGGGGGGAACAACTGCAATTTGACAATAGAACAAATAAGGCTGAGCTTGCTTTATGCAGTTTCCATCGTCTAGTAGTTTGCACCTGTAATTAGTTATTCACACAGTATACATGAGTATTGACCATTTTAAAAGGTTCTATGAAAATCTATATAAATCAGAATTAAACAACCGTTTGACTGATCCTACAGCCGCCTTAAACAACCCTGAAGAAATTATCAGCTGACAAAAAAGAATAACGGAAATCACCCAAAGACAAATATTAGACACTGTTAAAAGATTTGCGTGGGAAAAAAGCTCCAGGAATTGGACGGCTTTCCCTTTAGAATTCTATTTAATATTTTGGGACAAAGTAGTGTGCTGTCATTTGTGTAAATATGGGCACATGTCACTCAGTTCAGTGCTTCCTGGTTCCATGTATCAAACAGTTATTTCAGTTATAATAAAACCAGGAACATCTGGAGAGTCCCCTGCTGCTTACAGACCCAGTTTAATAAATTGTCACAATGAAAAGCTGATAAGCAATACAATGGCAAAAGTCTTACCAGACCTCCAAGATGGCGTAGCAGTGGGATGTCTGTTTTGATTGTCTTGTCCGTCCCTTGTATATATCATTTTCATCGTATATATTTTGTATCTCATTTTCCATCTATGGACTGAACATACTCTCCTGCAACCTGCCTCTTCTACATTTGCACACACTACATAGATGTTTCTATTTTTCTTTTGTTTTGTGTTTTTGACTGTACGTTTGTTTTTGTGTAACTCTGTATTGTTTTTGTCGCAACACGTTGCTTTATATTGGCCAAGTGGCAGTTGTAAATGAGAACTTGTTCTCAACTGGCCAACCTGGTTAAATATGGATAAGAGCGTCTGCTAAATGACTTAAATGTAAATGTAAATAAAGGTGAAATAAAAAAACCTGATACATATAGTTCAAAAAGTGTATTTTAAAAATGGACCCAAACGAATACAAAAACATGTTTCAGCTTAATACAATATGCTAAGAAACGAGATATAGATTTATCAATAATAGCTGTTGATGCCGAAAAGGCTTGAATGGCCTTTTCTATTCAAAAATTATGAAGCTTTCAACTTTCCACCTGAAATAATAAATAAATAAAACATATTATATACATGTCCTAACGAAGAAATATACACAAATAATACAACTGAAATTGCTTTAAAAAGGGATATGAGACAGGGTTGTCCTGTCTGACCCCTCCTGTTTGCACTGGCAATTTAACCGATTGCAGAAAGAATTAGAGAGGATCCAAATGTAACAGGTATTGGTAAACATGAATTTTAACTCAACTTATTTGCACATGATCTCCTGATATACCTGACCAATATTGAAAACTCGATGCCCCCCTTGCTAAAAAAAATAAAATACACCTGAATACAAAAATATATTACATTTACGTGGAATAAAACTAAATAATGGTAATAAGAAAAATAATAGCTCATCTACAGCAATCCGTTAAATGGACCACAAAAATATTAAATACTTTGGATGCTTAATAAGTGACAACAAATATATAAAGATAACTTTATCCCATTACTCGACAATATGAAAGCAGATCTAATTAAATGGAACAATCTTCCCATAAATCTTACAGGTACAAATAAAGCTCTTCAGAATGGCTTGGATCGCAAAGTTTTTATATTTGTTCTTGGTATTACCAATTATCCCACCGAAGACATTCTTTAAAAAGTATACTCGTCATAAGACTTTATATTGGCAAATAAAACTCATAAAATAAAAAGGAAAGTTTTACATCTTCCTAAGTCTGAGGGTGGTTTTAACCTTCCAGACTTGGTATTGTATCAGCTCGCTCAGGCTTTTACTTGCACTAAAGAGAGGAGCAACATGCACATGCTCATCCCTAGAATTTTTTCACATGTCGATTTTCAAAGGATAGAGCTAAAAACATTAACAGCTTAATAGTTAACAACACTATAACAATATGGAAGAAAATGACACATTATTCTACAGGAACCAATATTACTCCCTAAAAGCACAATGGAACAATCTTTGGATAGCTTTTCAGAATTCACCAATAAATTGGTCCACATGGAAAACTAAAGGCATAGAAACAGTAAATGACTTGGTAATAGGAAATACATTTATTTCAATTACAGAATTAAAAATCAATTTTGGACTGACCAATGTACATATTTAAGTACATGCAACTTAAACGTTTTATATCACAACTTCGATGTGAAATCTTTTCGACATCAGTGCAATCTTAAGGGAATCATATATGAGTCAGACAAAGGATATTCATGTAATAGAAAAGATATACAAAACCTTGCAGAGAGCCTATCCAACTGACAATCTCTTAGGAAAAATATAAACTATTGGAACCAAGACAAAAAATAACTGATATTGGCACAAGATGGAGGGAATGTGGGAACATAACTTACAAACTACAGTTATTGAAAATTCACACTTAATCCAGTATAAACTCATGTATATAATTGATTTTTTAAGAGACAACATTCACAAATTCTACAGCACAATGGCAGCCATGTCTTAAGTGTAAAACTAGCAATGACTCAATAATCCATGTCTACTGGGAATGTTATAAAGTCCAAAAGTTATGGGCGGAGCTAGAAAGTTGGCTGTCAGAAGTATCACAATGTAAATGTACCTTTTAATCAGTCTGTCTGCGTATTTCAAGACATGTAATATGAGGGTGCAGTGAGATACCCGATGGGTTGTTTGATACTTTTCTCGTCAATCATCTTGAAAAAAACATGCAGATACCTGGAAATCAACCAATCCGCCATCGTCAAATTATTTATTAATTATTTATTATCTAAATGTTGAAAATGCGTGGGCGATGGAGAGACACTAAATGGTGCAGTTTGTGGCCATGTGGCACAGAGTAATGCTGGCACTGGCGATGTGGGTGTGGAGCAGGCAGGTCTGGGCAGTGGTGGTGATGTGGATGTTTGAATGCGTCTGCATGCTGTCGTTTGTATGTATGTGTGTATGTATTGTGTCATAAACAATTTAATTGCTTTTAATACACCAGATGTGTAGAAAATGTATATAATAATTTTAAAAATACACCAGATGTACACTGAGTGTACAAAACATTAGGAACACCCACCTAATATTGCATTGTTGTACCCCCATTTTGCCCTCAGAACAGCCTCAATTCATTGGGGCATGGACTCGCTCAACAGGGTGCTGGCCCATGTTGACTCCCATGTTTCCCACAGTTGTCAAATTGTCTGGACGTCCTTTGGGTGGTTGACCATTCTTGATACACATGGGGAACTGTATGTCATAGAAAGTGTAGGTGTTCCTAATGTTTTGTACACTTGTGTATGTCCTTGAACTGATTATTTTAAAAACGCAGTGATAAGGATAATTTAGTCCGGTCGGCCTTCAACTTGATATGTAGCTATGGCTGTGCTTGGTAGTCACATTGCCATAACTTGGAAATAAGTCATGATACTATTATATACTTCTGTATATCATTATCAGTGCCCTGCCTCTAATTCCTCCTTCCCAGGTATCCAATGTCTCTCTCCTATTCGGGTACTTTTAAAAGAAGAGATGGTATTCAGTCCAATGCTCTCCTCTTTCAGAAGGGAAACTGAACAGAATCTGTATTCATACCGTTTGCCATTGGCTGTGTTCTTCCTGGTTGCCATGACAGCAGTTGTTTGTGCAGCTCTTGTGTTTGATTGGTCCTCAAAACATGCCAGAAGATACCGACCATTTACACTGAGCTGCACTGGGGACAGAACGCAATCATGGTTACTTTAAGACACAGTGGAGCCGGCATGAGATATGGGTCGGAAAACGTACTTCAGTGCAGGGATGGGATATGCCACTGTACTCCAAATGTTACCTTTATCTATATTGATGCCTCGACGGTACAATTTGGAGTAAAGTGGCATATCCCATCCCTGCATTGAGGTACGTTTTCAGACCCATATCTCGCACCGGCTCCACTGTGTCTTAAAGCAACCATGATTGTGTTCAGACCCGGTAGGGTCGGTGTCTTCTGGCAACACAGAGAAGTAAGACCTCCACAGGACACTACTCTAGCATAAAGCCAGCGTAATAGTATCATCTAACTGTAAACAGTGAGATGGTATCAGCTATGTTGACTCAACCGATTTCTACGGTGGTTCTGTCTGGGACATTTTTCCCTCCAGGGAAGCAGATATGCAGTTCTCAGTGTTCTATCTACAGTATCAAGGTCAGGCGCTCCTCCTTATTACCACACTCTGGCTTTATCTTTCTCAGTCTGCCGGTGATGCCCCGACAACACCCAAGTACACTAAGGATAACCGCGACATCTTCTTCCCTGCCTCTCTGCCAACCCCGGTCTTGCTCAGCCACACTGCCTGCCACCCTCTGTCCATCCAGATCCAGGACAGCCAAGCCAAACTCCAGTACGAGCCCCTGGGCAAGGTGCCCAGACCTCCAGCCAGCGGCCCCCACGAGCAGCCCCAGCACAGGAGAGCCCCCCTGCCCATCCACCCTGCTTCAACTATGGCCTTCAACCCCCAAACAGGTCGGTTTCATCCCTCCTCATCTCAGTACATTTCACAATGCACAGCAGTGAAACTGCCTGTTCTGTTTGAAAACAGACTCTAAAGCAGTTTAAAGTATGCTGCTACAAAGAGGACATGGTCATCAAACATTTTAATTACAATTGCGTAGTTCCTCTTTGGAGAATATAGTGTCATGTGAATTGATTTGTAACACCCGCAGTAATTTTGCTGCAAACTGGTTGTGTTCACTGTGCTGTATCTGCAGTTTGATTCCCTGCGTGGTACCTGCTGCTCTAGGGGAGAAGGATAAATGACTGTCAAAGCTGCTCTCTCGCTGTATTTATATAGACAGCCAGCAGGGGGCACACTTGCCCACTCAGAGCTGTGTTACGTAACGAAAGTACACTATGAAGTGGTTGAATGGTTTCTGTTTTAGTAAGTCACTTATGTCTCCCTGGTAATAGTACATCTGTTGACACTTGCAGATGGAAGTGTATAAAATAATGATCTGTCTTTAACTTGGAACACTGTTCTCCTGATGATGCATTGTTTCTGTATGACACAACTGTGTCAAGCCTCTTTAGTTTACAATCCTGAAGGAGGATATCATCCACACACACACGCGCACACACATACATGAGGTTAAGGAGAGCTTGGCACTGCAATCTACCAATGGTTTCCCAGGCAACCTGAATGAAGAGGTTGGGTAGAGAGGGAGTGGGATTATTGTATTTGTTGTCAGTGCTGCTAGCGCTATTGTACGTTGCTACATGGGGATGTTATTCTCACAGGCAGGCAGGCTGAGGCATTACCCTCCCTCATATATCCTGCCTCCAGCTTTCATTGCGGGGTCTGTTATGGCAGCCTGGAACAATATTTGAAACCAGTGTTTGTCTGTGTATAGAAATTGCATTTATGTTCCAGTAAGCTCATGTTAATGTTGGTCATTACAAACATTGTTGTTATAGTATAGTGCACTGCATATTAAATCAGTCTGAAATTGATTATTCTGCTAACCTCAGAAGTATGAGTGAGAGCCTGTCATCTTGTCTTTCTTCTCTATGCTGGTGTGTTTGGATGATGTATGGATTGTCACCCAGCCAGGTCATGTGACGTGGTTGTTTCTCCAGATGAACTTGAGGAGCCTGCAGAAGGACTGTCCTACAGACAGCAGGAGTCTCATCTGTGCCAACAGATGAAGCTGGCCACTGTGTCCCCAGGGCAGGAGGCTGCAGGCTGGCCCCATGATGAGCCTGCTTCCTGTAGTACCACACAAACCTGCTTAGGTAAGAACATTTACAACCAGGAAATACCAAGCGGGAAAGTAAGAATTCTAGTAAGTGGAGGACAGGATCCTTGTTAGAAGTTCTTATAATGTTCAGGGAAGTCAGGAACCAATACACGCAGTCAGTCAGGAAAGCAAAGGCTAGCTTTTTCAAGCAGAAATGTGCATCCTGTAGCTCTAACTCCAAAAAGTTCTGGGACACTGTAAAGTCCATGGAGAACAAGAGCACCTCCTCCCAGCTGCCCACTGCACTGAGGCTAGGTAACACGGTCACCACCGATAAATCCATGATAATCGAAAACTTCAACAAGCATTTCTCAACAGCTGGCCATGCCTTCCTCCTGGCTAATCCAACCTTGGCCAACCAAACGAGCTTCAATGCCATACAACACTCCTTCCGTGGCCTCCAACTGCTATTAAATGCTAGTAAAACCAAATGCTTGCTTTTCAACAGTTCGCTGTCTGCACCCGCACGTCCGACCAGCATCACCACCCTGGATGGTACCTACCTAGAATATGTGGACATCTATAAGTACCTAGGTGTCTGGCTAGACTGTAAATTCTCTTTCCAGACTCATATCAAACATCTCCAATCCAAAATCAAATCTAGAGTCTGCTTTCTATTTTGCAACAAAACCTCCTTCACTCACGCCACCAAACTTACCCTAGTAAAACTGACTATCCTACCTATCCTCGACTTCGGCGATGTCATCTACAAAATAGCTTCCAATAGCTTCCAATAGATGCAGTTTATCACAGTGCCATCCGTTTTGCTACTAAAGCACCTTATACCACCCACCACTGCGACCTGTATGCTCTAGTTGGCTGGCCCTCGCTACATATTCGTCGTCAGACCCACTGGCTCCAGGTCATCTACAAGTCCATGCTAGGTAAAGCTCCGCCTTATCTCAGTTCACTGGTCACGATGGCAACACCCACCCGTAGCACGCGCTCCATCAGGTGTATCTCACTGATCATCCCTAAAGCCAACACCTCATTTGGCCGCCTTTCCTTCCAGTTCTCTACTGCCTGTGACTGGAACGCATTGCAAAAATCGCTGAAGTTGGAGACTTTTATTTTCCTCACCAACTTTAAACATCTGCTATCTGAGCAGAGCAACCGATTGCTGCAGCTGTACATAGTCCATCTGTAAATAGCCCACCTAATTTACCTACCTCATCCCCATACTGTTTTTATTTATGTACTTTTCTGCTCTTTTGCACACCAGTTTCTCTACTTGCACATCTTGATCTGATCATTTATCACTCCAGTGTTAATCTGCTAAATTTGAATTATTCGCTCCTATGGCCTATTTATTGCCTACCTTCCCATGCCTTTTGCACACACTGTATATAGACTATTTTATTTCTCTACTGTGTTATTGACTCTATTGTTTACTCCATGTGTAACTCTGTGTTGTTGACTGTTCACACTGCTATGCTTTATCTTGGCCAGGTCGCAGTTGGAAATGAGAACTTGTTCTCAACTGGCCTACCTGGTTAAATAAAGGTCAAATACATTTTTCTTTCTATATCTCTAATGTTCAGACCAGCAGCTGTATGGCAGCAGTGAGCAGTCTAAGATGTTGGACCCCAGTCGTGTGCGCTCCCGCATCCCCCCCAACATGACAAAGCTCTTCATCCCCTCCACCGTCACCAAGTTCCCCCCGGAAATTACCGTCACCCCGCCTACACCCACCCTGCTCTCCCCCAAAGGAAGTATCTCTGAGGAAACCAAGCAGAGACTCAAGGTACTTTCCCGCTTCCTCTCTCTTTCCTCTTCTATCGCTCTATCTATCAATTCCATCAATTGATCGATCTCTGGCCACTTTCTATCTTTTCACCCTGTCTGTTATTTAAACTGTCTTTCAGTCAGTCTAAACCCCTCCTGTTCTTTGTCCCCTGTTCCTGTTCCTGTCCAGAACGTGATCCTGTCCTCCCAGTCGGCGGCCACAGTGAAGGAGACGCTGAGCCAGCCAGCCCTGGAGGTGCAGGAGACCTCCAGCCAGGAGTCCTCTCTGGAGAGTGAATCAGACGATGAGGATGAGGAGGATGATTACATGGACATCTGAGCTACTGACCAGCTGTGCCCCCCCACCCCCTTGTCCCCTTCTCACAGCTACAAGAGTGAACAAACCCAGGCTGCTCATTTGAGCTAGACCTGACTACCGCCAACCCTTCCACCTGGTCTTGAAACAATGGAATGGTACATGTCACTGCAGCTAGTGTCTCTGTGTTGATGCAGTTGGTCTATCTTGTATTGAATGGGAAAAGTCAAACTGTGGATGACTGGGGATGTTTTTAGTTCAACAACAATTTAGCAAAGTGCCATTTTACACTCATCACACCGGTCTCCATAGCCTTTCACATGAAAATGGGAAAGGGTGTAGAATGATGATCAACACTTACTGTAAGTTAAATGGTCAGAATTTGTGGATTGTTGCTATGCAGACAAATTCTTAGCCTTCAATGCAATTGGCATCCTTGGCTGTGATTTATGCATCTTTCATAAGTAATGGGGTCAAAAATTCTGCCTGCTTTTCCTATATTTCAACTGCAGCTACATCCTTGTTGGTGGGATGCAACATCCCACACTGAGGTACTTCAACATGATATGTGCCATGGCAACATACAACTGTTGCCAGCCAACTTTTGTCCATACACATTGATATAAGAACCTAAACTGCAAGAAACCCACATTTGTATGTAACCTGTATTTTCATGGACACTACGATTTACTGAGGACCTTCAGCTTGCAAACCAGGCTTTTATATGGGTCTCCTAACGCCATGTTGAGGAACCTACTTCTCCAAAGTTAAGAACATGTAGCAGATTGGATATGTTTACACTTCCCCACGTGTGATGTCTTTTGTTTGTTCTATTTTTGTACTCCACTGTATTATTTCCAGTCTCGTTTGATTTTTGTCCTTTGTTTCTGTGTGGATGTGTAGCTTGGAGGAGTCTTTACCAGGAAGAGGTCTTGTCACCAGCATTGCTCAGGATAATAGACAGAGAGATGTTTTGGATTAGCCTGAGTTAGCTTTTGTACATCACACTTAAAACATCTTTTCCAATGAGGCAACTCTTATAGGGTTTGGGTGTTTTTATTTAGCATTGGGGTCAAGTACATCTCCATTCTAGTCAATTTAGGAAACAAATTCAATTTAACTTAATCAGTTGTGCTTCGGTTTATTAACTGAATTCACTGGCATTGTAAGGGAAAATCCCTTCCCGATGGATCAGTTTTGGTAAATAGGTTTAAATTCAAAGTAAACTCGGAACGGGGATAGCTAGTCTGTTGTACAGAAGACAATGTTTTTTACAGATTGTTTTCTATAAAAAGGATATGTACTGTATGTTTGTCAAAAACAATACTTTTTAAAAAGGAAATTATGAATTAATAATTGTAAAGGACACCGCCCAAACAAGTCTTGCTTGACTACCTGTAAATGGATGTTTGTATTTTTTGGTGTAAAATACTGTTTTGTATTTCTACTGCTGAGCGTCTTATGGGAATATAGAATGGCTGAAAGGTGACTTTGGGTTCAAGGCTTTTCTTCTGCTCTTCACCCTTAGCTCAGGCTGGGGAGTTGTTGTTCTCTACATATTGACTTGCCACATTAAAGATGTCACAACAAAAATATATACTTGATACACTCATACCTGGTCTTTGCTCTTTAACTCTTATTTCAATTACTTACATTTTCTGTTTGTTTTCATATTTAGTTTGAACTTCAACCTCTGGCAGCTGTAATGGTTATGTATTGGTTGCAAAAGCTGTATGTATACAGTAGTTTAGACCAATTGGCAAGACAACCTCAATGTCATTTAGTTCTACAGACTACAATTCCAGTGAAGTTTGACCTAAACAAAACAACCTGTGGCAAAGTGTCACTCTTTCCACCAACATGTCCCCAGTGTATCAATCATGTTTTCTATCTCCATAATCTCCTCTAGCTGAGACCACCCTGTCTCTGACATTTTAGTCAAAGGGCTCGTACACTTCAGTGTGAAGTCTCTGACACGAGGGAAGTCATTAGCCTTCATTAGCAACTTCCAGAAGTTTCTTATGAAGTGCTGTGAGTTTGTCATTTGCCCCTTTGTCAGGAAAGCTACATTTGAGGTTTGTTTTCTTATGAGGTGGACCAAATGTGTGATCCCCCATCCACTAGGTTGTAGTTTGGAGATCTCTCTTCTCCGAGCCTTGATAGGGCAGAGGGGGTTGGTAAGTGATTTGTTCAGTTTTATCTCTCTGTCAACAGGAAGAAGTTAACTACAGTTGAAGTCGGAAGTTTACATACACCTTAGCCACCTACATTTAAACTCAGTTTTTCACAATTCCTGACATTTAATCCTAGTGAAAATTCCCTGTCTTAGGTCAGTTAGGATCACCATTTTCTTTTAAGAATGTGAAATGTCAGAATAGTAAAGAGAATGCTTTATTTCAGCTTTTATTTCTTTTATCACATTCCCAGTGGGTCAGAAGTTCACATACACTCAATTAGTCATTGGTAGCATTGCCTTTAAATTGATTAACTTGGGTCAAACATATCGGGTAGCTTTCCACAAGCTTCCCACAATAAGGTGTTCCGCAGGGTTTGGATATATATTTGGGGCCCACTGTTGTTGATTTTGTATATCAACAACATTGGGGATCTTATTGAAACAGTGGATGTTAATTTTTATGCAGATGATACTGTTCTTTATTAAAGTGGTAGTAGTTTATATTAAGCCTTTGAAAATTACCAAAGAGCATTTAATATCGTACAACAGAATCTGTATGCTGGTTCTAAATTCGGGTAAAACAAAATGCATGGTATTTTCAAATGCCAGGAATGTTACTAATCATGCCATTGCTACATTGGCTGGACATACTATAGAGCAAGTTAAAGTGTACAAATATTTGGGGGTGTGGGTTGATAAGCTGAGCTTCACTGTGCATGTAGAGAACTTGATAAGGAAGCTCAAGCTGAAAATAGGTGTTTATTACCGGCATAAGGCTTGTTTTTCTTTTGAGGCCAGGAACGCCTCAATGTACAATGTACATTACTGGCGTTTTTACATTTTAGTGATAACATGCAGCCCTCAGGTTCATTACAGTTGGCTGGTCGTCATTGACCTTGAGTAGGTTTAAACACTGGTATACACTGATTTATAAGACCATATTGGGTGAAATGCCATTTTATCTCTGTTCTTTTTTTAGTCAGGTTGGTAAATAAATATGAATTACGGTCCCATTCTCTTATGCTTCTAACAGTACCAATAATTGGAACAGGTCATGGTAGAAATAGTTTTAGTTACTTACAGTGCCTTGCGAAAGTATTCGCCCTTGAACTTTGCGACCTTTTGCCACATTTCAGGCTTCAAACATAAAGATATAAAACTGTATTTTATTGTGAAGAATCAACAAGTGGGACACAATCATGAAGTGGAACGACATTTATTGGATATTTCAAACTTTTTTAACAAATCAAAAACGGAAAAATTG
This sequence comes from Oncorhynchus gorbuscha, assembly GCF_021184085.1. Taxonomy (NCBI): domain Eukaryota; kingdom Metazoa; phylum Chordata; class Actinopteri; order Salmoniformes; family Salmonidae; genus Oncorhynchus; species Oncorhynchus gorbuscha. Next base: position 63,240,777 of record NC_060177.1, read on the forward strand.
GGCGTGCAAAATTATTCAGCCCCTTTACTTTCAGTGCAGCAAACTCTCTCCAGAAGTTCAGTGAGGATCTCTGAATGATCCAATGTTGACCTAAATGACTAATGATGATAAATACAATCCACCTGTGTGTAATCAAGTCTCCGTATAAATGCACCTGCACTGTGATAGTCTCAGAGGTCCGTTAAAAGCGCAGCGCAAGAGGCGTCACTACAGTTCCTGGTTTGAATCCAGGCTGTATCACATCCGGGCGTGATTGGGAGTCCCATAGGGCGACGCACAATAGGTTAAATAAATAAAAAAACGACTCAGAAAAAGGCTGTCGTTTTCCTTGTTGGGTGCTAGAGTACTGAAAACAATATACTTTTAAACAAAATCTCATTCTCTGAGCAATTGTATTAATATAAAATAATATATTTTTTTTAAATTGAGCATGCAATATAGCTCAATTTGTATTATTTATTTTAATATTTTTTGCTCATCTTTATCAATGGTGACAATTATGGTTCGGGCTATAGGTAGGTACAGTTGAAGTCAGAAGTTTACATACACTTAGGTTGGAGTCATAAGGTTGGAGTTTTTCAACAGCTCCACAAATTTCTTGTTAACAAACTATACTCTTGGCAAGTCGGTTAGGACATCTACTTTGTGCATGACACAAGTCATTTATCCTTAGACTGCTGCGCCACTCGTTTCCAATGGTGTTCATGGTTTCCAATGGGGTTCAAGTCCGGAGACAGATGGCCTTTGCAAAAATTTAATTTTTATGGTCAATTAACCATTTCTTTGTGGATTTTGATGTGTGTTTGGGGTTATTGTCTTGCTGGAAGATTCACTTGCGGTCAATTTTCAGCCTCCTGGCAGAGGCAACCATGTTTGAGCTAAAATGTCCTGGTACTTGGTAGAGTTCATGATGTTGTTGACCTTAACAAAGACCCCAGGACCAGTAGAAGCAAAATATCCCCATAACATCAAAGATGCACCACCATATTTTACCATATGAGGTACTTTTCTGCATATACTTCCGTTTTTCAACGTCAAACCCACTACTGGTGTGTGTACGTGGCCAAAAAAAGCGTGTTTTTCATGTAATCTGACCATAGCACCACCTGGAGTTTGATTAACGACATTGGCACTTGGATTGGAACCGGTGCTATGCTCAGATGACATGACAATACAGCTAGTGGTGCCATACACAGTAGTGGTGGGTTTGGCGTTGAAAAACAGAAGCAAAATCTCTTTGAGCAATTGTATTATTATAATATATCATTTACCAAATGTTATGAGCATACAATATATCAAGGGTGACTAATTATGGGCCTGACTATATTATCTACAGTATTCTTCTAAAGAATGCAAATGTAATTCACTAAAACATTGCATTTAAACAAATTCCGAAGTGCCTCACTGACAGTTTTCTTCTGTGCTCAGTGTTTTGCAGAGAAAAAGTGTTGTCACTATGTTAGATCAATTTAATCCTTTCAGAATGCATCCTGTGTTATTGTGCAATCATCTTTAAGATTCACTGATTAAGAACATCATAGTCGTTGTTTATAGCTGAAACAAACTGCACTTGAGATGAAGTTGTCAGCCAACAATCACAAAATGACAAAACTAATAGCCCTGATGTCAGGTTTAACAAAGGTGAGTCTTTCCAGTGTTTGAGGTGATGTACCGGTAGGCTGAATCAGAAGGGATTGGAGCACCACTGACATCAGGTTGTCTTTAGCCAGCGACTGCTACCTATACAAACCCCTCAAAGTAACCAATTAAGGCATCAAAAGGGCATGCTGCATAGTTAATGTGGGCCAAAGGTGTGAGATTTCTCGTCGGCCCACTGCAGGGGCTCTTTATTGGGCTGGAGGATAGTCGTCTGATCCTTGGGCCCGGCTGTGTATTGGCAGCTGTTAACTATTCAGCACAAGGGAATCTGCACAGTTAAAACAAATGGCCAGAGACTGACACCTGGGAGGTAGAGCATCAGTGGTAAAGGTTATCAGTGAGCAGACAGAGTGGCCTGGCCAGTGGCCCCGCCATAGACCGCTCTGAGGACCAATGCTTTGCAGGGAGGTTGGGCCCTAGTAGGCTCATCGGACTTGGAGAACAGTCAAGAAACATTAGCTCTATTGACACAAACTTGGTGAGTGAGCAGAGTCACTTTAATAACTCTACCTACATGTACATATTACCTCAACTAACCGGTGCCCCCGCACATTGACTCTATTCCGGTACCCCCTGTATATAGCCTCGCTATTGTTATGCTCTTTAATTCTTTACTTTACATTTTTTTAATTGTAGGTGTTTTTCTTAGCTGCATTGTTGTTTAAGGGCCTGTGAGTAAGCATTTAACTGCAAGGTCTACCTACACCTGTTGTGACAAATAAAATTTGATTTGAGTTCATTTTTATATACTGTAAATGACTGTTTGCCTTCTCTGAATCTCTATCCCATGTCTGTTATGGCAATGGTATTACTTTCTACAACTTTGTTACATCCAGTGTAGAGATCATGTTAGGGATGGTCTTTATTCCTCTTTTCATACGTTATGTTGAGAATCAAGGGAATATTTATGTTGTTTGACATATTTTGTCAGATCTACAACCCAGTGCTTCAGTGTTGACTCATTAAAAACATTCAAAGAGATTGAATAACAACTATTTGGGTCACTTCACTGTGATTATAGTTGGCTACACTAGTTCTTAACTCAGTCATTGTCTTCAAGGCCACAATTCCCCTGATGTGTTACCCACGTCTAAATATAGCAAACAGCAGCATCTGTAAAATATAACAGTAGACCCTCACCTGCCACCCTGACTGGCCTGTATCCTCTGCCACGGACAACAGCCTGGCTATCACACCTGGCTATCACCTCCATCTTCACTGCGTAATGGGATTGACACCGCCACCACTGAAATGTACACCTCAGCTCTGAAAGTGACATGCTCACATTAGACTTCCCTGTAAGCCTTTAAACCATGATTACCTAAAATATTCCACGTCAAAATCGGTCCCTTCTCCATTTCCTGAAATAGACACACTCTTGTAATCACACAAAGAGCTGAGCCATCCTTGTTTTGAATTCTCATGACACAGCTCTGAGAGGACTGATGCTGGGTGACTGGTAGGAAGCCCCTGCTGGAAAGCTCTCGCCAGGGAGACGGCACAAGAGGCCCTGCGAATATGCATTTGTCCTCAGAAGTGCAAAGTGAGGAGAGCAACATTGAACATGTGATTAATAACTCCTCAGCAACAATTGGTTTCACATATAAGGAGACTGAAACCACATCACACTTCCTAAAGCTCAGAGTGATACTAGCAAGCTGGCCCTCTATGCAGGGGGATTGGTGGAACCAGTTATGCATGTGACATCTGTCTTTTCCCCCTCCAAAATAGCCTTTTAGAGTCAACGTGAGGACCTGTGCTGTGAAAATCCAATGCTGGTCTCTCTGAGTGGTTCTGTTGGAGTAATGGGAGAAATATACATTGACTCAACTTAAGCTCTTTAAAATAGCCAGTCAATATTCTCACAGCCCAGGCTTTCTAGTTGTAAACCTCTCCTGTGGCCTGTTTAACTGCTATTCCTTAGAGGGATGTTTCTCTAGTTGCCTGGTTTAATACAGCCATTTCCAAAGGGCTAACTTTATGGACCTTTTAAGGTATCAAGATCAATTTAGAATTATTCTAGTATTTCTCACAAATGGGGTTCCATACTTTCAGTATGGTCTCCCGCATGATAACTTAGGCTTCAGTAGAGGATGCTGAGGGAGGACGGCTCATAATAATGGCTGGAACGGAGTAAATGGAATGGCATCAAACACAAACTGTGTTTGATGAATTTGATACCATTCCACTGATTCTGTTCCAGCCATTACCACGAGCCCGTCCTCCCCAATTAAGGTGCCACCAACCTCCTGTGATAGGCTTATACAGATTCACAGACGCAAATTACAAAGACAATTGGGCTCACAATAATACTATGGAAACTTGGACCATACAATACTACCCCTGGAGGAACTGTATGCAATATGCCCACATAAGCATACAATGAGAGACTGACTAATTGTATAGGGACTGTATGAAAACTGCTTGGTTTTGTAGAACAAAGCTGAGTAAGACATGTTTGTAGATCTATTGAGGGTATTTGAGGAACTTTAAGTGCCAGAGGAAGTGGAGATGAGGAGGAACTCTGCTGAAGTGCTGCGAATGGTTCTCTGTTTAGCATTTGTTTAGCCTGTGGTAACAGAGGCAAATACAGGTGAATGCAGGACACATAGCCAATGGACGCTTGCGGATTTGCCTGGAAGATGGCGAGTGTGGGAGGGAGGGCTCCTTTGGAATGGAGGGGAGGTTGTGCCCAGCCTTCCTTCTGTCTCTGCCTCTGTCTCTTTCAAGCTGTGGTGCCTTGGCCCTGTGGTGCTAACTGACTGTTAATTGTCGGCCCATACAGTGCCTCTCCGCATGGAGAAACTGTGGCCTACAAGGGAAACTGCCCTAATGAGATTATCTATCGGAGCATTGTCCTGTCTAGACAGATCAATACACAACCCCGGGGCACTGCCCCCAGCCCCAACACCCAACCTGGCTCACCCCCAGGTAAGACTCACCTGCAGAAAGACACCGGTATTATTGTAAGTTATTACACCATTATAGGTTTATTGGTCCCTCACACACTCCTCACTTTCTCAGATGGAGAATGAGACATGGCAGAGACCCTGTTTGGGCAAGATTAAGTCATTGTTTCAACCAATAGTGCAAATGATATACATATGACACGTGTATATTTTACAGTTATGTTATAACTGTGTTGGAAGAGTGACTCAAGATGGGATAGCATGTCTTACATTTTATTGTCAGAAGCACACAAGTTCAAAGTGAACAAGTTCATTCAACAGACTATTTTGGTAATCATAAAAAAAGGAATTAAAGCTACATTCAGCAATAGTTACTGCCGTTCAATGGTAATTTCAATCAATGATATATACCCATTAATTTTGGAAGAATATAACTGTCTTACCCCATCAAAACCCAAAATACAAGGTTACTCCATTGTTTGTAAACAATGTCTCTGTTAACAAGCAATATATAGCTTCAAATATGTTCAAAACTATCATGTTGATCTCATGAACTGTCACTCCATAGCTCCATCTATGAATTTGAGAATGGTTACATTTCTCCAGCCCCTTCCCTCAGCATTATAGTAAACAAAGTGTCTGGGCTGGCGTTTGGCAAAAACATGAATTAAGGAATGTGACACGGGTTGCAAAGGGAGGGTATATATATATAGTCCTGGAAACTTTCGAAGTTTACCAGTAAACTACCATTTTGGTATCTTTCAAGGATTTTTATGTCCTTTTTATGTTTTGGGCAGCTCCTGAGTGGCGCAGCAGTCTAAGGCACAGTATCTCAGTGCAAGAGGCATCACTACAGACCCTCGTTCGATCCCGGGCTGTATCACAACTGGCCATGATCAGGAGTCCCATAGGGCGGCGTACAATTGGCTCAGCATCGTCCGGGTTCGGGGAGGGTCTGGCCGGGGTAGGCCATTATTGTAAAATAAGAATTTGTTCTTAACTGACTTGCCTAGTTAAATAAAGGTAAAAAAATTAAAAATAAATCGTGCACATAAAATTTCAATAATGCACAAAATAATATTTGTTGATTAGATGCTTTTTTAATAATAAGGTTATTTTCTCTTGAACCATATGCTCTATCTACTAGAAACTGATGGACAATATGGACACAGTTACAAAAAGGAATACTATATATGGATACATTTTTTTTTAAGTTTGAAAAGTTATTCAATTATAAACTAGCAAAGTTACGTTAGATTGCCATAGATTTTCTGTTTAATACCAAAATTACTGAAGTAATTATTGTTATTATTGGTAATTGTGGAAAATCAGGAGCTTTGCAACCCTAATTGTATCAGTAGCTTTGCAACACCGATTCAAATGTTATATTTTGTGAGGGTTGATCTCACTTCCCTGAACTTGTATTAACTGTGTCAAATGAATTATAATGGCTATTTTATCACATTGCATGAGGACACTAAATGGACTTTCTGTGTGTGATTACGTCTGTGTGAATGATATTTACACAGATTTTGGTGCCGCTGCAGGCCCCGATCTCCAGTGGGGAAGCCTGTCCATATTTGTTTAAAAGTCTCTTAGCAGTTAATAAAGATGCATTTCCTCCGTCCCCCTTCCTGTGGAGACGGTATCAAGGCCCTGTTAAGTCTCTTTGATTTCCACAACCCTCCAATCACAGTGGGACATTGACTCATCATTGTGCCACTTCAAAGCCTGGGAATGGCTCTCTCTCCTGGCCACTCCCACCCCTGGGATCTCCTTAAAAGTCAGGGACACCATGTCCTCCAGTTGAACAGTTCTAGAGTGCCCGAAGTGATTGCTGTTAGAACACTATTGGACCTACCACCCCTCAATTTATGCTTCCGGCACCAGTGGAATATACTGAAAGCCCAAGACAGATGTGCAGCACCAAGGAGGGACTGTGAACTACTTTGGATATCACTGAACCAGTTTACTGATACCTTATATTTTTGGCGCACCTCTTCTTGTTGCACCAACTCGTCTAAAGAATGCAGTCCATCAGAGGTGAGTGTTGGTCCTGAAGCTCTTTTTTTTGTCATCAAACCTCCCTTGGACTCCCAATGGACATCACACATTCAAGTCATAAGCTCTCATTGCCTATATCAATAGTTCGGGTTGTATTCTTAGTCTACTCTGTGTATATGAAATGCTCCTCTTTATCCCGGCCTATTCAGTTCTCATCCTGATCAGCTAGTCATCCATCAGTTTTGGTTTATGGCTGTGTCTTAATGATGGTTTCCACATCTACATCTTAGACATGAAGTCCAACTTTATTGCTCCACCCTCCTCCTCTATTCCCGGTGGTCCCGACGCCTATCACCAAGGCAACATCAGGATGACTCTGGAGGACCCAGAACTCTGGAAGTCTTTCCATGAAATTGGAACAGAGATGATTATCACTAAACCGGGCAGGTAAGATAACCACAGCTTCCAATTCTATCTGCCATGATCAATTACAATGTACTTGATCGAAATTGCTTCAAGAAGTAGTATTTTTTTGTGTGGACTGTCATGATAATGATTATCCTTGTATTTTACAGGAGAATGTTTCCACACTGTAAAATCAACCTTTCTGGGCTGATGCCTTGTTCCAAGTACATCTTGCTGGTTGACATGGTTCCTGTGGATGGTTTCAGGTATAAGGTAAGAACCTTTAGCATGTTTTCACTTTAATACATATCCATTGTCTTTCATGAGCAAAATCATTGAAATCATGGAGAATTTTACATTTAGAAATGACACAACCCCGGCTTGTAAAAAACAATCTTGACATTAGCGATAGCTTTTCTCCAATGGCCTCCAGACGAGATCCAGCTCCACTCCAGCCTCTACTCATCACCCCTCTGACATTGGACAAGCCAAACTATCACTCTCTCTTTTAGCCTCCTTAAAGTTAGGCAGGGATCCTCTGAAAATCACCTCACCCTCCTTGTATGACAGATAAACAAAGTTTGTTTTTACTCAATTTCTTGGTCTCCTTCCAGTGGAATAAAGAGAAATGGGAAGTGGCTGGAAAAGCAGAGCCACAGCCCCCTTGCCGGACGTACCTGCATCCAGACTCTCCAGCCCCTGGGAGCCACTGGATGAAACAGACCGTGTCCTTCCTCAAGCTCAAGCTTACCAACAACACCCTAGACCAACATGGCCATGTAAGAAGGCATTGTCAAGCTCTGTAATAATAGATATAGACTTCTTCTATGAGCATTGGCAAATGACTTAACTTTGATATTAAGCGTTGTCATTGTTCCAGTGACTAAACTAACTGTGCATCTCGATCAGATCATTTTGCACTCCATGCATCGCTACCACCCGCGCTTCCACATTGTCCAGGCAGATGACATGTACAGTGTACGCTGGAGTGTATTCCAGACCTTTACCTTCCCCGAGACCTCCTTCACCTCCGTCACTGCTTACCAGAACACTAAGGTCAGTCTCACTGCAGTCACTGGCAGAGCAGGGCACTACCCTTTATTTCCCCAAGCAAGCATCTGGTAACAAGGCACTAGTTGTTTAAAGCAACTCTTTCTCCCCTAGATAACCAAGCTGAAAATCGACCACAACCCATTTGCGAAAGGCTTTAGAGACGAAGGAACTAATACGAAAAGGTAGAATAGTTACTATAACTATTGTTCTATTATATGCTTGTCTTGAATATAAGTTCACTAATGATCGGCCCTATTATCTTTCCCGCTGCAGGCGCGCTAACAGAAACCCAGCCTGCCCAGAGAATAAAGCAAAGAAAATGGATTGTCTAAGCAGAGAGTCAGATGAGGACAGTCCTCCTGGTATTGGATTTCACCACTTGGTGACCGAATTACTCATCCCTTCATGTAGAAATAGTTCTTCCCTGAGCTTAGTGGGTCTGATGTCATGTGTGTTTTTCAGACTTCCCCAGGTCATCATTTGAAGGATACGAAGGAGAGCAAGCAGAACTCCCCAAAACCAAAGAGGAGGAAGTGGTGAAAGAGGAACGCTACTCCCCCTGGGGGCCTGAGAGGGAGCATGGCCACCACGTCCGGACAGATTCACCCCCTGGACCTGACGCCAGAGAAATGTACAATGCAGAGCAGCTAGTACCAGCCCCAGCTTCATACCAGCCTTACAGGTAGGCACCACAGCATGCTATCTGTCATGTTCATTCTGCTGTATATCTCACTGCTACATTGTCATCAAAGCAGATAACACTGACAACCACCCTGCCTTCTCTTCTGTCCTCAGGTTCCATGAATACGGGAAGTCTCCATCTCCCTCCTCCAGCGTAGGCAGCAGCAACGGGGGTTCTGGACGCGCCAGCTTTGAGTCCAGAGTCTCTGATGTAGCCACAGTCCCAGAGCATGAGGCCTCCAAGCCCTCTACCCATGAGATCGGACCATCTTCCTGTGGCACCCAGCCCTCTGCAGGACATCACCAGGACTACACAGGGGTGCTCAACATGGCCCAGGCAGGCAAGCCAGGGGTCCTCAGCCACCACATTTACACCCCTTACAGCACCGAGCAGACCCTGGGCCAGTGGAGCGGCCCCAGCCCCGTCCAGTACCCTCCCCCTCACCACCTGCCCTCTGACTACAGTACCCCGGCTGTGCACCACGGATATCACCATGGCAATGTGGCTGAGTGGAGCCAGTACCCACTCTTCTCTTACTCGTGCTGGTGAAAGCATCTCCTCAGTTTCTCCCAAAAGAGAAGGACTGCAGTCTCATAAGTGACTCAGCGAGACCTCATAAATGCTACTATGCCGTCATACCTGTGTTTCTTCTGTCCCAAGTCCAACACCACACCCTGACTGCTTATCCAGAGCTCACGGCCATACTACAGTATGCTGGGGCTGAAAGAGAAGGACCTGGGTCAGGAGAAATGCCAACCAGCAGAGAGAATAACGGAGTGGAACAGAGACAATATACTTCAGAATGACTTACCAGAGTAGTGGTGTGGACTGGTTTGATATCACAACTGTCTTTAGGCCTAAGGCCTGAAAAATGTATGCGTTCCTCCCAGTGAAATGTATGTTTATTGCTGAATTGTCTATTTATTTCGTGTTTGGATTTAGTTTCTCCCTGGTAAATATTTTTGTAAAAAATAAAAACATTTTGTGTGTAATAAATTGCTTTACTGATATGTTAATATCATCTGTATGGAATTAAAAAAAGGTTCTAACTGTTTTTCACTGTTTTCTTCAAAGCTAATGAAGCATTAATTTCTTGGGAGCCTGGTGCATTATAGTGCATGACAATACAGCAGTCAACGCAACTTTTAAAGGCATTTTCCTTAACGTTTGTGGAGATCACATTAATGGTAAACTCTGCGCAGGTCGGCTCAAGCATAAATTACCTTTAAAAAAAAGTATATCATAGCGCTTTCTCCCTCTGAACGAGCCTTGAACTGAATTTGGGCCTTGATCAATCGCCCCTCTTGGGATATCAGGACTTTCCACTGGCTGTTTTCTATGAGTTCAGTTCTCTCAGATTTGATTATTGATGTCAGATTTTGAGGTCAAAATAGATGACCTAATGCAAGTCCAGGTTGATAGGATATAGAATTAAAGATGGTAAACTGTTATCCACACTCCATAACCTTGTTCATCTGTGTCTTTGCACTTTTGAAAATCACATAGCAACACTTCCTACTTTGGTGTTTGTATTTTACCTTTGTTGACCTAACGAGGACCACACTCCGGTTTCCTTTGGCTCAGCATGCATTAAAGACCCTGCACTATTGTGCCTCTGGCCAGGGGAGTGACTTCACCTGCTGAGATTTACCCACTTGCGTAATAAAACATGCCACGGTCATCTTTCTCCCTCTGAACGAGCGTTAAGAGCATGAAAATTGGGGGCAGTTGGCTTCCTTTCACAGTAGCAAGCACAGAGCAGCCTGATGGCCCTTTTTCACGGATGTCAGCTGCTAATGACTGCCGTAAAGCCCGGGAGGGAGGGTGGGAGTCGTCCTCCAGGGGACAATGCTGCCAAGGGCTTTTACTCAGCTCAATTCATTAGTAGGCTCTTTGTGACATTAGTGAGGAAAATCTTTGGCTCCCTTTCTCCCGCCCTCCTCTCCTGATGAACTCACTCTACCCAGCTGATACATGATGCGCACGTTGTTAACCCTATCTGACAGTGTTGGTGTCAGAAGAATAGAGGACGTTCTGTATAAAGGTCCCAATTTAACCTTAGAATTGATCTCAGTGAGTCATGTCACAGTAAAGTCATCCCAGTCATTACTGATTATTTGATGTGGCGGAAATGTAGTGGCAGAGAAGATCACTGTAATGAAATTAAAATATCCTGGACAGTCATAGATCGCTGGGGCCCCAGCTATCGAATGAGATCCAATCCAAGTGAGAGCACTTTGGAGTGAATTGCAACATTATTTGATCTATTCTCTGGTCTAGTAGAGATATGCCAGGAGCATATTCCATTCCCCATCCTTTATTCTAGGAGGAGATGCTGAGTCAGCAGACTGTTGGTACTTGAGGGTGGGAAATGGTTTGGGCTATGGCTGACAGGAGAATACAGGAAGAATATATTTTTTAAAAGTTTAACTCCCCCAATATCCTGTTTGTGTTTTTTTTGTCAGGACAGGGCAGTACCACAGACATAAGTACAGGTATGTACCGCTACTGGAATTAAAAACTAATACTGATTTAAGAACACCTCTTCAATATACTAAATTGATTTAACATGATGAAAATTAACTTGGAAGTCAAAACACACAATGTTTTAGGTTCAATTACCAGAGTTCAAAGTGACCCAGTGTTGCATAACTGTGACCCAAATCACCACAAAGAATTACTCCCCCAATGTTCTCATTTTACAAATAATATTAGAATAGCAAGTAACATCTGTGATGTTAAAGAACTGATAGGGCATTTGTCTTATTGGACTATAATCTAAATACTGTGCCCATTTCTACAGCCAAACAGATATCAATGAACGGTCATACAGAACACATGCTGTATAGTCGACTGAGATAATCAGAAGACAGGCTGATGTTAGTGCTGATAGATAGTTTACATCCATGCATGCTCCTCAACATGACCTAACTGGGTGGAGGAGTGTGATGTTCTGGGGGTTGGACTTAGGCCCGGCCCACTTCCTCCCCTGACAGATGTCAAATGGTCAGCAGGACCCTTTTCAAGTGCAGAGCTGCCTCCCCAGGTCTGTCCCAACCTTCCTTTTTCATCACCAGCAGTAGGACAGGACAGAGCTCAGAGCACAAACACTTATCTTATGTAACAACCCCCAAGACACTCACGTCCAACATTCCACTCTGCATAAACTGTTCAAGATAGCACCACCCAGGAAATGTCAGCATTTTAATAGCTCTAATAATGGACAAGCAAAGAGCTCTAAATCGACCTTAACTCTAAAGTGTTTAAAGGCCTCAGCTCTCTCTGACAATGCCAAATACGTGACATATGTCTTCATTATTCCCCAGGTGGTCAGTGGTGTCAAAATGAATAGATTGCTGTTTATGGACACCATGAAAACGTAGCAGTTTGTGCGAGCTGAGCTGGATGTCCAAAACAAGAAGACACATCAGCAGACCAAAACGACACACCAGGGACTGGCATGACAGTGTGAAATAAAGAGGGGGGGGGGGGCTGACTGGGGGATGATGGGGGTTTGCAGATGAAACAGCCTTGGAGAAGAAAGCAGCAGTCAAGCTTCATAAAGTCAATGGGCTATAGGACCAAATGGAGAGGAACTAGCTGAGACTGGGAGGGATGAAGGATATAGGCAACAACCACCTTGAGAGGACAGACAACCACTCAGGCCTGGTCAATACCATGTAAATCTCAGTATATAGAGGAATTCCTTTGGACATAAAGGAAATTGCAAATAAATAAATGATTACTACATGAATTAGTAGTAATTATTCACTAAATCACTCTCAACAATTATTTGCTGCTCTATAAAAAGTCACATATATAGGCAAACGGTTGTCTTGGGGTTTAGAATATGATCTTGTTTTTATTACGGAGATGCAGGGTAAAATATTCTGGATGATTTCATGTGTACCAACTGTAGTATAATCACATGTTTACTACATCTTTATTCAAATCCACTGTCAACAATTAGTGACTTCTTTCCTCAACAACAATTTGATAAACTGTGATAGGAGAGGCACATTATTAAAGGCCCATTTCTAACCAAACAGGAAAGCCTGTCTTAAGTGTAACAGAGAAAACAAGGCACAGTGTGGAAATAAGACAAATTAATCATTATTCATTTTAAGTTCATGATGAGTAAATGCCATTCTCATGATATCATAGTAATAACCAGTGGTTATAAGGGCCAATATTGGAACATAAACCATGAATCCGGCTCAACAGAACTAGACAAACAGTTTCGGTTTCCAAGCTGGCAAATTAATGGCCTGTTTCCTTCACAAGTGCAACATTAAACAAGTGAAATATTATATATCTAATGATATTGTAAAAGCAAAGGTTATTATTTGGTCTAAAATGTCAAACTAAATATGAGATTATAGATTTTGTTAACCGCGATCATTTGAGTATTCCTCCTCATAAAATTATTGCATAGTCAATGAATATCCCTCTGTGCCTCATTTGAACTGGTTGTAATGTTAAGTTGAAGAGCTGTGAAACATTTGTATGATTTTGTGGAGGAAGTGTTCCAAAGAAAGGCCATTTCTTTCTTCTCCTCTTTGTATAAAGTAAAGGGAGAACAGCAGTGATAGACCAAAGTGGTAAAGTCAACTTAATCTGTCAATCTGGCAGACACACACGCAGAAACGTCTTCAGGTCAAAGTGAGGGCAAGCTGCAAAGACGGGAGAAGGCCTACAGAAGTACAGATGTTGGAGCAACAACACAAGAGAAAGAGGCAAAAGGTTTTGGTTAACACTTTGGTTCAGAGGCACTCAGCGTGGTCAACATGCAGGGAGAGACTACCCTCCCATCACCACTGTATCAAACAAGCTAGGGAAATACCACAAGGATTCATTCAGCCTTGCATGCAAAATAAAAGATTGAGCAAATAACAGATTCCCCTCAGATTCAGTTCAATGCCACCTCTGAACACCGCTCTAGTCTCCTCCTCCACAGTCAGTACCACGTCAGTCAGTCAGTCCTCAGAGTTGTCCAAATCCACCTCCTCCCAGGATGCCTTGGTGCGCTGCTCCCAGTTCTTGGCTTGATCAATCACAGCACGGGAGAGGAGCACCACGCAGGCTGCCAGGCCGGAGATACGGTCCTCAAATGCTGTCCCACTCTCCCAGAGGTCTGCCTCTGTGTTATACACATGCACGTATTTCATACGGTTGCTCTTGTCATGAGAGCGCCCACCTAGTATGTAGATGAGGCTGCCGAGTACTGCCACACCAGGCTCCCCATGACCAGCTGGTAGAGGAGTCATCACAGACCAAGAGTTATCTGCTGGGCTGTAGCATGCCACCTGGATAAGAGACCAGTAACTTAGTACATTACTTTACATCTCACACCTCAAGCCTTTGTTGCATTACAAATTGTTGCTCAGTCACTTTGAATACCATTGGTAAGTGGAGGTACGGTACCTGGAGAACATCTCGGCGGTACCCGCGCTCATCATTGCTGCCACCAATGACATAGACCCGTCCATTGACAGCAGCCATACCATGCCATGCCCGCTCCACCGGCCCCTCTGCACACTCTGCCCACTGGTTGTGCTGGGGGTCATAACAGTATGTCTCTCTCAGGTACGCCATTCCCCGCCGCCCACAAGTGACGTACATCTTGCCATCCAAGACTGCTCCGGCGTGTGCATACACCTAGAGGGAAGACTAGACTAGTATTCAGGCATAGGATCGGCACAACATTAAAAAAAGAAGAACAAAGGGCCACGGAATATCAAGAATAGCTCATTCAGGGAGGAAATCCATATTTATTTGATTAATCTCACAAATTGTGAATTGGTCCTATTTGTTGTTTATCTCAAGGGAAGGTTCCTCATAAATCCCCTTCTCCCTCCATACTTTGATACACTGACAAATAGATATCAGTGAATATCTAGCACCCTCTTATGGACAATGTGAGTGCATACTTAGAGGTTTTGCCCTTCATGACGTGATCGTACCTCTCTCTTGAGGGCTGCCACATATTCCCAGGTGTTGGTGTGTGGGTCGTAGCGTTCTACACACTCCAGTTCATTGCTGTAGTCGCGCCCCCCAATAGCGTAGATGTGTCCGTCCAGCACACACACACAGTGGTCTGCATGCTGCTGCTGCAGGGGCTTGATGGAGCACCAGATGTTGTGGCGAGGGTCATATCTAAGAGGAGGAGACTGAATGCTTGAGATCAAATATCACGTCTTTTCATTAATTCATGTCAAATGTCAAAAAGAGGACATGCTAATTAATGTCAAAAAGGGGAATGCTAATTAATTGGCAATTAGTAATATTTTGAACATGCATTTTTGTGATATTTGTCATGCAAAATTATTGCAAAGTTTCAACTGCAGTGATTTAAATCCAAAGAAAAACAAGACTTCTGACTGTTCCAAGGACAAATTAAGTCAGCAGTAAACAGCAAATTAGAGTTCAAATTCAATTACATGGGAACTCAACACAGAACAACTTATCAGTCAGATGGCATTTTGAGCTGACACCTGTCTGTTGTTATGCATGTAGCCTACTCTTTTATAATAGGAATGCATATTTTTATTTAACTAGACAGGTCAGTTAAGAACAAATTCTTATTTACAATGATGGCCTTGGGTTAACTGCCTTGTTCAGGGGAAGAATGACAGACTTTTACCTTGTCAGCTTGGGGATTCAATCTAGCAACCTTCAGTTACTGGCCCAACACTCTAACCACTAGGCTACCTGCCGCCCCAATACTGCCCTACCAAGCAAAAAGGCAGTAACTGCTAATTTGGTTGAAATTGAGTTAGTCATTTTTGCTACTTTACATACATGCTTAATCATGTGGACAAGTATCCTGCCTCTATTGTATTGTGTTTTGGAGAAAATGGGGGTCATTTTAGCAGTAAAGTTACTGTGAAACTAAGGTAAATTAAAGCATTTTTCTCCACGCTATGAGCAGTTACTGCCTTTTTGCTAAGTAGGGTAGAATACAGTTTTACTTCTATACAGTGGCTTCTTTCATTGTTAGACACTGCATTCTGCTCTGTATGGTAGATAGTTAAGAGAATCACACAGTAGATCATGACAGCAGACCTAATGATCAGATCGATACTCTGTTAGAGTGGATCTGCCTATGCTATTGTGTCTCACCTCCAGCAGCGAGTCTCTGCACGAAAGCCACTGGTGTTCTTGTCTCCCCCAATCAGATAGACAAAGTTGTTCAGCACAGCGATACCTTGGTTGGACATGCGGGGGGCTTGAGCAGCCGTGAGTGTCCTCCACTCACCCCAGCTAGGGTGATAGACCTGGAACAATTCTTCGCTCTCAGTCAGTGAGCCAGAGGAGAACATACCTCCGAAGCCAAGGATGCAGTTGAAGTTGGAACGGGGCTGGGTGAGGGGGCCCTGCATGATGGGCTGCCAAAGCTCCTGCTCGTGGTAACGCAGTGCAGCTGCCACAAAGTCCTTCAGTGGACACTGATTCAGCCGCCCAAACAGTCTCTGCAACACCTGTTTGTCCATGAGGCAGAAACGCACTGCCTCGAGCATCCTCAGATTGTCCTGGGGGAGGGGGAGAATGAGTAATGGTGCAGAACAGTCTGTTCCACACATCCCTACACAAAGGCCCATCTGAGTTAATTCATCTCTGATATCATGGTGCTATTCACCAGCCATGTATCTATACAAGCCTGGTGGTCAAACGTGAAACAGCTTTCAAAGTTATTGGATTTTCATGTAGTACAAAATGGCCAGCAGAGGGCATGCATTCTTTCACTGCTTCTGATATACGGCAGTACCATGGGCAAACAGCCTCAAATGTCTCAAAGCGAGTGGCTGACTAACCGGCTGGCCTTACCTGGAGGGACACCTGGTCTGTCTCCACCTGCTCTGGGCTGTAGTGGTAGTGCAAAGCTGCCTCGTACACCTCGTTCTCTGAGCTGACCTCCAGCTCATCACTGCTCAGCACACTGAGGACCTTCTCTGGGGGAAGCTGGCGGTACACCTCTGTGCGAGAGAACGTCTGAATGTTCCTCAGGATGTAGGAGTGCACCTTGGCCCCCAGCTGCTGCAGTCCATACACATCAGCCAGCTTGTCAACTTCCAAGATGTTGCTGTCATCCAGCCAGGAAAAGAGGAAGTCACAGCAAAAGCCAATAACCTCCTCAATCTACAAAATATTAAATCCAAATGTCACCGGGGGATACAGCCCAAGACATATGACTTTGATCAAAAGGACACACAAAAAAAGAACATACCTGTACAAGAGTGGCAGCAACCAGGACTTCCTGCACGTTGTCCAGGTCTAGCTCAAGCTCGGATGTGTAGATGAAGTCCAGAAGTTTGGTCATGGCAGTGTAGGTCACCCCATGCACTGGAATCTCTGTCAGCTGTGTCTCTCTGAGACCTCCAGCAAACATCCCTCTGGAGAAAACACAGGAGGGTTAGGGGAGAAATAGCCTCTCCCCAAAGCGAGAACTGCCTAAAGTCTTGCAGATGGAAAGTAGTGTCAGGCAGACAGGCCTACCTGAAGTAGTCACATGCGGCAGCCAGGAGGATACGATGGGCTTGGATGGGCTTGCCCTCCACCATGAGTACTACGTCAAACAGGATGCCACCCTGCCTCAAGCCAAACAGCCCATCCAACAGGCTGCGGGAATGGGCACAACTTCGATATGTCTGGCGGCCACATTGGCCAGATGAACTGGTGGGGCTCCCCATTTGGTTCAGCTCCCCATCATCGGCCATTGCTGATTATTCCTTGTCTCACATTAGGCACACTAGTACTAGCTAATACTCACTCTTCCCATGATGTTTCACATGCTGATGTGGTTGGGTGAGATGAAACATGAAAGGGAAAAATAAACACGATCATGTAGCTACAGTTGATATAACTAGCTAGCTAACACCCCATGCACACATCATCATGCTAGATACTTCTTCCATTTATAATCATATCTGAAGATCTAGCAAGACGAAAGTAAATCACGAACTACACTGGTAATAGTAGTGTGACAGACCACCAGGTTAATAGCTAGTTATCTAGCTAGTGAATAACAGAATTGACTTCTTATATGACTAGCTATATTGAATTCCTATGATATTCCTATCCGATACCCATCACTAGCATAAACAGACATCACGTGACAAATGGTACAGCTACCCAAAGATGGTCTAGTTATATACTGTATACTACCTAGCTAGTTCATGAGTCATTATTACACAAGCACGCTGTGTAGCAGAACTCTCAAAAAACAGACGTTTCGACCGTAGCAGCAAGCTAAGTTAGCTAGCTAACATTAACACAGCTCTGCGATATCATTCTTCTGCAATTGCAAGTCGGTTGAAAAATAGTTAAGTTGTTTTCACTTTCGATTAGTTGAAACTAAAGCAATATTACCATTTGAACAATGTGGTTAAATAATTAGGGGAAAAATAAAATAAAAAATACCTAGCTAGCCAGCCGTGTTTACTGTTTCTTTCAGTTATTCATGCGCCCATTTCGTGTGAGGTCATTTCCGTCTAAAATATTATTTCTTCGCGCACTAATGTCAGTGGATGATAAAGCATGACTATCTGAAATGTTTGTTTTACAAAAATAATGCATAGCGTACCTATTGTGCTGGATTTCACAGTGATTCGTGCTAATGTTGTGAAAGAAACTGAGGGGAGACTGTCACCTGTGCACTATACAGAGTATTATGTAATGTGAGTAGGCTTGTCTGAAATGTAAATTAAGCGACACAATATGTGATTGTCTCACTGAGATATAAAAGAACGGATAGCCTACAGGAAATATACTTCTTGTATGTGGCAGATGCGGAATAAATGTGATGTATGCCGATTAGTTGATTTACCAGAAGAGGACGCTCTTTCCTCAAACAAATGTCCTCTCTATCAACCCTGTGTTTATGTCAATGGGTGTTTTCGAGCATTAAGCTTAGACAAAAATTGTCAGTGAAGTCAGTCAAGGGAGCTGCATCTGTGACTGCCGAAAGTGGGACACTAGTGATTTTCCAACAGCAAACCTCAAATCAGCACGGCAGTGTCAACCTTGTTGATAAAAGTGCTTCTTTATAAATGTCGACAAACTTTTCTATCACCCCACACCACACACTCACAAACTTAAAACTATGTGTGTACAATTTATTGGTTAGAGATTATTTGTATACCTTGTAGCTTCAGAATCCGGGCAAAGTTTGTTCCTGTTTCAGTCACGTTTTTGGCCAAGTTCACATGCTTCAAACAAAAACCAACTGCTCATTTTGAATGGATCTTTTTTTCTACCCATTTACTGGAGAATTTCCACAGAAATGTTCACAGAATGACATGCTTTTTATGATCACATGATGGAAGTCTGTTGGAGTGAACTCGTGTTTTTGTTACAAATGTAATTTAAAGAAAGAGAAAAACTGACATTTAGCTAGACCATTTCCAAAGAAAGAACCTGTTGCTTACAGCAAATATGGTGGTACAGTTATTGTGGACTGTAATCAACCTGGCAACTTTGTATGGCAAATTATATTCACATCCATGATTACTGTGTTATGAATACCAATGTTCCCAGCTGCCTCCATTGGATTCAAGACAGAAGTTGCCATTTCTATTTCACATCCAGAGTCCAGACTATATCCCTTGAGATCTCATCAAGTTCCCAGAGCTAAATCTATATATATGTCACATCCTCAATGTCTCATGAAAGATATGCTCTGTAATCTCCATTTTACTGATCAATGTAACTGGAGAGAGATTTATTTATGTTTTATTCAAATGGTCAGTCAGTGGTCATGGTCAGTCAATGCAATGTTTATAATGATAATGATTAACAATATTGCCTATACACAATCTGAATTCATAAGTGCAATATCAATACTGCATGTATTAGTCATAGTGTATGTTGGATCACAAATGTAAATAAATACTTTTAATTTCAGAAAGATTTTATCAAACTGTTTAGACATTGTTGTTCTAGCTTGATAATGTGAGCTCAGCTCTGCACAAGCTCATACAGATGTTTCCTAAGGCTGCTTGTCCTGTAGTATCAAGGTATTATTGCTTTGGTTTTACAATCTCATTCATCTTCTGGGGAAGCTTTCATTTGCATACAGTTTACATTGTTTCCTGACATGTGAGACAGACATTTTCCAACTGATTTGGCATGATCCATCATTTAGTTCTAGCCCTCAAACAGTCCTCATCTGGTATATTTCTTTCTTTAGCACATGTCCCTATGCTTACTTTATTTGTAGTTTAAGCATGTATCAATGTAATCACAGCTCTTATCAGTTGTATTACCATTCACTTTCCCATGGCCTTGATTATGCCATTGCTTTCCCAGACATAATGCTATTTATACTCTGTCCTATGTCCTATTCTTGTGTGCTATGCGAGAGAATTAGTACACTGGTAAAATTAAACCATTGTTTAATCAGGAACAGAATCACCAATGACAGAAGGGTACATGATTTTGTCAACATGAGGCAATTGTAATCTGTTTGTCTGTGTGTCAATTGTCAGGTTATCTCGCAGTGAAATTAGAACAAATGATGTTTCACAAAGAGACATTCATAATGTATTTTCCAAAGATAACCATTGCTCCATTCATCCTGATTGTGAAATGTTGGCTCATTATGTTCAGCCTCTGACTACGCTCTGTGGTTTACAAAGATGGATGGCAATCCAAAGGTTTGCTGTATCAGGAAGCACAAACATTGTATGCTACATGTAAACAGTTATGCTTATTAAATGCTCACTGGTTTGAAATAATGACACCTTAATTTTATTTTTGTACAGCACGGTACACAACACCATACACGTTGGTGGTCTTCAATTGTTGGTGGTCTTCAATCTTATCAGCACACTGGTTGGTTCTCTGTCTCATTTGATCCATTTCCTTCCCACCTCTCATCCTCTCACTGTAACAGCTTGACACAGTCTTCTGTGTCACCATCTATAGTTGTAGGAAGAGAGGCCAGAGGTAACAGAGGGCATTGCAAAGTATCCTGTCAACCAATATTCCAGCCAATAGACCCACAGGCAATGTGGTAGATGTTACTCATAGATTCGAGATGGCTTGAGTTGGCCCACAGAAATCCATGTCACATTAATAAATTATGTTATGCTGATTGCATTGAAACTGAAAGGTGAAGCTGATGCAGCTCCACTGGATGGATCTGCCTGCCTCACAGGTGGTTGATTGAACAGTGCTTGAATAATTACTTTAGAATTATATAGGTTGACATTGGTCCTGGCTGTGTCAAACACTTCAGCAAAATAAAGTCATTCTGAAAGTCAGACTACTAGACAGAGGAGAGGACTCTAATGTTATCATGGCGTTTGGCTTCTCTCTCGTCTTATTGTTTTATTTGACTTGTGAGAATGTGGACAGGTTGTTGTTGTCGGCCCTGTCTCAAGGTCACATGTCTGGCAGAGTCATTAATGAGAGTACAGTCCAACCAAGCTGGTAAAAAATATAATCCGTTGTTAGGAAGGGCAGTTCAGCTTGTGTACAGATGCAGTTGTTGTTGGAAAATAACTGTACAAGTGAAAGCTATAGGAACATTGAGCCAGAAATCAATTACATTCACTTCAATCACTTCAAGGCTATTTATTTGGCAGATGCTTTCCAACAAAATAAGCCACTGTTTGAGCTATTAACTGCCAATTGCTTTGCAAAATGTTCATCTCCTTTCTGCTGGAACTACTCCAGAGTTTATCTCTTGCAACCATGTGGATAATGAACACCTACTGTATAGAATGCCCTTCAGCCAATCAGATTGGATTATTTAACAATGTTATGGTATAAGAATATAATGGCGCTATAGAGACAGTAAATCTGTGAAGTGTCTGTCACTATTCACTAAGTGTAAATTCTGGAAATAAAGGGATGGTTTCCAGGACACAGATTAAGCCTAATCCAGGACAAAAAAGCATTTTTAATGGAGAATCACCATTGATCCCGCTTTTTAGTCCAGTATTAGGATTAATCTGTGTCTGAGAACACACCAGAAAGTTAATCTATTCATAATAGGCAACTATGGCATGCAAAGAAAATGGTCAATTTCACATAATGATTGTCTGTCAAAATAGTATTGTATTGCTATCATCAGGTCCTCAAGACTTTACGAGTTCTGGAGGAAATAGTAGAGGAGTCTGCAGCATCACCTGCCAGTTAAACATACAATAGAAAGTAATGAGGCGTATTACTAAGGCTTGTTGAAAGGCGGGTGAACCAACCGTGCTTTCCTCTACAACACGGTGCTACTATATTTCAGTATGACTGTGAAGTCTGAGGAACTGGCAGATCTGTGGACAATACAACTGATTAGCACAGGACAGGTGGGTACCAGCACTGCCATTCACAGACAGTCTTCAAGCCATAGAAGATGGTTTCCATGCAAACTAGTCACCCATGTACAGGAGAGTTGGCATAAGGACCCACTATTACTGTACATTAGAACCCATGTTCAGTATCAATCAGTCACTGAACCCCCGCCAACCATCTCTACTTTTAAATGTTGTAACGTCTTGTGTATCTGAAGATCAGTGGAGGCTGTTGGGGGGAGGACGGCTCATAATAATGGCTGAAATAGAGTCAATGGAATGGCATCAAACACATGGAAACCATGTGTTTCATGTATTTGATACCATTCCACTTATTCTGCTCCAGCCATTACGAGCCTGTTCTCCCCAATTAAGGTGCCACCAACCTCCTGTGCTGAGGATCCATATTTGAAAGTCATTGACCTGGTCCACTGATGATTTTAGCAAATAGGCCTAGTCTAGTGCTCATTTGTTTCACGAAGTGGAATGATTGGAATGAATAAACAGAGCCCAATATGCTTTACAATGGACCAATTTTCTTCCCTGTGGTGGTGTAAATCAGAGGAATGGTTGGGTAGAGACTGAAGTATGGCTGCTCAGTGATTATGAATGTGCAATCAATTCTCCTCCACAACGACATCCTATAATACAACAGCTCAGAGGACCGGTGTTTGATGAAGCCTACTCTGTCTCAGCTGGCTTTCTCCGAGTAATACATAATTCTCTCCCTCCAAGTTATAAACTGTGGGCTTTTCCTCATCTTTTACTGGGCCATATCATGTCTTGATTTGGACAGATGCATTTGCTACATTTTTCATTGTCATAAATCATTGTGTAAAAACAACTTCTGTTTATCACGGGTATTCTTCTGGAAATAGCTATGGTATCTGTTTAAAAAAACGTTTACAGTTTTTTGTTCCGTGTTTAAACTATTGGAATTACTTATCTCTTTAAACTAAATTCACAAAGAGTCAGTTTAAGTAAATATTTGAAACAATGTCTGACCTGAGTGTTTTTGACACAAGCCATCATGCAGAACTATGGCAGCTCACAGGCTCCAGATGATAGAAATAACAGTACTGCTGTCTTAGTCTCTCTGCTGTGTGTGCTCCTTTGGTTAGCGTAGAGGTCAGTAGCAGAGGTTAGTGTCAGCTTTGGAAAGGCTAGGACATTTCCATGACTCACGGCAGAGTCAAAGCCAGGAGAGAGGCAACTGTAAAGATCAGAGCCATCGAATGTAAGAATGCACAAACACTTCTTCCAACAACAACAAGCTTGATGGCTCATGGTGAATATATTCACGTCTGAGGAAGTTTGTGGGATTGTCTACTCAGTCCCCTCTTGTAGTATTTCGTAGAAGATAATCAGATAGTCAAGTGAGGAAGAAGACAAGGTTTTGACACTACTTTAACAAACCTAACACAATTTTAAATCTAATCGTTGGCTGTAACAATATAGGTCTGGGGAGTGTCAGATATATTTGAGCTCTTTTCACAGCTGGAATTATGAGTGCCATAGCCGGTGGTGGTTGAAAGGGCTAGGTTTTGATGAATAAACAGGTAGGTGTGATGAGGGCTTGGCCACTCACTGGCCAATCAATACACCTCATGCCTTAATACTGCATGTAAGTTCTGTAGGTTATTGATTGTCTTTGCTTTATCATATACTCTGATTCGGCCATGGGCATGGAATATTATTGTCCTGATCCATTGTGGATTGATACTACAGTTGATTAAATAGCATAGGCTACAGTAAAGCGTAATAACAACAGTTCAACAAAAATATCCAGCGTTTGCTCAATAATGTTTGGAGTGTTGGCAGTCAACATTGTTGTAATTGGCTTCAACGAGCCAAGCCTTGCCTTCATAAAATGCATCACGCTTCTCCTTAATAACAAAAAAACTAGGCTCCCAAAAATGGTATTGTATGTGTGAGGCACGTCCTTAATAAGCTAAATATAGCCTAGGTCTACCTTTGGTACTGCATTATTGGACCAAATAATTTAAAGGGGCAAAAAAACAGAGGGATGGGGCTGGAGAATCATCCATGATATCGACATTATAATTTTAACCATGTTTTGAGGCTAGAGTGTTTGTTTACATTTACTTTGTTGACAAACATTGGCATAAAACAAGCTTATATTCTTCAAGAATCAATGGATACATACTAGAGGTCGACCGATTAATCGGAATGGCCAATTAATTAGGGCCAATTTAAAGTTTTCATGACAATCGGAAATCGGTATTTTTGGACACCGATTTGGCCATTTAAAAATAAAAAATTGTTTACACCTTTATTTAATCTTTATTTAACTAGGCAAGTCAGTTAAGAACACATTCTTATTTTCAATAACGGCCTAGGAACGATGGGTTAACAGCCTTGTTCAGGGGCAGAACGACAGATGTTGACCTTGTCAGCTCGGGGATTCAATCTTGCAACCTTACAGTCAACTAGTCCAACGCTCTAACCACCTGCCTCTCATTGCACTCCACGAGGAGCCTGCCTGTTACGCGAATGCAGTAAGCCAAGGTAAGTTGCTAGCTAGCATTAAACTTATCTTATAAAAAACAATCAATCAATCATAATCACTAGTTAACTACACATGGTTGATGATATTACTAGTTTATCTAGCGTGTCCTGCGTTGCATATAATCGATGCAGTGCGCATTCGCGAAAAAGGACTGTCGTTGCTCCAACGTGTACCTACCCATAAACACCAATGCCTTTCTTAAAATCAACACACAGAAGTATGTATTTTTAAACCTGCATATTTAGCTAAAATAAATCCAGGTTAGCAGGCAATATTAACCAGGTGAAATTGTGTCACTTATCTTGCCTTCATTGCACGCAGAGTCAGGGTATATGCAACAGTTTGGGCCACCTAATTTGCCAGAATTGTACGTAATTATGACATAACATTGAAGGTTGTGCAATGTAACAGGAATATTTAGATTTATGGATGCCACCCGTTAGATAGAATACGGAACGGATCCCTATTTCACTGAAAGAATAAACGTCTTGTTTTCGAGATGATCGTTTCCGGATTCGACCATATGAATGACCAAAGAATCGTATTTCTGTGTGTTATTATGTTATAATTAAGTCTATGATTTGATAGAGCAGTCTGACTGAGCGATGGTGGGCACCAGCAAGCTCGTAAGCATTAATTCAAACAGCACTTTCATACGTTTTGCCAGCAGCTCTTTGCTGTGCTTCAATAATTGTGCTGTTTATGACTTCAAGCCCATCAACTCCCGAGATTAGGCTGGTGTAACCGATGTGACATAGCTAGCTAGTTAGTGGGGTGCGCACTAATAGTGTTTCAAATGTCACTCGCTCTCAGAGACTTGGAGTAGTTATTCCCCTTGCTCTGCATGGGTAACGCTGCTTCGAGGGTGACTGTTGTCGATATGTTCCTGGTTCAAGCCCAGGTAGGGGCGAGGAGAGGGACGGAAGCTATACTGTTACACTGGCAATACTAAAGTGCCTATAAGAACATCCAATAGTCAAAGGTATATGAAATACAAATGGTATAGAGAGAAATAGTCTATAATTCCTATAATAACTACAACCTAAAACTTCTTACCTGGGTATATTGAAGACTCATGTTAAAAGGAACCACCAGCTTTCATACGTTCTCATGTTCTGAGCAAAGAACTTAAACGTTAGCTTTCTTACATGGCACATATTGCACTTTTACTTTCTTCTCCAACACTATGTTTTTGCATTATTTAAATGAAATTGAACATGTTTCATTATTTACTTGAGGCTAAATTGATTTTATTGATATATTGTATTAAGTTAAAATATGTGTGTCACGCCTTGGTCATTGTATTTTGTGTTTTCGTTATATATTTGGTCAGGTCAGGGTGTGACATGGGTTTATGTTATTGTATTTTCGTATTGGGGTTTGTAGTATTTGGGATCGCGGCTGATTAGGGGTGTTGTATAGGCTTGGCTGCCTGAGGCGGTTCTCAATCAGAGTCAGGTGATTTTCGTTGTCTCTGATTGGGAACCGTATTTAGGTAGCCTGGTTTCGCTTTGTATTTCGTGGGTGATTGTTTCTGTCTCTGTGTAGTTTCACCAGATAGGCTGTAATTAGGTTTCACGTTCCGTTTGTTGTTTTGTATTTTTGTATTGTTATTTCATGTGTCACTTTTTTCTATTAAAGTCACGAGTAACCACTACGCTGCATTTCGGTCCGACTCTCTTTCCACAAACGAAGAACGACGTTACAATGTGTTCATTCAGTATTGTTGTATTTTTTTTAAAAATCGACCGATTAATCGGTATCAACCTTCTTGGCCCTCCAATAACCGGTATCGGTATCGGCGTTGAAAAACCATAATCGGTCGACCTCTAGTACATACACTATATAATGGTACATGGACACCCCTTAAAATGAGTGGATTTGGCTATTTCAGCCACATCCGTTGCTGACAGGTGTATAAAATCCAGCAGACAGCCATGCAATCTCTATAGTCAAACATTGGCAGTAGAATGGCCTTACTGAAGAGCTCACTGACTTTCAACGTGGCCTCATCATAGGATGCCACCTTCCCAACAAGTCAGTTCGTCAAATTTCTGCCCTGCTAGATCTGCCATGGTCAACTGTAAGTGCTGTTATTGTGAAGTGGAAATGTCTACAACAAAGGCTCAGCCATGAAGTGGTAGGCAGAACGGGACCACTGAGTGCTTAAGTGCGTAGAGTGTACAAATGGTTTGTCTTAGTTCTAAACTGCCTCTAGAAGCAATGTCAGCACAAGAATCTTCAGGAGCTTTATGAAATGGGTTTCCATGACCGAGCAGCCGCACACAAGCATAAGATCACCATGCGCAATGCCAAGCGTCGTCTGGAGTGATGTAAAGCTCGCCTCCATTGGAGCAGTGGAAACACATTCTCTGGAGTGATGAATCATGCGTCACCATCCATCAGACAAATCTCGGTTTGGCGTTTGCCAGGAAATCGCTACCTGCCCCAATGCAGAGTGCTAACTAACATTTTATGGAGGATTATTGGTCTGGGGCTGTTTTTCATGGTTCGGGCTAGGCCCCTTAGTTCCAATAAAGGCAAATCTTAACGCTACAGCATACAATGACATTCTAGATGATTCTGTGCCTCCAACTTTGTGGCAACAGTTTGGGGAATGACTTTCCTGTTTCAGCATGTCAATGCTCCTGTGCACAAAGCGAGGTTCATACAGAAATGGCTTGTCGAGATCGGTGTGGAATAACTTGACTGGCCTGCACACCGCCTGGTATGGCAAGTGCTCTGAATCTGGCCGTAAGGAGCTACAGAGGGTGGTGTGTACGGCCCAGGAGCGCCATGTATAGGACCAAAAGGCTCCTTAACAGCTTCTACCCCCAAGCCATAAGACTAATGAACAATTTATTTGTATTTTTTATTTATTTTTATTTCACCTTTATTTAACCAGGTAGGCTAGTTGAGAACAAGTTCTCATTTGCAACTGCGACCTGGCCAAGATAAAGCATAGCAGTGTGAACAGACAACACAGAGTTACACATGGAGTAAACAATTAACAAGTCAATAACACAGTAGAAAAAAGGGGAGTCTATATATATGGTGTGCAAAAGGCATGAGGAGGTAGGCGAATAATTACAATTTTGCAGATTAACACTGGAGTGATAAATGATCAGATGGTCATGTACAGGTAGAGATATTGGTGTGCAAAAGAGCAGAAAAGTAAATAAATACAGTGTGGGAATGAGGTAGGTGAAAATGGGTGGGCTATTTACCAATAGACTATGTACAGCTGCAGCGATCGGTTAGCTGCTCAGATAGCTGATGTTTGAAGTTGGTGAGGGAGATAAAAGTCTCCAACTTCAGCGATTTTTGCAATTCGTTCTAGTCACAGGCAGCAGAGTACTGGAACGAAAGGCGGCCAAATGAGGTGTTGGCTTTAGGGATGATCAGTGAGATACACCTGCTGGAGCGCGCGCTACGGATGGGTGTTGCCATCGTGACCAGTGAACTGAGATAAGGCGGAGCTTTACCTAGCATGGACTTGTAGATGACCTGGAGCCAGTGGGTCTGGCGACGAATATGTAGTGAGGACCAGCCGACTAGAGCATACAAGTCGCAGTGGTGGGTGGTATAAGGTGCTTTAGTGACAAAACGGATGGCACTGTGATGAACTGCATCCAGTTTGCTGAGTAGAGTGTTGGAAGCAATTTTGTAGATGACATCGCCGAAGTCGAGGATCGGTAGGATAGTCAGTTTTACTAGGGCAAGCTTGGCGGCGTGAGTGAAGGAGGCTTTGTTACGGAATAGAAAGCCGACTCTTGATTTGATTTTCGATTGGAGATGTTTGATATGAGTCTGGAAGGAGAGTTTGCAGTCTAGCCAGACACCTAGGTACTTATAGATGTCCACATATTCAAGGTCGGAACCATCCAGGGTGGTGATACTAGTCGGGCATACGGGTGCAGGCAGCGATCGGTTGAAAAGCATGCATTTGGTTTTACTAGCGTTTAAGAGCAGTTGGATGCCACGGAAGGAGTGTTGTATGGCATTGAAGCTCGTTTGGAGGTTAGATAGCACAGTGACCAATGACGGGCCGAAAGTATATAGAATGGTGTCGTCTGCGTAGAGGTGGATCAGGGAATCGCCCGCAGCAAGAGCAACATCATTGATATATACAGAGAAAAGAGTCGGCCCGAGAATTGAACCCTGTGGCACCCCCATAGAGACTGCCAGAGGACCGGACAGCATGCCCTCCGATTTGACACACTGAACTCTGTCTGCAAAGTAATTGGTGAACCAGGCAAGGCAGTCATCCGAAAAACCGAGGCTACTGAGTCTGCCGATAAGAATATGGTGATTGACAGAGTCGAAAGCCTTGGCAAGGTCGATGAAGACGGCTGCACAGTACTCTCTTTTATCGATGGCGGTTATGATATCGTTTAGTACCTTGAGTGTGGCTGAGGTGCACCCGTGACCGGCTCGGAAACCAGATTGCACAGTGGAGAAGGTACGGTGGGATTCGAGATGGTCAGTGACCTGTTTGTTGACTTGGCTTTCGAAGACCTTAGATAGGCAGGGCAGGATGGATATAGGTCTGTAACAGTTTGGGTCCAGGGTTTGGGTCCCTTTGAAGAGGGGGATGACTGCGGCAGCTTTCCAATCCTTGGGGATCTTAGACGATATGAAAGAGAGGTTGAACAGGCTGGTAATAGGGGTTGCGACAATGGCGGCGGATAGTTTCAGAAATAGAGGGTCCAGATTGTCAAGCCCAGCTGATTTATACGGGTCCAGGTTTTGCAGCTCTTTCAGAACATCTGCTATCTGGATTTGGGTAAAGGAGA
Source organism: Oncorhynchus gorbuscha (assembly GCF_021184085.1). Classification (NCBI taxonomy): domain Eukaryota; kingdom Metazoa; phylum Chordata; class Actinopteri; order Salmoniformes; family Salmonidae; genus Oncorhynchus; species Oncorhynchus gorbuscha. Next base: position 63,270,107 of record NC_060177.1, read on the forward strand.
ACCTGGAGAGGCTTGGGCGAGGAGCTGCGGGGGGGGCGGAGCTGTTGGTCGAGGTTGGAGTAGCCAGGCGGAAGGCTTGGCCAGCCGTTGAGAAATGCTTGTTGAAGTTTTCGATAATCATGGATTTATCGGTGGTGACCGTGTTACCTAGCCTCAGTGCAGTGGGCATTTGGGAGGAGATGCTCTTGTTCTCCATGGACTTCACAGTGTCCCAGAACTTTTTGGAGTTGGAGCTACAGGATGCAAACTTCTGCCTGAAGAAGCTGGCCTTAGCTTTCCTGACTGACTGCGTGTATTGGTTCCTGACTTCCCTGAACAGTTGCATATCGCGGGGACTATTCCATGCTATTGCAGTCCGCCACAGCATGTTTTTGTGCTGGTCGAGGGCAGTCAGGTCTGGAGTGAACCAAGGGCTGTATCTGTTCTTAGTTCTGCCTTTTTTGAACGGAGCATGCTTATCTAAAGTGGTGAGGAAGTTATTTTTAAAGAATGACCAGGCATCCTCAACTGGCGGGATGAGGTCAATGTCCTTCCAGGATACCCGGGCCAGGTCGATTAGAAAGGCCTGCTCACAGAAGTGTTTTAGGGAGCGTTTGACAGTGATGAGGGGTGGTCGTTTGACTGCGGCTCCGTAGCGGATACAGGCAATGAGGCAGTGATCGATGAGATCCTGGTTGAAGACAGCGGAGATGTATTTGGAGGGCCAGTTGGTCAGGATGACGTCTATGAGGGTGCCCTTGCTTACAGAGTTAGGGTTGTACCTGGTGGGTTCCTTGATGATTTGTGTGAGATTGAGGGCATCTAGCTTAGATTGTAGGACTGCGGGGTGTTAAGCATATCCCAGTTTAGGTCACCTAACAGAACAAACTCTGAAGCTAGATGGGAGGCGATCAATTCAAAAATGGTGTCCAGGGCACAGCTGGGAGCTGAGGGGGGTTGGTAGCAGGCGGCAACAGTGAGAGATTTATTTCTGGAGAGTAATTTTCAAAATTAGTAGTTCGAACTGTTTGGGTATGGACCTGGAAAGTATGACATTACTTTGCAGGCTATCTCTGCAGTAGACTGCAACTCCTCCCCCTTTGGCAGTTCTATCTTGACGGAAGATGTTATAATTGGGTATGGAAATCTCTGAATTTTTGGTGGCCTTCCTGAGCCAGGATTCAGACACGGCAAGGACATCAGGGTTAGCAGAGTGTGCTAAAGCAGTGAGTAAAACAAACTTAGGGAGGAGGCTTCTGATGTTGACATGCATGAAACCAAGGCTTTTTCGATCACAGAAGTCAACAAATGAGGGTGCCTGGGGACATGCAGGGCCTGGGTTTACCTCCACATCAACCGCGGAACAGAGAAGGAGTAGTATGAGGGTGCGGCTAAAGGCTATCAAAACTGGTCGCCTAGAGCGTTGGGGACAGAGAATAAGAGGAGCAGGTTTCTGGGCATGGTAGAATATATTCAGGGCATAATGCGCAGACAGGGGTATGGTGGGGTGCGGGTACAGCGGAGGTAAGCCCAGGCACTGGGTGATGATGAGAGAGGTTGTATCTCTGGACATGCTGGTTGTAATGGGTGAGGTCACCGCATGTGTGGGTGGTGGGACAAAGGAGGTATCAAGGGTATGAAGAGTGGAACTAGGGGCTCCATTGTGAACTAAAACAATGATAACTAACCTGAGCAACAGTATACAAGGCATATTGACATTTGAGAGAGACATACAGCGAGGCAGTAATTACAGGTGTTGAATTGGGAAAGCTAGCTAAAACAGTAGGTGAGACAACAACAGCTAATCAGCTAGCACAACAACAGCAGGTAAAATGACGTTGACTAGGCAACGGGGCCGACAGATAAAACAAACAAGCAGAATGGAGTACCGTGATTAATGGACAGTCCAGCGTGCATCAGCTATGTAGCCAAGTGATCAGTGTCCAGGGGGGCAGTGGTGGATGGGGCTGGGAAGCTGGACTGGCGAGTGTTATCCAGGTTAAAAAACTAACAATGACTAAATAGCTTGTAGCTAGTTAGCTGGTTAGCTTCTGGAGGTTCTTGAGTGTGTTCTAAAATGTAAAAATAATAGCGATTCCGTATCACATTGGGTTAGGCAGGTTTCCGGAAGGTATAAACAAATTAAAAATCAGAAAGAGATAGAAAGTAAATATGGGTCCAGTGAGTGTTTGGGACGCGGCGATGCAGACGGTTAATCCACCAGTACTATTAACATTGACCCGCCCCCTTTGTTTGTACACTGCTGATACTCGCTGTTTACTATCCATGCGTAGTCACTTTACGAATTACCTTGACTAACCTGTACATTGCACATTGACTCGGTACCGGTACCACCTATATATATAGCCCTGTTATTGTTATGTCATTTTCTTTTGTTACATTTTGATTTTATTTATTCATTTTCACTTTAGTTTACTTAATAAATATTTTCGTAACTATTTCTTGAACTGCACTGTTGATTAAACATATCACTGAATACTGTTGTATTCAGCGCATGTGACAAATAACCTTTTATTTTATTTGATCGAACACCTTTGGGATGAATTGGAACGCAGACTGCGAGCCAGGCTTAATCGCCCAACCTCACTAATGCTTGTGGCTGAGTCGAAACAAGTCGAAACATATTTAACCCCATACTTCCATTCATTTGTATGGATTACTTTTAGATGAGTCCCGTGACATTGTGGGGATTGTGAGAGTCTCCTCTTTCTACAGTAGGGTCATATCAGTTTGTAACCAAAACGGTTTTGATGCTACAGAAGTTTTTGAGAGAAGACCGATTTTCTGGATGTCTCAGCAGATACGGAACTGCGACATAGGTGGATGCGGTGGACTGAGATGAAGACCATGCAAAAAAAACAGATATGTCTAGCATAAACACCCTTCTATGGATATGCTACTTTGCAAGGCCAACATAAAAATCCAATAACCGATTGCTGTTGAACCCAATGGTGTGTGATTGCTGCCCGCAATTAGGGGCGTTCCTGCATGTTGGTATCGTCCCCCGCCTCCTCCCCAAATTGTGGGCCGCAATTGCACCGTACTCATGGAACCAGCCTTAGTACCCTAGGGTAAGGGTAGCCTATGGAGGGCTTGATATGAAACGGAAAACAGGCAATCTGTTTTTTAAAACAACAATATTTCTAAATAGGATGGGGTCAGAATCATGATATCATAAATCGCTCATCTCGTTCCATGGCACAGTGTGCACATGTAGGCCTAAATGTCTTTACATATAACATTCAACTCTATACAAAATAATAGGTCAATTGTATCTTTGCCTATTTCAAGGCAGATTCTCCCCAAAAAATCTGCCGTTGAAATGGCATTATAGGAGGAATGAATAGTTTGGCCTTTAGAGTAGTGTGTCTTTGGAAATCGGATGAGGGGCGCTGCATGAAGTATGCAGGTATGTGATTTGTGAATAATGAAAAAGCAAGAGGGCAAAACTTCAAATATTTCAAAGCACTCTCAGTGCACCATTTAAAACGCCTGTATTCATATGCTACTTGGCTAATGGCCAGGATAAAGATACCTACGATGCTACTAAACCAGCCTTGATTAAGGGGAGGGTAGGCTATTGCTTGTTTTGAATCAAATTAAACAAAACAGTTTTTTATGTTTCTAAATATTACAGTTCACCGGCACAAAAGGCAAATTTCTCCTTATGTGGGCGCTTTGCATCATGACTGGATAGGCTGTGCTCCCGCTGTTAAAATCAACTGTGTTACCATTATGACCTGCTTTTTTTTCCCATCAGCACTGCATGAAATTGTCACTTTTGTGCTTGTTTTTAAGGGCACACCTCAAATATTGCCACTCCTCCCACCTCAGCCCAAGCGAGCTGATGTTACACAAATAAATTGACAAACCTGGCTTTAGGGCTGTAAAATGTCAGTGCGCCAGTTTTTACATTACGAAATTACAAACTAACGTGTGTTTGACACTTGCACCTTCTTAGCGCCAGCTGGAAATAGAGCCCATTGTGCCATTAATGTGCCAGGTTACCTGATAACAGTGTTGCTATTGTTTTTATCTCTGTGTTGTCCTGCTGTTTCCCTGAGCTAGGCTTCCACGTCCCCCTACCAGCCTTTTCCATATTGTAATTGTTGTGCTAGTTTATGACTTCCCTGAGAGACAGGCGCTGTCATATGTGGTGGCTGATGAGTTCTCCTTTAGTAGATTTCCGCATGCAGCGACCATGTGGTGGCAGGAAAATTACATTTCCCAGTGGAAGTGTTAAATGAATTACTTAGGGCTGCCTGCAACACTGCTCTTCTCCACAGCAACAGGAGTCTGAAAGGGATTTGGACTCTGGGTCTACATCTGTTTGTAGAAGAAAAGGTACATAACGGGGTGGGGTCAGGGAAACTGTGAAGACAATGACTGCCAGTCTCGGTGGCAGTCTCGAAAGCCCTGTCTTTCATGTTGTTTTCTCTGTTGGATTGTTTTATACAGCAATAATACTCCCAAATCCCTATTTGGACCAACAATGTAATTCTCTCTAATTTTCTAAGTCATTATTTTTGGACCAGTAATCTCACTGACAATGTAACCATTAGCAACTATCCCCTGTTATCAAGCCCATGTGCTGCTACAGACTAACAATGATTATGACTTATGAAAATAGATGACTTCTTTCAAATCATCAGGTACCAAATTGAATAAGCTTTTAATTTGGATATTACCAAGGTTATTACTGTGCACAGGAACCTCAGCATCCAGCTGGTCATATCTGCCATGTGTCTGTGGATCTGGCCTCAAATTAAACTAGGCTGCTGAGAATCAATACTAACTTGTCCACTCCTGCTCCATCATAGTGGATGATACCATCTGCTTCCTGCCAATTCTCACCCCTCTTTTCCCAAGAACTGGTCTATTTTCAGTTGTGAAATCTATCACCTCAATTTGGTGTTGGGATGGTGTAATTTTTGCAGTACACATCACCTAATTAAAAAACAGAAAATCAGGCTATTGAACATAAAGGGGACAAGGATTCAGATGACATATATATGACCAACAATGAGGCCAGATGGTTGTCCATTGAGCCACTGAACTGTGGATGAAACTTTACTTGACTGGAGCTGCATGGAATACTTATGTAGCGTTCTAAAAATAACAGGAAGGAGATGTGGAACATTTATATGAATTAGTTGTGTATGATCAGCAGATCTAATGCATGATAGATTGATTTCATTCTCTAATGTAATTGTGTTTTAATTAACCCCATCGTAGTTTGTACTCTCTCTCGTTCTCCCTCCCTCTCTATATCTCTTTCTCTCTCTCCTTCCCTCTCTCTCCCCCTTCCTCTCCCTTGGTCCCCTCAATACCATGGGCTCTGAACATTTTATTTAATTACAGAAAAACAAAATGACAGCCTTAAAGGGCCATAAGAGTCTATGCCCTGTCTAAGCCAGAATTGTTGGACATGTTTTAATAAGGTCATACCAAGGATCATTTTGCTATTTAATTTGGAATTTTAAGACCCTTGAAGTGTCCCAACAATATAGTAAAACAATATTTGATGAACAATTATTTTTTACCTTAGTCCATACATTGAAGAACAGATGGAACAACAGAGTCTCAATAGGAAGCTTGTTCTTAAATATAAGAAATAAATTAGTATCATTTATATATATGTATTTGTACATGTATTTAACCCCTTTCTTTTTTTTACTAAACAGTCTCAATATATACTTCCATACATTTTTTGGACTGGTACTGGGGGACCTCCAGACGAGTCTTGTGAGGCCTGTGAGCAATCCTAGAGTGAAACCGACATGTACGTACGTGTTCATGAGAGTCTCACCTTTACACAGAGGGGTCATATTAGTGTGTAGCCCAAACGGTTTGGACACTACAGACAGTTGGCAGTTCGGCTGTACCTACTTCAGACGAGTCCCAAGACGCTTGTGGGGGTGGTAGAGTAAAACGGAGAACACCATCGTGTTTGTGGGAGTCTCATTTTCCCATAGAGGGGCCAAACCGTTCAGACGATTTTGTGAGAAGACCAATTTTCAGGATATCTCATGGTTTGACAAACACCGCTCTAGCTCTGTCACCTTTCACTGAAGAAGCGGAAGTGTTACAAAGGCGAATGCTGTGGATTGAGACAAAAAATAAAAATAAAATATATATATTATAAGAAATTATAATTATAATTTAAAAAAATATATTATGCTAATTTGATTTCTGCAGGTGCGTGGACATTTACATTTACATTTAAGTCATTTAGCAGACGTGGACGTCGACCTTAGGGGGATAACAGGCTCTATATTAAATAAAACTATGTAATACAAAACTGTATACTGTTTATGCTAATATTTTGTGTTGATTTCTCTTCTTTTCTGCATTATGTGTTACTTTATGTATAGACAGGAGACATAATGATGCAATGCTGGGTAAGAAACTACATTATTTGGGTGATATTGACAACATTTGGGGTGTGATCAAACGGTCACTGCTCCATTACAATGATAGTTTAGGGAAAGGGGATACATACCTGTTGGGGCTGTGTTTCTGGACCTAAGGAAGGCTTTTGATACTGTTAACCATGAGCTTCTCATCACAAAATTGTACAAGTTCAACTTTCCCCCCCGATGCCTTGAGATGGATGAAATCATACCTTGAAGGCAGAACTCAGTGTGTCAGAATGAGCAATTAGCTGTCACCCACTCTTAGCTATGATGTGGGTGTGCCCCAAGGGTCCTGTTCAGCCTGTACATTAATGATCTGCCTTCTGTCTGTACTGGGTCTGAAGTTCAAATGTATGCAGATGATACAGTGATATATGTGCATGCAAAGAGCAAACAACAAGCTGCACAAGAACTCACTACTGTAATGGTCCAGGTTACAAAGTGGCTCAGTGACTCGTGTTTGCATCTCAATGTGAAAAAAACTGTTTGCATGTTCTTCACAAAGAGGGCAACAGATGCTACTAAGCCAGATGTCTGTGTCAGGGGAGAAGCTCCGGGTGGTATCTGATTTTAAGTACCTTGGCATCATACTTGATTCCAACCTCTTAAAAAGCATGTTTCCGATTTATAAGAAATTGCTTGACTACAGAGGAAGCAAAACTGTACTTCAAATCTATGATACTCCCCCACTTAACATACTGCTTGACTAGTTGGGCCCAAGCTTGCTGTACAACATTAAAACCTATTCAGTCTGTCTACAAACAGGCTCTCAAAGTGCTTGATAGGAAGCCCAATAGCCATCATCACTGTTACATCCTCAGAAAGCATGAGCTCCTGAGTTGGTAACATCTTGTGCAATACACCGACGCATGTCTTGTATTCAAGATCCTAAATGGCCTGGCTCCCCCTCCACTCAGTATTTTTGTTAAACAGAAAACCCAAACATATGGCAGCAGATCCACAAGGTCTGCCATGAGAGGTGACTGTATAGTTCCCTTAAGGATAAGCACCTTTAGTAAATCCGCTTTCTCTGTGAGAGCTTCCCATGTCTGGAATACACTGCCATCAGACACACATAACTGCACCACCTTATCACACTTTCACAAGATGTATGAATACATGGCTAAAGGTCAATCAGATTTGTGATCATAATCCCTAGCTGTGTATTGCCGCTTTCCATGTTGTCTGTTGTCTGTAGCTTGTGAGGTGTGGAAACACTTTGTTGCTTTTATGAATTTTGTCTTGCTGCTTTTTGTTCTATGTTGCTCTGTCTGTAGGCTATGTCTTGCTTGTCCTATGTTGCTCTGTGTGTGCTCACTGCTCAATGATTGTCTATATTGTAATTGTTTTTAACAACCTGCCCAGGGACTGTGGTTGAAAATTAGCCGGCTGGCTAAAACCGGCACTTTTACTGAAACGTTCACTGTCCCTGTCCCTGCACTGTAAAAATTAAAATAAACTCAAACCTATTCAGTTGCACAACTGAATGCATTCAACTGAAATGTATCTTCTACATTTAACCTAACCCCTCTGAATTAAAGAGGTGCAGGGGCTGCCACACCTAACTAACATCATCTGTGCCCCGGGAGCAGTTGTTGGCAGTTAAATGCCTTACTCAGGAGCACAACAGCAGATTTTTCAACGTTGGGGAGTCGAACCAACTCCCTTTCAGTTACTGGCCCACACTCTTAACCACTAGCCTAAGTAACTCCAAGTTATATATTGTAACGATTCCGGGATCACAAGGAGTTAATGGAGGGTTGTCCAGCTGCTTCAGGAAGATCATGGGGGGTTGAGTTGCCCTGTTCTAATCCACTTGGACATGGCTTTCAGTGAGTGAGGGGACAGAAGGGTTTTAACTTGGTATGAGACACTGGATGTCGAGTCCTGGCAGGCTTGACTGTCTCCTTATTCTTCTTACCAATACAGTTAGTTAGACAGAGTGGGCCCTCCAATGCTACAATACATGTATTGTTTTATTTCATCCTTATCATCAGAAGCAGTTGGAGAAATACATCTCATGTGTTCCAAAAAGGCCTATTAGAACAAAGGAGCATCAGAGTGAGCTCAATGTGTCAGGCGTGATCTGTTGGATGGAGGGAGCTATTTGTCATCCCCGAAAGCCAGAGGCATTTTGGCCTCCGTTCTAGGCCAGGGTAATTTACAGCCTCAGGGGAATTATAGGATTGCGCCACAACACTGGAGTCAAGGATCACTTCAACTGAGGATTCATGTGCTGCTGTTTCAGGGGATATACCATATTGTGCTGATTTATCCCTCTAAATAAATCGTTTTGGTACATAATTGGCATTAAATAAGACATCTCAGTCAGTCCAATTATTTTTTGTATATATAATGCATTCGGAAAGTATTCAAACCCCTTGACTTTTTCCACATTTTGTTACGTTACAGCCTTATTCTAAAACAGATTAAACAAAAAATGTTCCTCATCAAAATACACACACATAATGACAAAGTGAAATCAGATTTCTATATTTTTTTTTGAAAATTTATTACAAATAAAAAACAGAATAAAAAAATTACTTAATTACATAAGTATTCAGACCCTTTGCTATGAGGCCAAAATCTCTCAGGTTAAACTTGTTTCCAATGATCATCCTTGAGATGTTTCTACAACTTGATTGGAGTCCACCTGTGGTAAATTCAATTGATTGGACATGATTTGGAAAGGCACCTGTCAATATAAGGTTCCACAGTTGAGCAAAAATCAAGCCATGAGGTTGGAGAAATTGTCTGTAGAGCTCCGAGACAGGATTGTGTCGAGGCACAGAACTAGGAAAGGGTACTAAAAAAAATCTGCAGCATTGAAGGTCCATAAGAGCACAGTGGCTTCCATCATTCTTTGGCCGACAAGGGCCAAAATGAGCAATCTGGGTGAGAAGGGCTTTTGTCAGGGAGGTGACCAAGAACCCAATGGTCACTCTGACAGTGCTTTAGAGTTCCTCTGTGGAGGTGGGAGAAATTTACAGAAGGACAACCATCTCTGCAAGCACTCCACCAAGCAGATAGAGCACTCCTCTGTAAAAGGCACATGAATGTCCACTTGCCAAAAGGTACCTAAAGACTCTCAGACCATGAGAAACAAGATTCTCTTGTCTGATGAAACCAAGATTGAATCCTTTGGCCTGAAGGCCAAGCATCACGTTTCAAGGAAACCTGGCACCATACCTACGGTGAAGCATGCTGGTGGCAGCATCATGCTGTGGGGATGTTGTTCAGTGGCAGGGACTGGGAGACTGGTCAGGATCGAGGGAAAGATTAATGGAGCAAAGTACAGAGAGATCCTTGATGAAAACCTGCTCCAGAGCACTTAAGACCTCAGACTGGGTCGAAAGTTCACCTTCCAACAGGACAACAACCCTAAGTACACAGCCAAAACAATGCAGGAGTGGCTTTGGGAGAGGTATATGAATGTCCTTGAGTGGCCCAGCCAGAGCCCAGAATTGTACCCAATCGAACATCTCTGGAGAGACCTGAAAATAGCTGTGCAGCAACGCTCCCCATCCAACTTGACAGAGCTTGAGAGGATCTGCAGAGAATGGGAGAAACTCCTGTAATACAGATGTGTCAAGCTTGTAGTGTCATACCAAAGAAGACTCGAGGCTGTAGTTGCTGCCAAAGGTGCTTCAACAAAGTACTGAGTAAAGGGTCTGAATACTTATGCAAATGTGATATTTCAGTTTTTTATTTGGAATAAATTTGCTAACATTTCTAAAAACCTGTTTTTGCTTTGTCATCATGGGGTATTTTGTTTAGATTGATGTGGGAACAATTTAATCAATTTTAGAGTAAGGCTATCAAAATGTGGAAACAGTAAAGTGGTCTGTATACTTTCCAAATGAACTGTACATTTTGTCAAACTTATACTTACAACAGCATTCTTCATTTGCTTTCCTACAATGAACGGGCTAATTATTTATTTAACCAGGTAAGTCAATTAAGAACAAATTCTTATTTACAATGATGGCCTACACCTGCAAACCCAGAAGGTAATGGGCCAATTGTGTGCCACCCTATGGGACTCCCAATCACAGCCGGTTGTGATATAGCCTGGATTCAAACCAGGGTGTCTGTAGTGACACCTCTAGCACTGAGATGCAGTGCCTTAGAACGCTGCACCACTCGGGACTAACTCTAAATCACTCTGGGTAAGATACGCTAAATGACAAATGTCATGTAAATGTAATATATGGGTGAGAGATGTAACGTGGCTCATGCAGCGAGGATCACTACACTGCCCCCTCCGAAAAGGACTGCATGTCCCCATGCTTTGACTACTCAGTCCCCTCACACGTCCAGGGCTTGCATTCCAACGGCCTCATGGCTACAATCCCACTTCTGACACTAATGTAGCAAACGGCAAGGAAAGGAAGCGAACCTGGGTCACTGCCGTAAAAAGCAAACACCCTACACATGGTGCCAATAAGGATAACCCACTTGGTGGGAACTGCAATGTGTCTCATATAGTGAGGATCTCTACAGAAAAACAAGCAATACCAGTAATGAAGCATCTAATGATAACAGAATAATTCAGCACGTAAAGAGAATGATATTTCTTGAAGATACAGTTGAAGTCAGAAGTTTACATACACTTGTAGTCATTAAAACTCTTTTTACAACCACTCCACAAATTTCTTGTTAACAAACTATAGTTTTGGCAAGTCAGTTAGGACATCTACTTTGTGCATGACACAAGTAATTTGTCCAACAATTGTTTACAGACAGAATATTTCACTTATAATTCACTGTATCACAATTCCAGTGGGTCAGAAGTTTACATACACTAAGTTGACTGTGCCTTTAAACAGCATGGGAAATTTCAAAAAATGATGTCATGGCTTTAGAAGCTTCTGATAAGATAATTTACATAATTTGAGTCAATTGGAGGTGTACCTGTATATGTATTTCAAGGCCTACCTTCAAACTCAGTGCCTCATTGCTTGACATCATGGGAAAATGAGCCAAGACCTCCACAAAAATTTGTAGACCTCCACAAGTCTGGTTCATCCTATGGATAAATTTCCAAACACCTGAAGGTACCACGTTCATCTGTACAAACAATAGTACGCAAGTATAAACACCATGGGACCACTCAGCCGTCATACCGCTCAGGAAGGAGACGTGTTCTGTCTCCTAGAGATGAACGTACTTTGGTGCGAAAATTGCAAATCAATCCCAGAACAACAGCAAAGGACCTTGTGAAGATGCTGGAGGAAACGGGTACAAAAGCATCTATATCCACATTAAAATAACTCCTATATCGACACAACCTGAAAGGCAGCTCAGCAAGGAAGAAGCCACTGCTCCAAAACCACCATAAAAAGGTCAGACTACAGTTTGCAACTGCACATGGGAACAAAGATCGTACTTTTTGGAGAACCGTCCACTGGTCTGATAGAACTGTTTGGTCATAATGACCATCGTTATTTTTGGAGGAATAAGGGGGAGGCTTGCAAGCCGAAGAACACCAACCCAACCGTGAAGCACGGGGGTGACAGCATCATGTTGTGGGGTTGCTTTGCTGCAGGAGGGACTGGTGCACAAAATAGATGGCATCATGAGGTTTGAAAATGTATGTGGATATATTGAAGCAACATCTCAAGACATCAGTTAGGAAGTTGAAGCTTGGTCGCAAATGGGTCTTTCAAATGGACAATGACCCCAAGCATACTTCCAAAGTTGTGACAAAATGGCTGAAGGACAACACAGTCATGGTATTGGAGTGGCCATCACATAGCCCTGACCTCAATCCCATAGAAAATGTGTGGGCAGAACTGAAAAAGTGTGTGTGAGCAAGGAGGCCTTCAAACATGACTCAGTTACATCAGCTCTGTCAGGAGAAATGGGCCCAAATTCCCCCAACTTATTGTGGGAAGCTTGTGGAAGGCTACCCAAAACGTCTGACACAAGTTAAACAATTTAAAGGCAATGCTACCTAAAACATTGAGTGTATGTAAACTTCAGTCACACTGGGAATGTGATGAAAGAAATCAAATCTGAAATAAATCATTCTCTCTACTATTATTCTGACATTTCACATTCTTAAAATAAAGTGGTGATCGTTATTGACCTAAAACAGGGGATTTGTACTAGGATTAAATGTCAGGAATTGTGAAAACTGAGTTTAAATGTAGTTGGCTAAGGTGTATGTAAACTTCCGACTTCAACTGTAAATAGCAGGGCTGATATTCAAGGATAAAAAAGCATACTGTGAGATTACAGTGCTTTGATCTCTCAGCAAGCGGTGTCAATTATGGGTATCTTGGGGTACAGCGGGGTTACAATTTACTGTCCATGGGGCAGAGATCCTTAATCATTTACACTGCCAGCGACACATAATTATTTTCAACAATCTCATGTCCAACGATTTATTTATGTAATACGTGTCTCCGCCAAATATTACCTCATCCCTGGAGAGGTGATTTGTTCCAGAACAGTTGGTTGTTGATGCTGACATTATTAAAACAGTGACTATTGCCCATTTTGTGGAGTACATTTCTGAGCACATTTAGTACCACTTTCGATACATTATCAATGATAATCAACATAGATGATCAACTGGGCAGGTTGTTATCAAGTGTGTATACTTCTGCTCATCAAATCTAACATAACCTTGTCTTTTTCATAGATATCGGAAAGTTTCTCTGTACAAAGACCTACTTGCAGTTTTTCATCATTTCATGCTTTCATGCTTTACAAAGAATATCCATCCTTCTCCTGTCCTTCCCAGTTTCTACCATGACAGAAGACAGAATACCCTTCTCCTTATCTAATTGTCAGTATTATTTGCTACAAGGACATGCTGATACCGAGGCTGAGGTTGTAATATTTTAATACAAATGGCCTCTTTCATGAATGATACCATTCCCCCTTTCATTACAGATGAGATGATAACTGTGTTGAAAACAGACGGTCCTTTCTTTGTTCACTTCTGTATGATATGTTCCAGATCCACATTGGTTTGTCAAGAGTAAAAAAAAGAGGTAGACTAAACTTACGGGTCCTTTTCCAAACAATGCAGAGTTAAAGATAACAAATATATATAAATAGTGACACGAGGAATAAATACACAGTGAATAACAAATAACAATAATGAGTCGAAATAACATGGCTATATACAGGAAGTACCAATACCGAGGCAATGTGCAGGGCTACAGGTTAATTGAGGTAGCTATGTACATATAGTTAGGGGTAAAGTGACTAGGCAACAGGATAGATAATACACAATAGCAGCAGCTTATGTGTTGAGTGTGAGTGTGTGTGTGTGTGTGTGTGTGTGTGTGTGTGTGTGTGTGTGTGTGTGTGTGTGTGTGTGTGCGTGCGTGCGTGCGTGCGTGCGTGCGTGCGTGTGTGTGTGTGTTGCGGTGTCAATTTAAGAAGGTAGCGCCTGGGTAGCCATTTGACTAGCTATTTAGAAGTCTTCTTTTAACAGTCTTACGGCTTGGGCGTAGAAGTTGTTCAGGGTCCTGTTGGTCCCAGACTTGGTGCACTGGTACCGCTTGCCTTGCATTAGCGGAGAGAACAGTCTATGGCTTGGGTGGCTGGCGTCTGAAAATGTTCTGGGCCTTCCTGACACCGCCTGGTATAGAGGTCCTGGATGGAAGGGAACTTGGCCCCAGTGATGTAGTTGGCCGCACCCACCACCCTCAGGTGCTTTGCTATTGCCATACCAATAGGTGATGCAGCCAGTCAAGATGCTCTCAATGGTGCATCTGTATAACTTTTTGAGGATCTGAGGGCCTATGTCAAATCTCTTCAGCCTCTTGAGGGTGAAGAGGCTCTGTCGTGCCCTCTTCACAACTGTGTGGGTGTGTGTGAACATGAAACTCTAGACCCGCTTCACTACAGCCCCACTGATGTGTGCTCGGCACTCCCTTTCTTGTAGTCTTGCTCATGTTGAGGGAGAGGTTTTTGTCCTGGCACCACACTGCCAGGCCTCTGAACTCCTCCCTATAGGCTGCCTCATTGTCGTCGGTGATCAGTCCTACCATCGCCGTGTCGTCAGCAAACTTGATGATGGTGTTGGAGTTGTGCACGGCCACACAGTCATGGTTGAACAGGGAGAACAGGAGGGGACTAAGAACAAACCCCTGAGGGGGTCCTGTTTTGATGGTCAGCGTGTAAGATGTGTTTACAAATTAATAAAAAAATAAAAGATGAAATGTCTTGAGTCAGTAAGTATCCAACCCCTTTGTTATGGAAAGCCTAAATAAGTTCAGTAGTATAAATGTGCTTATCAAACAGTGTTTAACATGATTAGTGAATGATTACTTCATCTCTGTACCCCACACATACAATTATCTGTAAGGTCCCTCAGTCGAGCAGTGAACACAGATTTAACTACAAAGGTTTTTCTCGCAAAAAGGGCACAGAGTAGTAGAGTTTTTAAAAATAGATATATTTTTAAAGCAGACATTGAATATCCCTTTGAGCATGGTGAAGTTATTAATTCCACTTTGGATGGTGTATCAATATACCTAGTCACTACAAAGACATAGGCGTTCTTCCTAACTCAGTTGCTGGAGAGGAAGGCTCATAATAATGGCCGTAAAAGAGCAAATGGAATGGCATCAAACACCTGGAAACCATGTTTGATGTATTTGTTACCATTCCACTGATTCCGCTCCAGACAGTACCACGAGCCCGTTCTCCCCAATTAAGGCACCACCTGTCAGGTAAATACTTATGTAAATTGGATATTTCTGTATTTCATTTTCAATACATTTTCTTAAATGACTAAAAACATGTTTTCACTTTGTCATTATGGGGTATTGTGTGTAGATGGGTGAGAAAAACTCTAAATTTTATCCATTTTGAATTCAGGCTGTAACACAATAAAATGTGGAATAAATCAAGGGATATGAATACTTTCTGAAGGCACTGTAGGTATTCGTTTTGTCCTGGTGGGTGAGGGCAGTGTGGAGTGTAAAAGAGATTGCCTCATCTGTGGATCTGTTGGGGCGGTATACAAATTGCAGTGGGTCCAGCGTGTCTGGGATGATGGTGTTGACATGAGCCAAAACCAGCCTTTCAAAGGATGGGGGCAATAGTAATTTAGGCAGGTTACCTTGGTGTCCTTGGGCACAATTGGTGTTACAGATGGTATTACAGATCAGGTCAGGGATAGGTTGAAAATGTGAATCCCCGAGCCGGGGGAAAATCTGTTGATGTGCTCTTGGCAAGGCACTTAGTACTAATTGCTCCTTTAAGTCACTCTGGATAAGAGCGTCGGCTAATTTACTAAAATGTACATGCAAAACGTCAGAGAAGACACTTGCCAGCTGGTCAGCGCATGCTCTGAGTATGCATCCTGGTATTCCGTCTGGCCCCGCGGCCTTATGAATGTTAACCTGTTCAAAGTTCTTACTCACTTCGGCTACGGAGAGTGAGATCACACAGTCACAGCTGGTGCTCTCTCATGCGTGATCCAGTGTTGCATGCCTCGAAGCGAGCGTAACGGCATTTAGCTCATCTGGTAGGGCCGTGTTGCTTGGCCGCTTGCGGCTGGGTTTCCCTTTGTAATCTGCAATAGTTTGCAAGCCCTGCCACACCCATCTCTTGTGGATTAGAAGTGGATCATGTCCTGAAATCACATTGAACATGAGTCTTCAATGTGTCAATGTTCTCTTACTGTGTAATTACATCCTTTCATTACCTTTTACATTCAAGCTCTAGTCAATTTTAGAGAACGGTACATACAGTCACTGTTTCAGACTATGATCTTAACCCAGAAAAACATGTATTTAATTCATTCTGAAATAATGCTCCTTCATGTCTGTCTTTTCTCACAGAAAGGCCATTTAAAAATTGTGTGGATAGAGGGATGGCCATATGAGTGACAGGTGTGGAGATTGTGCAGGGGAGAAGAGCCGTAGTTCTGCACAGTGCACACCTCTGCAGTTCATTGCTGGAGAGTATTAGTGCTTGCTCATTGGGACAACATTGACAACTCCCCAAGTCCGTCTGCTTTCTATCAGCAAAGGAGCATGCACACTCTCTCTTCCCAATGTTCAAAGAAAATAATTTGTTCCGTTTGGGACACTATTACATTTTTGATATCGCATTTCAAATATGTTGTATACTAAATATTGAAAATATTGTCAATTTTTTACTTTGCACCAGTGAAAACAGCCGTGTTCTTGTATTTTAATGCAGTTCTTAAACAGGAACCTAAATGTGAGAGATGTTGCTGGTATTACTTAATTGTTCAGGAAGATGACACCTGCATCTACACTCTATGCGAACACCATGCTGTGTGTTAATGTCCATAGAGGGCTCTTTGGATGTATGTTCTGTCTGTCTGGTTTTCAGGCACACTCAGTCTGACTCATTCAGGAGGTCCCTCCTTCTCTTCACATCTCTCTATAGGGGAAGTGCGTGGGGACAGTGTGAACATGTCATCTTCTGGCTTACGGAGTACAAAATACTTATTAAATTGTTTTCTTTGTGAAGGCCTGTATGATCTGTCCACATGTCTTGTGATGCTGTTTCAATGTTGAAGGATGTGAGACACATAGTTTGACACCAGTAGGCTATATAGGTGGGCATGGTAGCTGTAATTCTCAAATCCTAACCTAGCCTTCTACCGTTTTAGCATTGAGGAGGATTGACAATCTGCAATATTTTCTTACCAGTTTAATTGACCTTTGGGAAAACATGGGGAAACTGATGGAATTGGAGGGATGGATATAGTAAGCTATGCTATGGGAACTAGAGTCACTAGAGAACAAAATTGAATACATTTCAACTCTATATCTGATATGGTACAGGTGTCTTCTTTTTGATAAGCCCATAACCATGTATGTGAGGTTCATACTTTTGTATCAAAGTAGATTTGTTCAAGACTACCAAGAAAATATCTGTGTGCCCCTGATTTAGCCCATTGCAGTAAAAGCTTTTAAGGACTTCTCAAGTTTTTGCTCAGCTGAGTTAGAATACCTCGTGATGAGCTGCAGATCATACTATATATACATACAAAGAGAGTTTTCATCTATATATTTCGTAGCTGTCTATTTGCAACCACAAACTGATGCTGGCACTAAGACTCCACGCAACAAGCTGTATAGGGCCATAAGTGAACAAGAAAAGGCAGATACAGAAGTGCCCCTTATCGAGGTCTGCAATTTGAATGCAGGGAAACTGAAATCAGTTTTACCACATTTTTACCAGCATGTCACCTGTGCAACTAGAGGCAACAAAACTCTAGATCAGCTTTAATCCACACACAGAAATGCATACAAGGCTCTCACTCGCTCTCCCTTTGTCACGCCCTGACCTTAGAGAGCCTGTTTATTTCTCTATTTGGTTAGGTCAGGGTGTGATTTGGGTGGGCATCCTAGTTTTCTATTTCTTTGTTGGCCGGGTATAGTTCCCAATCAGAGGCAGCTGTCTGTCTATCGTTGTCTCTGATTGGGAATCATACTTAGGCAGCCTGTTTTCCATCTGAGTTTGTGGGATCTTGTTTTTGCACAGTAGCTGTATTAGTCCTGCAGAACTTTGCGTTTGTTGATCGTTGTTGTTTTTTGGTGTTCATCTAAAATAAAGAATGATGTACACTTTCCACGCTGCGCTTTGGTCTCATTCCGACGACGGACATAACACCCTTTGGAAAAGTGACGTGCTCAATACATAAGTGGTGCGATGAAGCAGATGTTAAGGTAAGCTTCCGGGATTCAGACGATAACATTGAGGACTTTACCTCGTCAGCCCCTTTTATTAATGGAAGGATCACCCATTTTGAATGTTATATTGTTGTGCATCTGAGTCATTCCCTGGGTCATTTAATGTTTTCATGTGTATTTGAGTGATTGGCGTACAAGCAGGCAGAAATCCATCTGGTAGGACATAGCACAATGATAAAGTCTCTCTCACTACACTGGAAGGTAATAGGAATATGACTTTTAGATCACGAAAACATCTATCATACATGTTAGATTTCAATACTGGCCAATGTCATAACTCAGGAGGATGTCTTCTCTCGAATGAGCCATTGATCATATTTTTTGCCATATTCCTACCTCAAATGTATAATTTAATGGAGGGTCTAGCACATTTGTCATATTTGTCTGCCTCTTTAGTCCAGGGTGCATTGCATGGTGCCATTGCTAGATGTATTATAGAAATGAGATAGGGATCCAATGAATGAATGAAGGAACATATAAACGCCCCACCCAGCAGACTGTTGACCAATCGCGTTCATGTTATGCGGTTGCTAAGCTAATCTTCAAGCAATTCCTTCTCAAAGTCAGTATATTTTTCAAGAAACGTGCCTATTTTCCTTGAAAGTACGTAATGTCACGATTCCAAAGCTATGTGACACTACAGATAGCAAGTTAATTAAAACATCTCAGAAATGATTTGTAATGTTTTACTTCTTGTTGACGAAATTTGTGCTAATTTTGGGTTTGTGAGCTAGCGCCCAATAGACTCCCATTCACTCCTTGAAGGAAAGCGCTACTTGTCCCAGAATCGTGCAGAATACACTGATGTAGCATGGGCAATGTTTCACATCTCCTCAAAAGTATATTTGTCATTGTGAATGCTAAACTCCACTTTGTGAGGCACATCAATCTGCAAGTTGAGATTTTAGACTCCTAAATTGATAGTGTAGTTTGTTTAGGTGATTTGACAGCTAACTCGCTACGTTACGTGCTGATATTGTCTTCGGTATTATTGTGTGTAGCTCTGTTTGCTAGCTATCTACCTAACACCCATAGAGAGCATTGTGATGTTTGGGCATTACTGCGGGGACTAGTGAGGTCAGGCACTAATGTTGAGTGATTAGGTCTAGCTCGCAGTCAGCGTTTCAATTCATCCCAAAGGTTCTTCCACACTGACCTCAACAAACCATTTCTGTATGGACCTCGCTTTGTGCGTGGGGGCATTGTCATGCTGAATAGGAAAGGGCCTTCTCCAAACTGTTGCCATAAAGTTGAAGCACAAAATCGCTTAGAATGCCATTGTATGCTGTAGTGTTAAGATTTGTCTTCACTGAAAATAAGGGGCCAAGCCTGAACCATGAAAAACAGCCCGAGACCATTATTCCTCCTCCACCAAATTTTACAGTTGGCACTATGCATTGGGGCAGGTAGCGTTCTCCTGGCATCCGCCAAACCCAGATTCGTCCGTCAGACTGCCAGATGGTGAAGCTTGATTCAACACTCCAGAGAACGCATTTCCACTGTTCCAGAGTCTAATAGCGGTGAGCTTTACACCACTTCAGCCGATGCTTGGCATTGGGTATGGTGGTCTTAGGCTTGTGTGCGGCTGCTTGGCCACGGAACCCATTTCATGAAGCTCCAGATGAACAGTTCTTGCGCTGATGTTGCTTCCAGAGGCAGTTTGGAACTCGGTAATGAGTGTTGCAACCGAGGACAGACTATTTTTACGTGCTACGTGCTTCAGCGATCGGCAATCCCGTTCTGTGAGCATGTGTGGCCTACCACTTCGCAGCTGAGTCGTTATTGCTCCTAGTCTTCATTTCGCAAATATAGCACTTATAGTTGACCAGGGCAGCTCTAGTAGGGAAGACATTTGACGAACTGACATGAATGGTGGCATCCTATGGCAGTGCGCATTAGAAGTCACTGAGCTACTCAGTAAGGCCATTTTACTGCCAATGTATGTCTATTTTTTCACCTTTAATTAACCAGGTAAACTAGTTGAGAACAAGTTCTCACTTACAATTGAGACCTGGTCAAGATAAAGCAAAGCAGTGCGACAAACAACAACAGAGTTTACACATGGAATAAACAAGCGTACAGTCAATAACACAATAGGAAAAAAAGTCTATATACAGTGTGTGCAAATGGCGTGAGGAGGTAAGGCAATAAATAGGCCATAGTTGAAGTAATTACAATTTAGAAAATGAACACTGGAGTGATAGATGAGCAGACTCGTTCATCTCTAGGAGACAGAACGCGTCTCCTTCCTGAGCGGTATGACAGCTGCGTGGTCCCATGGTGTTTATACTTGCATACTATTGTTTGTACAGATGAACGTGGTACCTTCAGGCATTTGGAAATTGCTCCCAAGGATGAACCAGACTTGTGGGGGTCTACAAATGTTTGTTTTTTAGGTCTTGGCTGATTTATACTGCTCAAAAAAATAAAGGGAACACTTAAACAACACAATGTAACTCCAAGTCAATCACACTTCTGTGAAATCAAACTCTCCACTTAGGAAGCAACACTGATTGACAATACATTTCACATGCTGTTGTCCAAATTGAATAGACAACAGGTGGAAATTATAGGCAATTAGCAAGACACCCCCAATAAAGGAGTGATTCTGCAGGTGGTGACCACAGACCACTTCTCAGTTCCTATGCTTCCTGCCAATGTTTTGGTCACTTTTGAATGCTGGCGGTGCTTTCACTCTAGTGGTAGCATGAGACGGAGTCTACAACCCACACAAGTGGCTCAGGTAGTGCAGCTCATCTAGGATGGCACATCAATGCGAGCTGTGGCAAGAAGGTTTGCTGTGTCTGTCAGCGTAGTGTCCAGAGCATGGAGGCACTACCAGGAGACAGGCCAGTACATCAGGAGATGTGGAGGAGGCCGTAGGAGGGCAACAACCCAGCAGCAGGACCGCTACCTCCGCCTTTGTGCAAGGAGGAGCAGGAGGAGCACTGCCAGAGCCCTGCAAAATGACCTCCAGCTGGCCACAAATGTGCATGTGTCTGCTCAAACGGTCGGAAACAGACACCATGAGGGTGGTATGAGGGCCCGACGTCCACAGGTGGGGGTTGTGCTTACAGCCCAACACCGTGCAGGACGTTTGGCATTTGCCAGAGAACACCAAGATTGGCAAATTCGCCACTGGCGCCCTGTGCTCTTCACAGATGAAAGCAGGTTCACACTGAGCACATGTGACAGACGTGACAGAGTCTGGAGACGCCGTGGAGAACGTTCTGCTGCCTGCAACATCCTCTAGCATGACCGGTTTGGTGGTGGGTCAGTCATGGTGTGGGGTGGCATTTCTTTGGGGGGCCGCACAGCCCTCCATGTGCTTGCCAGAGGTAGCCTGACTGCCATTAGGTACTGAGATGAGATCCTCAGACCCCTTGTGAGACCATATGCTGGTGCGGTTGACATTACATCAAAGTTGGATCAGCCTGTAGTGTGGTTTTCCACTTGAATTTTGAGTGTGACTCCAAATCCAGACCTCCATGGGTTGATAAATGTGATTTCCATTGATAATTTTTGTGTGATATTGTTGTCAGCACATTCAACTATGTAAAGAAAAAAGTATTTAATAAGAATATTTCATTCGCAGATCGAGGATGTGTTTTAGTGTTCCCTTTATTTTTTTGAGCAGTGTATTTTGATTTTCCCATGATGTCAAGCAAATTGGCACTGAGTTTGAAGGTAGTCCTTGAAATACATCCACAGGTACACCTCCAATTCACTCAAATGATGTCAATTAGCCTATCAGATGCTTCTAAAGCCATGACATCATTTTCTGGAATTTTCCAAGCTGTTTAAAGCCAAAGTAAACTTAGTGTATGTAAACTTCTTACCCACTGGAATTGTGATACAGTGAAATAATCTGTCTGTAAACAATTGTTGGAAAAATTACTTGTGACATGCACAAAGTAGATGTCCTAACTGACTTGCCAAAACTATAGTTTGTTAACAATAAATTTGTGGAGTGGTTGAAAAATGAGTTTTAATGACTCTAACCTAAGTGTATGTAAACTTCCGACTTCAACTGTATTATATAGTGTACTTGTTTCAAGCAGACCACCACAGTCCTTGTGCCGAAGAACACCAAGGTAATCTGTCTAATTGACTACCACCCTGTAGCATTCAAATCTGTAGCCATGAAATGCTTTGAAAGGCTGGTCATGGCTCACATCAACATCATCCCAGACACCATGAACCCTCTCCAATTTGTGTACCGCCCCAACAGATCTACACATGAAGCAATCTCTATTGTACTCCACACTGCCCTCTCCCACCTGGTCAAGATGAACACCTTTGTGAGAATGCTGTTCATTGACCACAACTCAAGAGTTCAACACCATAGTGCCCACCAAAGCTCATCACTAAGCTCAGGACCCTGAAACTAAACACCTCCCTCTGCAACTGGATCCTGGACCTACTGACGGGCTGCCCCAGGTGGTGAGGGTAGGTAACAAAACCTCAGCCACGCTGACCCTCAACATGGGGTTCCCTCAGAGGTGCGTGCATAGTCACCTGCTGTACTCCCTGTTCACCCACGACTGTGTGGCCATACACATCTCCAACACAATCATTCTCTTTGCTTACAACACAACGGTGTAAGGCCTGATCACCAACGACAATAAGACAGCCTATAGGGAAGAGGTCAGTGACCTGGCAGTGTGGTGCCAGTACAGCAACCTCTCCCTCAATGTCAGCAAGACAAAGGAGTTGATTGTGGATGACAGGTAACGGATTCCCCATCCACATTGACAGGGCTATAGTGGAGTGGGTCGAGAGCTCCAACTTCCTTGGTCAACACATCACTAAGGAATGAATATGTTCCACACACATACAATGCTTCTTTTCTCTGCCTCCACATACAAGCGGTACCGATGCACCATGTCTGCAACCAACAGGACCTTGAACAGCTTCTACCCTCAAGCCATAAAACTACTAAATAGTTAACCAAATAGCTACCCTGACTATCTGCATTGACTGTTTTTGCACTAATTTGACTCATCAATGCTGCTACTGTTTATTATCTATCCTGTTGCCTAGTCACTTTACCACTAATATCTACCTCAATTACCTCATACCCCTGCACATCAACTTGGTACTGGTACCCCATGTATGATTACTCATTGTGTATATTACTTGTTATTCTTTTTTATGTGTTTTTAAATATTTTTCTTTGCATTGTTGGGAGCATTTCACTGTTAATCTACACCTGTTGTTTACAAGCATGTGACAAATAACATTTAATTTGAACAGAAGTCAGAATTCCTTATAGAATGGCCACAAAGGGACTCTTTTCATCACTCACCTTCTTACAAAACTTTCTGGGATGTGATGACTTTCACCAGTTGAGAGTGTGTGATAGGCTACACTTTTCCTAGACTTTTTTCCTCTAACTCATTCACGATATATCCATGCTATTGCTTAGCTTTGAATGAGGAGAGGAGACTCAACTTTCATGACATGTTGTTGCTATAGATGCTTTCATTTTGCTGTGTCTACAGTATTCACTTTAAAAAGATACAGACCATATATTTTTAGGGTCTGCTCACAAATGATCCTGACCATGGTGTGTCAGTTTTATGTAAAAAACAAACATAAGTGTCACATTATCACAGAGAATAAACTTCTACATCAGCCTATCAGATGGGCAAATTATTTCACTAGAAATCAGATTCTTTGTTTAGTTCTCACTGTATGGTCGCTTTAACGCTTTACGAGAGATCACCATGTTATGTTTGATATCGACAAGCCACCTCCTACCTTCCTGTGCATGCTTGATAAAATCTCTTCTGTGGAGATTCTCAATATTCATTCCTCCTGCAAACCGGACCTTGAGTGTGAAGTTCGGGAAAGGGGGATACAATAAAAGGTAAGCTTAGAATATCCTATTGGCAATGCATTATTATTTTTATAGCATTGTAATTACGCCATGAATGATTTATTAAACCATGTGAATGGCAAAGTAAAGAGACTGAAGTTAGGTCTTCAGATGGTTTTCTCCAGCTGTGGGCAGATGTGTAGTCGAAGGGACTAATCGCATTTATCATGGTTGGGAGAAGCTATTTGTTATAGGCTCAGAAGATGTAGAAGCCCTTTATTGAACTACAGTTAATAAGTTGCTAAATTAGACAATAGCCAATTTCTTCCCCCCTCTATTTAGATTACACTTGGAGTGGGGTGATAATGTATTATACTGTCAGACTGTTTGAGCCTTCAATGTTCAAAAGGAGACGTTCCTTGTGCGTCTGCTTCATTTGGCAGATGAGACGGAACTGTAGACTATAGCTTACGAATAGTCAATGGGGGCCAATGAAAATCTCAGTGAGTTGTAGAGAAACGTTCAACGTTTTCTACTTTTATTCTCATATTAGGTCAAAGAATAAACTATTGGCTATGCTTAGCCTATACCGATTGGCTAAAACAATTGCTTTGAGGACCTATATAATAGGCTATTGTTATATTTGTTGGGATATATTACATTCGGAAACAGTGAAAAAGGCCATTACTGAACAAATGCATTAATTAATGCCTCAAAAACAATAATATTCTCTATTGATGTTCAACTCTGTATTGAGTATGATGCAGGCTAACTCACTCTGTGTCTAAGCTAAACGGTTCAAAGAACTTAATGTGCATCGTGACACCCCTCATTACCCCCTGTCTGTATTTGCTTTAGTTCAATGAGATATCCGCTCTTTGGGTATCTATAGTCAGGCTATAATAAAATTTAGTTGAGAATGCCAATTTCAAGATTCAACACACATTTATGGGACTGTGTGGCATCATGGGGTGGCAAATGCAATACAATGTTGCAGGAAGTGGCTGAATATGTACATAGTAAAGTCCCTTTTTTATACAACGGGGGGTTTGGAATTTCCATTGTTAGAGCCTATCCAGCCCATGATATACAAGACAACATACACATGGCCAGTACATTAATAAAACGTGCCATTGTTTATGTCTTTACCTAGATACACACTTACTACTACTACTACTTCTCTGGGCAGATCCACTGCCCAGCTATTCAATTTAGAAACTTAATCTCCACTGTGAAAAGCATATAAAACATTATCTTCAACGTTTATCTTCAATATTCAAATTTGATCCCCACTGTGTCCCATAGTAATGAAGGAGTCGAGGTAAGACAGTCGTCTTTTCTCAGCCAGTCGAAATCATGAATCAGCACAATTTCTATGGATATATATATACATATATATACATATATATATGTATATACATATATATATATATATATATATATATATATATATATATATATATATATATATATTTTATATATATATATATATATATATGTATATGTACAACAGTTTTTCTATTGACATGCCATCTTGCTGTCTTTCCAGCTTCAGTCTGAAGTGATTGTGTTACTTGTATAGTTGGCTAGCTAGTTCCAGAACTGCAAAGTGGTGCAACTGTTGAGAATCTGAGTCTATGGTTGTTGTTGGGGAAAGGGGTTGTGTGTGTGTGTGTGTGTGTGTGTGTGTGTGTATCCCACAACTGTTGCGAGGGAATAAAAGATGTTAGGGACAATACAGGATGATTCCCAATAATTGATTGCTAATATAATAATTGCTTGCCATAATGTCATTTTGGTAATGGCGAGACTGGTGAGAGGTAAAAATCCTTTGCATAAATTGCCTACATTACTACAATATATTAATAGCTAATTATGGAAAATAAGAAACATGATAAAAAAAAATATATATATATATATAGCTCAGTTGGTAGAGCATGGCGCTTGTAACGCCAGGGTACTGGGTTCGATCCCCGGGACCACCCATACGTAGAATGTATGCACGCATGACTGTAAGTCGCTTTGGATAAAAGCGTCTGCTAAATGGCATATATTATTATTTATTATATTATTTATTATATATATATTTATTATATATTATATATATATATATATATATATATATATATATATATATATTTTTTTTTTATGGCTATATATAATACAAATTGAGGTGAAGGCGTTGGAAATGCATTTGGCGGTTGATCTTCTCTTGTTCTGTGGGTGGCACTCTGTGCTCTTTTCGAAGGATGGGTCCCGGTCTTTTCGGGGCTATGGGATCTGGGGGGTTGGGGGTGGTCTGCCGGGCATTGGGATCACAACCCAATTCGGGATGAGGAGGGGTTTTAGCAGGTGGAATAGTGGGGACCAATTGGAGGTTTATTTAGTAGCAATGCAAATATCATGGTAAAGATATATAGGCAATCATCATGTTACTTTTTAATGGTATGTTTACAAACATATATTTTGATAAATAGAATTGAAACTTGTGTCTCATGGTAAGTGGTGAAATAAGTATAGCCAGTTATAATTGTAATGGCTTAGCAGATAACAAGAAAAGACTATCAGTATTTACCTGGCTATAAGAGAAGCGATTTAATATCTATTGTTCACAGGAAACTCATTCAACAATTTTAGATGAAGTTTTGTGGAAAAGGGACTGGGGGGGACAAATTATATTTCTCCCATGGGCAAAGAAATTCAAAAGGGGTGATGATTTTAATTAACAGTAATTTTGATCCCAATGTGCAAAATGTCCTAACATTTATTATTATTATTATTATATTAAATATGTTATTGGACAATAAACAGATTAGGTTTATTAACCTATACGTTCCAAATAATGATGATCCAAGCTTCTTTGAAAGTATATATGAGAATGTATCAACTCTACAAGCAACACTAGACTATATTATTATGGTGGGGGATTTTAATATGGTTTTAAAAACCCCTATGGACCGTAAAGGAAATCACACTGCAAACTATCACCCTCAGGCACTTAAGGAAATCATGAATGTCATAGATATATTGGAATTAGTGGATATATGGAGGCTTAAATACCATGACCTAGTGAGATATACATGGCGGAGGCTTAATCAAGCTAGTCATCTTGATTACTTTCTTATGTCATTCTCTCTGGCACCAAAAGTTTTTTTTTTTTAAAAGTGTTGATGGGGGACAGAATGCGGTCGGATCGTCACATAATTGGCATATAAACTAAAGAAACGTCCTCTCACTGTCAACTGTGTTTATTTTCAGCAAACTTAACCTGTGTAAATATTTGTATGAACATAACAAGATTCAACAACTGAGACATAAACTGAACAAGTTCCACAGACATGTGACTAACAGAAATTGAATAATGTGCCCCTGAACAAAGGGGGGGGGGGTCAAAAGTAACAGTCAGTATCTGGTGTGGCCACCAGCTGCATTAAGTTCTGCAGTGCATCTCCTCATGGACTGCACCAGATTTGCCAGTTCTTGCTGTGAGATGTTATGCCACTCTTCCACCAAGGCACCTGCAAGTTCCCAAACATTTCTGGGGGGAATGGCCCTAGCCCTCACACTCCGATCCAACAGGTCCCAGACGTTCTCAATGGGATTGAGATCCGGGCTTTTCGCTGGCCATGGCAGAACACTAACATTCCTGTCTTGCAGGAAATCATGCACAGAACGAGTAGTATGGCTGGTGGTATTGTCATGCTGGAAGGTCATGTCAGGATTAGCCTGCTGGAAGGGTACCACATGAGTGAGGAGGATGTCTTCCCTGTAACGCACAGAGTTGATATTGCCTGCAACGACCACATACTCAGTCCGATGATGTTGTGACACACCGCCCCAGACCATGACGGACCCTCCACCTCCAAATCGATCCCGCTCCAGAGTACAGGCCTCGATGTAACGCTCATTCCTTCGACGATAAACGCGATTCCGACCATCAGCCCTGGTGAGAAAAAACAGCGACTCGTCAGTGAAGAGCACTTTTTGACAGTCCTGTCTGGTCCAGCGACGGTGGGTTTGTGCCCATAGGTGACGTTATTTTCAGTGATGTCTGGTGAGGACCTGCCTTACAACATGCCCAAATTGTCATGCAGGTGATAGAGGACCCAAAAGCGACTTAACAGAAACAGAGTTTATTCAAGTCCAAACAGGGAATAACAGAAATCCTCTAGTCTGTAGAGGGGAATAACAAGAGAAGCGGCCACAGACTGCAGGTCGCTTCGGGTAGGCGCAGGCCGTAGTTGACAGAGACACCTGCTCACACGCAGCATCTGATGAAGGCAAAAAACACGACAGGACAGGGCGAAACACAATCACAGCACGGTGAATACTAAACAAGGAACCGACGGGACAGGAACGGAACACAAAGGAATAAATAGGGACTCTAATCAGGGGAAAGGATCGGGAACAGGTGTGGGAAGACTAAATGATGATTAGGGGAATAGGAACAGCTGGGAGCAGGAACGGAACGATAGAGAGAAGAGAGAGCGAGAGAGTGAGAGGGAGGGGAGAGAGAGGGATAGAAAGAGGGAAAGAACCTAATAAGACCAGCAGAGGAAACGAATAGAATGGGGAGCACAGGGACGAGACATGATAATAAATGACAAACATGACAGTACCCCCACTCACCGAGCGCCTCCTGGCGCACTCGAGGAGGAATCCTGGCGGCAACGGAGGAAATCATCGATGAGTGAACGGTCCAGCACGTCCCGAGACGGAACCCAACTCCTCTCCTCAGGACCGTAACCCTCCCAATCCACTAAGTATTGGAGACCCCGTCCCCGAGAACGCATGTCCATGATCTTATGTACCTTGTAAATAGGTGCGCTCTCGACACGGACGGGAGGGGAGGGAAGACGAACGGGGGTGCGAAGAAAGGGCTTAACACAGGAGACATGGAAGACAGGATGGACGCGACGAAGATGTCGCGGAAGAAGCAGTCGCACAGCGACAGGATTGACGACCTGGGAGACACGGAACGGACCAATGAACCGCGGAGTCAACTTACGAGAAGCTGTCGTAAGAGGAAGGTTGCGAGTGGAAAGCCACACTCTCTGGCCGCAACAATACCTTGGACTCTTAATCCTGCGTTTATTGGCGGCTCTCACAGTCTTCCCCGCAGACAAAGGCAGACCGGTAATGAAGCCTAAGGCGATGTGAGACCATGGTCGAGAAGGAATGGGGAGCGGTCTGAGACGACCGGCAGGAGGAGAGTTACCCGACTTAGTCTGCGCGCAGTCCGAACAAGCAGCCACGAAACGGCGCGTGTCACGCTCCTGAGTCGGCCACCAAAAGCGCTGGCGAATAGACGCAAGAGTGCCTCGAACACCGGGATGACCAGCTAACTTGGCAGAGTGAGCCCACTGAAGAACAGCCAGACGAGTGGAAACAGGAACGAAAAGGAGGTTACTAGGACAAGCGCGCGGCGACGCAGTGTGCGTGAGTGCTTGCTTAACCTGTCTTTCAATTCCCAAGACTGTTAACCCGACAACACGCCCATAAGGAAGAATCCCCTCGGGATCAGTAGAAGCCACAGAAGAACTAAACAGACGGGATAAGGCATCAGGCTTGGTGTTCTTGCTACCCGGACGGTAAGAAATCACAAACTCGAAACGAGCGAAAAACAACGCCCAACGAGCTTGACGGGCATTAAGTCGTTTGGCAGAACGGATGTACTCAAGGTTCTTATGGTCTGTCCAAACGACAAAGGAACAGTCGCCCCCTCCAACCACTGTCGCCATTCGCCTAGGGCTAAGCGGATGGCGAGCAGTTACCCACATCATAGTTGCGCTCAGATGGCGACAGGCGATGAGAAAAATAAGCGCAAGGATGAACCTTATCGTCAGACTGGAAGCGCTGGGATAGAATGGCTCCCACGCCTACCTCTGAAGCGTCAACCTCGACAATGAATTGTCTAGTGACGTCAGGAGTAACGAGGATAGGAGCGGACGTAAAACGTTCTTTTAGAAGATCAAAAGCTCCCTGGGCGGAACCGGACCACTTAAAACACGTCTTGACAGAAGTAAGAGCTGTGAGAGGAGCAGCAACTTGACCGAAATTACGAATGAAACGCCGATAGAAATTAGCGAAACCTAAAAAGCGCTGCAACTCGACACGTGACCTTGGAACGGGCCAATCACTGACAGCTTGGACCTTAGCGGAATCCATCTGAATGCCTTCAGCGGAAATAACGGAACCGAGAAAAGTAACGGAGGAGACATGAAAAGAGCACTTCTCAGCCTTTACGTAGAGACAATTCTCTAAAGGCGCTGTAGAACACGTCGAACGTGCTGAACATGAATCTCAGTGACGGAGAAAAAATCAGGATATCGTCAAGATAGACAAAAACAAAGATGTTCAGCATGTCTCTCAGAACATCATTAACTAATGCCTGAAAAACAGCTGGCGCATTGGCGATACGGCAGAACCCGGTACTCAAAATGCCCTAACGGGTGTTAAACGCCGTTTTCCACTCGTCCCCCTCTCTGATGCGCACGAGATGGTAAGCGTTACGAAGGTCCAACTTAGTAAAGCACCTGGCTCCCTGCAGAATCTCGAAGGCTGATGACATAAGGGGAAGCGGATAACGATTCTTAACCGTTATGTCATTCAGCCCTCGATAATCCACGCAGGGCGCAGAGTACCGTCCTTCTTCTTAACAAAAAAGAACCCCGCCCCGGCCGGAGAGGAAGAAGGCACTATGGTACCGGCGTCAAGAGACACAGACAAATAATCCTCGAGAGCCTTACGTTCGGGAGCCGACAGAGAGTATAGTCTACCTCGAGGAGGAGTAGTCCCCGGAAGGAGATCAATACTACAATCATACGACCGGTGAGGAGGAAGGGAGTTGGCTCGGGACCGACTGAAGACCGTGCGCAGATCATGATATTCCTCCGGCACTCCTGTCAAATCGCCAGGTTCCTCCTGAGAAGTAGGGACAGAAGAAACGGGAGGGATGGCAGACATTAAACACTTCACATGACAAGAAACGTTCCAGGATAGGATAGAATTACTAGACCAATTAATAGAAGGATTATGACATACTAGCCAGGGATGACCCAAAACAACAGGTGTAAACGGTGAACGGAAAATCAAAAAAGAAATAGTCTCACTGTGGTTACCAGATACTGTGAGAGTTAAAGGTAGTGTCTCAAATTTGATACTGGGAAGATGACTACCATCTAAGGCAAACATGGGCGTAGGCTTGTCTAACGGTCTGAAAGGAATGTTATGTTTCCGAACCCATGCTTCGTCCATGAAACAACCCTCAGCCCCAGAGTCAATCAAGGCACTGCATGTAGCACCCGAACCGGTCCAGCGTAGATGGACCGACATAGTAGTACAAGATCTAGATGAAGAGACCTGAGTAGTAGCGCTCACCAGTAGCCCTCCGCTTACTGATGGGCTCTGGCCTCTTACTGGACATGAATTAACAAAATGTCCAGCAACAATAGAGGCACAGGCGGTTGGTGATCCTCCGTTCCCTCTCCTTAGTCGAGATGCGAATCCCTCCCAGCTGCATGGGCTCAGTCTCAAAGCCAGAGGAGGGAGATGGTTGCGATGCGGAGCAGGGAAACACCGTTGATGCGAGCTCTCTTCCTCGAGCCCGGTGACGAAGATCTACCCGTCGTTCTATGCGGATGGCGAGAGCAATCAAAGAGTCCACATCTGAAGGAACCTCCCGGGAGAGAATCTCATCCTTAACCACTGCGTGGAGTCCCTCCAGAAAACTGCGAGCAGCGCCGGCTCGTTCCACTCACTAGAGGCAGCAAGAGTGCGAAACTCAATAGAATAATCCGTTATGGACCGTTCACCTTGGCATAAGGAAGCCAGGGCCCTAGAAGCCTCCCTACCAAAAACTGAACGGTCAAAAACCCGAATCATCTCCTCTTTAAAGTTCTGGAACTTGTTAGAGCAATCAGCCCTTGCCTCCCAGATAGCTGTGCCCCATTCTCGAGCCCGGCCAGTAAGGAGTGAAATGACGTAAGCAACCCGAGCTCTCTCTCTAGAGTATGTGTTGGGTTGGAGAGAGAACACAATCTCACACTGCGTGAGAAAGGAGCGGCACTCAGTGGGCTGCCCGGAGTAGCAAGGTGGGTTATTAACCCTAGGTTCTGGAGGCTCGGCAGGCCAGGAAGTAACAGGTGGCACGAGACGTAGACTCTGGAACTGTCCAGAGAGGTCGGAAACCTGAGCGGCCAGGTTCTCCACGGCATGGCGAGCAGCAGACAATTCCTGCTCGTGTCTGCCGAGCATGGCTCCTTGGATCTTGACGGCAGTGTGCGTCTGAAGTCGCTGGGTCCATTCCTTGGTCGGTTCCTTCTGTCATGCAGGTGATAGAGGACCCAAAAGCGACTTAACAGAAACAGAGTTTATTCAAGTCCAAACAGGGAATAACAGAAATCCTCTAGTCTGAGGGGAATAACAAGAGAAGCGGCCACAGACTGCAGGTCGCCGGGTAGGCGCAGGCCGTAGTTGACAGAGACACCTGCTCACACGCAGCATCTGATGAAGGCAAAAACACGACAGGACAGGGCGAAACACAATCACAGCACGGTGAATACTAAACAAGGAACCGACGGGACAGGAACGGAACACAAAGGAATAAATAGGGACTCTAATCAGGGGAAAGGATCGGGAACAGGTGTGGGAAGACTAAATGATGATTAGGGGAATAGGAACAGCTGGGAGCAGGAACGGACGATAGAGAGAGCGAGAGAGTGAGAGGGAGGGGAGAGAGAGGGATAGAAAGAGGAAAGAACCTAATAAGACCAGCAGAGGGAAACGAATAGAATGGGGAGCACAGGGACGAGACATGATAATAAATGACAAACATGACACAAATGCCCTCAGTCTAGCCTCTCTCAGCCTATTGAGACAGTCTGAGCACTGATGGAGGGATTGTGCATTCCTGGTGTAACTCGGGCAGTTGCTGTTGCCATCCTATACCTGTCCCGCGGTGTGATGTTCGAATGTACTGATCCTGTGCAGGTGTTGTTACATGTGGTCTGCCACTGTGAGGACGATCAGCTGTCCGTCCTGTCTCCCTGTAGCGCTGTCTTGGGCATCTCACAGTACGGACATTTCGATTTATTGCCCTGGCCACATCTGCAGTCCTCATGTCTCCTTGCAGCATGCCTAAGACACGTTCACGCAGATGAGCAGGGACCCTGGGCATCTTTCTTTTGGTGTTTTTCAGAGTCAGTAGAAAGGCCTCTTTAGTGTCCTAAGTTTTTATTACTGTGACCTTTCCTACCGTCTGTAAGTTGTTGGTGTCTTAACGACCATTCCACAGGTGCATGTTCATCAATTGTTTA
Organism: Oncorhynchus gorbuscha; assembly: GCF_021184085.1. Lineage (NCBI taxonomy): Eukaryota > Metazoa > Chordata > Actinopteri > Salmoniformes > Salmonidae > Oncorhynchus > Oncorhynchus gorbuscha. Next base: position 63,303,363 of record NC_060177.1, read on the forward strand.
TGGTTCATTGAACCATGTGAAACAGTGTTTAAACCATTTACAATAAATATCTGTGAAGTTATTTGGATTTTTACAAATTATCTTTGAAAGACAGGGTCCTGAAAAGGGACGTTTCTTTTTTTCTGAGTTTATATTACTCTTGCAGAATTTCCACATAGGCGAGGATATTGGAAATTTAATCAAAGCCTACTGGATGATAACTTATATATATATATATATATATATAACTAGGACAGAAGAATGTATTATATAACTGACTTTTTCCGACATAACATAGGTACAGCAGATCCCCTTATTATATGGGACCCTTTTAAATGTGCCTTTAGAGGCCATGCAATTCAGTACTCATCAATAAAACAAAAGCAATTTAGATCAAACTAATCCATATTAACAAAGGAAATTGAAGGACTAACAGCACAGTTAGATATAAATAAAAACTGTACCATAGAGGCACAGAATAAGTTAGAGGAAAAACAACAAGAAATGGAGAAACTTATTCAAGAAAGATCCAGCGTAATATATTATAAAAATAAAGCGAACTGGATGGAATATGGGGACGAATATATCAAATTCCTTTTCGATCTTCAACATAGAAATGCTACCAAACAGAATGTATTGAAACATGTTACAAATGATGGATGTCAGGATTTGGCCAGGGTTGTTCCGGTTTTTGGTCACTAGATGCCCCCATTGTGCTATTTGACCTTTTGTTTTCCCTTGATCCCCATTATTATTTGCACCTGTGCCTTGTTTCCCCTGATTGTATTTATACCCTTAGTTTTCCTCAGTTCTTTGCTCTGTGTTTGTATGTTAGCACCCAGCCCTAGTATTCTGTGAACTCTTGTTGATCCCGGTGGACTCTCTTGTGGAATTCTGTTTTTTGTTCTTGTTTGTTTGTTTGTTTTTTGAGTATCTTTTGAGGCTTTTTATGCTATACCTACCACCTTGTGGATTTACCTTTTTGTCTTGGAGGATTACCTTTGTTCTTGTGGAATTCCTTTTGAGGTTGTGGAGTTACATGTTTTCCTGAAGGACTTCACTTTTTACTTCATTAAATACACCGTCTCAAGTACTGCTGTGTCTGCCTCATCTTCTGGGTTCTGCCGACTATTCGTTGCTCAGTTGGTTAAGTGACAGTTTCTCACTCCGGAGACCCAGGTTCGTAACCGGGTCCTGACAATGGAGTCACACACGGTTCACCAAATGATATTTTGAAAGATGAAGTAAAGGAAGAACTTTAAGAATATGTTTCATTTCAGTCTCCTCCATCTCCACTAACCGAAGCTAATTGTATGGATTATTTTCCTATTAATAATGTAAAATGAACATGTGAACAGAAAGACTCATGTGAAGGCCAAATTACAGAGGAGGAACTTCTTGATGCAATTAAAGCCTTTAAGGCTGGGAAAACTCCAGGGCTGGATGGCATACTAGTAGAAGTATACCAATGTTTTTATATACTCAGAGGACCATTATTAACATGTTTTAACCTCAATTGGAGGCCTCTTACACTTCAGTGTTGTGATGCAAAAATCCTAGCTAAATACTTGGCACATAGAATTAAAAAGGTATTGTCAGATATTATTCATCCTCGTCAGACAGTTCTTTTTTTTTACATGGACGACACATTGGAGATAATATAAGACAAGTACTGGAAACAATAGAATACTATGAAATATCGGAGAAACCAGGCCTGGTTTTCATAGCTGATTTTGAAGAGACTTTTGATAAAGTACGACTGGAGTTCATATATAAATGCCTAGAATATTTTAATTTTGGAGAATCTCTTATAAAATGGGTTAAAGTAATGTATAGTAGCCCTAGGTGTAAAATAGTAAATAATGGCTACATCTCAAAGTTTTAAACTGTCAAGAGGAGTAAAACAAGGTTGTCCACTATCGGCATATCTATTTATTATTGCCATGAAAATATTAGCTGTTAAAATTAGATCCAACAATAATATTAAGGGATTAGAAATCCGTGGCTTAAAAACAAATGTGTCATTGTACGCTGATGATTCATGTTTTCTTTTAAAACCACAATTAGAATCCCTCCACAGCCTCATAGAGGCTAGATTAAAACCAAATTATGATAAGTGTACTATGGGGTGTCTGGTAGCCTAGTAGATAGAATGTTGGACTAGTAACTGGAAGGTTGCAAGATCAAATCCCTGAGCTAACAAGGTAAAAATCTGTCGCTCTGTCCCTGAACAAGGCAGTTAACCCACTGTTCCTAGGCCGTCATTGAAAATAATAATTTGTTCTTAACTGACTTGCCTAGTTAAAAATATATATATATTATTCATTGGATCACTCAAAAATGCAACTTTTACATTACCATGTAGTTTACCAATAAAATGGTCTGACGGGGATGTGGACATACTCTGTATGCAAATCCCAAAAGAAAGAAATGATCTCACTCCAATACATTTTTATAGAAATAGATAATAGATAAGATCTTGCTTACATGGAAAGGAAAATACCTGTCTATTTGTGGAAAAATAACGCTGATTAACTCTTTAGTCATATCACAGTTTACCTATTTGCTTATGGTTTTGCCTACACCTAGTGACCTGCTTTTTAAATTATATCAACAAATAAATATTCAATTTGATGTGAAATGGCATACCAGACAAAATTAAAAGGGCCTATTTATATAACAAATATGAATTCGGAGGGCAGAAATTATTAAATATTAAAGCATTAGACCTCGAACTAAATGCATCAGTAATACAAAAGTTATACGTAAATTTGAAATGGTTCTCTAGTAAATTAGTAAGAATGTCTCAACCCATGTTCAAGAATGGCCTTTTTCCCTTTATTCAGATTACAACTGCTTACTTTCAGTTATTTGAAAACATAATAATCTCGAAAATATAGATATTTTTTAAACAAGCCTTAGAAAGTTGGTTGCAATTTCAGTTTAAATGTCTGGTCTACCAAAATTACAACTAACTAATTGCAGCATCACCACAGAAATGGAAGAGGCAAGTAGACTGGGGGGAAAGTAAGGAACTTGTCTGTCGTCCCTACATTTAAGACAATTAATGGTAAAAGAAAATTGTGATAAATAAAAACATATACCAATTTAATTTAAGGACCAAAACATTGACAGCTGTGCCATACAAATTGCAAAATAGTTGGGAAGAGATTTTTGATGTACCGATTCCATGGCACATGCTTTATGAATTAACACACATAACAATGCCAGATTCAAAACTTCACATTTTTCAATTTAAATTATTATTCCAAATTCTTGCAACCGGTAGAAGGTTATAAATATGGGGGATACAATCTTCCCAAGCTCTGCAGATGTTCCTGCAAGGTGGCAAAGTCATAATTTATTTTGGTACTGCCCATACGTAGCGCGTTTTTGGTCACAGGTCCAAGAATGAATGAAGAATTGCAACATGTATCTAGAACTAACGCTGCAGATAGCCATACTGGGTGATTTGAAAAGTCATAGTCGATCAATCAATAATATAATTATTATTTTAGCTAAAATGTTTATTTACTTCACAATCTGTAGAAGCTATGAGAATAGAAAGGTTCAGTACTTTTGTGAAGCATCACAGCACAGTTGAAAAATATATAGCAAATAGAAATCCAAAATGGATGGTGTTAAGAGAAGGATGGGAGGGGTTGAATGGAGCTGAAGGGTGGGACTAATAACAAGATAACCAATGCAAAACATACAGGGTCTGTAAAATGTGTATAGGTTTAGAAATGGTTAAATAGCACAGTTACAAATAAAAATCTAACTGGATGGACATCAGAAATAGAGGAAGGACTAAAAACAAACTAAATATAACTATTGTAAAATAGATTGTGTCTAAAATGTGTATAATATGTATAAACTGAAGGTAGAAGCCTAAGTGTTATTGTTTATTAGTTATTCCAATTGGGGTAGGGGTGGTAGGGTTTGCGGGAATAATAAAGATATATATTTTTTTAAAGTGTGTATAGGTACATGTATACCACAATGCAGTTGTAAGCATACTAGGCATTCTATATTATACTACAACATCAGTCTAACTCACAATGGGTGTTGGGTTGGCTGAATGTTCAAGGCAGGTCCTCAATGTTCTTCAGCTAGTAAACCTCATCTTGTGTTCGACAATGGCAGCTGGTCTGGCAGAACTTCACATTGGCTCTTGCCAGCCCCATGCAGTCTTTTCCTCCTCCGGGTCAGATGATGTTGAGTCTACAGGATCTGTACTACTAAAGCTTCTGTCAAGGTCATCACACTAGTCAGTGTATGTCATTTTACTACTGTCCCAACCAACACACACTCAAACAAGGTACTATATCAACCCACCCCTCTTGTGTCAATAGATCATGCTAACTACAATACACAATACCCACCCCCAACAGACACCAGTCAGTCACCCACACCATCCCCTCCTTACTACACTGAACAAAAATATAAAACGCAACATGCAACAATTTCAAAGATTTTACTGAGTTACAGTTCATGTAAAGAAATCTGTCATTTGAAATGAGTTCGCTAGGCCCTAATCTGTGGATTTCACATGACTGGGAATTCATCTGTTGGTCACTTAAAAAATAGGTAGGGGCGTGGGATCAGAAAATCAGTCAGGATTTCGTGTAACCATTTGCCTCATGCAGCACAACACATCTCTTTTGCATAGAGTTGATCAGGCTGTTGATTGTGGCCTTTTGAATGTTGTCCCTCCTCTTCAATGGCTGTGCGAAGTTGCTGGATATTGGCAGGAACTGGAACACGCTGTCATACACGTTGATCCAGAGCATCCCAAGCAGGCTCAATGGGTGACATGTCTGGTGAGTTTGCGGGCCATGGAAGAACTGGGATATTTAACTTCCAGGAATTGTGTACAGATCCTTGAGACATGGGAATATGCATTATCATACTGAAACATGAGGTGATGGGGGCGGATGACTGGCACGACAATAGGCGTCAGGATCTAGTCACGATATCTCTGTGCATTCATATTGCCAATGACAAAATGCAATTGTGGTCATTGTCTGTAGCTTATTCCTGCCCATATCATAACCCCACCGCCACCATGGGGCACTCTGTTCACAACATTGACATCAACAAACCGCTCGCCTACACGTCGCCATACACATTGTCTGCCATCTACCAAATACAGTTGAAACCTGGATTCATCCATGAAGAGCACACTTTTCCAGCGTGCCAGAGGCCATCAAAGGTGAGCATTTGCCCACTGAAGTCGGTTACGACGCCAAACTGCAGTAAGGTCAAGACCCTAGTGATGACGATGAGCATACAGATGAGCTTCCCTGAGACGGTTTCTGACAGTTTGTGCAGAAATTCTTTGGTTTTGCAAACCCAGTTTCATCAGCTGTCCAGGTGGCTGGTGTCAGATGATCCCGCAGGTGAAAAAGACAGATGTGGAGGTAGTGTGGTTACACATGGTCTGTGTAAGGCATGTTGGATGTACTGCCAAATTCTCTAAAACAACGTTGTAGGTGGCTTATGTTAAAGAAATGATCATTAAATTCTCTGGTAACAGCTCTGGTGGAAATTCCTGCAGTCAGCAAGCCGATTGCACACTCTCTCAACTTGAGACGTCTGTGGCATTGTGTTGTATGACAAAACTGCACATTTTAGAGTGGCACAAGGTGCACCTGTGTAATTATTATGCTGCTTCGTCAGCATCTTGATATACCACACCTGTCAGGTGGATGGATTATATTGGCAAAGGACAAATGGTCCATAACAGGGATGTAAACACATTTTTGCACAAAATCTGAGCGAAATAAACTTTTTGTGCATTTGGAAATTTCTGTGATCTTTTATTTTAGCTCATGAAACGTGGGACCAACACTTCCTACACGAACCACCATCCATTTGGGAATTCAATTTCAATCAGGGTTATATAGCATCACAGAATCTACAGTGTGACTGTCAACATAATCATTAGAAACAACCCTGGTTAAACCCCAGGTGGAACTGATTTTTTCCAAGGCTACTTCATTTAGATCAATAAATAACTTAATTTCTCACTGAATAGCAATCAATCTGTTGAGCTCAAATAAAAGCAGATACATTAACATGAGAATATTTTTCATGAGATAATTCAATTCAAAGGGCTGGTACGGGAGGACCATAAATAATGGGCAATAGGTGCCAGTGGATATGGTTCAGCCGCCATAAGTCTGTCCAGAAGTCTTTGGAGCAGGTTTATTCCAGATATAATGGTCCATTAAGTATCACAAGTAAATGTAATTGCTAAAATGTACTTAAGTATCAAAAGTAAAAGTATAAATAATTTCAAAATCATTATATTAAGCAAACCAGATGGGCACCATTTGAATTTATTTTTTTATTTACAGATATCCAGGGTCTCACTCCAACACTCAGACATATACAAATGACGCATGTGTTTAGTGAGTCCGCCAGATCAGAGACTGTAGGAATGACCAGGTGTCATGTTTGTCATTTATTGTCATGTCTTGTCCCTGTGCTCCCCATGCTATTCGTTTCCCTCTGCTGGTCTTGTTTGGTTCTATCCCTCTCTCTCCCCCTCCCCCCTTTCACTCTCTCGCTCTCTCTTCTCTCTGTCGTTCCGTTCCTGCTCCCAGCTGTTCCTATTCCCCTAATCATCATTTAGCCTTCCCACACCTGTTCCCGATCCTTTCCCCTGATTAGACTCCCTATTTATTCCTTTGTGTTCCGTTCCTGTGCCGTCGGTTCCTTGTTTTGTATTCCATGCTGTAATTGCGTTTCGCCCTGTCCTGTCGTGTTTTTGCCGTGATTGTGTATCACCCTGTCCTGTCGTGTTTTGTGCCTTCTTCAGACGCTGCGTGTGAGCAGGTGTCTCTGTTGACTACGGCCTGCGCCTACCCGAAGCGACCTGCAGTCTGTGGCCGCTTCTCCAGTTGTTTTCCCCTCTACTGTCTAGAGGATTTCAGTTATTCGGTTTTTGAGCATTAATAAACTCTGTTTCTGTTAAGTCGCGTTTGGGTCCTCCTTCATCTGCATATCAGAAGGAACCGACCAAAGAATGGACCCAGCGACTTCAGACGCTCGTTACACTGCCGTCGAGATCCAAGGAGCCATGCTCGGCAGACACGAGCAGGAATTGTCTGCTGCTCGTCATGCCGTGGAGAACCTGGCCGCTCAGGTTTCCGACCTCTCTGGACAGTTCCAGAGTCTACGTCTCGTGCCACCTGTTACTCCCTGGCCTGCCGAGCCTCCTGAACCCAGGGTTAATAACCCACCTTGCTACTCCGGGCAGCCCACTGAGTGCCGCTCCTTTCTCACGCAGTGTGAGATTGTGTTCTCTCTCCAACCCCACACATACTCTAGAGAGAGAGCTCGGGTTGCTTTCGTCATTTCACTCCTTACTGGCCGGGCTCGAGAATGGGGCACAGCTATCTGGGAGGCAAGGGCTGATTGCTCTAACAGATTCCAGAACTTTAAGGAGGAGATGATTCGGGTTTTTGACCGTTCAGTTTTTGGTGAGGAGGCTTCTAGGGCCCTGGCTTCCTTATGCCAAGGTGAACGGTCCATAACGGATTATTCCATTGAGTTTCGCACTCTTGCTGCCTCTAGTGAGTGGAACGAGCCGGCGCTGCTCGCTCGTTTTCTGGAGGGACTCCACGCAGTGGTTAAGGATGAGATTCTCTCCCGGGAGGTTCCTTCAGATGTGGACTCCTTGATTGCTCTCGCCATCCGCATAGAACGACGGGTAGATCTTCGTCACCGGGCTCGTGGAAGAGAGCTCGCATCAACGGTGTTTCCCTGCTCCGCATCGCAACCATCTCCCTCTGGCTTTGAGACTGAGCCCATGCAGCTGGGAGGGATTCGCATCTCGAATAAGGAGAGGGAACAGAGGATCACCAACCGCCTGTGCCTCTATTGCGGAGTTGCTGGACATTTTGTTATTTCATGTCCAGTAAGAGGCCAGAGCCCATCAGTAAGCGGAGGGCTACTGGTGAGCGCTACTACTCAGGTCCCTTCATCTAGATCTTGTACTACTATGTCGGTCCATCTACGCTGGACCGGTTCGGGTGCTACATGCAGTGCTTTGATTGACTCTGGGGCTGAGGGTTGTTTCATGGACGAAGCATGGGCTCGGAAACATAACATTCCTTTCAGACCGTTAGACAGGCCTACGCCCATGTTTGCCTTAGATGGTAGTCATCTTCCCAGTATCAAATTTGAGACACTACCTTTAACTCTCACAGTATCTGGTAACCACAGTGAGACTATGTCTTTTTTGATTTTCCGTTCACCGTTTACACCTGTTGTTTTGGGTCACCCCTGGCTTGTATGTCATAATCCTTCTATTAATTGGTCTAGTAATTCTATCCTATCCTGGAACGTTTCTTGTCATGTGAAGTGTTTAATGTCTGCCATCCCTCCCATTTCTTCTGTCCCTACTTCTCAGGAGGAACCTGGCGATTTGACAGGAGTGCCGGAGGAATATCATGATCTGCGCACGGTCTTCAGTCGGTCCCGAGCCAACTCCCTTCCTCCTCACCGGTCGTATGATTGTAGTATTGATCTCCTTCCGGGGACCACTCCTCCTCGAGGTAGACTATACTCTCTGTCGGCTCCCGAACGTAAGGCTCTCGAGGATTATTTGTCTGTGTCTCTTGACGCCGGTACCATAGTGCCTTCTTCCTCTCCGGCCGGGGCGGGGTTCTTTTTGTTAAGAAGAAGGACGGTACTCTGCGCCCCTGCGTGGATTATCGAGGGCTGAATGACATAACGGTTAAGAATCGTTATCCGCTTCCCCTTATGTCATCAGCCTTCGAGATTCTGCAGGGAGCCAGGTGCTTTACTAAGTTGGACCTTCGTAACGCTTACCATCTCGTGCGCATCAGAGAGGGGGACGAGTGGAAAACGGCGTTTAATACTCCGTTAGGGCATTTTGAGTACCGGGTTCTGCCGTTCGGTCTCGCCAATGCGCCAGCTGTTTTTCAGGCATTAGTTAATGATGTTCTGAGAGACATGCTAAACATTTTTGTTTTTGTCTATCTTGACGATATCCTGATTTTTTCTCCGTCACTCGAGATTCATGTTCAGCACGTTCGACGTGTTCTACAGCGCCTTTTAGAGAATTGTCTCTACGTAAAGGCTGAGAAGTGCTCTTTTCATGTCTCCTCCGTTACTTTTCTCGGTTCCGTTATTTCCGCTGAAGGCATTCAGATGGATTCCGCTAAGGTCCAAGCTGTCAGTGATTGGCCCGTTCCAAGGTCACGTGTCGAGTTGCAGCGCTTCTTAGGTTTCGCTAATTTCTATCGGCGTTTCATTCGTAATTTCGGTCAAGTTGCTGCCCCTCTCACAGCTCTTACTTCTGTCAAGACGTGTTTTAAGTGGTCCGGTTCCGCCCAGGGAGCTTTTGATCTTCTAAAAGAACGTTTTACGTCCGCTCCTATCCTCGTTACTCCTGACGTCACTAGACAATTCATTGTCGAGGTTGACGCTTCAGAGGTAGGCGTGGGAGCCATTCTATCCCAGCGCTCCCAGTCTGACGATAAGGTTCATCCTTGCGCTTATTTTTCTCATCGCCTGTCCCCATCTGAGCGCAACTATGATGTGGGTAACCGTGAACTGCTCGCCATCCGCTTAGCCCTAGGCGAATGGCGACAGTGGTTGGAGGGGCGACCGTTCCTTTGTCGTTTGGACAGACCATAAGAACCTTGAGTACATCCGTTCTGCCAAACGACTTAATGCCCGTCAAGCTCGTTGGGCGTTGTTTTTCGCTCGTTTCGAGTTTGTGATTTCTTACCGTCCGGGTAGCAAGAACACCAAGCCTGATGCCTTATCCCGTCTGTTTAGTTCTTCTGTGGCTTCTACTGATCCCGAGGGGATTCTTCCTTATGGGCGTGTTGTCGGGTTAACAGTCTGGGGAATTGAAAGACAGGTTAAGCAAGCACTCACGCACACTGCGTCGCCGCGCGCTTGTCCTAGTAACCTCCTTTTCGTTCCTGTTTCCACTCGTCTGGCTGTTCTTCAGTGGGCTCACTCTGCCAAGTTAGCGGGTCATCCCGGTGTTCGAGGCACTCTTGCGTCTATTCGCCAGCGCTTTTGGTGGCCGACTCAGGAGCGTGACACGCGCCGTTTCGTGGCTGCCTGTTCGGACTGCGCGCAGACTAAGTCGGGTAACTCTCCTCCTGCCGGTCGTCTCAGACCGCTCCCATTCCTTCTCGACCATGGTCTCACATTGCCTTAGACTTCATTACCGGTCTGCCTTTGTCTGCGGGGAAGACTGTGATTCTGACGGTTGTCGATAGGTTCTCTAAGGCGGCACATTTCATTCCCCTCGCTAAACTTCCTTCCGCTAAGGAGACGGCACAAATCATTATTGAGAATGTATTCAGAATTCATGGCCTCCCGTTAGACGCCGTTTCAGACAGAGGTCCGCAATTCACGTCACAGTTTTGGAGGGAGTTCTGTCGTTTGATTGGTGCGTCCGTCAGTCTCTCTTCCGGGTTTCATCCCCAGTCTAACGGTCAAGCAGAGAGGGCCAATCAGACGATTGGTCGCATACTACGCAGCCTTTCTTTCAGGAACCCTGCGTCTTGGGCAGAACAGCTCCCCTGGGCAGAATACGCTCACAATTCGCTTCCTTCGTCTGCTACCGGGTTATCTCCGTTTCAGAGTAGTCTGGGTTACCAGCCTCCTCTGTTCTCATCCCAGCTTGCCGAGTCCAGCGTTCCCTCCGCTCAAGCGTTTGTCCAACGTTGTGAGCGCACCTGGAGGAGGGTGAGGTCTGCACTTTGCCGTTACAGGGCACAGACGGTGAGAGCCGCCAATAAACGCAGGATTAAGAGTCCAAGGTATTGTTGCGGCCAGAGAGTGTGGCTTTCCACTCGCAACCTTCCTCTTACGACAGCTTCTCGTAAGTTGACTCCGCGGTTCATTGGTCCGTTCCGTGTCTCCCAGGTCGTCAATCCTGTCGCTGTGCGACTGCTTCTTCCGCGACATCTTCGTCGCGTCCATCCTGTCTTCCATGTCTCCTGTGTTAAGCCCTTTCTTCGCACCCCCGTTCGTCTTCCCTCCCCCTCCCGTCCTTGTCGAGAGCGCACCTATTTACAAAGTACATAAAATTATGGACATGCGTTCTCGGGGACGGGGTCACCAATACCTAGTGGATTGGGAGGGTTACGGTCCTGAGGAGAGGAGTTGGGTTCCGTCTCGGGACGTGCTGGACCGTTCGCTCATCGATGATTTCCTCCGTTGCCGCCAGGATTCCTCCTCGAGTGCGCCAGGAGGCGCTCGGTGAGTGGGGGGTACTGTCATGTTTGTCATTTATTGTCATGTCTTGTCCCTGTGCTCCCCATGCTATTCGTTTCCCTCTGCTGGTCTTGTTTGGTTCTATCCCTCTCTCTCCCCCTCCCCCTTTCACTCTCTCGCTCTCTCTTCTCTCTGTCGTTCCGTTCCTGCTCCCAGCTGTTCCTATTCCCCTAATCATCATTTAGCCTTCCCACACCTGTTCCCGATCCTTTCCCCTGATTAGACTCCCTATTTATTCCTTTGTGTTCCGTTCCTGTGCCGTCGGTTCCTTGTTTTGTATTCCATGCTGTAATTGCGTTTCGCCCTGTCCTGTCGTGTTTTTGCCGTGATTGTGTATCACCCTGTCCTGTCGTGTTTTGTGCCTTCTTCAGACGCTGCGTGTGAGCAGGTGTCTCTGTTGACTACGGCCTGCGCCTACCCGAAGCGACCTGCAGTCTGTGGCCGCTTCTCCAGTTGTTTTCCCCTCTACTGTCTAGAGGATTTCAGTTATTCGGTTTTTGAGCATTAATAAACTCTGTTTCTGTTAAGTCGCGTTTGGGTCCTCCTTCATCTGCATAACACCAGGGATGTTCTCCTGATAAGGGTGTGAATTTGACCATTTTCCTGTCCTGCTAAGCATTCAAAATGTAACGAATACTTTTGGGTGTCAGAGAAAATGTATGGAGTAAATAGAACATTTATTTTCTTTCGGAATGTAGTGAAGCAGTGTGCCTCCCGAGTGTTGCAGTGGTCTAAGGCTAGACTAGAGATCCTGGTTCAAGTTCAGGCTCGCACCGCTTTCGACTTTCACCTTTCCTGAGTCCGTACAGGAGTTGCAGCAATGGGACAAGACTGTAACTACCAATTGGATACCATGAAATTGGGGAGAAAGAGGGGATAAAATACACATACCAAAAAGAAAACAACTTAAGTAGTATTTTAAAGTATTTTTACTTATGTACTTTACACCACTGATGTTATATCTAGTGTATGAGACAAGGCTTTGTATTTGAACACACGCACACACATAGTCAAGCCGTAGGAAAACTTAGGGATGCTCACTCTGACATAGAGGGGCAGTGAATTGGAATAGCTAAGCCGTGATTGGCTGAGAAAGTTGGGTGACTTGTAGGTACCACTATGGTGAAAATAAGGGATGTTGGGCAACAAACTACTAGAAAAGGGGTGTTGAAACAGCCTTTTTAACATCAAAAGGTGCATTTATCCACAATGGATGCTTGGGAAATGTCACTTTGTAATAAGAGTGTCAATAAGGATAAGCATAATAATAATGACCATATCTTATTTCAATTAAAATCAAGAGGTTGCTGTGCTTTGAAATATGCAATTGATATTGTTGCAGTAAAAGAACATGGGTTGCTTTTGGAATGGAATGCTGATCTTATCCTGAATTGCTAGCTCCCAAGACGTGAAATTCATCAAATTCAATTGCTCTCAGGAGCAATGTTGTAGCCTTGGGCTGAACATCCCTGTAACTTATATTTCCCTCACTAACTTTAAACATCAGCTATCTGAGCAGCTAACCGATCGCTGCAGCTGTAAATAGCCCACCCAATCTACCTACCTCATCCCCAAATGGTTTTTATTTACTTTTCTGCTCTTTTGCATACCAGTATTCCTACTTGCATATCATCATCTGCTCATCTATCACTCCAGTGTTAATTCTCTAAATTGTGATTGTGAAAGAAGAAATGCTGTATATCCATTGTGTATGTGCTACCCAGCAGGATTATATCCTTTAAGTATCTTCTCATTTAAATGTCTTATGTTATATTCTGATGGCAAGTCATTGACGCGGTTATTGTCACGGAAATGTACCGCCTGTGGAAGGCCTTGTCTTTGCTCTGGGGGTTGAGATGATTTACTGTATATCATGAGGCCTTTTGATAATAACACATTTCAGCATTCCTCCATGCTGCTTGCTTGATGATACGCTGTTAATGCATCCTTAGTTATAATTGCTAGTACTCAAGTAGACAGAGATATACTGTACATCTGCATGTTTTTCAGTCACCGCATCTTGAACCTCTCACATCATTCTCCTCTGTTTTGCAATAGTCTACTCTAAGAAATGGATTTTAGTGCTTACACAAGCACTTTAAGAGCCAAAACAAACATGAATGAATACTGCAATGATAGCCAAGGCTAAGTTTTGTTTTGAACAATTTCAAATATATTGGCGTATCTACTCACTCTCTTATATTTCAATTTATATTGTGTATGCACCAAAGTGGAAACCATTGAACCTGATATTATAGAAAGCAAAGATTATATTACATTTTAATATTGTTTTACTGCAGCCAGCAGTTTTCAGAACAGGAGTTAACATGGTTGCAAAGACAAGTCCTTTATTTCTCCTAGGGTTATTAAATAGCTGCATTCGCATTTGGGAAATCAGCTTGGTGAAGGATTTAATCTTTTGATTGTTGTGTTCTCTTTCAGACGGCAAAAAGACTGCAATCAATGTTCCAGCCATTACCAAGAGTACCGGTATGATTAAAACCACTGCAAACTCAAACATACAATAAAGACATCAGACAATATATTGAAGTGGAAGGGAAACATACGAATACATTTGGATCCCAGTCTAAAAAAAACAAGTTTGGACTTCTAGCATGGAGGTGTCCCATGTGAACAATAGCAGTCATCACACCTGGTGGAAAGAGATGCCTTGGGGCGACACAGACGAGTGCACCTCCTTCTGGAGTGGCACCACCTTCCTGATAGTTGCCTACAGCGCACTGGTCGCGGTTGGCCTTATCGGTAACACCTGCCTGGTGTTTGTCATCACACGGCAGAAGGAGATGCGGAATGTCACCAACATCTTCATCGCCAACCTGTCCATCTCTGACATCCTCATGTGCATTGTGTGCCTGCCTGTAACCATCATCTACACCCTGATGGACCGCTGGATCCTGGGGGAGGCACTCTGTAAGGTCACACCCTTTGTCCAGTGCATCTCTGTCACGGTTTCCATCTTCACCCTTGTCCTCATAGCCATGGAGCGCCACCAACTCATCATCCACCCCACTGGATGGAAGCCCATGGTGCGCCACTCCTACCTGGCTGTAGCCATCACCTGGTTAGTGGCCTGCTTCATCTCTCTTCCTTTCCTCTTCTTCAACATCCTCGACAACAGTCCTTTCCAGAACATGAGCCTCCCGTTCAATCTCTACACTGACCACTTCATCTGTATGGAGCGATGGCCCTCAGAGCACAACCGACTGGCCTACACCACCTCCCTGCTGCTCTTCCAGTACTGCCTTCCCCTCATCCTCATCCTGGTCTGCTACCTGCGCATCTTCCTGCGTCTCCGACAGAGAAAATACATGGTGGAGCGAGCCAGGGACAACTGTCAGAAGAAAGCCAAGGGGTCAAAGAGGATCAATGCCATGTTGGCCTCCATTGTGGTAGTGTTTGCCCTCTGCTGGCTCCCGCTCAACATCTTCAATACCTTGTTTGACTGGAACCACCAGGCCATCCCATCCTGCCAGCATGACATAATCTTCTCTGCCTGCCACCTCACAGCCATGGCCTCTACCTGTGTCAATCCCATAATCTACGGCTTTCTCAACAGTAACTTCCAGAAAGAGCTAAAATCTACCCTATACCACTGCCGATGCTGGGGGTCACCAGAGAGTTATGAGAGCTTCCCTCTTTCTGTTGTCAGCACAGAGGTCACTAAGGGGTCAACCTTGAGCAAAGGATCAATGAGCATGAATGTACAGTCCTGACCCATTCAGAAAAGGAGAGAGAAAGTATAGAACTTCAATCCCCATTGTCTTAACCATTCATTGAAGGTTGACTTGTTGAGCTTAATGCTGGAGCAAGGGTTGACATGGCTGGAGTTGTTCAAATTAGTCACAGGGGATTGTTTTGTGTCTTAACAATCAATGGTTGGTCTCTTCGGTGGGCATGGAGAGAAATGGAAAAGTAAGAACACTGTGACCTAAAATAGATTTTACAGTGTCCTCAATTAGATACAGTGCATTCAGAAAGTATTAACAAAACATGGCCAGTGATTAAACAAATCTAATCCATTTTAAAATTCAGGCTGTAAAACAACAAAACGTGGAAAAAGTCAAGGAGTGTGGTGTTACAGCCTGAATTTTAAATGGATTAAATGTAGATTTTTTTTGGTCACTGGCCTACTCCATAATATGAAAGTAGAATGATGTTTTTTCAAAATGTTTACAAATTCATTAAAAATGAAAAGATGAAATTCCTTGAGTCAATAAATATTCAATCCCTTTGTTATGGCAATCCAAAATAGGAGTGAAAAGAGTAAACAATTGCTTAACAAGTAATATAAAGTGTTTAACATGTTTTTAATGACTTCAAACCTACAGGTGTCCTTCCTAACTAATTTGCCAGAGAGGAAGGAAACCGCTCAGGGATTTCACCATGAGTCCAATTATGACTTTAAAACAGTTAGAGTTTAATGGCTGAAAACTGAGGATGGAACAACAACATTATAGTTACTCCACAATTCTGACCTAATTGAAAAGAAGGAAGCCTGTACAGAAAGAAAAACAATCCAACACATGCATCCTGTTTGTAACAAGGAACTAAAGTAATACTGCAAAAATTGTGGCAAAGCAATTAACTTTTTGTCCTGAATACAAAGTGTTGTATTGGTTTGGATTTGACCCAAACATATTACTGAGTACCACTCTCCATATTTGTAAGCATAGTGGTGGCTGCATCATGTTATTGGTATGCTTATAATCGTTAAGGACTGGGGAGTATTTCAGGATAAAAAATAAACTGAATGGAGCTAAGCACAGGCAAAATCATGGAGGAAAACCTGCTTCAGTCTGCTTTCCACCAGACAATGGGAGACTCATTCACCATTCAGCAGGACAATAACCTAAAACACAAGGCCAAATTTACACTGGAGTTACTTACCAAGACGACAGTAAATGTTCCAGAGTGGCCGAGTTACAGTTTTGACCTAAATCTGCTTGAAAACGTATGGCAAGACCTACAAATGGTTGTCTAGCAATGATCATCAACCAATTTGACAGAGCATGAAGAATTTTGAAAAGAATAACGGGCAAATGTTGCACAATCCAGGTGTGGAAAGCTATTTGAGTCTTACCCAGAAAGACACTGTATTCTGTATTTCATTTTCAATAAAATCACTTTGTCATTATTGGGTATTATGTTTAGATGGGTGAGATTTACATTTTTTTATTCCATTTTGAATTCAGGCTGTAATACAAAAAAATGTGGAGTAAGTCAAGGGGTATGAATACTTTCTGATGGCACTGTGTTTATACAATTTAGAGCACGTGTCAAACTCATTCCGTGGAGGGCTGAGTGTCTGCAGGTTTTCGCTCCTCCCTTGTACTTGATTGATTAATTAAGGTCATTAATTAGTAAGGAACTCCAGTCTGCTGGTTGTCTAGGGCTTAATTGAATGGAAAAAAAGAAAAAACAGCAGACACTAGGCCCTCCATTGAATGAGTTTGACACCCCTGCCTTAGAGGAAGTCAATGAGTTTATGAAGGTGCAAAGGTCTTCTCCAGTGCAAACACTGTGGAGTAAAAGATGTGGATTTACACCAACATATTTCAATGTATTATTTAGGTCTCTATAGAATATGTAAAGTTGGGAGGGGGTCGTGGGGGATTGTTTTTGGCATAAAAAAAAATATGAGTACATAATATTGTATGGAACTTTATTTAGAAACACAGTATTTTATTTGTTGTCTAAAGTTTGATAAGAGAGAGGGAAATCTAATGAATTGAAGGTGATTTGTTGATGTAAAAATCTACATCAACAAATCACATTTTGGCAAATAAAATGTGCCCTGTGAAAAACGTCTGAATACCAGAGCTATAGTGTAACCAGATGTGTTGAAATATTTAAACTTGCGTTGCAGCACATTATAATTTAAGGAATTCTAGGGGTCCACTCACAAAGCCATCCCACTGGGTACAGACATCAGTTCAATGTCTAGTTTTGACTTACATTTTGTTGAGTTGTCAACTAACGTGAATTCAATGTGAAATCAACAAAACAAATCACCATGTCATTGGATTTAGGTAAAAAATTGGTTGAATAATTTACTAAATGCTCTTACGTTGATGACCTTTTAAAATTCCACGCAAATTTTCCACGTTGATTCAATGTCATCACAGATTTTGGGGGGTTGAAATTATGTGGAAACAACATTGATTCCATCAGTTTGTGCCCAGTAGGATGTTAGAATAATGTGTCATTTTGAGATTGTGCTTTTTCTCAATGTTTTTACAGAATTTGCTTTCATTATCCAGCTCACACTATCCTTCCAGCCCTCCTTGTGTAATTCCTTCCCTCATTCCGAGACTCATGGAATATGCATGTTAAGTAAGGGATGCCAAGTGCCAACCACTTCCAATGGTTAATTTGTGATATTGATGAGGGTTTAATAGGATAGTTTTCCAAAATAATTTGTCAATGATTTCCTTCATAGATATGAATAATGTGATCTTTACAATGGCAAATGATTTGGCTAAGATCACATCATGTCAATGAAGTCTTCAGAATTGGTTTGTAAACATACCAATGTAACAGAACAGAGTTATAGAATTTCAACAAGGAAAGACTGACAAGGACTGACATTGAGAACTACTGATTTAAAGCAGAGTGCCCGTCACGGACATTCTACCCACTAAGGTTTACTGCTAAATATATTACTGTCTAAGCAGCTGACTTTGATAATAAAATGTGCTATCCAACAACCATATATCAAGCACCATATAACAAAAGAAAGAGAGCAGTAAATTAATACACTGTACTTTACGAATGCAGCACATGGAACAATATCCTACTGTATATCCTTGCTCTCTCACTGAGGTCCACTGAGTCTTTGTATGCACAGTAATATACCTAGTGCCATGTTTAGATGCATTGTCTGCATTGAACTCGATATGTCTCTTGCATTGCCATGTGGGACAATTGGTTTATAATATTAATTTGGAATCAATCATTCAGCATTTCCATCTGTTCTCCCTCTAATCTACTCTCGTAAACAGATTTTCATCCATTACCTTTCGGCAGTTGCAAGAATGTTTATTCAAACTGGAACTCATTCATGAATGTGTGCAATATTTAGTTATTACTAGATTTGCAGGGTAAAATGAAGTCCAGTTTGCCATATACAGTAGTGCAAATATCAGGCCATATTTTGTCTAAACATTTGTAAAATAGCTGCGTTTCTGTTTTCCTATTATGAAAACATTTCAATTTAAATATATGGCTCTTAGCCCCTGCATAATGTTATCCAATGTGCAAAGAACGTTCTCTGTCTACTGCCTAGTTAGCAATGAGCTTTTAGAAGCAAGATGAAGTGTTCTACATTATCTGTATTCCTTTCTACAGCGATAATCTTTTACAATGAAAAGTTACAATACCAATAGATGTTACAGTAGCTATACAAAAGTTCAATAAAATGTTAATAAAAAAGTTATATTGTATTGCATTTCATGAGTTTTCCATTCTCCAGGTGCTCTTAGATATAACAAAGTAATGTTAAATGTTTATTAGCACTCTTATTTTTCCAAGGTATTTCACCATGATTTAGAGTGTGAATCATTTACAAAATAAAGCTCCTTTACCAAATACAGGTTTTACAGCAGTTTAGTCAATTATATCCACATCCCAGAGAGAGAGAGAGTGGTTGTGCTTAACTGTCCCACATAAAAAAATACTTCAGTTTACTATAGTACTTACTAGGAAATTCTATACTCCACATTGAGGGATACTACTATCATGTAGTGCTTACTATAGACTGTTTGTAGTATACAGTAGAATACTACACCCTGTAGTATCCCCCTCAATCATGAAGTGCTTACTATAGAATGATTTAGTATACTACAGTCTCTCTTGATAATGTAGTGCTTACTTTATAATGTTTTATATTTACAGGAGCATTTAGGGTTAGGTGCCTTGCTCAAGGGCACATCAGATTTTTCATATAGCTGGCTTGGGGATTCAAACCAGTGACCTTTTGGTTATTGGCCCAACACTCTTAAAGATGCACTATGCAGAAACATTCCGACGTTTCCTGGTGGGTGGGTTTCATTTGTGGAACGTTCCAACAGGAATCTGTTCCAAAAACTTTGTAAATAACAAGGTTGCCAACAAGTAATGCAACCTCTCCTGGTTGCAAAAATTCTAATAGATCACCTAATTTTAGTTTGTGACAGAACGAGCAGTCATTGTGTAGTGAATCATTGTACCATCTAAACCGCTGTGAGATATATTTTCCATAACCAAAGATATAGTATATTCAGCTGTTTAAAGCTGGTGTACAAAACCGAAATGAAAAGATGGAAAACTAAACTTTGGAAGCATAGAAATAGCACTGTACCGCTTCTTAGACTTGCTTTCAATGGAAATGAAAGATCTATAACTGACATTTCTATGTGAATTTGGTCAGATATCCCAAAAAGTTAGAAATTGTAGCTTTAAAGGGAAACCGTACAGAGGCAGATATCAAAACAAACAATGTTTATTAAAGCTTAGAGGATTAGCTGCTGTTTTGACACAGATAAATAACACGCATTAACAAGAGTTCACCAAAATGACTTAGATCTGTTACTTCCACTAGATAGCTTTCTGAAATACAAACGTGCCTTCACGGAAATTCAGCTGACCAATTTCACAAAATGACCAAAAACAGTGACAAACAATACTGTACTTCTGATGGTAGAAAATAAACAGTTAACCACTGCATTTACATAAATAGAAATGCAACATCTAAGGTGTTAGTCCTATGTTTCTTGAGCTGAAATAAAATACCCCAGAAATGTTCCAAATGCACAAAAAGCGTATTTTTCTCAAATGCTGTGCACAAATTTGTTCACAACACATGTAACCACGCCATCCCAGGACCTCAACATCCGGCTTCTTCACCTGTGAGACCAGCCATCCGGACAGCTGATGAAACTAAGGAGTATTTCTGTGTGCAATAAAGCCCTTTTGTGGGGGAAAAACTCATTCTGATTGGCTGGGCCTGGCTCCCAAGTGGGTGGGCCTATGCCCTCTCAGGCCCACCCATGACTGCGCCCCTGCCCAGTCTTGTGAAATCCAGAAATACAAATTATTTTACTTAAAGACAGTCACCTTATTGGAGGAGGGTGCTGCCAATAAACTGCTTGGACCTCAAACCAGAATAGCCTCTCCAAACAAACCAACTGAAAACAAAAGGAGATTATTGCAGTGACTTTACATAATAAACATCTTGAATATTGTCACACATGAATAAACTCACTAATGGTTCAACTCAACACGTACCATTCAGAACAAATCGACCACACCCCAAACATTTCAAGACAGCATGGTCAAAGTGGTTGGCCACAGAAATAAACCAACAGCAACGACGCCGTGCAGCTCACACACACAAAGGACCTTCCAGGTACAACGCTCTCACCGGAACTTCTTCATGTGGCTTTCCGGCATACTAGATGCTATGTTGCATATTGCTGCCTTTCACAGTTTGGAAAATGCATTGCACATTTGTTCACAAAGAAAAGGGTCGAAACAAAATTGCACCGCCATCTAACTGTGCAGTACCATTCAAAAGTTTGGACACAGCTACTAATTTTCTTTATTTGTACTATTTTCTACATTGTATAATAATAGTGAAGACATCAAAACTATGAACAAATGGAATCATGTAGTAACCAAAAAAGTGTTATATATTTTATACTTGAGATTCTTCAAAGTAGCCATCCTTTGCCTTGATGACAGCCTTTCACACTATAGCTCCTGCACACACTTTCCCCAATGTCTTCTCACCTGAAAATGACCAAGGGGTGCTTTATACATTTCCTGCATGTCCTCCCTAATAGGGGTGCCAAGTGAAACATTGACCAAAACTTGGTTTGGTTTCGAGCTTGTCACACAATATTCCTCAGTTACAAGATTGTAAGTGATTAAGTTTTAGGTGAGGGTTATGGTGATGCCCATCTACTGTGGGACTCAAGGTAAAGAGCAGGCGGAGGCAGAGATGCAGTTCAGTTTAAGTCTTTATAGATTCAGGTAATGGAGATGATAAACTACATGACCAAAAGTATGTGGACTCCTGCTCGTCGAACATCTCATTCCAAAATCATGGGCATTAATATGGAGTTGGTCCCCCCTTTGCTGTTATAACAGCCTCCACTCTTCTGGGAAGGCTTTCTACTAGATCTTGGAACATTGCTGTGGGGACTTGTTTCCATTCAGCCACAAGAGCATGAGTGAGGTCGGGCACTGATGTTGGACGATTAGGCCCGCAGTCCGCGGTCCAATTAATCGCAAAGGTGTTCGATGGGGCTGAGGTCAGGGCTCTGTGCAGGTCAGTCAAGTTCTTCCACACCGATCTCAACAATCCATTTCTGTATGGACCTCGCTTTGTGCACGGGGGCATTGTTATGCTGAAACAGGAAACGGCCATTTCAGTTCCCCAAATTGTTACCACAAAGTTGGATGCACAGAATTGTCTAGAATGTAATTCTATCCTGTAGTGTTAAGATTTCCCTTCACTGGAACTAAGGGGCCTAGCCCAAACCATAAAACACAGCCCCAGACCATTATTCCTCCTCCAGCAAACCTTACAGATGGCACTATGCATTGGGGCAGGTAGCATTCTCCTGGCATCTGCCAAACCCAGATTAGTCCGCCAGATGGTGAAGCGTGATTCATCACTCCAGAGAACACCATTTCCACTGCTCCAGAGTCCAATGGCGTTGAGCTTTACACCACTCGAGCCGACGCTTGGCATTGCGCATGGTGATCTTAGGCTTGTGTGCGGCTGCTCGGCCACGAAACCCGAACAGTTCTTGTGCTGACGTTGCTTCTAGAGGTAGTTTGGAACTCGTTAATGAGTATTGCAACCGAGGACAGACGATTTTTACGAGCTATGCGCTTCAGCACTTGGCGGCCCCTTTCTGTGTGCTTGTGTGGCCTACCACTTTGCCCCTGAGACGTTGTTGCTCCTCGATGTTTCCACTTCACATTAACAGCACTTACAGTTGACCGGGACAGCTCAGTTGACAAACTGACTTGTTGGAAAGGTGGCATCCTATGACAGTGACACGTTGAAAGTCAGTGAGCTCTTCAGTAAGTCCATTCTACTGCCAATGTTTGTCTATGGAGATTGCATGACTGTGTGCTCGATTTTATACACCTGTCAGCAATGGGTGTGGCTGAAATATCCAAATCCACTCATTTTAAGGGATGTCCACATACTTTTATATATATAGTGTACATGGCAGGGAATGATTGAAGTTTTTTTTTTTTTTTTTTTTTTACCCCTCCGATACAGAACCCAACCAAGCCGCACTGCTTCTTAACACAGCGCGCATCCAACCCGGAAGCCAGCCGCACCAATGTGTCGGAGGAATCACTGTGCACCTGGTAACCTTGGAGTCGCTGGTGCGCGATGAGACAAGGATATCCCTACCGGCCAAACCCTCCCTAACCCGGACGACGCTATGTTATATTACCTCTGAACAGTTCAGCTGTGTTGCTGACCAACTTGCACTTCCTCTAAGGTTAGAATGTCTGTTTAGGGTCACCATCATCACTTCTACTAGCACTTCAAGCTATCTTATTAGCACTTCATTGTAATACAGAACTACAAGAATATGAAGTATCTGTAAATCTGCTCCACCCAACCTTATTATTCTATTTAATAATAATGTTGGGGGTACTGGAGATAAGTGTTTTCTAAATTAAAATAAATTTATGCAGGATGTTAATGACTATTTGTGACCAAGCAGTAAAACTGTGCCCAAAACCTGTATACTGTATCCATTTCTATTTGGTATCTATTTCTATTCTATTTCCTCTCCCTGTCACTCACCAGTCACAAATACAGTCATGAATATTAGAATACTATTTTACAATTCTCAAGCATTCTGTTCCTCCTCCTTACTCCTTTCACTGTCAATCCTTCACCTAAACAATTCTCATGAGACAACATATGCTTTTAAAATTATTCATAAATTATGCATAATTCACAGATGAGAAAGCAACCACATTCTGTGCTCTTCAGTGATATATGATTACAGAGTTGAGTTTGACATACTTATTCAAAAGTCCCAGAAATAGAAATCTATATACATTTTTGGGATTGTTTTTCTTATCACTTATCCTGATGGGGCCACTATGGATACTTACCAAATTAGCCTGATCTGCATTTGCCCTGTAAACAGTTTGCTGAGATGAAGACATTTTGTACGGACTGTCAAGGATAGTTATGTCAAGTGTGTGTATGTTAAATGACAGGGTTATGTGGGTATTTTGAAACCAAGTAAAGCGATGAAACATAACCACACCGTCTGTTTTCCTTTTTGAAGCAGGTACCCAGCATGAGAAATACGTAAACACACGAGGAATGGGATGTAGGAGGCCTGCACTAGCCCACCCATCCTTAAGTCTGAAACAGCAGGGGATCATCCATTCACAGGCCTTAATCTCAAATGTTAATGAATTCTCAATAATATCTCCTGTGGTAACATAGTAAAGTCACATTGGCCTGTGTGTAACCTAACGACTGTGTAAGACAAATAGAGGCACTGTATTTGAAGTGTATTCTCCTTTGTCTTTGGCAATTGAAGAGGTCATAAAGCAGCTCTGCCTCTTGAATTCTAATCCTGGTATTATACATGCAAAAACGTGTGACTGCATTGAAACATGGAGACAGTCATCTGGGGTCACACTAGCATATTGGCTCAGTCAATATTTACCAGGTAATCGGTCTTGCTGTTGAGTTGTCCTAATGCCATATCTTTTTATTAGGCATTTCCTGATGCCCTTATGCCCTGGCTGCTCTGATGGCTTTGGTTGCTTCGGAAAGAGTGTGTCCAATAGATGGTTTATGATGAATGGAACACAGGGACATTTGTAAGAGAACCTTTGCTTTCCTTCCACCTGCCACAGAAATCATTTTCAGAGATCACACTCATCTCAAGACTGCAGTAGCAGAAAGACTCATCTACGTCTCCGCAAACACAAAATCTTAATAAACCGAATCGATTAGTCCAAATTGTCTTGTCTCTTTGTGTTGTTGTATTGTTAGGGGTAATGACAGTTGAAATGAGCTGTTCTAGAAAGCTGCAGCTGTCACTTGATGAGTCTCATTTCCCCACGGGGGTGGTATTTGACTGTAATAGCAGGTCTTGGCCTTCATTTATGGATCTCCACAGGATGACTGAGCCATCCAATGATCACCCACCCCCTGCAAAAATGAGACTGCAAAAATGAGACTGAATATGGAAAGAAAAGTGGTAACTTTCTCTTATGCCATTTGCACAGCCTACATTCTCACGTCTATAACGATGTACTTTATTGTAATTTTACTAATGAATACCAAGTAAGAAACAGCACAGTGGCTCAAGTGAAAAGGCTCATATGACATTTTTATGACATTCATCCCCACCCCAAACCACTGTGCCATAGCATCTCACCACTGTCTATATAGATCTGCTATTTTCTCACCTGTATTCTCTTTTCTAATTTAACTGGCAGATTAAACCATGCATTATTTACCACGTTCTTTTGCCTAAAATAAACATCAGAGCCGTGCAAACCTGTTGATTAATTTATGTGGTGCTGTTGTCTATTGGTGATGTTTCCAGCTCCTCTAGAACACCTGCTGGTAACAGCAGTGGGTACCACCTGTGCTTTCAACACACGTATTTGTATACTGATAATGTCTCCATCTACAAGGGAAAGAAAGTTTGCAGTCAGCATAATGAAAAATAATACATGAAGCTAGTAAATAAAAATAAACAGGTGAATTACGACTCTTGTCATATTGTGATCTAATCGTATTGGTAAAGTGCAGTGTCCATGGTTGCCTTCATATTTAAGCTGTGGCCTCTCCATCTGACCTTTCCCTCTCTTTGATCATGAGAGTGGGACTGAGAGATAGACCTTGGAATGTAGTTGTGGTTGCCTAGTTACTGCTTCCAAAGGGCTTCCAGTGGGTTGCCTTGTTGCCTCCTCTCTCATTGGACCCTCTGACAGAAAAGCTAGTCCAGTGATGACAGTGATCTGTGTACCTCCACTGTTCTACCACATATCTCTCTCTCTGTGGAGCCATCAGGACTAGAAGCATCATGCTGCTCATCCTCCCGCAATATTATCAATTTAGGTTAGAACATTTACAAGATTAATTACAAGTTGTTAGATCTGGCCCAAAATGATTTTCTTTTAAATAGTATTCACTGTAGTATTTCACTGTTTTTAAAAAACACTACAATGAATACTGTAATATGTATAGTAGTGTTTACAGTTAACTATAGTATAAATACTGTAGTAAAATAAATGTGGTCATATGTGGCTTAGTTGGTAGAGCATTGCACTTGCAACACCAGGGTTGTGGGTTTGATTCCCATGGGGGACCAGCATGAACAAATATGAAAATGTATGTACTCCCTAATGAAAGTTACTCTGGATAAGAATGTCTGCTAAATAACTCAAATGTAAAAATATATACTGTAGTGTTTTTGTGAACTGTAGGGTTTTGCAGACGTGCCTGTATTATTTACTATAGTGTTTCTAGTTTATGGAGGCTTTCTCCTTGAGGAAACCTACTGGAGAAATACTACAAAAGTAAATAGTCCATAATCTGTAGGTAGGTACAGTTGCTACAATTCATCCCCATTCCTCCTCCACAAACTTTACTGTGCATTGGGGCAGGTAGCGTTCTCCTGGCATTCGCCAAATGCAGATTCGCATGGTGATCTTAGGCTTGTGTGCGACTGCTCGGCCATGGAAACCCATTTCATGAAGCTCCCGACGAACAGTTATTGTGCTGATGTTGCTTCCAGAGGCTGTTTGGAACTTGGTAGTAAGTGTTGCAACCGAGGACAGGTTATTTTTTACACGCTATGCTCCTTCAGCACTCGGCAGGCCCATTCTGTGAGCTTGTGTGGCCTACTATTTTGCAGCTGAGCCGTTGTTGCTCCTAGACATTTCCACTTCACAATAACAGCACTTACAGTTGACTGGAGAAGCTCTAGCAGGGCAGAAATTTGAAGAACTGACTTGTTGGAAAGGTGGCATCCTATGACGGTGCCACAATGAAATTCACTGAGCTCTTCAGTAAGGCCATTCTACTGCCACTGTTTTATGGACATTGCATGGCTGTGTGCTCGATTTTAAACACCTGTCAGAAACAGGTGTGGCTGAAATAGCCAAATCCAGTCACTTGAAGGGGTGTCCACATACTTTGTATATATAGTGTATTTGGTCTTCACAATTCTTTATTTCACTGTTAATATTACAGAAACTTTGTTTTTGATCCAGAACTTAATCTATTAATTTAAATCAGTACATGAACAGAAATGACATTGACAAAATTATTGACATTTTACTTAATATTCGGTAGTACAGCCTTTGGTCAACAACTGCAATCAAGCTCTTCCTATAGCCATCAGTGAGCTTCCTGCACCTCTGTACTGGCAGTTTGGCCCACTCTTGTGCAAACTGCTCTGACTGTTCCTTCCTAACCCTCGTTTGCAGCTGATGTTGCTAACTCAACAGCTAGGAGGTATCACTTCTGTAGTGAATAAGAGTTCAAAGTTCATACCATTCGCAACCAAAGCTCACATTGATGTTGGCTTCGTTCTGTAGTTATTATCTGGACCATTCTGACATCGGACCGCCGTCCTCACATCCTCGGAACAGGAGGTTATATTGTCGTCAAGGCTTTATATAGGACGGGAGAGGAGGGCATGTTTGAAAAGTTTTACAACCCATGTCCCTTCACAGGGGCAGGCCACTGATTGAGCAGAGCCATAATCTTATGAAAACCCAAATCTCTCATTTGGAAGCTAAAATTACATTTCATCTCTTCACCAATAATTTTATATTCAAACATTTAAATTGAACAACAATTCCATGTGAATCCGATAACTCTAATGTGTAGACATTCCACTGTAGAGTTTGTCATCCTATCATCAATGAGAATGTCTCAGATGACAACCGAACTGACATCATATTCATTAAGTACCACCGCATATGATCAATTGGTCGGATTACCAGAATATAGTTCATTTCCCTCCACCTTCTGATGTTACCAGAATCTCTATGTTAACCAAGGGGTTTGCAAATGTAACATCAGTAGGGTAGAGAGAGGAAAAAGGGGGGGGAAGAGGTATTTATGACTGTCCTAAACCTACCCCCAGGCCAACATCATGACATGGTGGAAACAGGAACATCAAGGTCTCTGGAGATTGACTTGAAGCCTTTAGATTGTCCATGCTTGGCTACAATCTTGTGTCTGACCACCTCAGATAATACTCAGGTTTTCTTTATTTTCTCCATGCTCATTGCAGTATACACAGTGACGCAAAACAGGAGAATGAGTCCTTTTCTCTATTCAAACTGGTTGAATGCATGCTTTTCATATTGCAGGCACCTGCAACCACCACATGCGAGTTCAATTCCAAAGTAAAGGACAATCAGCTGCTTGAAATCTAATTATTTGTAACTACTTCTAGAAGGTGCCTATAATATTGTCTAGGCCATTTTAGGATTTTAGGAATTTTTTTTTTCTTTGTGGAATAAGATAAGATTTGGTAAATTATTCAGAATTTTTTTCCAGCTGCAAACCAAATGTGGATACCAAATAGTTTTTTAATTTACAGTTTTCTGAAAGAAATGGTGCATTATTTGAAAAAATGGCAAAGATGACTACTATACGACTGGGGTCTTCAGCGCTTCTGCTCTTCTCTATAACCTGTAGGGAACACAATATATGCTATATACTTGACATGTAGGTTCCTCTTTCATGTGTGGCTCAAATTGGGATATTGGGGAGGGGAATAGGCAGGGTATATTTGTCCCTTCAGAAATCACCTCTAACAGTGTCTGGTTGTTTCAAAGCTATACAATTATCTCTAGGCCAAGGTTATTTTACAAACTGTGTTGCCAGTCTCATCTAGACTAGGTTACATCCTCCCACTGTAGATGGTGTTAAAACAGCATAATATACATTACAGACTGATGAAAGCCCTCTGAGAAGTCTCAGACAAGGGCCATTCTGCCTGTGTGAAAACCGGTTCTAGATTCCTACAAACAACTTTTAATCTGTATGTCTGCATATTTCAAGACATGACAAATGGAGGGTAGTGAGGTACCCAATGGGTTGTACAATGCATTTCTCGTCAATCATTTTGAAAAAAACATACTTAACTGGAAATCAACCAATCCTCCATTATTAACACAATGGAAAGGTCAAATGCTTTATTACCAACATGTTGAAAGTGTCTGGGCAACGGAGAGAAACAAAATGGTGCAGTTTGAGGTCGTGTGGAAGAGATTGACGCAGGCGCTGGAGCGAGGGTGTGAGCAAGTCAGTTCTGGCTACAGCCTGCTCTACTTTTCTATATCCCCTAAAAAAGACCCTGAAAGACCCTATCCAGCTAAACCTATAGTCTGAATGTCCAAGATTAGTCCGAAATATAATAATTGTGTTGTAACTGTATCCCACACTTAAGGTTTTGTCCCATATTTACAAAATCTATTAAAACCATTGTTCTTTATCTTCATTTGATATTTTACACATTCAGTTGCAACCTGTGTAAATCTGAGAGATCAATTGTCTTGTTAAATTGAAAGTGAACAATATTCATCTTTTACAATAGTTTTATATTCAGAAGTGGATTAAATTTACCCATTTTAGTACCCTTTAATACCTTATCAAATCTATTTCATAAAGGATAATACCCTGTACACTATGTGGAGTATGTTCAATGCCGGTACTTTAAATTACATCAACAAGATAGCCCATAGTGGTGATTATCTGGTTTGTGTGTTTGCATAGTATGAGCAGGGTGGCAGACACAGAAACACATTGAATGTTACATTTTTTTATTGGAGGTAAGAATATGACCAACCTATTCAGTTGTCAACAGGATATTACATGCATTGTCTCATTGTCAATTGTCTTGCATGAATACAACTGAATGTACTCTTAGTTTGCCCATAGCTTCGGGAATTTAAAACAAACACATGTTCCACAGCTGTAGGGTTAGGGTTAATGTATTGGTCACATACTGTACAAATGTTTAGCAGATGTTATTGCGGGTGTAGTGAAATGCTTGTTTCTATCTCCAACAGTGCAGTAATATCTAACAATTCACAAATCAAATTTTACTAGTCACATGCGCCGAATACAACAGCTGTAGACCTTACAGTGAAATGCTTACTTACAAGCCCCAAACCAACAACGCAGTTAAAAATATATATATACATGAATAAGAAATAAAAAGTAACAAGTAATTAGAGAGCAGCAGTAAAGTAACAATAGCGAGACTATATACAGGGGGTATCGGTACCGAGTCAATGTGTGGGGGCACCGGTTAGTCGAGGTAATATGTACATGTAGGTAGAGTTATTAAAGTGACTATGCATAGATGATAACAGAGAGAGAAGTGATGTAATAGTCTGGGTAGCCATTTGATTAGATGTTCAGGAGTCTTATTGCTTGGAGGTAGAAGCTGTTTAGAAGCCTCTTGAACCTAGACTTGGCACTCCAGTACCGCTTGCGTGGGGTAGCAGAGGGAACAGTCTATGACCAGGGTGGTTGGAGTTTTGGACCATTTTTAGGGCCTTCCTCTGACACCGCCTGGTATCCCAAGTGATGTACTGGGTCGTACACACTACCTTCTGTAGTGCATTGCGGTCAGAGGCCAAGCAGTTGCCATACCAGGCAGTGATGCAACCATGCTCTCGATGGTGCAGCTGTAAAACCTTTGAGGATCTGAGGACCCATGCCAAAACTTTTCAGTTTCCTGAGGGGGAGTACATTTTGTCGTGTCCTCTTCACAACTGTCTTGGTGTGCTTGGACAATGTTAGTTTGTTGGTGATGTGGACACCAAGGAACTTGAAGCTCTCAACCTGCTCCACTACAGCCCCGTTGATGAGAATGGGGGTGTGCTCGGTCCTCTTTTTCCTGTAGTCCACAATCATCTCCTTTGTCTTGATCATGTTGAGGGAGAGGTTGCACCAGATGGCCAGGTTTCTGACCTCCTCCCTTCGGGCTGTCTCGTCGTTGTCGGTAATCAGGCCTACCACTGTTGTGTCATCGGCAAACTTAATGATGGTGTTGGAGTCATGCCTGGCCGTGCAGTCATGAGTGAGCAGGGAGTACAGGAGGGGATTGAGCACGCACCCCTGATGGGCCCATGTGTTGAGGATCAGCATTGCGGATGTGTTGTTACCTACCCTTACCACCACCGTCAGGAAGTCCAGGATACAGTTGCAGAGGGAGGTGTTTAGTCCCAGGGTCCTTAGCTTATTAATAAGCTTTGAGGGCACTATGGTGTTGACGGCTGAGCTGTAGTCAATTAATAGCCTTCTCACATAGGTGTTCCTTTTGTCCAGGTGGGAAAGGGCAGTGTGGAGTGCAAGAGATTGCATCATCTGTGGATATGTGAGGGCAATATGCAAATTGGAGTAGGTCTAGGGTTTCTGGGATAATGGTGTTGATGTGAGCCATGACCAGCCGTTCAAAGCACTTCATGGCTACAGATGTGAGTGCTACGGGTTGGTAGTCATTTAGGCAGGTTACCTTAGTCCCTGTGCCCAAGAACACTATGGTGGTCTGCTTGAAACATGTTGGTATTATAGACTCGGACAGGGAGAGGTTGAAAATGTCAGTGAAGACACTTGCCAGTTGGTCAGCGCATGCTCGCAGTACACGTCCTGGTATTCCGTCTGGCCCTGAATGTTGACCTGTCTTACTCACATCGGCTGCGGAGAGCGTGATCACACAGTCTTCCGGGAACAGCTGGTGCTCTCATGCATGTTTCAGTGTTATTTCCCTCAAAGAGAACATAGAAGTAGTTTAGCTCGTCTGGTAGGCTCGTGTCACTGGGCAGCTCTCGGCTGTGCTTCCCTTTGTAGTCTGTAATGGTTTGCAAGCCCTGCCTAATCCGTCGAGCATCAGAGCCGGTGTATTACGATTCGATCCTAGTCCTGTATTGATGTTTTGCATGTGTGATGGTTCGTCTGTGGGCATGGCGGGATTTCTTATAAGCTTCCGGGTTAGAGTCCCGCTCCTTTAGCTCAGTGTGGATGTTGCCTGTAATCCATGGCGTATGGTGACTGTGGGGACAACATCATTGATTTTTTAATATTTTTTATTTCACCTTTATTTAACCAGGTAGGCTCGTTGAGAACAAGTTCTCATTTGCAACTGCGACCTGGCCAAGATAAAGCATAGCAGTGTGAACAGACAACACAGAGTTACACATGGAGTAAACAATTAACAAGTCAATAACACAGTAGAAAAAAAGGGGAGTCTATATATATTGTGTGCAAAAGGCATGAGGAGGTCGGCGAATAATTACAATTTTGCAGATTAACACTGGAGTGATAAATGATCAGATGGTCATGTACAGGTAGAGATATTGGTGTGCAAAAGAGCAGAAAATTAAATAAATAAAAACAGTGTGGGGATGAGGTAGGTGAAAATGGGTGGGCTATTTACCAATAGACTATGTACAGCTGCAGCGATCGGTTAGCTGCTTAGATAGCTGATGTTTGAAGTTGGTGAGGGAGATAAAAGTCTCCAACTTCAGCGATTTTTGCAATTCGTTCCAGTCACAGGCAGCAGAGTACTGGAACGAAAGGCGGCCGAATTAGGTTTTGGCTTTAGGGATGCCATCGTGACCAGTGAACTGAGATAAGGCGGAGCTTTACCTAGCATGGCCTTGTAGATGACCTGGAGCCAGTGGGTCTGGCGACGAATATGTAGCAAGGGCCAGCCGACTAGAGCATACAAGTCGCAGTGGTGGGTAGTATAAGGTGCTTTAGTGACAAAACGGATGGCACTGTGATAAACTGCATCCAGTTTGCTGAGTAGAGTGTTGGAAGCAATTTTGTAGATGACATCGCCGAAGTCGAGGATCGGTAAGATAGTCAGTTTTACTAGGGTAAGCTTGGCAGCGTGAGTGAAGGAGGCTTTGTTGCAGAATAGAAAGCCGACTCTTGATTTGATTTTCGATTGGAGATGTTTGATATGAGTCTGGAAGGAGAGTTTGCAGTCTAGCCAGACACCTAGGCACTTATAGGTGTCCACATATTCAAGGTCGGAACCATCCAAGGTGGTGATGCTAGTCTGGCATGCGGGTGCAGGCAGCGATCGGTTGAAAAGCATGCATTTGGTTTTACTAGCGTTTAAGAGCAGTTGGAGGCCACGGAAGGAGTGTTGTATGGCATTGAAGCTCGTTTGGAGGTTAGATAGCACAGTGTCCAATGACGGGCCGAAAGTATATAGAATGGTGTCGTCTGCGTAGAGGTGGATCAGGGAATCGCCCGCAGCAAGAGCAACATCGATGCACTCATTGATGAAGCCAATGACTGATGTGGTGTACTCCTCAATGCCATCGGAGGAATGACGGAACATATTCTAGTCTGTGCTAGAAAAGCAGCCCTGTAGCTTAGCATCTGCTTTATCTGACCACTTTTTTTATTGATCTAGTCACTGCTGCTTCCTGCTTTAGTTTTGGCTTGTAAGCAGGAATCAGGAGGATAGAATTATGGTCAGATTTGCTAAATGGAGGGCGAGGGAGAGCTTTGTATGCGTCTCTGTGTGTGGAGTAAAGGTGGTGCAGTTTTTTTCCCCCTCTGGTTGCATTTTTAACATGCTGATAGAAATTTGTTAAGACAGATTTAAGTTTCCCTGCATTAGTCCCCATCTGGGTGAGCATTTTCCTGTTTGTTTATGTCACGGATCCCTCCAGAACTTTCATTATGCAGCGTAGCCTAGTGGTTAGAGCTTTGGACTAGTAACTGGAAGGTTGCGAGTTCAAACCCCCGAGCTGACAAGGTACAAATCTGTCGTTCTGCCCCTGAACAGGCAGTTAACCCACTGTTCCCAGGCTGTCATTGAAAATAAGAATATGTTCTTAACTGACTTGCCTGGTTAAATAAAGGTAAAATAAAAAAAATTCCTGGCCTCTATTCCCAGTGATTAGTAATTGTAAAAGTGTGTCCTTGGTTTACCATTGTCCTGTTGATTATTGTTCTCATATCCTGTGCTGTGTGTTTTGGCTTTCATGCCATTGTGGATTGCTCAGGTGATTACGGGTCTCGTCCCGTGTTACTCATTGTGCGCTTGTGTTATTTATTCGAGGTACTCCTTGCTCTTTTGTTTGGGTTTAAACCCCGTGTTTTGTATAGTGTTTGTTTGGTCTTCGTCCCCATGCCCTTACATGTCACGCCGTAATTTGGGTATAATAGAAAACTATTACACATTCCTGCGCCTGTCTCCCGAATCATTCATACCAGCGTTGACAGCTTATGACGGAATACAGCTCATTGAGTGCGGTCTTAGTGCCAGCTTCAGTTTTTTGTAGCAGACAGCTACAAAAAAATACTCTCTAGGTAAAACTCTTGGCCACAACCTAAACGATACAGCTTATCATGAAAAAAACTACCACAGGCGAGCAAAACCTTGAGACTTCCTTAGATATCATGCACCAGCTGTTATTTACGAAAATACATAGTCCCGGCCCCTTGTTTTACCAGACGCCTCTGTTCTATCCTGCCGATACAGCGTATAACCAGCCAGCTGTACGCTGATAATGTTGTCGTCCAGCCACAACTCCGTGAAGCTTAAGATATTACAGTTTTGAATGTCCTGTTGGTAGTTTAATTTTCTGCGTAGGTGATTGATTTTGTTTTCCAAAGATTGCACATTTGCTAGTAGAATGGAAGGCAGTGGGGGTTTATTTGATCGCCTACGAATTCTCAGAAGGCAGCCCACCCTCCAGTTCTTTTTCTCTGCCTTCTCTGCCACAACCTAAAAGTAAAATATAGTATATACAAATGAGATGAGCAAAAATATCTAAACATTATTAAAGTGACAATTCCTTGTTGCTTCTCTGACCATGACTATTAGCTCTGTACTTAGAGATTGGTTTAGCACATTAGTGATAGGATGTCCACTATATGATACAGATATTCTCTCCTACTGTACCAACTGCTCTCGTGCCTCTTCTTACAGAAAAACATGTATCTATCTCATTACTATTTACATGTGGTGGTTGAGAGGAAAAGCAGGTTGAGTGCATTGGTCCATGCAAAATGTGAAGAGTAGAAATAATAACTTATGTAAAGTAAATTGAGTCTGTCAGTCAGACTGAAAGAGCATAACCATGCCATTTGGACTCTTAATATAGCAAGTTTAAGAAAAATATTCTTAGAGTTAATAATAATCTCCTCTAAATTTCTCAAAGTAGGCTTATATTATTTGCCAATATAATGGCCTGAATGATACATCTGCATGTCGGAAAAGTGAAACATCCCATTTGTGGTCTTGCTCGCCAGAAGAAAGTATGGCACTCCGCAGCGGCTGTAGGAAGAGACTATCCTGATTGTAAAGTCCAACATTCCACATTGTATTTCAGTGCCCTCTGGTGGTGGTGTAGGCTTATCGAAACATACAGTGATATCCAAGTATTGAGATAGTGACATTTTGTGTTTTGTTCGCCTTCAAAATAAAAGTTATCAATTGAAACATCTAAACAGAAACAAATAGTGGAATAGCGCCATATTTGGACTTGACAATGCTAAACAAGGTTGGAGTGTTACATAACTTACAAATTAATACAATAATTAATACAATTTACAATAAACAGTCAAAAAAAAATCCCTCTGGATGTATTATACAGCATACATGCATTGAGGGCATACACATACAGTGGGGCAAAAAGGTATTGGTAAGGATTCACTCCATTGTGCTGGAAAGAAAGCTCTGCTGTTGGGACAGCTTCATGTTGGCCCTAACAGTTGGTGGGCACTGCTTGTCACCATTATAAATGAATGTATTGTTTACTGTTGTGTAGTGGATTTTCTGAAGAAAAAATGGTTTGCCCCACCATGATTTACATGCTAAAATCGACACTGGTTACATCCTTATTTTAAACTTTTTTTTTTTTAAATTACAAAATCAATCTACACACAATACCCCATAATGACAAAGCGAAAACAGTGTTGACATTTTTGCAAATTTATTGTAGATAAAATCAGAAATACATCATTTACATGAGTATTCAGACCCTTTGCTATGAGACTCGAAATTGAGCTCAGGTGCATCTGGTTTCCATTGATCATACTTGAAATGTTTCTACAACTTGATTGGAAAGGCACACACCTGTCTATCTAAGGTCCCACAGTTGACAGTGCAAGTCAGAGCTAAAAGCCAAGCCATGAGGTTGAAGGAATTGTCTGTAGAGCTCTGAGACAGGATTGTGTCGAGGCACACATCTGGGGAAGGGTACCAAAACATTTCTGCAGTGGCCTCCATCATTCTTAAATGGAAGAACTTTGGAAACACCAAGACTCTTACTAGAGCTGGCCGCCTGGCCAAACTGAGCAATTGGGGGAGAAGGGCCTTGGTCAGGGAGGTGACCAAGAACTGGATCGTCACTCTGATAGAGCTACAGAGTTCCTCTGTGGAGATGGGAGAACCTTCCAGAAGGACAACCATCTCTGCAGCTCTCCACCGATCAGGCCTTTATGGTAGAGTGGTCAGACAGAAGCCATTCCTGAGGAAAAAGCACATGACAGCCCGCTTGGATTTTGCCAAAAGTCACCTAAAAGGACTCAGACCATGAGAAACAAGATTCTCTGGTCTGATGAAGCCAAGATTGAACTGTTTGGCCTGAATTCCAAGCATCACATCTAGAGGAGTTCCTGGCGCCATCCCTACGGTGAAGCATAGTGGTGGCAACATCATGCTGTGGGGATGTTCTTCAGCGGCAGGGACTGGGAGACTGGTCAGGATCGAGGGAAAGATGAATGGTGCAAAGTACAGAGAGATCCTTGATGAAAACCTTCAGAGTGCTCAGGACCTCAGACTGGGGGAAGGTTCACCTTCCAACAGGACAATGACTCTAAGCACACAGCCAAAACAACACAGGAATGTACTTGAGTGGCCCAGCCAGAACCTAGACTTGAACCTGATCAGACATTTCTGGAGAGACTGGAAAATAGCTGTGCAGCTACACTCCCCATCCATCCTGACAGAGCTTGAGAGGATCTGCAAAGAAGAATGGGAGAAACACCGCAAATACATGTGTGCCAAGCTTATAGTGTCATACCCAAGAAGACTTGAGGCTGTAATCCCTGCAAAAAGGTGCTTCAACAAAGTACTTAGTAAAGAGTCTGAATTGTCATGTTTTGTCATTTATTATCTTGTCTTGTCCCTGTGCTTCCCATTCTATTCGTTTCCCTCTGCTGGTCTTATTAGGTTCTTTCCCTCTTTCTATCCCTCTCTCTCCCCCTCCCTCTCTCACTCTCTCGCTCTCTCTTCTCTCTATCGTTCCGTTCCTGCTCCCAGCTGTTCCTATTCCCCTAATCATCATTTAGTCTTCCCACACCTGTTCCCGATCCTTTTCCCTGATTAGAGTCCCTATTTCACTCCTTGTTTCCCGTACCTGCGCTGTCGGATCCTCATTTATAATTCACCGTGCTGTGTCAATGTTTTGCCCTGTCGTGTCGTGTTTCCCTCAGATGCTGCGTGGTGAGCAGGTGTCTGAGTCTGCTAGGTTCAAGTGCCTTCCCGAGGCAACCTGCAGTTCTCGATCAAGTCTCCAGTCTGTTCTTGTCTTTACGTGTAGTATTATGCTTTTTGTTTTGTAAAGTTTATTCTGGATTAAATACTCTGTTTTCGCCAAGTCGCTTTTGGGTCCTCATTCACCTGCATGACATGAATACTCATGTAAATGTATTATTTAAGTTTTGTAAAAACCTGCTTGGTCATTATGGGGTATTTTGTTTAGATTGAGGGGAAACCGATTGAATCTATTTTAGAATAAGGCTGTAACGTAACAACATGTGAAAAAAGTCAAGGGGTCTGAATACTTTCCGAATGCACTGTACAGACTTACCTATAGTGTGCATCCATAAAATGTGGTATCAGCTAGGATTTTTTGGGTGGGAACCAGGTTACCAAGATTTCCCACCCAAACCCATCCCCTATTTGACTACAAATATCAGTGTGTAAAAATATATTTAAAATATAAGGCAGCGTTAGATAACGCTAGTTGGAGCCAACATGTTTTCAGCTCTTTTCCCCCTGACTGATCAAAACTCATTTGCTCTCTCGTCTTTCTGCAGCAGATATATAGTTAGCAATATTTTGAAAAACTCCCATATCTTTTGGGTGAAATTCCAGTGTGCCATCACAGCAGCAAGATTTGTGACCTGTTGCCACGAGAAAAGGGCAACCAGTGAAGAACAAACACCATTGTAAATACAACCCATATTTATGCTTATTCATTTTATCTTGTGTCCTTTAACTATTTGTACATTGTATATATATATATAATATGACATTTGTAATATCTTTACTGTTTTTTAAACTTCTGTATGTGTAATGTTTACTGTTAATTTTTGTTGTTTTTCACTTTATATATTCACTTTGTATGTTGTCTACCTCACTTGCTTTGGCAATGTTAACACATGTTTCCCATGCCAATAAAGCCCTTGAATTGAATTGAATTGAATTGAATATGTTTGGAACGACAAATCGCAGTGTCGAATCGCAATACATATAGAATTGTGAAAATCGCTATATATCATATCGGCACATAAGTATCATGATAATATCGTATTGTGAGGTCCCAATTCCCAGCCGCAAGGAACAGTGTGACATTAAATGGAACTGTTAAATTATATGCAATGTATAAATCTGACCCATACTTCATACGGTCTTCTCTGCTCTGCTATCCGCATGATCAATAATCGTGTATGCGTTGTTGTAGCCTACCGTATTTACTCATACAAATCGCCATGAATTCAATGCACATGCATTGTTTATCCTGAAACTGTACATGCGACCTTGAAATGCAGCTCCCGAGTGGCGTAGCGGTCTAAGGCACTGCTTCTCAGTGCTAGAGGCATCACTACAGACCCTGGTTTGATTCCACACTATATCACAACTGGCCATGATAGGGCGGCGCACAATTGGCCCAGTGTTGTCCTGGTTTGGCCCGGGTAAGCCATCATTGTAATTAAGAAATTGTTCTTAACTGACTTTCCTAGTTAAATAAAGGATTAAAAAAAAGTTAACACATAAAAATAAAAAAAATGGCTCCAACGGGAAGCATTGATGTACTCTGCTTTTAGAGAGCCCACTTCAGAAGAAAAAAATACAAGTTAAACAGGTACGGTCCATAGCCTATGGAAAATATTTTGTTTGTTTGTTTGCTACAGGGTAGGCCTACCAGGTCCTGCATTAAGAGCTATTACCTTAATATTTGAGTAAACTCTTTGGAATTGTAATCTGTGGGTGTCACCGAGTAGGTGAAGCTGGCTGTACAGTGGACATATGCATGCCCCCAATGCAATTATGCAGTCTAACACATCCAGAGGGATCTTAATTTTTTATATATATTTTTTTTTAACTGTTTGTCAAATTAATTATTATTGCATTATTTTACGTTATGTAACAACATTCCAACCTCGTTTAGCATTATCTAGTGGTCCAGATATGACATTATTCCACTACTTGTATCAGTTTCAATGGTGAGCTTTTATTTTCAGGGTGCGCGCGCCCAGTGGTGGAGAAAGTACCCAATTGTCATACTTGAGTAAAAGTAAACATACCTTAATATAAAATAACTAAAGTAAAAGTGAAGTCACTAAAATACTACTTGAGTAAAAGTCTAAGTGTTTGGTTTTAAATATACGTAAGTATCAAAAGTCAAAATAATTGCTCAAATGTACTTAAAAATAGAATTGCTCAAATGTACTTAAGTATCAAAAGTAAAAAGTATAAATCATTTAAAGTTCTTTACATTAAGCAAACCACACGGCACAATTTTTTATTTTTATTGACAGGTAGCCAGGGGTACTAACACTCAGACATAATTTACAAGCGAAGCGTTTGTGTTTAGTGAGTCCGCCAGAGCAGAGGTAAATTAGTAGGGAGGACCAGGGATGTTCTCTTGATAAGTGTGTGAATTGGACCATTTCTGTCGCAAAGTACTTTTGGGTATCCGGGAAAACGTATGGAGTAAATGTACAAAATAGTAAAGTCAAGTACAGATCCCCCCCCAAAACTACTTAAGTAGATTTTAAGTATTTTTACACCACTGCGTGCACCCTATTGTTGCTAGCTAAGCTTCATACGTCACCGTTTTACTTCCAATGGCTTGCGATTGGCTTGTGTGGCTGTACGTCGAAATCGCAAAAACAACCCTCTAATCGTTGCACAGAGTGGGCGGATAATAGCTGAGCCTATCTAGCTATACATTTATATCTGCATCGTTGCGCCACATAACAAGGCGAAATCAGCTAACTACAATGCTAGGACAAAAGGATACATAAAGGACCTATATCTATAAGGTTATCACCATGGAGTCCTACGATATAATAGCAAATCAGCCTGTGGTTATTGATAATGTAAGTAGCCAACATCATTGGTAAATGTAACGGTAACTAAGGTAACCGAAAAGTCGCTAACGTTCGTTTGCTTTTCAATGGGTGGGGGTCGTTGTCTTGTTTATAGCTAAAGTTAGCTAGCTGATTAGCCAGTAGTATGCTTTTGCAAACCCTCTTATTGTCTTGATGGTTAGCTAACAAGATTAGCTAGCTAAAGCCACAGATATCAAATATCTTTGCTAAAGCCACTGACTAGCTTTGCGACTCAGTCAGTAGCTAGTTAGCTACCTACCATAGCATTGTGAGACGGGAAGGGTGATAAACCAAGGCTAACAACAAGCTCACGTTAGATGGTTGCATCCCCAACCAATCCATCCATATGCAGTATGCGAATTATGGGGAGCTACAACTTAGTTAGGTTAGTTTGCCAGCTAGATATAAATAAGAAGTCTAGCCAACGTTAATTATGAAAGAAAGGACGAGTTAGGAAACTAGCGCATCATCTAACGTTAGGCTAGACTATTAACAGCCTTTCTCTTCAGGCTACTTGATAGCAGCATCATTGTGAAATAAAATAAATAATAATTTACTTATGCATCATTGTGTTGCTGATCGTAATCAATACAAGGCATTAGAGTACAATAATTAAGCAACAGCATATTTTTACAACTGATATTGGGTCTGACACTGTAGTTTACAATAGGCCGGTGTGCTGCCCCTCAGCACTCTCATGACTACTGACTGATCTCACTGTACAAACAGGATGAACAGATGGGGCCAGAGACGCCCTCAGTCCCTATAATAAATGAGTTAATATATGTAGCTGACGTTGCAAGGACCTACATGTTATTTCTCTTTCAGGGCTCTGGTGTTGTTAAAGCTGGTTTTGCAGGAGACCAGATCCCCAAATACTGCTTCCCAAACTAGTAAGATCAAACTCTACAGCCATCTCAACACTATAATATTAAATACTTAAATGTATTTGACTGAAATGCTTTGTTTGAATGAAAAGTGTTTGTAAAATGATCTATGTGTTTACCTTCTAGTGTGGGTCGTCCAAAGCATGTTCGGGTGATGGCAGGTGCTCTGGAAGGAGATCTCTTCATTGGCCCAAAAGCAGAGGTACAGTGCTTTACTAAGACCGATGCCTGTGGCCCTGTGTCACTGATAATGTAAAGGGCTTTATGGGCCTGTATGCCTATATGTAGGATGTTATTAACACTAAATATGTATTTTTAAACAAAATATAGTACTTTGGCTGCTATTCCCAATACTTTCCCTCCGTGTGGTTGTAGGAACACAGGGGGCTCCTGTCTGTGCGGTACCCAATGGAGCACGGTATTGTGAAGGACTGGAATGACATGGAGCGCATCTGGCAATATGTTTACTCTAAGGAGCAACTACAGACCTTCTCTGAAGAGGTATTTTTCTCTGGTTTCTGTGACACTTATTCTGGGTACTTTTAATTTGATCCTGAGAGCTTGTGTTCTCTCTCAGGGCTTCTTGAAGTTAATATGATTTTTATTTTTTACTGTTTCACTGCATTTACTTTCTTTTGCATTTCTCCTAATGTCCTTTAGCATCCTGTGCTGCTGACAGAGGCCCCCTTGAACCCAAGTAAAAACCGGGAGCGTGCAGCAGAGGTGTTTTTTGAGACCTTCAATGTACCAGCGCTCTTCATCTCCATGCAGGCAGTATTAAGCTTGTGAGTTTGTTTTTCCTCTAGATATCTTCTCTTGTTTGCCAGCCTTATGTTGGGCATACTGGTACATTAAAATATTTCACTCCCAAAGGAGGAAAATGGTCATCACTAGTTATCACAGCCATATAGGTCATAAAACCCCTCCTATGGCTGTGGTATTGACAACTAAGGAAACCCCAGGTTAATATGACATGTAATGCATTAGTAGCTGTAGTGTTGTGAAAATGATCATTAGCAAAAACACCCGTATTGAATGTCTCTTTGGATATTGCAGATATGCCACAGGCCGGACTACAGGAGTGGTGCTGGATGCTGGTGATGGGGTAACCCATGCTGTGCCCATCTATGAAGGCTTTGCCATCCCTCACTCTATCATGCGGGTCGACATTGCTGGGCGTGATGTTTCACGCTACCTACGCCTGCTACTGCGCAAGGAAGGCTATGACTTCCACACCTCAGCTGAGTTTGAGG
Organism: Oncorhynchus gorbuscha; assembly: GCF_021184085.1. Classification (NCBI taxonomy): domain Eukaryota; kingdom Metazoa; phylum Chordata; class Actinopteri; order Salmoniformes; family Salmonidae; genus Oncorhynchus; species Oncorhynchus gorbuscha. The sequence goes on from NC_060177.1 coordinate 63,345,179, forward strand.
TTGTGCGCACTATCAAAGAGGTATGGATGAAGAAATTGTTGTATTTTTGATGGGGTCAAGGCAAATAGTTGTATAAATCTTCAAGACACTATCAGTCTTGTTATTGGTTTCATTCTTTGTCCTCGACGCCTGTCGCCCTAATTGTTTACGTCTGCAGAGAGCATGCTACCTCTCACTGAACCCACAAAAAGATGAGACCTTGGAGACAGAGAAGGTGCAGTACACTCTTCCTGATGGCAGCACATTGGATGTGAGTCATGTTAGGTTCATTCTCAAAATGTTTAAGATTTAGTGTTCTGGAAGTTAAATATTACTACTTACTTTGACATTAACATATAAACTGTTGTATTTTACTGATGAATTGACTGCTTGTTATCCCCTGCGTAGATTGGCCCTGCTCGGTTCCGAGCCCCAGAGCTCCTCTTCCGTCCAGACCTGATAGGGGACGAGAGTGAAGGAATCCACGAAGTTCTTGCTTTTGCCATTCAGAAGTCTGACATGGACCTGCGACGTACACTCTTTTCCAACATTGTTCTCTCTGGGGGCTCCACACTCCTCAAAGGTATGGACTAGAGTCCTGTCCCACCAATTACATATTGAAGACTGTAGCAAACAAAATCCACTCCTTCAGCATTGGCTAATTGTATTACTCTCCCTATTTACAATTTTGTTTCTGTCCCAAAGGTTTTGGTGACCGGTTGTTAAGTGAAGTAAAAAAGTTGGCACCTAAAGATGTGAAAATAAAGGTATTTGCTGCCTTGGCGTCGTATTTACCCATGTATGAGCAGCAATTTCAATGTAGTATGTTTAATGTTGGTGCAACATATTTCTGAACTAGTTGTGCTGTTTCACAGCCAGTTTATTTCCCTGTTTCTCTGTTAGATCTCTGCACCTCAAGAACGACTCTACTCCACGTGGATAGGGTAAGTAACGTCATGTGATCAGCCACACTTAGATTAAACAGTCTTTCCAGAGTAATGGATGGTAATGATCCTCCGTTGTATGCTTTAAGGGGCTCCATCCTTGCATCACTGGACACCTTCAAGAAGATGTGGGTGTCAAAGAAGGAGTATGAGGAAGACCGAGCACGTGCCATCCATCGTAAGACATTCTGAAGAGACTGGTGGTGCTCCTATTCTGCCCCCAAAAAGTCCACCAACTTGTCCACCACACCCCCTAATGGGGAGAGCCCATGGCTCCCTATGGCATGCCTTCTACGGACTCCCCTACACGCCATATGACGGGGAAACTGGCCAGGACTGGCAAAGTGTTCAGCATTTACCAGAAAGACCCAGAACCTGTCCCAATGACAAGGCTTTAAGTTGCATCTCTTGATATTGTGGATTTTATTTTTGTTTTGTTTAAACACATTCAAGGCTAAGCTGCATTGCTTGATTCAAATTCTGTATTTATTCTGCTGTGTGTTATGCCCCATAAAATCCATCACTTAAATGACAATTAAGGTGAATGTTCTGCTTTACTTTGATATATTCAATTAAGACTTGTTTTTACATTTGGGTGTGGTTACTGTGGCACATTAAACAGTGTGCAAAGATACCTTAAGAACTAGTTGAAGTTGTCTCCTTATTTGCCACAGTCTGAATGGAGACAGTTAAATTGAATTGTTAAAATATGACCCAGTGTACTGTAACTTACACCGACTCCATTTAAAAGTGTTGCTTCATATTTAACTGTTGAAGATGAGACACTGATGGATTTAAAAAATGTACAGATGTTGCAATTTCTGAGGATAACTTTCCCTTCAAACCCAAGTGGATCTAAATTTGTAATAAATATTTGATTGGTTCATTTAACTCAACATTGTAAGGGGACAAATATTAAATCTTGATTGGACCATATGAATTAAAAGCACTGACACATTGGATAATATTATCCAAACTGGTATGGTTTACTTCCTCTAATTAGTCTAAACTTTTAAACTGCACCAAAACGTATGCAGACATGATAATGTGTTGGTTGTCATGTTTTCTGCTGGATATTTGCAATCTAAACCGAATTGGAATTATTGACTTCATTTTATATCAAAATGTGTATATTTTTGTTTCAAGAGGAACCATGTGACCATATCCTGCTCGAATAATGACTCCTTCAAGCAAACACTAAAATTAACAGTATTGCTGAAAGAAAAATGTCTTTAATTACAATAAATTTGTGCACTCTGCTGGGATGTATTTTTGTTGTGCTGAATACATTAGCAACATGATTTTCCACACCTTCATCCACAGTACTACAGTCACTCACAGCTTTGCTGTGGTTGCTAGGAAACTCAGAAAGCGGATATGTAGCCTGTCTGCCAGTAGACATCGCCCTCTTGTGGCTGTCCACTGTAGTACATAAGTCCACAAGTGTACTGTTTGGAAGTTGTAAACATGCGTTGATTGCAGTTGTGATTCCACTGATTATTATTATTTGACCCTGCTGGTCACCTATGAACATTTTGAACATCTTGGCCATGTTTTGTTATAATCTCCACCCGGCACAGCCAGAAGAGGACTGGCCACCCCTCATAGCCTGGTTCCTCTAGGTTTTTTCCTAGGTTTTGGCCTTTATAGGGAGTTATTCCGAGCCACCGTGCTTCTACACCTGCATTGCTTGCTGTTCGGGGTTTTAGGCTGGGTTTCTGTACAGCACTTTGTGACATCGGCTGATGTAATAAGGGCTTTATAAATACATTTGATTGATTGATTGATTGATTGATATAACTTAAGATTTTGAATAAAAATTCTCACTGCAGATCCTCTCCAGCTCTGTCAGGTTGAATGGGGAGCTCTCCAGAGATGTTCGATCGGGTTCAAGTCTGGCCTCTGGCTGGGCAACTCAGAGACTTGTCCCGAAGCCACTCCTGCGTTGTCTTGGGTGTGCTTAGGGTCGTTGTCCTGTTGGAAGGTGAACCTTCGCCACAGTCTGAGCTCTGGAGCAGGTTGTCATCAAGGATCTCTGTACTTTGCTCAATTAATCTTTCCCTCGATCCTGACTAGTCTTCCAGTCCCTACCGCTGAAAAACATCCCCACAGCATGATGCTGCCACCACTATGCCTTCACCGTAGGGATGGTGCCAAGTTTCATGCAGGCATTCAGACCAGAGTCTTGTTTCTCATGGTCAGAGTCCTTCAGGTGCCTTTTGGCAAACTCCGAGCGGGCTGTCATGTGCCTTTTACTGCGTGACTACCGCAGAATGCTGTGGTAGTCATGCTGGTAAAGCGTGTCTTGAATTCTAAATAAATTACAGTGTCACCAACAAAGCCCCCCCCCCACCATACTTTATTTAACTAGGCAAGTCAGCTAAGAACAAGTTCTTATTTACAATGATGGCCTACCGGGGAACAGTGGGTTAATTGCCTTGTTCAGGGGCAGAACGACAGATTTTTATCTTGTCAGCTCAGGCATTCGATCTAGCAACCTTTTGGTTACAGGCCCAACGCTCTAACCACTAGGCTACCTGCCGCCTCAATGCTTTACGGTGGGAAATACACATGCGGAGATCATCCGTTCACCTACTCTGTGTCTCACAAACACACGGCGATTGGAACCAAAAATATCCAATTTGGACTACAGACCAAAGGAAAAATTTCCACCGGTCTAATGTCCATTGCTCGTGTTTCTTATTCAAAGCAAGTCAATTCTTATTGGTGTCCTTTGTAGTGGTTTCTTTGCAGCAATTCGACCACGAAGGTCCGATTCTCCTCTGAACAGTTGATGTTGAGATGTGTCTTATACTTGAACTCTGTGAAGCATTTATTTGGGCTGCAATTTCTGAGGCTGACAACTCTACTAAACATATCCTTTTCAGCAGAGTTAACTCTGGGTCTTCCATTCCTGTGGCGGTCCTCATGAGAGCCAGTTTCAATCATAGCTCTTGATGGTTTTTGAGACTGCACTTGAAAAATAATTATTCAAAGTTCTTAACATTTTCCTTATTGACTGACCAGGTCTTAAAGTAATGATGTACTGTTGTTTCTCTTTGCTTATTTGAGCTGTTCTTGCAATAATATGGACTTGGTCTTTTGCCAAATATGGCTATCTTCTGAATACCACTACAACTTGTCACAACACAACTGATTTTTTGGTTACTACATGATTCCATGTGTTTTGATGTCTTCACTATTATTTTACAATGTAGAAATTAGTCAAAATAAAGCAAAACCTTTGAGTAGATGTTTGAGATTTTTACTGGTATAGTATATAAACAAACAAAACAACAGGACCCTGTCTTCCAAAGATAATTAGTAAAAATCCAAATTTCTTCACAGATCTTCATTGTAAAGGGTTTAAACACTGTTTCCCATGCTTGTTCAATTAACAATTAATGAACATGAACGGTCGTGAAGACAATAACAGCTTACAGACGGTAGGCAATTAAGGTCACAGTTATGAAATCTTAGGACACTAAAGAGGCCTTTCTACTAATTCTGAAAAACACCAAAAGAAAGATGCCATCTGCATGAACGTGCCTTAGGCATGCTGCAAGGAGGCATAAGGAGGCATTGCTCATTCTGATATTTCTCAATTTATTTTTGGATTGTGTATTGCTAGACTGTTAGAGCTAGAAAACAAGCATTTCACTACACCTGCGATAACATCTGCAAATCTGTGTACGCAACCAATAAACATTGATTTGAAATTGTTTAGGTACGGGTATATCCCAATGATTCTAGATAGTAACTACCATGGGTGTGTGGACTGCAGAGCGTGTGGACAATGTGGATAGCACCAGATATACTTAATTTATTAACCAAATAAAATTATGATAATACCCTTTTAGTGTACAAGCTTTTTGAAAAGACTGCCTGAAATATCTGGTGGGATAGAGTTTTGGCCTGCCTGGTGATGCAAATTAGTTAATAGACCAATTATTGCTTGAGAAATTGCTCTTTGCTGGTAAACTATTTTTGTTTATTTTTTAACATTTTGAATGAAACTATCACAAAGAGGTTAAGGAACTTAATTGTTACCCAGGAATGATTTGATATTGAGATAAAACCCGGCTGCATTGGACCTTTAAAGTATTACTGACGGCACGCACCGGCTTGTAAAACGATTGCACCCAATGATGGCCCCTGATTGGCTCACCTACTTTCTGTTTCAACATTTGATTGGTGTGAGGCTTAACGCCTTAGTAATATGCCCATTCCATTGGTTGGTTGGCGTTAACCAATGTTCAAGGTTGTTTTCTTGCTGTTTCGTCCCACTGTCAAGTCTGCTAGCTAGCTACCTCTGGAGCATCCTTCTGGGGCTCATTGTTCTAGAATTAGTATTAAAGCTTATTACTAAGAATGAGAAGAGTTACTATTTTTGTGAACGGGACGTCCAGAAATGGCAAGGTGCGTACAGTTAGCTTAGCTATTGAGCTAACGTTAGCTAGACTAGCTAGCTAATTTAATACAGCCTCATCTTCGACGCAACTAAGCCAATAACAGCCAAATGTCCAAACAAACTGGTTTAGTTGCATCGAAGTTATGCGGCCCATAATTTGTGTAGGTAGCTAACGTCAGTGGTGGAAAAAGTACCCAATTGTCATACTTGAGTAAAAGTAAAGATACCTTAATAGAACATTGTTGAAGTTAGTCACCCAGTAAAATACTACTTGAATAAAAGTCAAAGTACTTTGTTTTAAATATACTTAAGTATCAAAAGTGAAAGTATGAAACAGGGAGGGGGCAATATGTTAAGGGCTGTTCTCATGCGCAACGCGGAGTGCCTGGATACAGCCCTTGATATATATTGGCCATATACCACAAACCCCAGAAACTGGTTACCAACGTAATTAGACCAATATAAAGACATGTTTTGACATAGCCGTGGTACATCAGACCCTATACCACGGGTGTCAGCCAATCAGCATTCAGGGCTTGAACCACCCAGTTTATAATTCGATATATAACATGCACCAAACACCTATGTCTAAGTGTAGTTTCATCAGATGGGGGGCATCCATAACTGTAAGTGTATATTTTTTATCTGAAGGATTCTTTCTCATCTTGCATGCTGCAAGGAGGCATGATGAAAGATAAGGGCTATATGTTTCGCAAGCGATGATTATTGACGTTTCTAAACCTTAAAACACAGCATCGGGATCGTATTTCACACGAGCCAGTTGTGGGTGAAGCTAATGGCTGAAAACTGCAGGGAGAAGGCAGAATCCCACCTAGAATTTTCTCTCGATGCCAAACCCTTCATTGAGACAGTGCCACATTTTCATTTGTTTCAAAATGAAAGAAAAGTTGTCTTGCAAATTCAGCAGGCTCTGACTTTTATAAGTTCAGTCTTTATTTTATTAATGCCATCTTTGGTGTGCTTCTTTATTTTACCTTTATTTAACTAGGCAAGTCAGGTAAGAACAAATTCTTATTTTCAATGATGGCCTAGGAACAGTGGGTTAACTTCCTGTTCAGGGTCAGAACAACAGTTTTGTACCTTGTCCCATGCTCTAACCACTAGGCTACCCTGCCGCCCCTGCTTTGTACAAGCATCTTTTTCCCCAAACCTATTTATTTTTTATTGAGTCATACATACAGTGTTAGATTGTGTGAAGTTTACTAAATGTGTAATGTGGTTATATTTTAACATGACTATTTTTAACACACAAAAATGTTTATTAATAAAATATTTAATCCATTGTCTACCTCAGATGAAGGGGATGATGACTTTGCAAAATGGAGGGAATCTTATTTCATTGTTCCTTAACTCGCGACTTAGTAATTTCATTCAGAGTAAGTGGAGTTAGGCTGCCCCGGAGCAGGTTAGTTCTGAAAGATTTGTTGCCATAGAAATGTACCTGACCAAAAGGTGAGCCACTTTCGTATGACCAGTTATCCCGAGTTGAACTCAGAGTTGACTAAAGTTAAGTCGCTAACTCCTGGCAGTCTTGGTAGATTTGAACTTTGTTTTTGTTATCTGTCTATAAGCAGTGCTCTAGCGGTGTGTCATCATGTCATATTGCTGAGTCTATATTTAAGTAAGCAAGAAATAATGGGTTTTCCCAAATCAGTCTTTTATGACAATAACTCTGTTTTCCTTTATTAGGTTGTAGCTGTGTATGGGACCTTGACTGACCTGTTATCTGTAGCAACCAATAAGTTGGGAATCAAAGCCTGTAATTTATACAATGGAAAAGGTGGTCTTATAGATGACATAGCGCTCATCAGGTATTAACTTCCTTCAACACTTTGTAGTTTCATGCACTTGGAAGGTCCTTACTCCTGCCAATATTGAGTATTAATTTCTCTACAATTTCTTCTTATTATAGGGATGATGATGTTTTGTATGTCTCAGAGGGAGACCCTTTTTGGTGAGTTTGTGTCCTCTAATTCTTTCCTTGCAAACCATTTGGTTTGAGTTATCCCTATGAATAATGTTTTTATCTTAGACCCACAGAATGATGTCAGGGCTAGAGACGATCGGCCTGGGGCACACACAGATTGGCTGACGCTTAATATTGGAGGGCGTCTCTTCACCACCACACGGTAAGCAATGGAGGAGTTATTTCCATGGTCTGTGAACATCAGAAATCACAAATGAACATCTTTCTCAGTATTATTGCCATCCACTTTATCCTTTGGTTACTTCTTTCCTCACAAACTGATCTTTTTTTACAGGAGCACCTTGGTCAGCAAGGAGCCAGAGAGCATGCTTGCTCATATGTTTCGGGAGAAGGGTACAAATAATTAAGTCTGTCACATCTACTACTAACCCTGCTACCTTTTTTTTGTGATTTACCCATAATGATGTCTCCTCTATCCTTGCTCTGCAGCTGTATGGGGTAACAAGCAGGATGAATGTGGTGCTTACCTGATTGATCGCAGCCCAGAATACTTTGAGCCTATTCTTAATTACCTGCGACATGGCCAGCTCATTATCAATGAAGGAATCAATTTACTTGGTGTGTATGGCATTTACAGCCAAAACTTTCATTACCTTGATTCTATGATACTGCTCACAGATGAATGAGAACACTTAATTTGTGCATGTTGAATATAGTATTTAGATTTCTGAAATATTGACAATATATTAGCTCAAATCAGTAAATTAAATGTGAATTTCAGGGGTTTTGGAGGAGGCCCGTTTCTTTGGAATTGAGCAGCTTGCTGAGCAGTTGGAAGTAGCAATAAAGGTGAAGAACTCCAGCTACATATTTCAAATGATTTATTACATTTCAACACAGCATATTGATCCATGTCACCCCATGCTTTTCTCCAGAATAACCAGACACCTGAGGACCACTCTCCCATCTCTCGCAAGGAGTTTGTTCGGTTTCTGCTGGCTACACCCACCAAATCAGAACTCCGCTGTCAGGTAAAACGCAACACATTTGCAACAAGGACAACGCACTGTTGAACATTAGATCCGGTCTAACTAACATGACACGTGAACCTGACAAATAATACCTTTATCCACAAGGGACTTAATTTCAGTGGTGCTGATCTCTCTCGCCTCGACTTGCGCTACATCAACTTCAAGATGGCCAACCTGAGTCGCTGCAACCTGACTCATGCCAACCTATGCTCTTCAAACCTGGAGCGCGCTGACCTGTCTGGGGCCAACCTCGATGTGAGCCCATAGCTCCTTCACTAGCCTAAGAAATCTTTCAGAAATTAGCAGTATTTTGTACGGACTGATTTTGTCTTTCTGTTTTAGGGTGCTAACTTGCAGGGTGTCAAGATGCTCTGTTCAAATGCTGAGGGGGCGTCTCTCAAAGGATGCAATTTTGAGGACCCATCTGGACTCAAGGCCAACTTAGAGGGTAAGCTTCCTAATTGATTTTTATGATAAGAGGAATGAGAAACATGGAACCGATAACACTTGTTTAACCTCTGGTGTTGAACATCTAATTTCTGTCTTATTAGGTGCCAATCTGAAAGGGGTTGACATGGAGGGAAGTCAGATGACCGGAATTAACCTGCGTGTGGCCACTCTCAAAAATGCTAAGCTGAAGAACTGTAACCTGCGGGGTGCCACTTTGGCAGGAACCGATCTTGAGGTAAACTGAGGGCATTTAAGAGGATTAATCTTGAGACAAAAAAGTTCAGTCAAATAGAATTAGACTACTCTTGTAATCATTTTAAGTTTGTTGTTAACTTCTTTGCGCACCCATCCTGTTAGCGGGATCATTTTCGTCAACATCCGCTGAATTGCAGAGCGCCAAATTCAAATGAAATTACTAAAAATATTTAATTTTCATGAAATCACAAGTGCAATATAGCAAAACACAGTTTAGCTTGTTGTTAATCCACCTGGCATGTCAGATTTAAAAAAAGCTTTTCGGCGAAAGCAAACAATGCTATTATCTGAGGATAGCACCTCCGTAAACAAAGAGAAAGCATATTTCAACCCTGCAGGTGCGACACAAAACGCAGAAATAAAAATATAATTCATGCCTTACCTTTGACGAGCTTCTTTTGTTGGCACTTCAATATGTCTCAAACATCACAAATGGTCCTTTTGTTCGATTAATTCCGTCGATATATATCCAAAATGTCCATTTATTTCGCTCGTTTGATCCAGAAAAACACAGCTTCCAACTTAAGCAACGTTGCTACAAAATATCTCAAAAGTTACCTGTAAACTTTGCCAAAACATTTCAAACTACTTTTGTAATACAACTTTAGGTATTTGTAAACGGGATGATCTGTGTTCAATACAGGAGGAAACTAAACTGACGCTACTTTTCTGGTCACTTGCCTCCATCAAAAAGTAAACATGGAGTGACCCTCATTTTGAACAGGGCTACTTCTTCATTACACAAAAGAAAAACCTCAAACAATTTCTAAAGACTGGTGACATTCAGTGGAAGCGGTAGGAACATTTACATTTAACATTTAAGTCATTGAGCAGACGCTCTTATCCAGAGCGACTTACAAATTGGTGCATTCACTTTATGACATCCAGTGGAACAGCCACTTTACAATAGTGCAACTAAATCTTTTAAGGGGGGTGAGAAGGATTACTTTATCCTATCCTAGGTATTCCTTAAAGAGGTGGGGTTTCAGGTGTCTCCGGAAGGTGGTGATTGACTCCGCTGTCCTGGCGTCGTGAGGGAGTTTGTTCCACCATTGGGGGGCCAGAGCAGCGAACAGTTTTGACTGGGCTGAGCGGGAACTGTACTTCCTCAGTGGTAGGGAGGCGAGCAGGCCAGAGGTGGATGAACGCAGTGCCCTTGTTTGGGTGTAGGGCCTGATCAGAGCCTGGAGGTACTGAGGTGCCGTTCCCCTCACAGCTCCGTAGGCAAGCACCATGGTCTTGTAGCGGATGCAAGCTTCAACTGGAAGCCAGTGGAGAGAGCGGAGGAGCGGGGTGACGTGAGAGAACTTGGGAAGGTTGAACACCAGACGGGCTGCGGCGTTCTGGATGAGTTGTAGGGGGTTAATGGCACAGGCAGGGAGCCCAGCCAACAGCGAGTTGCAGTAATCCAGACGGGAGATGACAAGTGCCTGGATTAGGACCTGCGCCGCTTCCTGTGTGAGGCAGGGTCGTACTCTGCGGATGTTGTAGAGCATGAACCTACAGGAACGGGCCACCGCCTTGATGTTAGTTGACAACGACAGGGTGTTGTCCAGGATCACGCCAAGGTTCTTAGCGCTCTGGGAGGAGGACACAATGGAGTTGTCAACCTGCAAAGAAGGTCCCTTAGAAATCTGGATTCCCAATGAAAACCCATTGAAAAGAGTGACCTCAAAAACAAAAAAAATCAGAATGGTTTTTCCTCTGGGTTTCGCCTGCTACATAAGTTATGTTATACTCAGACATTATTCAAACAGTTTTAGAAACGTCAGAGTGTTTTCTATCCAAATCTACTAATAATATGCATATCTTATCTTCTGGGGATGAGTAGTAGGCAGTAAACTCAACAAGTTAAAGGTTTGTCAGTTAGATACCATGAAGTTGTCAATCCTAAAATAGATGTCACGGTAATAAAACAGTTAAGTTTAGTACCAAGAATAATGACTGTGGTTAGTACCAAGAATACTGACTGTTGAGTTTCGTTTTACTCCTCACAGAACTGTGATCTGTCTGGCTGTGACCTACAAGAGGCCAACTTGAGAGGGTCCAACGTGAAGGGGGCCATTTTTGAAGAGATGCTGACTGCATTGCACATGTCTCAGAGTGTTAGATAACTCTCCTGCACATTCCATCTGGGTTCAGGCTGGTTAATCTCATGGATGCCTGGCAAAGGTCTTCATTTGCCAGCCAATCCCACCCACCCCTACTATCAAGCTTCTTTGACCCTTGTGCAATACAGGTAGTTTTATGCACATACCTGGCATTCCAGCTCATATACTAGCTTTAAATAATTTGCACTAGAGCACATTCAGGGATATTTGTTTAACTGTCTTTCCTTATTTTTCCCCAAAACCAAAATATTTCATGTATGTTTACAATTATGTCTGGATTCAATCCTACCTTATTAGTATTCTTTTAAATTCTAGATGTATATACACTCTTGATTATTTAATGCAACATCTCTGAAAGTCAGATTATTAAACTATAAGTGCATGAAGGTTTAAAGTAACAATATAAGGGCATGGTGTGACTGTACATTCTTATCAATGTACTTAGTTTTATATCAGATAGGCTTTATGATTAGGATAATGTTTTTTCTACGCCAAAGTTATACTGTAGCATGATAAAAATGGCAAAATAATTTGCTGTTATTGCACCACCTAATTATGCTGTGGATTTCATTTTTCTTATAATAATGTGGCTGATGAAACAGAATTTCAAGAATGCAATGTACTCTTCATTGATAATCACTGAAGTCAGAAGCTGCCTGTTGTTTTGTTTGGTGTTCTCTGTGAATCTACCTCGTTTGTTTTTACCACTTTCTGATTTATATCTAGTTCCATGCATTTCATGGTGGTTTTTGTCTCTTGTTGTATGAAAACCATTATTCATCATATCCAAATATGATAAGCAAATAATCAGTGAATAAGCTGTTTTTTAATAGTGTTTACTGTCATTTTCAAGCTTGTGGATCACCTAGTTGTATGAGGAAGATGGTTGTATAACAACACTCCCATCACAATGAATTGCATATAATTCAATCATGTTTTGAAGTTTGCACAAATCTGTCTTAAATTAAAAATTATGTTCACTAACTTCTGTTTTACTTACTCGCAGGACACCAAAAAGTTGAATGTAGTGCTTGTAGTGTTTAAAAAATATATATATTTTTAAATCCAGTGCTTACAAAACTTGTGTGTTTTATAAGGATAGCAAAACATCACTGCTGGACTGTGATTGTTAAAATCTGTCTGTTTAAGAACATGTTTGCATGTTTAAAGACTGGTAAAATACAGTCAAAGGCTGCTGAATTTCTTTTTATAGGTGTAACTGAAACCTTTTTGAGATGCAATATTCTCTCTCTATACTCTATTCCATAGTAGGTACTCTTTTGTCGTGATAATGAAGGCAATCATAAAGAATATTGCACCTTGCGTGTGGAGATCGTCAGTATCAGGACCTTGTAGAAAAGAACAATGGTTATTTATTTTGATATAACATATTGACGCAATATGGAATGAAAGTTAGTTAAAGACTGGGGGTGTTTCTCTTCCTCCCCTGTCTATAATTATTGCACTCAAGCACAACAATGTATTTCAATAAACAAAAGCCACTGTGTAATTAAAAATGAAATACTGTTTTCACTAACTTTCCAGAAGAACACCAAGACCATGTGCCTAATTAATTTTATCGTTGCTGCTGTAAAAGTGCACAATCATTCCCAAAGTGTTAATCTTTTAAAAGGCTATTAGGGGTGCCTGAAGTGGAGGTGCTTAAAGCTGCTCTGTAATATATTTTTGAGTGGAGCCTTTTCTGTAATCCACTTTGTCCTCCTGCAGCAGTGATGGAACTGGTGGGTATGGCATATGGGAACTAAGCTGCCTATAAAACCTCAGACACCTGAGTTGCTTACCTAAAGTAATAAGGCTTACTTTGCAGAATGGAAGAGAAAAAGGTCTTGCTGCTGCTTTTGGTAGCGCCTCTAGTGTCACACGGTTGCTGTCAACATTGGTCCTATGGCTTGAACCCAGGGGGGAAAAGAGTTACTGACAGCCTGTCTGACACCCTGGACAATGTAAGTACTTTACCTATTCATAATATGGAAGCAAACGTAGCTAGGTCTTTTCCTAAAGGTTGTGATGGTAAAGTATCCAATGATGGCAGGGATGTTCCTATAGTTGCATTGTAAAATCTAGTTAAAATGACAATTCTACAGCTGGCTGAAGACCTTCCGAAGATAGCCACATCTTGCAGTTTGTTTGGCTGTGCTGATGTCTCACCTCATCCCGAAATGTACTGGCTGAGGGCATTACTTGTGAGTGACATTTACAATTTTTAAAATACATTTCCCTTTAAGAAGCTACCCAGAAGTTGAATATAAAGGGAGGTTGTTTTGGTAGTTAAATATTGCAACTTTTTATGTTTTCTTTCTCTCAATTTTTTAAACAATTTGTATCCAAATTGTAAGTAATGTTTTTCATTTACTTTTTTCTAGGTAAGCTTCGCTGACAGACAAAGTGGACTCAATAATATATAGCAACTGTATGCTAGCTTACTCTAAACATTGCCGTGCCATCATTGTGTTTTGTGGTGTCTGTTGGGGGACAATTTTTGCTAGATCGCATATTACAGGGTATGGCTTTAAAACAGTGTAACACGATGTCAAAATACAATGACGGGTAGGCCATCATAAATAAGAATTTGTTCTTAATTAACTGGCTTGCCTAGTTAAAACTAAATTCCAACAAATGATTGCCTGTATGAGTTACGTTGTCGACTCTTGTAGCAAACCTTTATTTTGAAAATGTTGACAGCATGGCTTTAATGTCGAGTTCCTGTGTACACGTGTTCATCACGGGTTAGTTACACAATTATTTGTATACATTCTGTGGTGGTGGTTCAAGATTATTAGCTTTGAGTCCAGATAAATAGCTAAACTCAAGCTCGGTTACTTTCGGTTACTTTGCAGACAATCGTCTGGTTTTCGCTAGCAGCTGTGTTCGCTACTTATGAGAGCTAGCTAGCTGTAGCTAACAACATTAGCTAGCTAACGTTAGCAACGTACAGTAGTGGGACTTGGAAGCCAGCTACCGAGTGCAACGTTTCCTCTATTTTCGTGCTTTGTTTTTCAAATGCGTTTTTTAAATTACAAGATACATAAACAACTGCACTGAAGACTGCAATGTCGTCTGGAGGCCATCAATGTAACGTTAGGTGTTGTTCCCACCAACTTGCGTCCCCCAGTGCGCACCAAACATTGGATGAAATGGACTTTGAAAGAGGTAGCTATATTTGGTACTTTTAGTACTCATTAACAGTCTGCCTGGTTAAATGGATCACAAAACAGATATCAAATCAAAACAAAACAGATATAGCTGTAATGAGTGAAGTCTGAGTGATATTACAGGTATTTGGTCTGCTGCAATGGATGGAGACTTGGAGAGGGTCAAATCACTCCTCAAGAAGGGTACAGACCCTAACCTAAGAGACTCAGCCAATTACACTGCTCTGGTGAGGATGTCTCCAAAGGCAAAAATTATAATTTCACCTATATTTGGTAACACATTTTGGCTGAGTTGAACTGATCCTCCTAACCATGTGTAATGGTTGTGATGTATTTCAGCACTATGCCAGCCGCAGTGGGCATAAGTCTGTATGTAAGTTCCTTCTGGAGAGCGGGGCATGTGCCAACCCTCAGACGCCAGGTGGGGCCACTCCTCTTCACCGATCTGCCTACTGTGGACAGCTGGACGTGGTCCAGCTGTTGCTTCACCATGGGGCAGATCCCCAGCTATGTGATGGTGATGGATCCTCCCCTTTACATAAGGTGCAGTACTAGTCAATGGCTATAAAAGGAAAATAATACAAAAGCAATAACGGCTGCATTATGTTGTAAGGCAATACTGTAATTCAGGGATGAGCAACTGGTGGCCCACGGATCAATTTTCCTTCTATGTTCTTTTTTATAAATACAGTTGGAGCCAAATATATAGGCACCCTTCCACTTAAATCATTTCCTATTTCTTCTCAAATAAGTTGAAATGAAAAACAAATGTTTTTTCACCGTACGTTGTTAATGGATTTTCAACATTGAAAAAAACATTTAATATTTTTAATTAAAACTTAAGTTTGGGCATGGGCAAAATTATTGGCACCCCTGAGCTATTTTTATTTAACCTTTATTTAACTAGGCAAGTCAGTTAAGAACAAATTCTTATTTACATTGATTGCCTAGGAACAGTGGGTTAAACTGCCTTGTTCATGGGCAGAACGACAGATCTTTACCTTGTTAGCTTGGGGATTTGAACAGTCCAACCTTTCAGTTACTGGCCCAACGCTCTAACCACTAGGCTACCTGTCATGTTTAAGTGGTCCCTCTACCAACTGTAAGTCGCTCTGGATAAGAGCGTCTGCTAAATGACTTAAATGTAATGTAATGTAATGTAATGTAATGCTGGACTGTTCTGGAGTGGCCAGCGAAGAGTCCAGATCTGAATCACATCCAAAACCTATGGAGAGATCTTAAAATAGAAGTTTAAGAATTAGAGCAGTTTGCTGCTGAAGAGTAGCCCACATTGCCAGTAGTATGGTGCAGCAAGCTATTTGATGGCTACAAGATGCATTTGTTGTCAGTTATCTTGACCAAAAGATGCGCAACCAAGTACTAGCTCCATGGTGCCAATCACTTTGTCTATGCCATTTTGTCTTAAGTTTATAATTTTTTATTTAGAAAATAAAGTTGACAAAATACAATTTGTTTCTGCAATGTTGCAAATCCAGTAAGATGTGAAGACCAAATTTGGTTGTGCATCAGCAATTTTTCCTCTTATGTCAGTCACTGACTAATCTCGGTTACCTAGAAGTAAAATTCCAGCGAAAGTCGTGTATTTGTCCATGAGAGATTAGTGTTTACAGTCACTAAATTAGCCCAGGTTTTAGATTGGTAAGTTAGTCTAGCCAGCTATTTCCGGCCAGGGGGCCTCCATTGATTTTATTCGTCACTGTCACTCAGATATGATATTAACCGCAAATATGTCAAAATATGTAGAATTGCATGGAATTAGCTGTAAAACTACAATTCTTTTCTCTCCTCGCCAACTAAATGTAACTAAGGGCTGGCTCTGAATGCATGTGGGGTTATGGATCGGGAACACAGACCCGTGAGCCACTGCAGCCCATCATGAGTTCAGATATTTTGTGGGGCCCACCCCATCAAGGTTGCCCATCCCTGCTGTAGTTGTATCACTTACGCTGGTGTGTGTTGACAAAGGGAGCAGGCTGCAGAGCAGAGCCATGAAGATGTCTGCAGACTCCTTCTCCAGTGCTGTCCCTCCCTCCGGAGCCACACAAACAAGAAGTCCCAGGTACCTTACCAGCTAGCACCAGATGGACATCTGAAGGAGCTCCTGGAACCCCCACAATAACACAGGGACACCCAGCTTAACCAAAGTCAACACAACACATATCAGGTTAACTAGAATATTATCTATGAGGCAGTCACTTGTGTTGAGCTGTTTTTGGTTTGTTTTCTTAAGGTCCACACCTAAACTGGCTGGTAAAGGGATTGATTTTATCTGGTGCAGTTCTTTCTCAACCAGCAGGGGGAGCAAGTGTACCAGCAATTGGTTTACTTTGTCAACTAGCTGTTTCTGCATGTTCACACTCACAAAATTCCATGGCATGCTGATCCTGACATCCTGGCCCTGAATTTGCTAGGTCTGGATGGCCCTTGGATAACTGCAGTAGCAAACGCGCCTGTTTGTCTGTACTAGCTGCTTTGAGCCATATAGCAAGTGCACGTCTGTGAAAAAGATGTACTGAAAAACTGATTACGTGGTAAAAAATGAATCTGGCAGTAGTTTGCTTGTTGTTCTACTGTTTTTTCATAGAACGTGAAACTGAAGAGGCTTTCCATATGGTGGGAGGGCATTCCATATGGTGTGAGACTGAAATGTGTATGAGTGTGTTGTGGGGAGGAAGTAATTCTGCAGCTTATGGATTTTCCTTGTACAAAGGAAATAGCGCCAGCCTCAACAAAAATAGGATTAATCAAGCAAATGAGTTAGCTTTAGTTTGACCACATACATTATTTATATTATGAAAAATCTCTCATTTTGTCTGATCAGTTATGATGGATAAGACTTGTATAATGTCTAAATGAATGGATTTCTGTTTGTTTATGGACATGAGAGGGAAAAATTCCATCTTATATGTCTGGACTTGGCAGTAGCTACTTGGCCAACATCCTTGCCTGTCAATAATTAGGTAAATATATAGTTTGAAGTTAAACTTTTTGCGCTCTCGCTCTCATTCATTAAACTGAATAAAACACTTGTTATATTATTAAAATCTTTACTACACATTTCACTGCACCTATCCAGTGTATGTGACAATAAAACGTATATACACTACAGTTCAAATGTCCTTTAAAAAAAATAAAAACACTTTTTTGGGGGGGTCCATTAAAATAAACATCAAATTGGTCAGAAATACAGTGTAGACATTAATGTTGTAGATTACTATTGTAGCTGGAAAAGGCTGATTTAAAAAAAAAAAGGAATATCTACATTGGTGTACGGATGCCCATTATCACCAACCATCACTCCTGTGTTCCAATGGCACGTTGTGTTAGCTAATCCAAGTTTATCATTTTAAAAGGCTAATTGATCATTAGAAACCCCTTTTGTAATTATGTTAGCACACCTGAAAACTGTTGTCTGATTGATTATTAAAAGCAATAAAACTGTCCTCCTTTAGACTATTTGAGAATCTGGAGCATCAGTATTTGTGTTTGATTACAGGCGCAAAACGGCCAGAAACAAAGTACTTCCTACTGAAACTCGTCAGTCTATTCTTGTTCTGAGAAATGAAGGCTATTCCATGTGAGAAATTGCCAGGAAACTGAAGATATTGTACAATGCTGTGTACTACTCCCTTCACAGAACAGTGCAAATGGGCTCTAACCTGAACAGAAAGAGGTGTGGGAGGCCCCGGTGCACAACTGAGCAAGAGGACAAGTCAATTAGTGTCTAGTTTGAGAAGCAGACGCCTCACAAGTCCTCAACTGGTAGCTTCATTAAATAGTACCCACAAAACAATGAAGAGGCGACTCCGGGATGCTGGTCTTTTCGGCAGAGTTGCAAAGAAAAAGCCATATCTCAGACATATGTCAATAAAAATAAAATATTAAGATTGGCAAAAGAACACAGACTGAGGAAGATTGGGTGGGAAAGTGTTATGGACAGACAAATCTAAGTTTGAGGTGTTCGGATCACAAAGAACATTCGTGAGACACAAAAAAAGAAATTATGCTGGGGGGAGTGCTTGACGCCATCTGTCAAGCATGGTGGAGGCGATGTGATTGTCTGGGGGTGCTTTGGTGGATCTTGGAGAGGGAAGGCTATCAAACCATTTTGCAAGGAAATGCCATACCCTGTGGACAGTGCTTAATTGGAGCCAGTTTTCTCCTACAACAGGACACTGACCCAAAGCACAGCTCCAACCTAGGCAATAACTATTTAGGGAAGAAGCAGTCCGCTGGTATTCTATCTATAATGGAGTGGCCAGCACAGTCACCGGATCTCAACCCTCTTGAGGTGTTGTGGGAGCAACTTGACCATATGGTAAGTTTTTTTTTCACCTTTATTTAACCAGGTAGGCTAGTTGAGAACACGTTCTCATTTACAACTGCGACCTGGCCAATATAAAGCAAATATAAAGCAGAGTTACACATGGAGTAAACAATTAACAAGTCAATAACACAGTAGAAAAAGAGTATATACAATGTGTGCAAAAGGCATGAGGAGGTAGGCGAATAATTACAATTTTGCAGATTAACACTGGAGTGATAAATGATCAGATGGTCATGTACAGGTAGAGATACTGGTGTGCAAAAGAGCAGAAAAGTAAATAAATATGAACAGTATGGGGATGAGGTAGGTAAAATTGGGTGTGCTATTTACCGATAGCCTATGTACAGCTGCAGTGCTCGGTTAGCTGCTCAGATAGCAGATGTTTGAAGTTGGTGAGGGAGATAAAAGTCTCCAACTTCAGCGATTTTTGCAATTCGTTCCAGTCACAGGCAGCAGAGAACTGGAACAGAAGGCGGCCAAATGAGGTGTTGGCTTTAGGGATGATCAGTGAGATACACCTGCTGGAGCGCGTGCTAAGAAGTGCCCATCAAGCCAAATCAACTTGTGGGACGTGCTTCAGGAAGCATGGTGTGAAATCTCTTCAGATTACCTCAACAAATTGACAACTAGAATGCCAAGGGTCTGCTAGGCTGTAATTGCTGCAAATGGAGGATTCTTTGATGAAGCAACGTTTGAAGGACACAATTATTATTTCAATTAAAATCATTATTTATAACCTTGTCAATATCTTGACTATATTTCCTATTCATTTTGCAACTAAATTCATGCATGATTTCATGGAAAACAAAGACAAACTTTTGAACGGTAGTGTGTGTGTGTGTGTATATGTATAAATATATACAGTATTAATCAAAAGTTTAGACACACCTACTCATTCCAGGGTTTTTCTTTATTTTTACTATTTTCTATATTGTAGAATAATAGTGAAGATATCACAACTATGAAATAACACATGGAATCCTGTGGTAAGCAAAAAAGTGTTAAACAAATCAAAATATATTTAATATTTGAGATTCTTCAAAGTAGCCACCCTTTGCCTTGATGACAGCTTTGCACACTCTTGGCGTTCTCTCAACCAGTTTCACCTGGAATGCTTTTCTAATGGTCTTGAAGGAGTTCCCACATATTCTGAGCACTGTTTTTCCTTCACTCTGCGGTCCAACTCATCGTAAACCATCTCAATTTGGTTGAGGTCGGGTGATTGTGGAGGCCAGGTCATCGGATGCAACACTCCATCATTCTCCTTCTTGGTCAAATAGCGCTTACACAGCCTGGAGGTGTGTTGGGTCATTGTCCTGTTGAAAAAATAAATTATAGTCCCACTAAGCGTAAACCAGATGGGATGGCGTATCGCTGCAGAATGATGTGGTAACCATGCTGGTAAAGTGTGCCTTGAATTCTAAATAAATCACAGATAGTGTCACCAGCAAAGCACCTTCACACCTCCTCCATGCTTCACGATGGGAACCACACGTGGAGATCATCCGTTCACCTACTCTGTCTCACAGACACGGCGGTTGGAACCAAAAATATCAAATTTGAACTGATCAAACCAAAGGACAGATTTCCACTGGTCTAATGTACATTGCTCGTGTTTCTTGGCCCAAGCAAGTCTCTTCTTCTTACTGGTGTCCTTTAGTAGTGGCTTCTTTGCCACAATTAGACCATGAAGGACTGATTCACGCAGTCTCCTCTGAACAGTTGATTTTGACGTTTCTGTTATTTGAACTATGTGATGCATTTGTTTGGGCTGCAATCAGAGGTGCAGTTAACTCTTATGAATGTATCCTCTGCAGCAGAGAACTCTGTTTCTTCCTTTCCTGTGGTGGTCCTCATGAGAGCCAGTTTCATCATAGCGCTTTATGGTTTTTGCGACTGCACTTGAATAAACTTTCAAAGGTCTTGACATTTTCTGTATTGACTGATCTTCATGTCTATAAAGTAATGATGGACTTCCGTTTCCCGTTGCTTATTTGACCTCTTCTTGACATAATATGGACTTGGTCTTTTACCAAATAGGGCTATCTTCTATATTCCACCGCTAAAGTCACAACACAACTGATTGCCACAAACGCATTAAGAAGGAAAGAAATTACGCAAATAGCTTTTTACAAGGCAAATCTGTTAATTGAAATGCATTCCTGGTGACTACCTCGTGAAGCTGGTTGAGAGAATGCCAAGAGTGTGCTAAGCTGTCAGCAAGGCAAAGGGTGGCTACTTTGAAGAATCTCAAATATAAAATATATTTTGATTTGTTTTACACTTTTGTGGTTACATGATCCCATATGTGTTGCTGTAACAGCATGTCTTCATCAAGTAACATTTGCCTATCAAAAATGAATGGTTAACCCTCTCACACGAATATAAAAGCACAGTAGGCCTACTTTACAACATTACAATAAACCAGGCTTCATCTTTATAAATATCATGCAAATCATTGCATGGATTTGTTTTCTCATTTTGTCTGTCATAGTTGAAGTGTACCTATGATGAAAATTACAGGCCTCTCTCATCTTTTTAAGTGGGAGAACTTGCACAATTGGTGGCTGACTAAATACTTTTTTTGCCCCACTGTATGTATTTATAGCCTAAAAGAGCCAATTTATTTGTGTTCTGAGAAAATGTGAATGTGATCAAGTTTGATTTATATTCACACTTCGGGTGCTAGGCTTCCTAGCTCTTTTTAATAAAAAATGATTGACTGGAATTAATCAACTCAATAGTGATGTCATACTGTAAGAGTGTTTAGTTTTTTTTACAGATGTGAATGCCTACACATTGCAACCCTGCATATAGTGAATTCGGCCCTGTTAGTTTTGTTGTATATTTTTGTCCAATCGCAGTTGTCTCTGTCTGTGTAACGGGTTATAATGTTATCATTCTCCTTAGGGCCAAGAGGTTTTCCAGGATTATAATTTTTTTACCATGTCACGTGATAAGAAAAATATTCTGCTCCTATCATAGTCCATATCAAAGCCCATATATAATTATTTTTTTACAGCTGATTTATTACTATGTCATACGCTACAACTAGGGTCAGGAGTTGGTTAGGTTAGCCTAGGAAAAACTCTAGGCCCCAGGAAAACAATACTCCCTCACCAGACCTGTGGGGCCACCTCTGAAATCACCACACAATATTACAAATAAAAAACATATCAATTTTACATGGTTTTGGTGGTGGGGATGGACTTCCATTGTTTTACATGGCTAAGTGCTGCCGGCAGCTACTGCAACAATTTCAGAATGTAACAGGCAGTTACTGCAATTTCAGGTAAAATCCCAATAAAACCACTGGCATAGCACAAACCCCAGAAGCCCCCGCAAGGCAGCTTTGTGAATTTTAAAGCTGCACATGAAAATGTGAGTTATAGATATGTCATACTCATTGAAAGCAGGTCTAAGAAGCGGTATATCTGTTCTATGTGTGCTAGTTCTAATACTTCCCTTTTTCAAGTTTAGTTTTCGCGTCTTTTACTTTCGGATTTGTACACCAACTTCAAACCGCTGAATATACAATATTTTGGTTATGGAAAATATATTTTTACAACTATTTAGATGGTACAATAATTCTCTACACTGTACTTGTTTATTTTGTCACATAAACTAAAATTAGGCGAACTATTAGAATTTTAGAAACCAGGAAATGGCGCAGCGATTTCTGCATAGTGCATCTTTAACTGTCATTGCAGGAGCTGTCCCATGCTGAAAATTATTCCAGAATATAGGCTATTAAGAGTCATCTCTAGCTCTTAAATTATTTATGGATATTCAAATTCATCTTTATTTATTTTTATTTGACAAAATACCGTTTTTCCATCAAGAGAAATGTTCTTTAGCCTATTGTGTATTTAAATGTTTGTATTATATGTTTACCATGTGTTATTTATTCTTAAGGTTTTCTCATGCTATTTTGTATTTCATGTTTGATTATTTAAATTCTTCATTCAGTTTGTGTAAACTGTGAGCAAGAATTAATAAAGCCAGTCGCGCTTTCCTTCGTTCTCTATGGAAAATATCAGTGTGACCTAAAAAAAAAGGATGACAGAGGTTTTTGTAACTGCTCAACAAATCATTGTAGCCTATTGGCAGGCAATAATTGGGCTTCAAGTAAGCCTACAGATATTCTACAATTAAATAATTCAACAATTAAAATAATTCAACATGAAGTAGCAAGTTAAGCGATGTTGCCATATATGTAATATGTTGACCTTTAGGTTATTGGTTAGGCTGCTGTGAAATGTGTGAACTTTTAGATGAAGGTCTAATAGATACTAATATTGAAGCGGCTCAGATCCGCCCCCCTTTTGCCTTCAGAACAGCCTCAATTTGTCAGTGTCGAAAGCGTTCCACAGGACTGCTGGCCCATGTTGACTCCAATGCTTCCCATAGTTGTGTCCTATTGGCTGGATGTCGTTTAGGTGGTGGAGCATTCTTGATACACATGTGAATCTGTTGAGCGTGAAAACATTACATTACATTTAAGTATTTAAGTCATCCAGCAGCATTGCAGTTCTTGACACAAACCTGTGTGCCTGGCACCTACTACCACACCCCGTTCATTGGCACTGAAATCTTTTGTCTTACGGATTCATGGCACACATACACAATCCATGTCTCAAGGCTTAAAAATCCTTATTTAACCTGAGACATCAATACATAACGTATAAGGGATCATAGCTTTCACCTGGATTCACCTGGTCAGTCTGTCATGGAAAGAGCAGGTGTCCTTAATGTTTGGTACATTCAGTGTACATGAAAGTGATGTCAACCCTAATAATCTAGATATTAAATAACGTGGTTAATATGGTTTTCATACAAATAAATGTGTCCTTGCTTCGCTTGTTTATAACATTGTAAACTTTTTAGTCTATATTCAACAAAGATGTTTTCAATGGTCACAGCTAGACAAATAAACATCTTCATTCTATATTTAACAGAGATTTTCTGCTAGTAAAGTGATGCAGGAGAGCAAATGGTGATCTAATGATGCACTTATCTGTCCTACGAGTGGTCTGAGGCAGGCATTAGATTACAAGCGATTGCAATGTTAATAAGGACTGTTTTGGGAAACTGCTTGGAAATTTAAAGATGCTCCTACGAAGATTCTAATGATGAACAGAGCCTTAAGATGCTTTTGGGAAACCGAGCCCAGGACGGTACCATAGGCTTAGACACTGCTCTGAGCCAACGCAAGCCTTTAGGAAACGCACCATCAATCCCTACGTGACACAGCGATATGGCTGGCGCATAAACTTTCAATGTAAAAAAAGAAAAGCAATAATTTTTTTATTTACCTAGGCAAGTAAGTTAAGAACAAATTCTTATTTTCAATGACGGCCTAGGAACAGTGGGTTAACTGCCTGTTCAGGGGCAGAACTACAGATTTGTACCATGTCAGCTCGGGGGTTTGAACTTGCAACCTTCTGGTTATTAGTCCAATGCTCTAACCACTAGGCTACCCTGCCCTCCAAAGGTCTCTGAAAAGGAGAAGCTTCTTTAATCTGACACCAACCCTCAAACGCATCACTTATACGTATTCAACCCCCTCATAGAGGTCGCTCGAGCTGACTGTATAGTCATAGTCATATTCGAGGGTAAACCCCTAACTGTCAATGTCAGCCTTTCAGGGACCAAACCCACAGATTCCGCAACAGAAAATGCACACGATGAAGGGCAAGGTTCAGGAGAGATAGAGACCATGTCTCCCCCTGCCTGATGTACACCACCAACATCCTGTTGTCAGACCTTACCATCACATGCTGGCCCTCCAATATCGGAAGGAAACGCCTCAGCGCCAGCAAAAACAGCCAGTAGTTTCAGGTAATTGATATGCAGCAACCTTAGCACTGTCGTTCCCAGTATCCCACACACAGCACTCCCCATCCCAGTGAAGAATCATCTGTCGTGATCACCTGGCCTATGGGAACCCCTTAGGGCATGGTCGGAGGTTCAAATACGGTTGGTTAGCCGTTTAGAGCTTACTTTTACCACTAGCCATCTAACTCAAGCAGGGAAACACAAGCAGAGAAGAGGTGGTTGGCCTTTAGCCAACACATTTGTTTTTCCACCTTTATTTAACCACATAAGCTAGTTGAGAATAAGTTCTCATTTACAACTGCGACCTGGCCAAAATAAAGCAAAGCAGTGCGACACAAACAATAACACAGAGTTACACATGGAATAAACAAGCGTACAGTCAATAACACAATTGCTACCCAAGCAAGTGAGCATTAGCTACACAAACAGAGCAGAAAGTAGTTAGCTTCCCGTAGTATGTTATACCGAGTGACTGACTGAAAGGGAACTGACTATTTTTCTCTGCCCCATAGAAAAAAATAACCCCTCCCAAAAAGAAATATATATATCAAAATTGTTGTGGTGCCCCTTGCTCAAACCTTGTGAGGGCCTCAATGAGACAATTCTGTTTACACCACCCTGCCTCAAGGGGGGCAACTGTCGAGACATAGCAAGTACACAACTTTACTGCGCTACGCCACTGAATAAAACAAGTCTCAAATATTAGATGTCTATACATTTCAGCTGTTACAAAAACATTGCTTTGCTATTAACATTTATACTGTAGGAGTGTTGGCTCAATGAGACAATTCTGTTTACACCGCCCTGCTTCAAGGGGGGCAACTGTCGAGACATAGCAAGTACACAAGTTTACATTTGAGTCAAATGTGCAGCCCATGGTATTTTTATGAAAAGTAGTAAGTGTGAAGAGGCTCTTTCATTGGGCCCTGCTGGTGGGCCGTTTCCATTGCGCTCTTCAAACCACATCCAGTGCCGTAACTGGAGGGGTGCCAGGCCACATCTGGAGCTCATTGCAGCTGACGCCACGCTGCACTAGTGGAGAGAGAGGCGACGAATGTCATGCTGGCTAACCAGGCCAAGTGAGCCGTTAACCCTCAGTGACAAGAATGTCCTTCCACATTGTGTTTTGAATGTGACTTCAGCATACAGTACATGTGATAATACCTTGTGTTGCTGTGATGCACAGAGTTGGGATGTCCTTTGGCTGTTAGCCCCTGCCTAGTCCCTACACGGCCTCCACTTTAGACGTTAACAAGGAGACACTATCTTAACTCCTCCTCCACATTTACTGTATTGGTTGAACAGTACAGAAGAGAATCTTCCCCGACAGTTATTTATCTTCTCATCAAGACCATGAGGGGGATCTAGTTTCAGGCGTTTCGTTTACGCCTGCTACGTCAAGTCATTTGGCCATTGGAGGATATGGGAAGATATTTGGGGAAAAAATGGCTATTGCAATGTTTTGAGGGTACCATGGAAAATAAAGAATAATATGCAACGTAAGTGAGCTGATTCATTTCAGCTGGCACACATATAATCATAGCTAATCATGGCAGCCTATCTGATTGTATCTTTGCCAGATTTTGTGAAAGACAAACAATCACTCTAAAACGTTTATGCCGTCTCTAGTTTGCCAATGAGCGAGCTAATGAAAACCTTATGTGGCATTGGGGGAAATGGAGGAATGTTAAAAGGCTTTTTCATTCCTTTTTGATATGTTTTCATGTGTCGGCTTGAATTGGAGAATTACCTACACTTTTATGTGAGAAGCACATCATAGAGCGAGCAATTGTAATTGGGACACATCTGCTCTTGCATTGTGTTAATCAACATATTGCTGAACAACAATGCAACTTTGCTACCCACGTTATATGTACCTAAAAAACACAGATCAAAATCTAGTTTGCGCTACATTTGAACTTCCATTGCGTTATATACGCATTTCTCAAGGTTTCAAAGACTTTTACAGATACCGTCGACTCATCTCATTCACAATGTTACTAAACATTCGACGAATGGATTGATTTTCACAAATCCCACATTTTGATAATTTGTGTATACATCTGCATACCTGAAAGTGTAAACAATATGGATGATTTACTGAAAAAGAATGTTTCTCTCTCTCTCTTTCTCTCTCTCTCTCTCTGAAACGATATTCTCCCTGTGTGAAAACTAGAGGTGGACTCCACAAGACGTGTAAATGTATACTGCTCTATTTCGTGGGATTTTTGGGAAAGCAAGGAAACTTCCATTGGCCCGAGAACCCACTTCCTCAATAATGAAACCAAGTTAAGCCAGGACTGGATGTTATTCCCCTCAGAAATAAAAGGTGGTCTGAAAACACTGGTGTTGGAGAACTTTTGTGCAGGAGCTACATTTTAAACAGGGCCTACTGTGGTCAGAGGAGCAGGACGAGGGGATTGTGTGCATATGTATTGAGCATGTTTTCTCCCTCTTGCCTTCTGTAAACATTGGAAAACAGGGAAGGACATAAACGGAGCTGAAGGCTGTACACCTCTGGTAAAGTTGAGTCAATCAAAACTGGGTCTGAATTAATGTTATTGCACTATAAGAAATTATGTTTTAATAGATGAACAGAACTGCGTTTACCATGTTAAATACATTTAGTCTCGGAAACGTTACAATTTGATGAGTTTTTCTGGATTTTAGACTATTTTAGACTCTAAACTGTGCCAGGAAAAAAAGCCCCAGGGCCTATGATTTCTTAATCCGGCCCTGCTGAGAGTTCCTTTTGTGTGTTTGACCTACACAGGCCTGGTCACTGTCATGCTGGAAAAGCTCTCCTTCCACCTGTTCTCTACACGGGAGCCATTCCCTGGTCTCCCATCTGCAGGACCAGAGAGCAGGGCCTGGCTGGTTGAGCCTGAAGTAATCAGCTAAATGGCTGGCAGATGGGAACACATCTAAAAGGGAGTGGACTTCCAGACACTGGCATAGAAGACTGCCCAATATTATCAAATGTAACCTGGAATGAGGGAGGGGGGTCATAATCAAATCTCAGGGGGGCTACTCCTCAGAGATCCAACTTAATCTAATTCAACTTCACTCCTGCTTTATAGCAGCCTGATGATTGAAGTGATGTTGGAAATCTTACTCTCCCACTGTCCAGGTTAGGTGGTAACGGAAGGCTGCACAGACTCGGATCCAGGGGCTGCTGCCCCTCTCAATCAGCACTGTCACTATCTAGGGTGTTAAAACAGAAGTGTCAAACACGCTTTGACATGAGGCCCAAAACAAAGCTAAAGTTGTTAATATTGTCAGACCCTGCCATAAATACTTGAATTTGCAACCCTTGACCATGGGACACTAGCATCCTCAAAGTTTTACAGCAGGGAGTGACTTTAGTAGAGGAGCATTTTTAACCAGCCCCTTAGAATGTATTGGCAATAAGGAAGAGACCCAAATTGCCGACAGTCATCTAAAGGTGGATTTCAGTGGTTCCGCCTTAAAAATAAATGTATTAATTAGGATCCCCTTTAGCTACTGCTAAATCAGCAGCTACTCTTCCTGGGGTTCACGCAAACATAAAACATGACATAATACATCACATTAATAGACAAGGACAGAACTACATGCATTTAAAATAAGTACACGCTTTTGTACATTTATTTCTTCATAATCATGTGATTAATAGACACTACTAAATTTCTTGCCCCTCAGTCATACCCAGTGGCGACACACCATTCAGGGCAGGTACAGAGCCCCACCTGTTTAGCTAAAGAAAGAAATCTATCTATATTTTTGTTGTTGCCTGTTTTGCATGTTATTTTGGCATTTATACTTATCACATATCAGTTAGCAAACAATGTAAAAAAACATTGAGTTAATAAAGCCGTATACAAACATGGTGTCTTTTTTTGCTTTCTTGAGTAAGGCAGCTCCAAAATACAAGTGTTTCAGCCTAGCTCAGTGCTTTCTGTGGTGGTGGGGCAGCTAGCAGAAAATACGGAGTGTAGGTGTTGGTAATGTTCTCTAGTTGCGCCGTGATTGGCTCAGTGTTCTGTCACTCATGGGGACACTACGTCACCACAAAATCTACGGTGTGAGCTCGAAAATTCAAGCCTCTTGAGTACTGCCATAGAGTTACATTAGAAGTGCCCATCCAAGAAGGCTCAAGGTCATTGGCCACAGATACAATGACATTAAATTACATTATATCTACCATAGCTTTTATTGGACTGATCATGTCAACATCATACTTTTGAAATCTTAGCTAGCAAGCTAGCAGTCATCATCATGAATCAAGTTGACAATCTACTGGAAAATCATTTTCAATCCTTCCGTCATCTGAAGAGAAATTATAGATAAAACGTATCATCAGCCATTGGACATAAACAAAAATAGCTATTTAAACAATGAGTGGTTTGGAAGGAATCAGTGGCTAACTGCAAGCGTTGCAAAGCAATCACTAGCCTGCTATTCAGTGGAGAGGGTGTGTGATCCAAGTTTGGGTTTAAGAGTTTATTTTCCAAGCTTAAATGATAAACATTCACATGCCTTGGGCCAGACAAGGTTGAATACATTGACCATGCTGTCAATCCAGCATGACTTCTGCCGCATTGAAAACAACTGGAAACTTGGAATTGGGAAATCTCAGACTGAAAAAAACGAGCTCCGACTGGGAAAATTCCAAGTCAGGAACTCTGGCCTTTTTCTAGAGCTCCGACATGAAGATCACTGACGTCATGATTCAACATTGTTTTTTTCCGAGTTCCCAGTTGTCTTGAAAGCACCATAAATCCAGAGAATGGCAGACTTTGATGACAACATGTAATGACAAATTTTCCCACAAAGGCCTCGCCACCTTGCTGTTGAAGTGAGCACAACACAACAAGGTGAGTTCAAAAATGTCTTGTATGCTGCTGCATAAATGATGTATTATGCCAGGGGGATATCTATACGGTAGCTAAGAAAGTAATACTAAGTGTATGTTGTGTAGTAAGCTGTTAGTAGTCCATGTGCCTGACCCTAATAAAAACCTCACTGTTCACCTCACTTTTCTTACTTGGTGGTGCACATGTAGCCTAAAGCCTGTTTTAGTTATATTGAGCATGGCCATCCTAGCTTGTTCATTAATGTCTTAAATTAAATTATGGATTGGCTTTTATCCGCTCATCGTCTCCCTATGCCATAGTTTGTACATCTCAATTGTCAGTAGAAACCATATCAGCTATGTTTTTTTTAAAGGCAGTAAATGAGGCTGAATGAACTGTTTCGCTGCCAGACAAGGCTCTGCTGACAGCCAGGTGTAGCAGTGGTAAGGATTCACTCCATGGTGCTGAAAAGAAAGCTCTGCTGTTGGGACAGCTTTATGTAGGCCCTAACAGTTTGTGGTCACCGTTTGTCACCGTTATAGTGTTATTGATGTATTGTTTAGTTATGTGTTGTGTAGTGATTTTGCTGGCATTCACCCCATACGGTTTTTTGTTGAGTTTGCCCCACTAAGATTTACATTCTAAAATTACCACTGGTCATACCAATGGAGGATGACATGTCAGTGTGATGTGTGGAATACAAGAGTGTGTGTCTAATTCAGACATCGTGTTTCTGTGCAGCTAGTTCCTACATGCCTGGAATGAGACTGAATGACTGTCATGTTTGTCATTTATTATCATGTCTTGTCCCTGTGCTCCCCATGCTATTCGTTTCCCTCTGCTGGTCTTATTTGGTTCTTTCCCTCCTTCTTTCCCTCTCTCACTCTCTCGCTCTCTCTTCTCTCTATCGTTCCGTTCCTGCTCCCAGCTGTTCCTATTCCCCTAATCATCATTTAGTCTTCCCACACCTGTTCCCGATCCTTTCCCCTGATTAGAGTCCCTATTTATTCCTTTGTGATCCGTTCCTGTCCCGTCGGTTCCTTGTATTGTATTCACCATGCTGTGATTGCGTTTCGCCCTGTCCTGTCGTGTTTTTGCTGTGATTGTGTATCGCCCTGTCCTGTCGTGTTTTTTTGCCTTCATCAGATGCTGCGTGTGAGCAGGTGTCTCTGTCGACTACGGCCTGCGCCTACCCGAAGCGACCTGCAGTCTGTGGCCGCTTCTCCAGTTATTTCCCCTCTACAAGTCTAGAGGATTTCTGTTATTCCCTGTTTGGACTTAAATAAACTCTGTTTCTGTTAAGTCGCTTTTGGGTCCTCTTTCACCTGCATGACAGAAGGAACCGACAAAGGAATGGACCCAGCGACTTCAGACGCTCGTTACACTGCCGTCGAGATCCAAGGAGCCATGCTCGGCAGACACGAGCAGGAATTGTCCGCTGCTCGCCATGCCGTGGAGAACCTGGCCGCTCAGGTTTCCGACCTCTCTGGACAGTTCCAGAGTCACGTCTCGTGCCACCTGTTACTTCCTGGCCTGCCGAGCCTCCAGAACCTAGGGTTAATAACCCACCTTGCTACTCCGGGCAGCCCACTGAGTGCCGCTCCTTTCTCACGCAGTGTGAGATTGTGTTCTCTCTCCAACCCAACACATACTCTAGAGAGAGAGCTCGGGTTGCTTACGTCATTTCACTCCTTACTGGCCGGGCTCGAGAATGGGGCACAGCTATCTGGGAGGCAAGGGCTGATTGCTCTAACAAATTCCAGAACTTTAAAGAGGAGATGATTCGGGTTTTTGACCGTTCAGTTTTTGGTGGGGAGGCTTCTAGGGCCCTGGCTTCCTTATGCCAAGGTGAACGGTCCATAACGGATTATTCCATTGAGTTTCGCACTCTTGCTGCCTCTAGTGAGTGGAACGAGCCGGCGCTGCTCGCTCGTTTTCTGGAGGGACTCCACGCAGTGGTTAAGGATGAGATTCTCTCCCGGGAGGTTCCTTCAGATGTGGACTCTTTGATTGCTCTCGCCATCCGCATAGAACGACGGGTAGATCTTCGTCACCGGGCTCGTGGAAGAGAGCTCGCATCAACGGTGTTTCCCTGCTCCGCATCGCAACCATCTCCCTCCTCTGGCTTTGAGACTGAGCCCATGCAGCTGGGAGGGATTCGCATCTCGAATAAGGAGAGGGAACGGAGGATCACCAACCGCCTGTGCCTCTATTGCGGAGTTGCTGGACATTTTGTTAATTCATGTCCAGTAAAAGCCAGAGCTCATCTGTAAGCGGAGGGCTACAGGTGAGCGCAACTACTCAAGTCTCTCCATCAAAGTCCTGTACTACTTTGTCGGTCCACCTACGCTGGACCGGTTCGGGTGCTACATGTAGTGCCTTGATAGACTCTGGGGCTGAGGGTTGTTTCATGGACGAAGCATGGGTTCGGAAACATGACATTCCTTTCAGAGAGTTAGATAAGCCTACGCCCATGTTCGCCTTAGATGGTAGTCATCTTCCCAGTATCAGATTTGAGACACTACCTTTAACCCTCACAGTATCTGGTAACCACAGTGAGACTATTTCTTTTTTGATTTTCCGTTCACCGTTTACACCTGTTGTTTTGGGTCATCCCTGGCTAGTATGTCATAATCCTTCTATTAATTGGTCTAGTAATTCTATCCTATCCTGGAACGTTTCTTGTCATGTGAAGTGTTTAATGTCTGCCATCCCTCCCGTTTCTTCTGTCCCTACTTCTCAGGAGGAACCTGGCGATTTGACAGGAGTGCCGGAGGAATATCATGATCTGCGCACGGTCTTCAGTCGGTCCCGAGCCAACTCCCTTCCTCCTCACCGGTCGTATGATTGTAGTATTGATCTCCTTGGGGACCACTCCTCCTCGAGGTAGACTATACTCTCTGTCGGCTCCCGAACGTAAGGCTCTCGAGGATTATTTGTCTGTGTCTCTTGACGCCGGTACCATAGTGCCTTCTTCTTCTCCGGCCGGGCGGGGTTCTTTTTGTTAAGAAGAAGGACATACTCTGCGTACCCTCGTGGATTATCGAGGGCTGAATGACATAACGGTTAAGAATCGTTATCCGCTTCCCCTTATGTCATCAGCCTTCGAGATTCTGCAGGGAGCCAGGTGCTTTACTAAGTTGGACCTTCGTAACGCTTACCATCTCGTGCGCATCAGAGAGGGGGACGAGTGGAAAACGGCGTTTAACACTCCGTTAGGGCATTTTGAGTACCGGGTTCTGCCGTTCGGTCTCGCCAATGCGCCAGCTGTTTTTCAGGCATTAGTTAATGATGTTCTGAGAGACATGCTGAACATTTTTGTTTTTGTCTATCTTGACGATATCCTGATTTTTTTCTCCGTCACTCGAGATTCATGTTCAGCACCGACGTGTTCTACAGCGCCTTTTAGAGAATTGTCTCTACGTAAAGGCTGAGAAGTGCTCTTTTCATGTCTCCTCCGTTACTTTTCTCGGTTCCGTTATTTCCGCTGAAGGCATTCAGATGGATTCCGCTAAGGTCCAAGCTGTCAGTGATTGGCCGTTCCAAGGTCACGTGTCGAGTTGCAGCGCTTTTTAGGTTTCGCTAATTTCTATCGGCGTTTCATTCGTAATTTCGGTCAAGTTGCTGCCCCTCTCACAGCTCTTACTTCTGTCAAGACGTGTTTTAAGTGGTCCGGTTCCGCCCAGGGAGCTTTTGATCTTCTAAAGGAACGTTTTCGTCCGCTCCTATCCTCGTTACTCCTGACGTCACTAGACAATTCATTGTCGAGGTTGACCTTCAGAGGCTAAAGTTGTGGGAGCCATTCTATCCCAGCGCTTCCAGTCTGACGATAAGGTTCATCCTTGCGCATTTTTCTCATCGCCTGTCGCCATCTGAGCGCAACTATGATGTGGGTAACCGTGAACTGCTCGCCATCCGCTTAGCCCTAGGCGAATGGCGACAGTGGTTGGAGAGGGCGACCGTTCCTTTGTCGTTTGGACAGACCATAAGAACCTTGAGTACATCCGTTCTGCCAAACGACTTAATGCCCGTCAAGCTCGTTGGGCGTTGTTTTTCGCATCGTTTCGACAAGTTTGTGATTTCTTACCGTCCGGGTAGCAAGAACACCAAGCCTGATGCCTTATCCCGTCTGTTTAGTTCTTCTGTGGCTTCTACTGATCCCGAGGGGATTCTTCCTTATGGGCGTGTTGTCGGGTTAACAGTCTGGGGAATTGAAAGACAGGTTAAGCAAGCACTCACGCACACTGCGTCGCCGCGCTTGTCCTAGTAACCTCCTTTTCGTTCCTGTTTCCACTCGTCTGGCTGTTCTTCAGTGGGCTCACTCTGCCAAGTTAGCTGGTCATCCCGGTGTTCGAGGCACTCTTGCGTCTTTCGCCAGCGCTTTTGGTGGCCGACTCAGGAGCGTGACACGCGCCGTTTCGTGGCTGCTTGTTCGGACTGCGCGCAGACTAAGTCGGGTAACTCTCCTCCTGCCGGTCGTCTCAGACCGCTCCCCATTCCTTCTCGACCATGGTCTCACATTGCCTTAGACTTCATTACCGGTCTGCCTTTGTCTGCGGGGAAGACTGTGATTCTGACGGTTGTCGATAGGTTCTCTAAGGCGGCACATTTCATTCCCCTCGCTAAACTTCCTTCCGCTAAGGAGACGGCACAAATCATTATTGAGAATGTATTCAGAATTCATGGCCTCCCGTTAGACGCCGTTTCAGACAGAGGCCCGCAATTCACGTCACAGTTTTGGAGGGAGTTCTGTCGTTTGATTGGTGCGTCCGTCAGTCTCTCTTCCGGGTTTCATCCCCAGTCTAACGGTCAGCAGGGCCAATCAGACGATTGGTCAAAAATAGCGCAGCCTTTCTTTCAAAACCCTGCGTCTTGGGCAGAACAGCTCCCCTGGGCAGAATACGCTCAGCAATCGCTTCCTTCAGTCTGCTACCGGGTTATCTCCGTTTCAGAGTAGTCTGGGTTACCAGCCTCCTCTGTTCTCATCCCAGCTTAAATGATAGTCCAGCGTTCCTCCGCTCAAGCGTTTGTCCAACGTTGTGAGCGCACCTGGAGGAGGGTGAGGTCTGCACTTTGCCGTTACAGGGCACAGACGGTGAGAGCCGCCAATAAACGCAGGATTAAGAGTCCAAGGTATTGTTGCGGCCAGAGAGTGTGGCTTTCCACTCGCAACCTTCCTCTTTCGACAGCTCTCGTAAGTTGACTCCGCGTTCATTGGTCCGTTCCGTGTCTCCCAGGTCGTCAATCCTGTCGCTGTGCGACTGCTTCTTCAGCGACATCTTCGTCGCGTCCATCCTGTCTTCCATGTCTCCTGTGTTAAGCCCTTTCTTCGCACCCCGTTCGTCTTCCCTCCCCCCTCCCGTCCTTGTCGAGAGCGCACCTATTTACAAGGTACATAAGATCATGGACATGCGTTCTGCGGGGAATGGGGTCACCAATACCTAGTGGATTGGGAGGGTTACGGTCCTGAGGAGAGGAGTTGGGTTCCGTCTCGGGACGTGCTGGACCGTTCACTCATCGATGATTTCCTCCGTTGCCGCCTGATTCTCCTCGAGTGCGCCAGGAGGCGCTCGGTGAGTGGGGGGTACTGTCATGTTTGTCATTTATTATCATGTCTTGTCCCTGTGCTCCCCATGCTATTCGTTTCCCTCTGCTGGTCTTATTTGGTTCTTTCCCTCCTTCTTTCCCTCTCTCACTCTCTCGCTCTCTCTTCTCTCTATCGTTCCGTTCCTGCTCCCAGCTGTTCCTATTCCCCTAATCATCATTTAGTCTTCCCACACCTGTTCCCGATCCTTTCCCCTGATTAGAGTCCCTATTTATTCCTTTGTGATCCGTTCCTGTCCCGTCGGTTCCTTGTATTGTATTCACCATGCTGTGATTGCGTTTCGCCCTGTCCTGTCGTGTTTTTGCTGTGATTGTGTATCGCCCTGTCCTGTCGTGTTTTTGCCTTCATCAGATGCTGCGTGTGAGCAGGTGTCTCTGTCGACTACGGCCTGCACTAAGCGACCTGCAGTCTGTGGCCGCTTCTCCAGTTATTTCCCCTCTACAAGTCTAGAGGATTTCTGTTATTCCCTGTTTGGACTTAAATAAACTCTGTTTCTGTTAAGTCGCTTTTGGGTCCTCTTTCACCTGCATGACAATGACATGCAATCATAGACTGCAGTGGACTTCCGGCATACTTCCTTCTGAGGTAACTGGAGAATGGAGTTGTACAATTTCTCCTATATGTCTCTTCCCTTCGATTGGTACAAGCTATCTATCCAGTGTAATCAACAGACATTTTATGACGTCAACATTACTTTTTATTTAGTTGTTTAAATGTTTGTAAGTTCAGTTTTAGGTACCGTAAAGACAGTGGGACAGAGTTCGCAGGTGCATTTGATAACGTGAAATCATCTGAAAGGCCTAATTTGCAGTAAAAGTGACACAACAAGCAATTATTTATTGTACCATGTGTTCCATTAATTAGATTGTCAAGAACTTTACCTTATCATAGTATTTTCTTTTGATTCATAACCAAAGATGACAACATCAGAAATGTGTAAACCAGATCATACTCTCCAGCCATAAAATTTACAGCACACCAAATGCTGTGGATATACAGCTCTGGAAGACCACTGCAAAATTATCAGTTTCTCTTTACTCTTTATAGGTATGTATTTGGGTTTTATTCTATTAACTACTGAAAACATTTCTCCCAAATAAAAATATTTTCATTTAGAGCAGTTATTTATAGTTCAGAAATTCTATCACAGCTTTCATGCATCTTGGCATGCCCTTTCACATCGATGTTGGGTGACTTTATGCTTCTCCGGGCGCAAAATAAATTCAAGCAGCTCGGCTTTGTTTGATGGCTTATGACCATCCATCTTCCTCTTGATCACATTCCAGAGGTTTTCAATGGGGTTCAGGTCTGGAGATTGGGCTGGTTCAGGGTCTTGATCTGGTGGTCCTCCATCCACACCTTGATTGACCTGGATGTGTGGAATTAAGCATTGTCCTGCTGGAGAAACCAATCCTCAGATTTGGGGAACATTGCCAGAGCAGAAGGAAGCAAAGTTTCGTCCAGGACAACCTTGTACGTGGCTTGATTCATGCTTCCTTCACAAAGACAAATCTGCGAGGTTTGTTATTTTGATCATATAACGTTTCAGGTAAGACTCAAGTGCAGACTGTGTTGAAGTAACAATGTTTATTACAGAAACAGGGGGAGGCAAACAACAGGTCAAGGCAGGCAGGGGTTGATAATCCAGAGTGGTGGGGCAGGCAGGCTCGGGTCAGGCAGAGGTCGGTAATCCTGAGTAGGGGCAATGGTACAGGGCGGCAGGCAGGGTCAGGCAGAGTCGTCAGGTAGGCGGTCTCAGAGACAGGTAAGGGTCAGAATCACGAGGGCGAGAATAAGAGAGACTGGGGAAAAGCAGGAGCTGAGAAAACCGCTGGTTGACTTGACAAACAAGACGAACTGGCAACAGACAAACAGAGAACACAGGTTTAAATACACAGGGGATAATGGGAAAGATGGGTTAAACCTGGAGTGGGGTGGGGACAATCACAAGGACAGGTGAAACAGATCAGGGCATGACAGATCTGTTGTCATTTTCTGCAAATAAATACTCTAAATGACAATATATTTATTTGGAATTTGGGAGAAATGTTGTCAGTAGTTTATAGAATAAAACAAAGATTTCATTTTACCCAAACACACACAGTGGGGCAAAAAGGTATTTAGTCAGCCAGCAATTGTGCAAGTTCTCCCACTTAAAAAGATGAGAGAGGCCTGTAATTTTTTATCATAGGTACACTTCAACTATGACAGACAAAATGAGGAAATAAATCCAGAAAATCACATTGTAGGATTTTTAATGAATCTATTGCAAATTCTGGTGGAAAGTAAGGTTTTTTTTCACCATAATTTGCAAATAAATAAATTAAAAATCCTACAATGTGATTTTCTGGATTTTTTTTCTCATTTTGTCTGTCATAGTTGAAGTGTACCTATGATAAAAATTACAGGCCTCTCTCATATTTTTAAGTATGAGAACTTGCACAATTGGTGGCTGACTAAATACCTTTTTGCCCCACTGTATAAATAGTAAAACCAGAGAAACTGATTTTTCATTTGCAGTGGTCTCTTGATTTTTTCCAGAGCTATATATATATATATATATATATATATATATATATATATATATCATCTATTGCTTGTGAAGGGTCATTTTGAAGAATGGTTGGTGTGTTTGATTTTCAAATGGAGGGAATAAGTATGCTCTTATTATTTTATGATTATGGAGATGTAATCTCCTGAAAAGCATACACAGAAAAACAACCCCTAGCCTTCACCACATCACTCAGAGGACAATTAGTGAATCTGCTGTATATGAATCAGATTCATCTGATTCATCTAACATGAATCATCTGTTCTTCCTGGTTCCCATCATGCAAGAGTAATTGGCAATGAATCACCTTAACAAGAATCTCATGTAAACATCGATGGACCAACAATACTGATGAAACTGTAAAAACGCTGGGCCCAATTCAATCACAACTGGGTACTGGAATACTGGAGTAAGGATAAATCAGCATCCTTCTTGTACCTGAGTTGCATGTACTATCTATTGGGTTCATGCACAATATTTAAAAAACAAAAACAATATTGTTTTTTCGTATCGTGGAAATCCTAGGTAAAAGTTTTCAATTCATAGAGCCCTTGGGATCTATAAAATGCAGGCCCTACCAGAGCTCTATATCTCCTTTAGAAAGTAGAGTATGTCAGGTTGGGTTTTGTCCATACATTTATCATATGAAACAATAAAACTTCAGTGGATGATCACATATGTGGACAAGATGCTGTATGTAAGTACTTGTTGTGTACTGTCCCTCTCCTCCTCACCCTAGGCACTATATGAAGAGGTCCTCTCCCATCTGGCTTCCCTGAAGCTCTGTTTTCTCAGTCTTACAGATAGTTGATCATGCTGTTGGAAGAACCTACAGAAAACCTTGTGCGCAAACTGATTGGCAAGCTCATTGATTCACCAGGAAAGGGTAAATCAGGAGGGATGGGGTGGGGAGAGTTTTGGGGAAAAGACAAAAAAAATGTATTGCATCAAGTGATATTGATCAGTTCCAGTTAAAACAATGAAGCAGATTTGTCAGTCTTTGCTGCTCCATCCACTGAGTTATGTCACACAGCACTGAAACACAAAGCAACAGCACAATCCGCACAAAGACAGAAACAATGGACAATCTCTCTGCATGAATAACAAGAGAATGCAGCACCCGGCTACACATGTAATTGAACAAGATGATTGTGCTGGTGAACTGAGACACACACAGGCATACAGGCCCTCTGTCAGCAGGTGCCCAGCACACACTAGCCCATTCATATGCGCATTCCTGTCTCTCCGCTCGGAGCCCAGCAGGTTCCTCCAGGCCACTCAGGACAGGCCTGACACAAAAGGGTCTTCAATTTGCCTCAGACAACAGCCAGCATAAAGGCCCGGAAAGCCACAACAGCGTGATGTCAAAGACCAGGGTGGGGGTGGGGGTTGAAGTTGGGGGCTGCGTGAGGGATGGGGGCATTGCTGATGGATGGATGAGGGCTGGGTTTGGTTTTGATGTAGAGGAGGGATTGACAGAGGCTTTTTTGTTGTCTATGAAAAAGGTTATTTGTACTTGGCCAGTGACAATGGAATGCGAACAGGGAAAGGGAGGACGATTTAACAGCACTTTTGGATGTGGAGAAGCTGGTATGCAAATCAGCATGCAAACCAATCCCAGACAGATATTGTTGATATTGTTGGTACAAGAATGCCCTCTCTGTTCTCATGCTGATGTGTGGTTTTACCTACCTTTGGTTTTCTTTTGCAGAGGGCATTCTTGGGTTTAATAGTATCCTGAACATTTACTTACTTTGAAAGAGAGGGAATAGAAATGAGTCTATCCTAAACCAATATCTATGGACCATTGTGGGACAATAAACGTTCAACTGACATTGAAACATACTCAGTAAAGGCAACTCAGTGCAACTCATAAATGAGGTTGAGACCTATGTTTTTCTAGACATTTCTTGGTAAAACTATATTAATCATCTTCCTCAGATGGGAGTTGGAGTAAAGTATCTGGTTAAAGGAACCGAGTGAATAAATCACTAATCCATCAGCATATGTTCTGAATTTGGTCCCATCTTTCATGTGTCTTTGGCATAATTCTGTAACTTCAAATTCATACCCCACACATTCATTTTCATAGTTGATGACCTAATGCTTTTATGGGCTCCTGAGTGGCGTAGCAGTCTAAGACCCTGTGTCTCAGTGTAAGAGGCATCACTACAGACCCTGGTTCGGTCCCGGGCTGTATCACAACTGGCAGTGATCGGAGTCCCATAGAGTGGCGCACAATTGGCCCAGCGTTGTCTGGGTTAGGGTAGGGTTTGTCCTGGGTAGGCCGTCATTGTAAAATAATAATTTGTTCTTAACTGACTTGCCTAGTTAAATCAAATAAATGCTGCAGCTCTGAAGATGGTTTTACCTACATTTGGTTTTCTTTTGCAAAGGGCATTCTTGGGTTTAACAGTATCCTGAACATTGACTTACTTTGAAAGAGAGAGAATAGAACTGACTTTGAAACATATGCAGCTAAGGCAACTCAGTGGAACTCATAAATGAGGTTGAGACCTATGTTTTTCTTGGGCTACCATTATATGTGCATATCAGAGAGAATAGTTAATGATTAGTTGAGATTGCATGCTTTTTATAAACCTCAGATAACACAGGGCCTTAAGTTTTATTGCTCCTTTGTGACAGTCAGGGAGTTTTGTTCTTTGTTCCTCCTCCCTCTGCCTCAGTTGGCCAACACACACTGGGAGGCCTGGAGTCGGTTCATCTATCTAGCACATAACCCCCCACACACCCCATCCCATCCCTGCCACACACCTTGAGAATCCCATCCCAAACCTCTGTTACCACCACAACCCCTTATTACCGTACCTTTTCACTGAGCAGAGGGAGACAAACAAGTTCATTCAAAACACCTGCTTTTAAAATACGTAATTTAGCACTACCTTTGTTATAACAGTATTTGCTTACATTTATTCACAACACACCACCCACAGAGGTTTGTTTACACAGACTGCTAGTCCTATTATACTTGCGCATGAAATCACACTATGAATACTTATTAGTACATTCAGTAAAAAGACAGTGATATGCACAGTTGGGTAGGTTACTTTCTAAATGTAATCCATTACAGTTACTAGGTACCTGTCCAAGATTCTAATCAGTGACATAACTGTTGTATTACCCAAACTCAGTAACGTAATCTGATTACTTTAAGTTACTTTTGGATGACTTTAACCTTAAGGGGCATTAGAAGAAGACAAAAAGGATCCATCAGATGTATTTGGTGTGTCATCATATGGGGCGGCAGGTAGCCTAGTGGTTAGCGTTGGGTTAGTAATCAAAAAGTTGCTGGATCAAATCCCCGAGCTGACAAGGTAGAAATCTGTCATTCTGCCCCTGAGCAAGGCAGTTAACCCACTGTTCCCTGGGCGCCATGGATGTTGATTAAGGCAGCCCCCGCACCTCTTTGATTCAGAGGGGTTGGGTTAAATGTGGAAGACACATTTCAGTTGAAGGCATTCAGTTGTACAACTGACTAGGTACCCCCCCTTTCCCATAGTGGTCTCTGACTTATGGTCAGACTCACTCAGGTGGAACAAATGTAAACTTGTGCCTTTTTTCAATGATGAATTGAGAAAACAGAAAGGTCTCATAATGCATTTTTGTCACACAAACATCCTTTCTGAATTTAAAAGTAATCCAACAAGTAATAAATAATCATTTTTTAATGTATCTACATGTACATGTAATCAATTACTCCCCAACCCTGGTGATATGTAAGGTCTAGTTGTCCTCTAGTAATTAAAATGGCTACTGACTCTCTCAAAGAAACTAAGATTAAACAAATGAATCTCAAAATGTATAGCCTCTTTTGCCTTTGCTATCCTATCATTATAGTGTTTGACAGAAGGCACTTATGAAAAATATAAATATAAAAGTAGACATTTCTTGGAAGAACTATATTAATCTGCTTCCTCAGATGGGGGTTGGAGTAAAGTATCCGGTTAAAGGAACCGAGTGAATAAATCACTAATCCATCAGCATATGTTCTGAATTTGGTCCCGTCTTTCATGTGTCTTTGGCATAATTCTGTAACTTCAAATTCATACCCCACACATTCATTTTCATAGTTGATGACCTAATGCTTTTATGGGCTCCTGAGTGGCGCAGCGGTCTAAGGCCCTTCGTCTCGGTACAAGAGCCGTCACTACAGACCCTGGTTCGGTCCCGGGCTGTATCACAACTGGCAGTGATCGGAGTCCCATAGAGTGGCGCACAATTTGCCCAGCGTGAAACCATCCCATTTACATCTAAGCTTTGTGTGATGAGCCTAGCTTTGGCAAGATTGAGTGCTGTGTAATAACGTGATGTGGTTTTTCAGCACGTCTGGGGCTTTAGCTCATGTGCTCCCCACTAATATGTAATTTGCCCAAGTCCTATAGTATGGGTTTTTGGTTCTGCTAAGCTGAGTGTTAGGCTTAGATGTCTAGGTCGTCTCAGATCATCCTTTGATAAGATATCTATTTCGAGTAGATTGTGTGAGGCACGATTATGCATAGATTTCATAATGAAGAGGCACTTTTGATACAATGCCCGAAAAATGAACGTGTTTTCTAACTGCATACAACCATCAACTCATGTTTCTGATCGCCAGTTCCAAGGCCACCTTACCCTTCCCAGCCCTAGAGCCTCCTTTTATGTTTGTGATGATGAACAGATAGGAAGATATTGGGGTTGTGAGGAAATTAATCTACCAAGTAGAAACTCTGCACTAGTTGCCTGGAGCTGTAGCCAATGCAGCAGCAGCAGGAAGATTATGCTTGTTCAGTTTTTCATTCGAGGATAATCGTACACCTATAATACCGGAGGAACACAATGCCATTGTTTGAGGCTTGTGAGATAGCTGGGGGGTAATTTCCACCAGTAAATCTATACAGCAGCTTTTATCCTGAGTGTCAAGACGGAGTTAGTGATAAGCTATGTGGTTGCTCCTCACATTGCATATCCATACAAATAAGCATAACCATACTCTGTCACCAACATAAACTCTGTTTTTTTTTGTATTTATCAATACAATAAAGACAACAAATTAAATAATACGAATTGATTTACTTTTTAATCCTATAGAATATTGATTTTGGCCTATCCCTTCCATCTCTGCCCCCTTCCATCTTCTGTACGGCAGAGCAAACTGGGACACATGTGTCAATGCATATGAGATTAGGAGAACTTCATTTATTAGACATGCAAATCAAATG
This sequence comes from Oncorhynchus gorbuscha, assembly GCF_021184085.1. Taxonomy (NCBI): domain Eukaryota; kingdom Metazoa; phylum Chordata; class Actinopteri; order Salmoniformes; family Salmonidae; genus Oncorhynchus; species Oncorhynchus gorbuscha. The sequence continues at coordinate 63,387,877 of NC_060177.1, forward strand.
AGACATGGCAGGGGTGACATAGCATCAAAGACAATATAAAAGAGAATATAAAAGAATATAGAGAATATAAAAGATGTGATTGATCAGAGTCAGAGAGCAGTTGCTTTTATGTTTTGTAGTGAGTAAGTTACCAGATGTACTCATACTGCTGCTATTTGAAATAGTGCCAATATCCTCATATGGTTCTCTATCAAGTTACTGTGAAGTGGTTTTAGATGTGACATACAGTATTAGCTTGCTATTGCCATCAAACATGGGTTTGACATTTCTGATCTCTTGGAATGTCTCAGCCAGAGAAAAAAAAGAAAAGCACATTTAATATTCACCACAAAACCTTATGTCTGACAGGATTTTATTTACCGGTATGTGTCATTATCTGTTGCATAGATACATCTTTAGGGTGCTTATGTACATCCTTCAAACCAGTTTATTTTATTTGTCCCCCTCCTCTCTCTCTCCCCCCTCTCTCTCTCCCTTCCTGCCCCTCCCTTCCCACTCTCTCTCCCTCTCCCTCTCTCTCTCTCTCCTTCTCTCTCTCTCTCTCTCTCTCTCTCTCTCTCTCTCTCTCTCTCTCTGAGTATGCTCCTCATTAGTCTCTGTTGGTCTGGTTCACACCTCATTGCCACCTCCATTCATTGCTATATTTGGTGATAAGCTCTCTTTATTAGGTCAATGGGGGCCTTTCAGATCTGCCTGTGTGCTCTCAAAAAGAATAAGACTGGGGGTAATGGACAATTAGGTAGATTTATTCTTTCTTTCTGGCATTTTCTGTAACAAGCTTCAGTAACTGCTTCCTGTTCTAAGCAACTAACTTGTAGCCCAGCCTGAGATGAGGTATTTGTCTTTCAGTAGCAGAATCTGTAGCATAATCTGAGAGTGCTCTCTATCAAGCTCAAAGTGGAAGGGATGTACAATCCTTTATATATATATATATGCCATTTAGCAGACGCTTTAAAAATATGTTGGGTGTGGTAGTTCTTTCACCAAAAATATACTGAAATGATATGTCTAATTGCCAACACATTGACCCTCATAAAGGGAAGAAATAAAGTTCAGATAGGGTTACATCTGGATTTTGTAGGTCATATGAAATGTTTCTTTGTCACATGTTTTGTAAACAACATGTGTGGACTAACAGTGAAATGCTTACTTACGGGCCCTTTTCAACAATGCAGATAGAAAGGAAATAGAGAAATAATAGAAAAGTAAAATACGTAATAATAAAAGTAATAACAGATACACAATGAGTATGTCAAGTTCTCCCTTGGAGAGGTGGGTGTGGAGTCAGGCGCAGGAGAGAGCAAATTGCAAGAAAGGGCGTTTATTTACAAGTACAAAGAACAGGAACAGGACCACAACAGTAGCCACAAAACGACAGGAACGCAGTCCAGAAAAAACACCTGTTCAACAGAACAAACCAAAATGCAACCCAAACAAATGACAGCTACATGAACAATCCCGCACAAACCCAAGAGGGTAGGGTGAGAATAAATACCCCACTGATAACCTAAACTAGAACCAGGAGAGCAACAAGACAGACAATAGCAATCGAAAAAGAAAAGGGATCGGTGGCAGCTAGTAGACCGACGACGACGACCACCGAGTGCCGCCCAAACAGGGAGAGGAGCCACCTTCGGTGGAAGTCATGACAGAGTAACAATAATGTGGCTATATACAAGGGGTACCAGTACCAAGTCAATGTGCTGGGGTACGAGGTCATTGAGGTCCATACAGTATGTACATATAACTAGGAAGAAATTGACAGATAGTAAACAGTAGCAGCAGCGTATGTGATGAGTCAAAATAGTTAGTGCAAAAAGTCAATGCAGATTGTCTGGGGTAGAAGCTGGCTTGGGAGTAGAAGCTGTTCAGGGTCCTGTTGGTTCCAGGTTTGGTACATTCGTACAGCTTTCCATGCGGTAGCAGAGAGAACAGTCTATGATTTGGGTGGCTGGAGTCTTAACATTTTGGGGACTTCCTCTGACACCGGTATAGAAGACTGGTATAGAAGTCCTGGATGGCAGGAAACTCAGCCCCAGGGATGTACTGGGCTGTACACACTACCCTCTGTAGGGCCTTGCAGATTGGATGCCAAGCAGTTGTCATACCAAGCCGTGATGCAGCCAGTCAAGTTGCTCTCAATGGTGCAGCTATATAACATTTTGATGATCTGAGGGCCAATGCCAAATCTTTTCATCCTCATGAGTATGAGGAGGCGTGGTCGTGCCCTCTTCAAAACTTGTGTTGGTGTATTTGGACCATGAAAGATACTTAATGATGTGGACACAACGGAACTTGAAGCTCTCGACCCGCTCCACTTCAGCCCTGTCGATGTGAATGGAGGCGTGCTCAGCCCTCCGTTTCCTGTAGTCTTCGATCAGCTCCTTTGTCTTGCTGAAGTAGAAGGAGAGGAAATATCACATTTACATAAGTATTCAGACCCTTTACTCAGTACTTTGTTGAAGAAACTTTGGCAGTGCTTACAGCCTAGAGTCTTCTTGGGTAGGACGCTAAAAGCCTGGCACACCTGTATTTGGGGAGTTTCTCCCATTCTTCTCTGCAGACCCTCTCAACCTCTGTCAGGTTGGATGGGGAATGTTGCTGCACAGCTATTTTCAGGTCTCTCCAGAGATGTTTGATTAGGTTCTAGTCCGGGCTCTGGCTGTGCCACTGAAGGACATTCAGAAACTTGTCCCAAAGCCACTCCTGTGTTTTCTTGGCTGTGTGCTTAGGGCTGTTGTCCTGTTGTAAAGTAAACCTTCACCTCATTCGGAGGTCCTGAGCGCTCTGGAGCAGATTTTCATGAAGGATCTCTCTGTACTTTTCTCTGTTCATCTTTCCCCGATCCTGACTAGTCTCCCAGACCCTGCCGTGGAAAAACATCCCCACATCATGATGGGGATGTTTTTCCACCACCATGCTTCACCGTAGGGATGGTGCCAGGTTTCCTGCAGACGTGACACTTGGCCTTCAGGCCAAGGACTTCAATATTGGTTTCATAAAACCAGATAATCTTATTTCTCATGATCTGAGAGTCCTTTAGGTGCCTTTTGGCAAACTCCAAGCAGGCTGTCATGTGCCATTTACTAAGGAGTGGCTTCCGTTTGGCCACTCTACCATGAAGGCCTGATTTGTGATGTGTTGCAGAGAAGGTTCTCCCATCTCCACAGAGGAACTCTGAAGCTCTGTCAGAGTGAACATGGTCATCTCCCTCTATTGCTCAGTTTGGCCGGGCAGCTAGCTCTAGGAAAGGTTTTGGTGGGTCCAAACTTCTTCCATTGAAGAATAATGGAGTCCAGTGTGTTCTTGGGGACCTTCAATGCTGCAGAAATGTTTTGTTACCCTTCCCCAGATGTTTAGCCTCGACACAATCCTGTCTTGGTGCCCTATGGACAATTCCTTTGACCTCATGACTTGGTTTTTGCTCTGACATGCACTGTCACTGGACCTTATATAGATAGGTGTATTCCTTTCCAAATCATGTCCAATCAGATGAATTTACCACAGGTGGATTCCAATCAAGTTGAACATTTCAAGGATGATCAATGGAAACAGGATGCATCTGAGCTCAATTTCTAGTCTCATAGCAAAGGATCCGAATATGTATGTAAATAAGGTATTTCTGATTTTAATGTTTTATAAATTTGAAAAATATATATAAAAAAACATTTTTCCCCCTTTGACATAATGTGGTATTGTGTGTAGATTGATGAGGATGTTTCATTTATTTAATCAGTTTTAGAATAAGGCTGTAACGTACTGTAGTTCACCGTGGCCTGCTGCTGCTGCTGACTATTAGTCAGTGAGCTGGCTGTTGCTGCGTGATTGAGTAAGTGATTGGTGGGGTTGGCTGGAGGGCTGTATGTGTGTTGAGAGCACTGGCTAAGAGAGCGCTGGAGCCGGCCGCTGAGTCATTTGCGCAATTCGTGATAACTTTTTAACAGTTGTACGTAGGCTATTTAGATTGTCATTATAGAGACATCTATTTCCAACCCTCTTCCCATTAAACATATGAACATGCGCATCAAGAAATAACAGCGACAAAGAATTGGAAAACAACATTAGGTGCATTAGAGCGCTTTAGATAAATTCGCTCAGAGCTGGTTTAAAGTTAACTGCATTCTAATGTCTGCTCATGGAAAACCGTATCAAGTTCTGGGGTTTTACGAATGCTTATTTTTTGGGTCTCTAGCCCCGCCGCGGCGAGTGGACATTTGAAATGGATGTTATGGAAATTCTATGCTTCTGTTATGGGGGGTGCGAAGTCCACAATGAAACTGACATTAAACGTGGAGAATGACACATTTGCATCTGTTGGCCATTTAGTAGTCTATACATTTGATTTGTGCCATTGAAGGCTACTGTAGCCTAACGTTACCATTTGATACGAAAAATATGTTGAAATTATGATATCGCTGGAGTCATTGCAAATCAATTTGTGCCACTTGTGTAGCCTACCTGGAGCTGGCAAACGGATTTAATAAATTTCCCATAATTTAAGTTGATTGTTGTTGTAGCCTTGTGTTATTATTCAAATATTCATGACCATGTTTAGTTCATTAATTGGAAGTTATGAATTGTGATCATGGTCACAGCTCCATCGCAAATGTATCATTCTCCATATTTATTGTCAGTATTATTGTGGACCCTGAAATTAGATGTAGACCTATCGGGGGCTATAAGCTACTTGCATCTAGCTCAGTAACTCATGGCAAAATTGAATTACAATCATAAAGCCAGATTTTATTCAGTAGCCTGTGCTTATTGAAATGACAAGTCAATTTCACAAATAGGTATTTTGGTGCGGCAGGTAGCCTAGTGGTTAGAGTGCTGGGTCAATAACCGGAAGGTTCCTGGATCGAATCCCCGAGCTGACAAGTTACAAAATCTTTCATTCTCCCTCTGAACAATGCAGGTAGGCCGTCATTGTAAATAAGATTTTTTTCTTAACTGACTTGCCGAGTTAAATAAAAAAATAAAATAAAAATAATTAACATCTGGCACATAGTAGTATCAATGGCGCTGTCCATGCTAAAATAGGTTTTTGGGTACTATAGTCCTCTATGGGTACGCTACAGCGGTGTTGCGGATGGGATGGCAGGGGGAGCCAGGTTTCTTCAATCCGAGTGATGCGAAAAGGCATTTGCTATGCGATGCTTAGGGGGAAGGCTTCCACGAGTCCGGAATCTCGTTGTCTATGCAGTCATTTGACCCAGGGTGGTGAGGAGAAGCCTGAGTCGAGAGAAGTTAGATAGGCATGAGCGCACAATTATTTTTTATTTTTTATACATTTACCCTCTGGTCTATCGGACAGTTAAATCATAGTAAAGGAATATTTGAGCCGGTTTGCTTTTTCTTCGTGAGTAAATGGATTTATGATAAAAGACGAACGGATTTTCTATCGATTCTAAAATCTATTAGAACTGGAGTAGGCGAAATTTGTGACAAAAGTACAACTAGACTCAATCATATTTTATTGTAGCCGATGTAGGCCTATGCTAAATGTTTTCCTCTTTCTACGTAGCTACTGACATTCTGAGTTCTATGTTCTGGGATTGGGCACGCTTTTCTCAGGAGCGATTTTTCTCTTGAAGCCTTGCGGATTTTATTTTATTTTAGGCAAGTAGGGTAAACGTGGGTAAAGACAAATCTCTTCTAAAAGTTTCCTCTTGATACTGGAGCGTCTTTACGGGCTAAAGTTAACGACGTTGGATATTCAAGCTTTTGTAAAGTTTTAACATCAAATCTCGCACTCTGAGTACGACATTTTTCTACGCTGGCTGTTTCGTCGACCCTCAAGAAGGTAGGTTTTTTTCAAGGTGGGAATTGGAATCATGACTTATTAAGGCTACATGTTCGGCACAGAGCGTGCGGTTAGAATAACTTTTAAGGAGGTATCTAGCATGATTTAGATCTGTATCAGGTATCCACATTATGACAGATACACACAGGTCTCAGCAAGGACATTTTGTTTGTGTTTTTTTACAGTTTGTAGTAGCACTAGACCCCCCTCCTATATGGAGTCCTTAGAGGGCATGTGTTTCTAGTTTGGAAACAAACCCTGACACTAATGACGCGACTAGAGCTTTTCTTTCCCCCTTTTTCACAGATTTTAGAATTTTGTTTTCCCTCTTGTGAAGTCGGTTGACAATTTATTAACATTTGGTGGTATTTTGTATTTTAATTTGTTTTTCATGTGCTTCATTGGTTGGGAAGAGTGGGGGGCAATTCATTTGCCATCTGTGGGCGCTCAGTCACCACTGCTAACACTTAGAGAGATAACATTAAAGTTGTCAGTATTTGTTGTAATTTATTGTGACTTTCCTGCTTGATCTCTTCAATTAGCCCACACATAAACTTACATTAGGATTCAAATGACCCTAGGTCAGTGTGCCATGCAAAATGTAAGTACATTTGGCATAGGGTTGTGCATCAGTTTGCATTTTAAATCAAGAAATGTTAGGGCATGGTGGCTATGCAATGTATTTTACTCTTTTCTTTATAATGTTTGATTTAATCATTGTTTGTCATTCCCAAGCTTTACCAAAGATATTATATAGCCTTTTCCTCCCTCACCTATGCTACTGACAAATTACAAATACAAGTCGGTGCTTGTTTTGACATAAAACACTTTTGCGCAATAATTAGCTTGAGTGCATCTTCAAAATTGCCAATCATCTGAAATGAATATCTGAAGAACAGTTTTAGTTTCCTTAGCATGGTTCATTTACACCAGCGAGATTGGAAGTCGGTGCCCTTACCTTTAAAAAATTAGAGGGTGTCATACTTTAAAGGTAGATGGGTCACCTTTTGCTTTAGAAGAAATCAGAGGAAGGGGACCACCATGCCCCTGCTCTCTCTATATATAGCACATCACTTCTTTTCTCGGCAACATTTCCAGTGGAGTCATGAAGTCATCACCCATCCTAACATCCCCAATCTTTTCAAGAGGGAAGACTCCTGATTTACACCAGCCAAGTCACTACACCATCATAGTCCATCTCCCTCAGGTTCAGCATCTTTGGATAGTTTTTAGGGGAAAGATGCTTCAGTACTCAAGAGGTGTTCTGTTAAACAAAAACAAGAAAAATATAAACAGGTTTTCGAGAATGAGCTCAGTCAAAAATGACACGCAGTGGCAAGAATGCACACGTTGAATGTACACAAAAAAAGTGTTTAGTGCGAAACAAACATTTACATTTAGCATACGCTCTTAACCAGAGCCACTTACAAACATACTCTCAAATGCTTATTGATTGAATCAGGCTTTCTTACTGTACAAGAACACTGCTTAGAGGTTTCAGTTACAGGTTTTGATTTCGGCCCCTCGGTTGTCAGTCCCAGGTAGGGGTACATACTTACTGGGAGAATAGCATATACAATGCAAACAGGTGACCGTGCTGTTTGCCGATTTAATCCTTACTTGTGACTCTTCTTGAAAACAACTGACCGAGATCTACCATCCCTTGCTATGTGAATTAAGGTAAAGGAAAATGTCCATGACACTCCATCTGGGTATCATCCTTTTGGCCTATGTGTTGCAAGGAAAATTTCTCCCTTCACTTTCTGTAGTACACACCTCAGTGAAACTCACTATGTGAAATCATCTGTCCGTCCCTAAAGCCCGCTTTGCCAATTTTAGTGTTGCTGATGTTGCCTTTCTTTGGAAGCAGGGTACGAATGGATAGTGTCAATGCACCCGAAAAATGTTACTCCAAGTTGGTTTGAAATAAGAGGGAGAGAATGGATGGTTGAGCTAAGAGGCATTCCCTTAAGGAGTTCACCAGGAAAACAGTTGTTCTGTTGAGCTGTAGGAAAGGGAGTTAAGAGTTTTCCTGCCCTCTAATTTACTGGGCTGCTGGGTTGGCACATCATTATTGTTGCTTGCTGTTGATGTGGAACGTTGTGGCGTTAAATAACTTAGCAATATGTTCTCGAATGTAGATTATGTATAACTTACACTGAGTTTACAAAACATTAAGAACACTGACTAGGTGAATACAGATGAAAGTTATCATCCCTTATTGATGTCACTTGTTAAATCCACTTCAATCAGTGTAGATGAAGGGGAGGGGACAGGTTAAATAAGGATTTTTAAGCCCGGAGACAATTGAGGCATGGATTATATATGTGCCTCTCAGAGGGTGAATGGGCAAGACAAAATATTTAAGTGCCTTTTGAATGGGGTATGGTAGTGTTTCTAATGTTTGGTTTACTCTGTGTATATCAAAAAATAGACTGAAGTTACACATCTTTTGAAATGGAGATCAGCTACAATACAATAATGAATGTGCATAATAACTCAAAAATAGTTGTACACTTGGGAAAATTCGAAGGACCTAACAAATGTGAATGCTGCCGTCATGTGAAAGCATAATAACTGGGTGTATTAGACACACTTAAGTCCTCAAAATTGAACTGACAACAAGGTTGTAGGCATGAAAACCAACAACAACGAGTCAGCCTATAGGGAGAAGGTAAGTGAACTGGCATTGTGGTGCCAGGACAACAACCTCTCCCTCAACATCAGCAAAACAAAGGAGTTGATTGTTGACTACAGGAAGAAGAGGAGGGAATACGCCCTGGTCCATATCAATGGGACTGCAATTGAGAAAGTCCACATCACCGAGGATTTGACATGGACCAACAACACCACCACTCTTGTCGGGAGGGCGCAACAGTGCCTTTACTTCCTAAAGTGGCTGAAGAAATGTGGCATGCCAGCCAGGTCCTCTCCAAATACTACTACTGCACCGTCGAGAGTGTCCTGACCAGTTGCATCACAGCCTGGTATGGGAATTGCTCTGTCCATGACCGCAAGGCCCTCCAGCGGGTGGTGAAGAAGGTTCAGTATATCACTGTGGTCGTGTTCCCACCCATCCAAGACATTACACAAAATGGTGCCAGAGGAAGCCCAATAGCACCATCAAGGACCCAGCCACAAGCTGTTCACTCCCTTACTATAGGGTTGATCTGAGCACCTGCACTGACTCCCTGCACCTTAGCACACACACACACCTAGACATACAGTGCCTTCAGAAAGTATTCACACCCCTTGACTTTGTCCACATTTTGTTGTTACAGCCTGCATTTTAAATGGGTTAAATTATAGATCTTGTGTCACTGGCCTACACACAATTGCCCATAATGTCAAAATGGAATTCTGATTTGACAAATTAATACAAAATGAGAAGCTGACATTTGAGTCAATAAATATTCAACCCCTTTTGTTATGGCAAGCCTAAATAAGTTCAAGAGTAAAAATGAGCTTAAGTCCCAATAAGTTGCATGGACTCACTCGGTATGCAATAGTGTTTAACATGACTTTTTTAATCATTACCACCTATTTGTACCCCAAGCATACATTTATTTGTAAGCCCCTCAGTCGAGAAAGTGAATTTCAAACACAAATTCAACCACAAAGACCAGGGAGGTTTTCCTTGCAAAGCAGAGCATCTATTGGTAGATAGGTAAAACAAACAAGACAATGCAGACATTGAATATCCCTTTGAGCAAGGTGAATGATTAATTACAGTTTGGATGGTGTATCAATACACCCAGTCACTACAAAGATACATGTGTCCTTCCTAACTCAGTTGCCGGAGAGGAAGGAAACCACTCAGGGATTTCACCATGAGGCCAATGGTGACTTTAAAATGGTTACAGAGTTTTATGGATGTAATAAGAGAACTGAGGATGGATCTACAACATTGTAGTTACTCCACAATACTAACCTAATTGACAGAGTGAAAAAAGGAAGCCTACAACTATTCCAAAACATGCATCCTGTTTGCATCAAGGCACTAAAGTAAAACTTCAATATAAACTGGCAAATAAATTGTCTTTGTCCTGAATACAAAGCATTATGTTTGGAAATCCAAATTCAGCAACACATCACTGAGTACCACATTCATATTTTCAAGCATGGTGGTGGCTGCATCATGTTATGGGTATGCTTTAGCCAGCAACATAGCACCCTACATCCCACTGATAGCTTCTCTCTGAAGCTAAGCAGGGTTGGTCCCTGGATGGGAGACCAGATGCTGCTGGAAGTGGTGTTGGAGGGTCCTTAGGAGGCACTCTTTCCTCTGGTCTAAAAAATAAATAATTATCCCAATTCCCCGGGGCAGTGATTGGGGGCATTGCTCTATATAAGGTGCCTTCTTTCCGATGGGACGTTAAACTGGTGTCCTGACTATCTGTGGTAGCTAAAGATCGCATGGCACTTATTGTAAGAGTAGGGTTGTTAACCACGGTGTCTGGCTAAATTCCCAATCAATCATACCATCATGGCAACCTAATTATTCCGAACTTCCATTTGGCTTATTCATCCCCCCTCCTCTCCCCTGTAGCTATTCCCCAGGTCGTTGCTGTAAATGAGAGTGTGTTCTCATTCAATTACCTGGTAAAATAAGGGTATAAAAGTAATCGGCAAGGACTAGGGAGGGATTTGGCATAAAACAGAATAGAGCTAAGCACAGGCAAAATCCTAGAGGAAAATGTGGTTCTGTCTGCTTTCCAAAAGATACTGGTAGACAAATTCACCTTTCAGCTTGACAATAACCTAAAACACATGGGCAAATCTACACTGGAGTTACATACCAAATAGTACATTGAATGTTCCTGAGTGGCCTAGTTAGTTTGGACTTAAATCGATTTGAAAATCTATGGAAAGACTTAAAAATGGCTGTCTAGTGATCGACAACCAACTTGACAGAGCTTAAATAATTTTCTAAAGAATAATGTGCAACTATTGTACAATCCAGGTGTGGAAAGCTCTTAGAAATGTACCCAGAAAGACTGACAGCTGTAAGCGCTGCCAAGGTGATTCAGGGGTTTGAATACTTTTGTAAATGGGATATTTCTATATTAAATTGTCAATAAATGCGTAAAGGTTTCTAGCATATTTTCACTTTGTCATTATGGAGTGTTGTGTGTAGATGGGTGAGAAAATATATTTAATCAATTTTGAATTCAGGCTGTAACAAGATAATGTGGAATAAGTCAAAGAGTATGCATACTTTCTGAAGGCACTCATACATGCTGCACACACACATTACAATGCATTATTGCAACCACTTGAAAGGAATTCCTCCCTCTGCAACTTTGTTGTCCACCTACAGTCCCATTTCCTGGTCGATCAAGGAAGTGGTTAATTTTATTTATTTAACCTTTATTTAACTAGGCAAGTCAGTTAAGAACAAATTATTATTTTCAATGACGGCCTAGGAACAGTGGGTTAACTGCCTGTTCAGGGGCAGAACGACAGATTTGTACCTTGTCACCTCGGGGGTTTGAACTTGCAAACTTCCGGTTACTAGTCCAACGCTCTAACCACTAGGCTACCCTGCCGCCCCGTTAATAGAAATTGGCGCATTATTTCACAGCGACCCCAGTTTTGGTAAAGCGTTTGAATCCGCCCTGAGGTTTTTCCTATAAAAGACCCCCAAATTTAAGGAATTGCTTAAGGTCAGATTTGCATCCCCCAAAAAAGCATAGCATTTCATGTCTATCATTCTAGGTGGCAATTTCCCCTGTCACAGCTACGTTCACTGTTATGACATGATCTGAGGGAGCTCTCTTATCCATTCTATTCGGCTGACAGGAGAAAGGTTTGAGGTTGAATAACCTGTAACATTAAATATGTTGTATATCTCCTTAAGTGTTCCTCTAACTGAATGACACAGCAGTCTTTTTACGGGCTCCTGACCAATTCTGACCAAAACCCCTTCAACTCATCCAGAACGCCGCAGCCCGTCTGGTGTTCAACCTTCCCAAGTTCTCTCACGTCACCCCGCTCCTCTGTTCTCTCCACTGGCTTCCAGTTGAAGCTCGCATCCGCTACAAGACCATGGTGCTTGCCTACGGAGCTGTGAGGGGAACGGCACCTCAGTACCTCCAGGCTCTGATCAGGCCCTACACCCAAACAAGGGCACTGCGTTCATCCACCTCTGGCCTGCTCGCCTCCCTACCACTGAGGAAGTACAGCTCCCGCTCAGCCCAGTCAAAACTGTTCGCTGCGCTGGCCCCCCAATGGTGGAACAAACTCCCTCACGACGCCAGGACAGCGGAGTCAATCACCACCTTCCGGAGACACCTGAAACCCCACCTCTTTAAGGAATACCTAGGATAGGATAAGTAATCCCTCTCACCCCACCCCCCTTTAAGATTTAGATGCACTATTGTAAAGTGACTGTTCCACTGGATGTCATAAGGTGAATGCACCAATTTGTAAGTCGCTCTGGATAAGAGCGTCTGCTAAATGACTTAAATGTAAATGTAAAATTGTGTTATTTTGTAGAGTTTGTTTCTGCTGATCTTACCTTTTTATGTACATAAGTTCCCGACATTGTTTCCTATGACTGTAAAGAGCTTCTGGACATCAACAGTGATCACTATCCTCGATTTGGATGAAGATCTCTATTTCAATGAGTCGGAAGCGAAGAACAAACTGCTCATCCAGGACCAGGCCCAAATCCCTGACACCCAAGAATGCCAAGGTAACATGTCTAAATGACCAACACCCCTTAGAGCGAACATCTGTAGCCATGAAATGCTTTCAAAGGCTGATCATGGCTCACATCAACACCATCATCCCAGACACCCTGGATCCATTTCAATTTGCATATCGCCCCAACAGATCGAGAGATGACGCAATCTCTATTGTACTCCACACTGCCCTTTCCCACATGGACAAAAGGAACACCTACTTGAGAATGCTGTTCATTGACTACAGCTCAGTCTTCAACACCGTAGTGCCCTCCAAGCTCATCACTAAGCTAAGGACCCTGGGATTAAACACCTCCCTCTGCAACTGAATCCAAGACTTCTTTACGGCCCATCCCCAGGTGGTAAGGGTAGGCAACAACACATCCGCCATGCTAACCCTCAACACGGGTGCCTCTCAGATGGGCATTTAAGTCCCCTCTTCTACTCCTTGTTCACCCACGGCTACGTGGTCTTGCATGACTCCAATACCATAATTAAGCTTGCCGACAACACAACGGTGGTCGGCCTGATCACCGATGACGATGAGACGGCCTACAGGAAGGAGGTCAGGAACCTGGCAGGAGTGGTGCCAGGACGCCAACTTCTCCCTCAATGTCAACAAGACAAAAGAGCTGATTGTGGACTACAGAAAATGGAGGGCCGAGCACACCCCCGTTCGCATCGACTGTGCTGTAGTGGAGTGGGTCGACAGCTTCAAGTTCCTCTGTGTCTACATCACTAAACACACCAACACAGTCATGAAGAGGGCACGACTATGCCTCTTCCCCCTCAGGAGGCTGAAAATATTTGTCATGGGCCCTCAGATCCTCAAAGTTCTACTGCTGCACCATTGCGAGCATTTTGACTGGCTGCATCACCCTTTGGTATGGCAACTGGTTGACATCTAACTGCAAGGCGCTCCCTGCCATCCAGGACCTCTATACCAGGCGGTGTCAGAGGAAGGCCTTAAAACTGTTCAGACTCCAGCTACCCAATTCATGGGCTGTTCTCTCTGCTACCGCATGGAAAGTGGTACTGGAGGGTTTAGTCTGGGGTCCAAAAGGCTCCTGAACAGCTTCTACCCCAAAGCCATAAGACTGCTGAACAGTTAATCAAATGGTTGCCCATTTGAACTCCTTTTTTTTGTTGCATTGACTCTTTAAAAAAACACTTGCTCTATGCACACTCTCCAGACTCTACCCACACTCTCACATATACTAAACCAACATGCATACGCTCAAACATAAAACACACACATGCATATTGACACCACACACACTACCAGTACCAGTCAGAAGTTTGGACACAGCTACTCATTCCAGGGTTTTTATTTTTTGTACTTTTTTTTTACTATATGTGAAATAAGCCATATGGAATCATGTAGTAACCAAAAAAGTGTTAAACAAATCAAAATATATTTGAGGGTCTTTGAGGGTCAGTTGTGTTGTGACAAGGTAGGGGTGGTATACAGATATCCCTATTTGATAAAAGACCAAATCTATATTATGGCAAGAACAGCTCAAATAAGCAAAGAGAAATGTGACAGTTCATCATTACTTTTAAGACAATTTCAAGAACTTTGAGTGCACCCGCAAAAACCATCAATGGCTATGATGAAACTGGCTTTCATGAGGACTGCCACGGGAAAGGAAGACCCAGAGTTAATAAGTCCATTAGAGTTAACTGCACCCAAATAAATGCTTCAACTGTTCAGAGGAGACTGCGTGAATCAGGCCTTCATGGCCAAATTGCTGCAAAGAAAACACTACTAAAGGACACCAATAAGAAAAAGAGACTTGCTTGGGCCAAGAAACATGACCAATGGACATTAGACCGGTGGAAATCTGTCCTTTGGTTCTGATGAGTCCAAATTTTAGATTTTGGTTCCAACCGCCATGTGTTTGTGAGACGCAGATTAGATGAACGGCTGATCTCTGCATGTGTGGTTCCCACCCTAAAGCATGAAGGTATGATGGTGTTGAGATGCTTTGCTGGGGACACTGTCTGATTTATTTAGAATTCTAGGAAAATGTAAGCAGCATGGTTACCACAGCATTCTGCAGCGATACGCCATCCCAGCTCGTTATAGCTTAGTGGGACTCTCATTAGTTTTTCAACAATGACCTAATACACCTCCATGCTGTGTAAGTGATATTTGACCAAGAAGGAGAGTGATGGAGTGCTGCATCAGGTGACCTGGCCTCCACAATCACCCGACCTCAATCCAGATGAGTTGGACATCAGAGCGAAGCCAACAAGTGTGATTATTCTACAACTTTAGAAAATAGTAAAAATAAAGAAAAACCCTTGAATCAGTAGGTGTGTCCAAACTTTTGTCTGGTATTGTCCATGTTGACACACTTACACACTTTTCACATATGCTGCTCCTACTCTGTCTATCCTGATTGTGTAGTCACTTTTACCCCTACCTACATGTGCATATTACCTCAACTGCCTCATACCCCTGCACATTGACTCAGGTGCGGCAGGGTAGCCTAGTGGTTAGAGCGTTGGACTAGTAACCGAAAGGTTGCAAGTTCAAATCCCCGAGCTGACAAGGTACATCTGTCGTTCTGCCCCTGAACAGGCCGTCATTGAAAATAAGAATTTGTTTATAACTGACTTGCCTAGTAAAATAAAGGTAAAATTAAAATAAAAAGTACTGGTACTCCTTGTATATAGCATTGTTACTATTTCCTTTAAAAAAAATCCATTGTTGGACAATGGCTTGTAAGTAAGCATTTCACTGTGAAGTTGATACCTGTTGTATTCGGTGCATGTGACAAATACATTTGATTTGATCTTCTATTTTTATTATGTGGGAAAGACCAAACCGGAACTGAAGACGATGAGTTTTGAGCATAAGAGCTCCATTTGCAACCTCGCATTTCAATAGCCATAATCTGGAACTAAGTACCTTGCATTATATGGGCATTGAAATGGTGAAGATGCCATGTAGGGGAGGAGATTGGGATAAATTACTTCTCCAAAGAGAGACATATTGGTTAGACCACTTGGGCAATCTTGCCCCAGCAGGTCTCAACGAGTTATGTTCCTTTTCTTGTTTTTTGTGGAAGGCTATAAATTTGTAGGACAAATATACCCTCCTATAGGCTTTAACATCACAATGTAGTGTGTGTGTTTCCCCCACAACTATGCCCACCTGTGTGTGGCCTGTATTGTTATCATAACATTGCCTCCTATGCATGCTGAAGACGGACTCATACCCCAAAATTTGTGCGGCAATACAAATAGGTTTAGTTAAGTTTATTCACCGTAGTGCTCTCCTATTGTTTTTTTTGGTTCTTCATGCACATACGACTAATAAAACTTAAACTTGAACCCCCATGGAGAGAAGCTTGGTGAATATGCACAGTAGACTGGCGCTGGGAGTGGAGAAATTAGTGGGGTTTGACTACAGAATCAAACGGAGAGCTAAGGAATTTCATGCATGGATTGGTGGATACAGTGAACAGTAATTACGGGGCCATGCTTGAACTTATACCCTGTCTCTGCATGTTTGGGTGGGAAGGAAAATAAATGCAACATAACTTTTCATTGTCAATGTGAAGGCAGAGCATTCTGATTTCTTAATAACTTCACGTTTTATCTTCAGATTTCTGTGTCTCTCTATAAAAGTGTTGTTTTTGCAGAACTCACCAGTCGTGTGTAAACTTCATTGCTCATTGATCCATCCATCATCTCTGTCTCAACTAGTGTGGCTCAGTGTGGATTCAGTGTGATCGTAAATTCAGTGGAAGCTATGTGACACAACCCCCCCCCCCCCCCACAGCTATTGTTTGGGAGAAAATGTTTTTGTTTACTTGGATAAATGTCTGCTTACTTTCAGTGTAATTGTATTGAAGCAGCCTTAGGGTCCCATTTCAAGGACCCATAAAAACAATATTAGTGTGAACTGTCAGAGGCTACATCTTTTGTAACATCCATGTTGAGGAGGATATTTTCACGCTAGTCAAGCTTTGCTGCAGACTCACAATGCATAATATGTCAATGACTGTTATTCTCCTTAGTTATAGGAAATGCTGAGAATAAATTAATTTCATGTCTTGTTCCTATTTTGTGTTCTTTTCTCAAAGTTTCCAGAAAAGACGAGCAGACCACAACCAAGGCCTGAACACTTTGTCCATGTCAATTATCCCTTTTATGAGAACTTAAAAATAACTGTCAAAGGTGATGGGTTTTTCTGATTGATGTAATATTCAGAAAACATTCACTCACCATTAGTGTGTGTCTTGTGCGGTATGTTTTTAGCATAGGCCTACAGTAAAAACACAGGTTGCACTTGACAAACTTGGAAGTGGGCCGTTGCATCATATTTCACTCCCCGAAGACCCCATTTGTTCCTTCATCACGAAACATTGTCTAAATGGTTGTGTAGTGGTCGCGCTCAGGGAACGTGGTTGGCTGTGTGGACTTCTGTCTGGCAGCTGAAGTGGATACTTGGAGCCTGACCAGGCACTGACTCACTGCTTACGGGCCTGTGATGACCAAGCTCCTTTATCCCCCGGGACCCTCTGATCCAACTCAGCTGCCGGAACACTGGGCCATTCTTGGAAAGTGAAATTGAATTTCTTTAGATGACAGTACAAGCAACATGTTTAAGTGGAGAACAGTTATGAAGACCATGAGAATTGACTGAACATTATTCCTCTGTCGAGTCATGGGGATGACCTGACCTCCACTGGATGTTTCCATTGGATTCTTTTCTGTTTTGCTTGGATCTGTAGAATCTGGATCACACCAACCTGCTTTTACATAAGTGAACTATGTGGACTGTTACCACATGCACTGACACATCCTATATCTCCTCACGTTTATTGCTGATTCATTCTAGAGATGATTAATATTTCCATATGTCTTTTAATGCTTGATACTTTGGACAAGCTGTAAGTTAATTGTGTATAGCCTACTTCATGATTGTTTTAATGCAGCAATTTGGCTAGTTCTCAGAAGCCTGCACCCTACAACAAGCATTTGTTTCACACCACTTGACAGGCATGAGAACAAATGGGGGTTGGGGCCAAAACCAACTGTTAGGTGATAGATCTGTAAGTGTGGAAACTACATCTTGGCTGCCTCTCTACAGGGGTATCACATAACAACCCTGAGTTTGGGGTCCTTTAACAAATTCCTAAAGGGGGATTATGGGAATTAGGGGCAAGTGTTAATCTCCCTGGCCAGATGCTGCAGGGTGATGGGGCGAGCAGATGTGCATGTGAGGGTCACCCACAGCAGCGTGTCTATTTACAACAAGTCCTCAGCTTCATTATGCCACCGACAGCCATGGGGAGCAAAACTCTCAATGCTCTTGGGATTACCCATCCCCCCCTGTCTGTGACATGAGCTCTGCTTGCCCAGATATCTATCGCCTTTCATGAATCCCTATAGGAATTCACCTTTTGTTTCCTCTCTTCATTCTTAATTGTATCGTCCTTGTTGTATCTTCGCAAGAAGAAGATTGTAGCCTTTTTTAGAACACGCTTATTTAAAGTTACTGGTTGTGAAGAAAGGTTTTTTAGATACTGTTGCATAGAAATACTTTTTGTTACAATGTGTGTTAAAATAACCTTTTTCCTCTGTGTAATTAGAGACTAGCTGTATGACATTTGAAACTCGCCTCCCAGGGTTTGTATGTAGTAATACTATTACGTACAGACCATGAAAATGTATCATGCCTCTTTTTTTTGTTTCTTTTGTTCTTACTTTAGAACTACGTAATACAATTTCACTTGTTTATTTTGTAATACCTGAACAATCTGATGCATGCTTTGTTTCTATTTTCTTATCACACTGGGATTATCTGCATTTGCAAAAAAATGCAAACCACCAAGCTCATTTGAAATTCAAAATCATGCTGTCCAAAAATTGATTTAAAAAAACAAATCAAATCAAACTGTATTTGTCACGTACAACGCCGAATACAACAGGTGTTTTATACCTTACCATGAAATGCTTACTTACAAGACCTTATTAATCAACAATGTTGTTTAAAAAATCTGCTGTACTTGTTCATGCTCAATTGTCCAGTGTTAGTCTTTACATGAATAATGAGTGAGTTTGGCATGAAAAGCAATAGATCCCTTGTGAGAAATCCGTCTGAGTGTTTCAGCACAGCTCAGCATCTACTCTTCCTCCGCACGCTAACTCTCAAAGCTCTCGTTTTATGCAAGGCACTCAACAAAGGCTCATAACTTTGCATTTGTGTTTGACATGCCTCAGTTGTGAGCACAGTTTCACCTTGTGGTGTTTTCGTTCCTCCAGGTTGGCACAGTGAATGGCTCAGTGCTGATTCCCCAGCGGTCCCGATGGCATTCCATTCACAGAGCAATCAACAGCTGTAGCGGCCCTCACAGGATGTTGGCGGTGCGGAGTACGCTGGTGGTTCTGGCCTTGCTTGCCCACATTTTACCATCCCAGGCCCGGCCTGCCATCCCTGATGAAGGTAAGGCTCCTGCCTGGCCTCTTTTAAAATATACACATATATGGCGCCAGTCCATCACCTAAATGTATGTCTTCTTGTGTGTCACATTTCTCTTTATCATGTTTTCTAGTCAAAATGAACCACAATATATTTTACTGGCTCTTATCCCAGACCCTTTTCAAATGGGTCATATGCTGGCCTTTTTTATTATTAATTTACATCCGTAGATGGATTTAGAGATGAGATGCAGTTATTTATTTTACAAGCACTCCATTTGACCAGTAATTCTTTAATTCCCCTGATCTCTGTAGCTGTGCAATAATCTGGAGACTTTTCCAGTGTTTGAAGTTTTTCCCTTTGTAGTCTGTGTAGCCCCCTCCCATTTCCCTGTATTTGATGTAATGTAGTGAGCCTAACTGGATCTAACTTGACAGGGCTGCATTTGTAACCCTGGAGACATTTCGCTGTATGCTCTCAGTATCTACTCTTTTATATTCTTGTAAAGCTCAGATGGCTAACTTCTAAGTTGCTTTTTCGTAGGCTACCTATTTGTTGCACAAGCTCAGCTGAAAAAAAAATGGAATAGAGTCACTGAAATAGAATCCTGAAAAATGTTTATTTGGGCTGAATTCCAGTACTGTAATGGCTGCCTGGACTTGTGGGTGGATAGTTTTGGGTGTTTACACTCTGGAATCGGAAGTAGAGTGCTGCAAATGGAATATAATAAAGCCCAGCATTATAATTAGAGTAATTATGAAAGAGGGTCTTTTTTTGGGCAGTAAGCCTTAAAATAAAACTAGGCAGAGCTGTGTTTATCCCAACACTGAGACAGGGAGGGAGTAAATAGCTCCCATCTGTAGCCTCAGGCCCAGGCAGCTACACTACATAGCTAGCAATTCCTGCTCCTATCCTCTCCTCCTTTGTAATGAAAATAGTTTTTTGTCACAGAGGGATGAGTTAACTGCCAGAGAAACTATAAATGAGCTGTACAACTTTTTAAAAACCTTTTATTTAAGGTTGGAACCCTTGGAGCCCTTTTTAAACCAAAGATATATGGTTTTTAAGAAAAGTGTATTTTTTACAGCTAGAATGAGAGATTTGAAATGGTGTTTTTTTTACATTGGATAAAAGTAGAGACTAAGAGCTAGAAAATTGTATATCATATACTACAGTTGAGGAACAATGTGAAAGTAATTCTGCTTTGAAAGTTTATCAACTTTTGAAAATATGGCCCTTAAATTTGGTACACGTACTGTAGAGCTCTTCTTTGTCTACACCCATTCAGCATACCCTCTTAAGTCTTAGCCCCACCCATCTCTTTTAAGGATTCACATGCATCAGCAACCTGGTGGCCCAAAATAGTATAACTGGTGTATTTTAACACCACTAAACCCATCCTTTTATATGTCAATATAGCAAACCAGGCAACTAAAAGCAACTTTCTAAACATATATATATATACACACACACACACACACACACACACACACACACACACACACACACACACACACACACACACACACACACACACACACACACACACACACACACACACACACACACACACACACACAGTGGGGCAAAAAAAGTATTTAGTCAGCCACCAATTGTGCAAGTTCTCCCACTTAAAAAGATGAGAGGCCTGTAATTTTCATCATAGGTACACTTCAACAATGACAGACAAAATTAGAAAAAAAATCCAGAAAATCACATTGTAGGATTTTTAATGAATTTATTTGCAAATTATGGTGGAAAATAAGTATTTGGTCACCTACAAACAAGCAACATTTCTGGCTCTCACAGACCTGTAACTTCCTCTTTAAGAGGCTCATCTGTCCTCTACTCTTTACCTGTATAAATGGAACCTGTTTGAACTTGTTATCAGTATAAAAGACACCTGTCCACAACCTCAAACGGTCACACTCCAAACTCCACTATGGCCAAGACCAAAGAGCTGTCAAAGGACACCAGAAACAAAATTGTAGACCTGCACCAGGCTGGGAAGACTGAATCTGCAATAGGTAAGCAGCTTGGTTTGAAGAAATCAACCTTGGTAGCAATTATTAGGAAATGGAAGACATACAAGACCACTGATAATCTACCTCGATCTGGGGCTCCACGCAAGATCTCACCCCGTGGGGTCAAAATGATCACAAGAAAGGTGAGCAAAAATCCCAGAACCACACGAGGGGACCTAGTGAATGACCTGCAGAGAGCTGCGACCAAAGTAACAAAGCCTACTATCAGTAACACACTACGCTGCTAGGGACTCAAATCCTGCAGTGCCAGACGTGTCCCCCTGCTTAAGCCAGTACATGTCCAGGCCCGTCTGAAGTTTGCTAGAGAGCATTTGGATGATCCAGAAGGAGATTGGGAGAATGTCATATGGTCAGATGGAGCCAAAATATAACTTTTTGGTACAAACTCAACTTGTCGTGTTTGGAGGACAAAGAATGCTGAGTTGCATCCAAAGAACACCATACCTACTGTGAAGCATGGGGGTGGAAACATCATGCTTTGGGGCTGTTTTTCTGCAAAGGGACCAGGACGACTGATCCGTGTAAAGGAAAGAATGAATGGGGCCATGTATCGTGAGATTTTGAGTGAAAACCTCCTTCCATCAGTAAGGGCATTGAAGATGAAACATGGCTGGGTCTTTCAGCATGACAATGATCCCAAACACACCGCCCGGACAACGAAGGAGTGGCTTCGTAAGAAGCATTTCAAGGTCCTGGAGTGGCCTAGTCAGTCTCCAGATCTCAACCCCATAGAAAATCTTTGGAGGGAGTTGAAAGTCCGTGTTGCCCAGCAACAGCCCCAAAACATCCCTGCTCTAGAGGAGATCTGCATGGAGGAATGGGCCAAAATACCAGCAACTAGTGTGTGAAAACCTTGTGAAGACTTACAGAAAACGTTTGACCTCTGTCATTGCCAACAAAGGGTATATAACAAAGTATTGAGTAACTTTTGTTATTGACCAAATACTTATTTTCCACCATAATTTGCAAATAAATTCATTAAAAATCCTACAATGTGATTTTCTGGATTTTTTTTCCCTCATTTTGTCGGTCATAGTTGAAGTGTACCTATGATGAAAAATACAGGCCTCATCTTTTTAAGTGGGAGAACTTGCACAATTGGTGGCTGACTAAATACTTTTTTGCCCCACTGTGTGTGTGTATATGTATATATGTATATATTTATTTTTCCAAGCTTGTTAGCTAACGTTAAGTTAGCTGGCTAGCCAGTTCAAATAATTGCCACATCATATAGTTGATAACGTCGTAACTTTTGCTAATTTGTATTAATTATTACAGAAAAATAAACTCACACCAAGATAATTATTTAAAAGTTTATAGCAAGCTAATTACAGCAAATAGCCTACGGTTGTGAGTCCCGAAATAAAAGCAGGGCATTCTACTGGATCATTTTAGAACTTGGACACTTTCGTTGGCCTAACGTTATATCCTAATTTGATTCTGGTGAAGGTCATGTTGTTCTTCACATTACCGTCTCTGGTAAACACATACTCTATGAAATAAAATCAAAGTTTCACATGCACATGATATGGTACCTTGCATAGGGGAGTCTTTTGTTTAGACATGTAGCTAGCTAGCCAGCTAGCTAAACAATTAACCGTAATCCCAACTCATAATGTTAATACCCTGCATGAATCTGCAGGAAGCTAATCAACTATTAGCTAGCCAGCTAGCTATCATTAGGCTATATAACTAGCAATGCAAATGGCTCTGAGATACGAATAATGTTACTACACAGATCATACACTTAATGTTAGCTAACGAGCCAGCCAGTTAAGTGGAGGAACAATGTGCTTTAACTTAAATGTTTAAAATCTGAAAATGTAGCTAGATAGACTCTCTTACATGGATGCATGCTTCTCTTTCACGGATGCCATGGTTGCTCTTATTTTTGTATTTAATTAATTAGGCAAGTCAGTTAAGAACAAATTCTTATTTACATTGATGGCCTACCTCGGCCAAACCCTCCCCTAAACCAGACGACGCTGGGCCAATTATGCGCCGCCCTACGGGTCTCCCGATAACGGCCAGTTATGATACAGCCTGGGATCGAACCAGGGTCTATTATAATGCCTCTAGCACTTAGATGCAGTGCCTAAGACTGCTGCGCCACTCGGGAGCCATTACAATATAATCCAGAGATGGGTGTTTCATACAACAGCCTTCTGTGTGTTCTCTTTTCGACTCCACCCGCATATCAGATGCCAGAATTTCTCACCTCCTTAGCTATCCTACTCTGCTTCCACCGGAAATTCTACTGATTTCAAAACTGTCCACTAGAAAGTGTAGAGAAACACTTTTGCAGTTATTTGTGATATCTTTCAAAAAAAGCTATGTTAGAAAGGATTACCTACACATACTGAGCAGCCCTTCAGTTACAGACTGAAGCATTCTACATGGTAGACCAATCGCAGCTCCTCTCTCGGCATGTCCAGGCCATCCATTATCTCAGCCAATCATTGCTAGCTGGAAGGTTCCAGTCTTTTCCTGTGGCTAAACCAACTAGGCTCGTCATTTAATTGTATTCATATTTACAGATGGTATACAAGTTGGTTGTTAAGTTCACAAGTTCCAGAAGGCATTTCTGCCAAAAAACAAATTTTGATTAAAAAAAGTTAAGTTTATGTTCAAATGCCTCTCGTGTGAAGTAGTGACGCGTGACATACACCTAGTTTCCTGAAACAAGTTACATATTGCCGGTGGGGAACATGATGCATTGTCTTTCTCCAAACAGTTTTCATACCCAAATGGTCAGGTACTATCTAGGGCCCCCTCTGCATTTCCTCCAGTCCCTTCCTTCCCTGTGGTCTCCCGCTGGGGGACTGATCTCTTCAGCTGTCCACAAACCATCACGGTAGAAGCATTTGGTCATGTTCTTTTTGCATGTGGGTGAGAAACAAAATAGCTTATGTGGAAATTGTCATGTTTTTAGGCCTCAGGACAGGAGGACAGCACAGTCAAAAGATTCCACTGGGAAACACTATATCATTCTAGGAAGGGCCTTTTAATCCCAATCCTTCTCACAGACAAACAAGCCACAAACAAATACTCAAGCCTCCACATGTTTATAACACTCAAGATGGTGAGTGCGCTAAGATAACTTACTTGAAAATACAAAGAGAAATACTATTTTGCCTGTGCTTAGCTCTATTCTGTTTACCTCCCCAATAAAAACCAAGCATACCCATAACATTATGCAGCTACCACCATGCTTGAATATATGAAGAGTGGTAGTCAGTGTTGGATTTGCACCAAATGTGTATGTACACCCCTTCAAATGATTGAATTTGGCTATTTCAGTCAAACACGTTGCTGACTTATATATAAAATCGAGCACAAGGCCATGCAATCCCCATATACAGACATTAAGCAGTAGAATGTCTGGTACTTTCAATATGGCACCATCATAGGATGCCACCTTTCCAACAAGTCAGTTTGTCAAACCTCTGCTCAGCAAGAGCTGCCCCGATCAGCTGTAATTTATGTTATTGTGAAGTGGAAATGTCTAGAAGCAACAACGGCTCAGCCATGAAGTGGTAGGCTACACAAGCTCACAGAACAGCACCACTAAGTGTAAAAATGGTCTGTCCTTGGTTGCAACACTCACTACCGAGTTCCAAACTGCCTCTGGAAGCAACATCAGCACAATAACTGTTCGTCAGGAGCTTTATGAAATGGGTTTCCATGGACAAGCAGCTGCACACAAGCCTAAGATCAACATGCACAATGCCAAGAGTTGGCTGGAGTTGTGTAAAGCTCGCCGCCGTTGGACTCTGAAGCAGTAGAGACGCTTTCTCTGGAGTGATGAATCATGTTTCACCATCTGGCAGTCCGACTGACAAATCTGGAATTGGCAGATGCCAGGAGAATGCTACCTGCCCAAATGCATAGTGCCAACTGTAAAGTTTGGTCTGGGGCTGTTTTTCATGGTTTTAGGCTATGCCCCCTAGTTTCAGTGAAGGGAAAATGTAATGCTACAGCAAGTCCCCGCAGCATTGTTCCAACATGTATTGGAAGCCTTCCCAGAGGCTGTTATAGCAGCAAAGGGCGGAATAAGATGTTTGACGAGCATGTGTCCACATACTTTTGACAACGTTGTGTATGACGCTTTGTATTCATGACAAGTAAAACTTGAAAATCATGTTAAACACTATTATTGCACATAGTGAGTCCATGTAACTTATTATGCGACTCAATAAGCACATTTTTACTTCTGAACTTATTTATACTTGCCATTAGACGGGGTTGAATAATTATTGACTCAAGACATTCCAGCTTTTCATTTTTTATTAATTTGTAAAAAAGTCTAAACATAATTTCACTTAGACATTATGGGGTGTTGTGTGTAGGCCAGTGACACAAAACCTCAGTTAGCTCCTTTTTAAATTCAGGCTGTAACACAACAAAATGTGGAAAAAGTAAAGGGGTGTGAATACCTTCTGAAGGCACTGTATACAGAGAGAGAGGTTAAAGGCACTGTATACAGAGAGAGAGGTTAAAGGCACTGTATACAGAGAGAGAGGTTAAAGGCACTGTATACAGAGAGAGAGGTTAAAGGCACTGTATACAGAGAGAGAGGTTAAAGGCACTGTATACAGAGAGAGAGGTTAAAGGCACTGTATACAGAGAGAGAGGTTAAAGGCACTGTATACAGAGAGAGAGGTTAAAGGCACTGTATACAGAGAGAGAGGTTAAAGGCACTGTATAGGTTAAAGGCACTGTATACAGAGAGAGGTTAAAGGCACTGTATACAGAGAGAGAGGTTAAAGGCACTGTATACAGAGAGAGAGGTTAAAGGCACTGTATACAGAGAGAGAGGTTAAAGGCACTGTATACAGAGAGAGAGGTTAAAGGCACTGTATACAGAGAGAGAGGTTAAAGGCACTGTATACAGAGAGAGAGGGTTAAAGGCACTGTATACCGAGAGAGAGAGGTAAAGGCACTGTATACAGAGAGAGAGGTAAAGGCACTGTATACACTGTATACAGAGAGAGAGGTTAAAGGCACTGTATACAGAGAGAGAGGTTAAAGGCACTGTATACAGAGAGAGAGGTTAAAGGCACTGTATACAGAGAGAGAGGTTAAAGGCACTGTATACACTGTATACAGAGAGAGAGGTTAAAGGCACTGTATACAGAGAGATAAAGGCACTGAGAGAGAGAGGTTAAAGGCACTGTATACAGAGAGAGTTAAAGGGTTAAAGGCACTGTATACAGAGAGAGAGTTAAAGGCACTGTATACAGAGAGAGAGGTTAAAGGCACTGTATACAGAGAGAGAGGTTAAAGGCACTGTATACACAGAGAGAGAGAGGTTAAAGGCACTGTATACAGAGAGAGAGAGGTTAAAGGCACTGTATACAGAGAGAGACTGTACAGAGAGAGAGGGTTAAAGGCACTGTATACAGAGACACAGAAAGCACTGTATACAGAGAGAGAGGTTAAAGGCACTGTATACAGAGAGAGAGAGGTTAAAGGCACTGTATACAGAGGCACTGTAAAGGCACACAGAGAGAGGTTAAAGGCACTGTATACAGAGAGAGAGAGGTTAAAGGCACTGTATACAGAGAGAGAGAGGTTAAAGGCACTGTATACAGAGAGAGAGGTTAAAGGCACTGTATACAGAGAGAGAGGTTAAAGGCACTGTATACACAGAGAGAGAGGTTAAAGGCACTGTATACAGAGAGAGAGAGAGGTTAAAGGCACTGTATACACAGAGAGAGAGAGGTTAAAGGCACTGTATACACAGAGAGAGAGAGGTTAAAGGCACTGTATACAGAGAGAGAGGTTAAAGGCACTGTATACAGAGAGAGAGGTTAAAGGCACTGTATACAGAGAGAGAGGTTAAAGGCACTGTATGTTAAAGGCACTGTACAGAGAGAGAGAGGTTAAAGGCACTGTATACAGAGAGAGAGGTTAAAGGCACTGTATACAGAGAGAGAGGTTAAAGGCACTGTATACAGAGAGAGAGGTTAAAGGCACTGTATACAGAGAGAGAGGTTAAAGGCACTGTTACAGAGAGAGAAAGGCACTGTATACAGAGAGAGAGGTTAAAGGCACTGTATACAGAGAGAGAGGTTAAAGGCACTGTATACAGAGAGAGAGGTTAAAGGCACTGTATACAGAGAGAGAGGTTAAAGGCACTGTATACAGAGAGAGAGGTTAAAGGCACTGTATACAGAGAGAGAGGTTAAAGGCACTGTATACAGAGAGAGAGGTTAAAGGCACTGTATACAGAGAGTGGGGTTAAAGGTACTATACCTGCTGAACATCAGGGATGTTATGGTGCTAATGAAGTAGACATGAGGGGTCCAGATGGAAATGTTGGCCATTTGAAAAACTTTAAGCAAAGGTTATCCCATTAATGTAAACGTTTGCGTTTGCTAATAGACCCTGTGTTCTCACTTCCTGCTATTCCTGTCTGCTATTCCACTCTGGCAGGAAATCCCAACAGTCATTCACATGGCATATTGCTTCCTATCTGGACGCCAGCACAGGTTCTATAGACTGCTGCCTATATGTTCCGTTTTTGGATTCAGTCCTGCGCTCATAGACTCATTCACTATTTTTTTTGTTCAAACCCTATCTTGCATGCTTACTTCTCGGTCAAAATACCTTTCATGATGTTGTGTAATTAAGTTGATTTTTCAGGAATGTCAATCAATTTTTCCAAATAGTTGGAAGAAAGCATGCAAGCAGGAATATTCCAGCTGGGGTGCTTTCTGAAAATATGGTCTCTAATCCAATCATTGAAGCAGGAGGATTAACTGAGCCACAATTTCCTAATGGGCTGAGTTACACACAGATACCACTTACTGAATGTAAATGAATGTTTTCATAACAATCGGAAATCGGTAATTGTGGACACCGATTTTGACGATTTAAAAAATATATATATTTTTTTACACCTTTTTTATTAAATCTTTATTTAACTAGGCAAGTCAGTTAAGAACACATTCTTATTTTCAATGACGGCCTAGAAACGGTGGGTTAACTGCCTTGTTCAGGGGCAGAACGACATATTTGTACCTTGTCAGCTCGGGGATTCAATCTTGCAACCTTACGGTTAACTAGTCCAACGCTCTAACCACCTGCCTCACAAGGAGCCCGCCTGTTACGCGAATGCAGTAAGAAGCCAAGGTAAATTGCTAGCTAGCATTAAACCTAATCAATCATAATCACTAGTTATACACATGGTTGATGATATTACTAGTTTATCTAGCGTGTCCTGCGTTGCATATAATCGATGCAGTGTGCATTTGCGAAAAAGGACTGTCGTTGCTCCAACGTGTAGCTAACCATAAACATCAATGCCTTTATTAAAATCAATACACAGAAGTATGTATTTTAAACCTGCATATTTAGCTAAAAGAAATCCAGGTTAGCATTTCACCAGGTGAAATTGTGTCACTTCTCTTTCGTTCATTGCACGCAGAGTCAGGGTATATGCAACAGTTTGGGCCACCTGGCTCATTGCGAACTAATTTGCCAGAATTTTACGTGATTATGACATAACATTGATGGTTGTGCAATGTAACAGGGATATTTAGACTGGATGCCACCCGTTAGATAAAATACGGAACGGTCTGTATTTCACTGAAAGAATAAACGTCTTGTTTTCAAGATGATAGTTTCCGGATTTGACCATATTAATGACCTAAGGCTTGTATTTCTGTGTGTTATTATAATTAAGTCTATGATTTGATAGAGCAGTCTGACTGAGCGATGGTAGGCACCAGCAGGCTCATAAGCATTCTTTCAAACAGCACTTTCGTGCGTTTTGCCAGCAGCGCTACTGTTTATGACTTCAAGCCTATCAACTCCCGAGATTAGGCTGGTGTAACGATGTGATGTGAAATGGCTAGCTAGTTAGCGGGAGCCCAGGTAGGAGCGAGGAGAGGTACGAAAGTTATACTGTTACACTGGCAATACTAAAATGCCTATAAAAACATCCAAAGATGTATGAAATATGGTATAGAGAGAAATAGTCCTATAATTCCTATAATAACTACAACCTAAAACTTCTTACCTGAGAATATTGAAGACTCATGTTAAAAGGAACTACCAGCTTTCATATGTTCTCGTATTCTGAGCAAGGAACTTAAACGTTAGCTTTCTTACATGGCACATAATGCACTTTTACTTTCTTCTCCAACACTTTGTTTTTGCATTATTTAAACCAAATTTAACATGTTTCATTATTTATTTGAGGCTAAATTGATTTTATTTATGTACTATATTAAGATAAAATAAGTGTTCATTCAGTATTGTTGTAATTGTCATTATTACAAATACATTTTTAAAAAATCGTGTGATTAATCGGTATTAGCCTTTTTTGTCCTCCAATAATCGGTATCGATGTTGAAAAATCATAATCGGTCGACCTCTAATGTCTGCTCCTCAATAGTGATGACAATGTTGTACTTGCTGTTCCCAGCTGTAATCATAAAACTGGATTGACTTTGCTTCACAACAGTGACCTGTACATTTTGTACATCTTTCATGGGATATTTATGGGGCGTCTGCAGCTAGATTAATAACTAATGTTGACATAGCCTTATCAGGTTTAGGACGAGGAGGAAAAAAACAAGCAAGATCATGGCCCCACACAGAGCATGGTGGAGCCCTTAACGTTTTAGCCCAAGTCTCAATTGGATAGTTCTGGGCTTCCCGTCCCCCCCCCTTCCCTTTGGTTTTGTTTTTGAGGAGAAAGTTGATCCTACCCCCTGGCCCCTTTTCCTGCTGGGATTAAGGGCCTGTCAGACATATGTGATCCAGGAAATACCTTTACTAGGCCCAACTGAGGGTCACCATGGCAACTGGCACTAGAACTTGCCACTGCAGGCCCTAACTCGCACGCGCTCTCTCTCTCTCTCTCTCCCTCATTCTCTTGTGCACACGCTCTTTCTCTCTCCCCCTTTATTGTTGAGGGGCCTTTGTTGAGATGGAGGGAGGGATTACTGTGATCAGGTTTGCTAACGTTGTCCTGAGGGTATGGTATATGGGTGTGCTCCCTGTGTTGGAGGAAGAGCCTAGTATATGTTACATGTAGCAGTGTGCTGTATGTTCAGTCTTCACTTCATTATGAACGCACCAAGAATCTGTCTTCTTTGGACCCAGGAAGAGAGTAGATTCAACAACACTAACTTTTCTTTACATCAATCTGTAGGTTATCTGTTCATAACCAAGCGATCTTTAGATTATGTCTAGAAGCATTTGGGATTCCACGTTCTTGGAATCATAATTGTTGGAATGTATGGATTTTAATCCATCAAGGATATACAGTGGGGCAAAAAAAGTATTTAGTCAGCCACCAATTTGTGCAAGTTCTCCCACTTAAAAATATGAGAGAGGCCTGTAATTTTAATCATAGGTACACTTCAACTATGACAGACAAAATGAGAAAAAGAAATCCAGAAAATCACATTGTAGGGTTTTTCATGAATTTATTTGCAAATGATGGTGGAAAATAAGTATTTGGTCACCTACAAACAAGCAAGATTTCTGGCTCTCACAGACCTTCTTTAAGAGGCTCCTCTGTACTCCACTCGTTACCTGTATTAATGGCACCTGTTTGAACGTGTTATCAGTATAAAAGACTCCTCTCCACAACCTCAAACAGTCACACTCCAAACTCCACTATGGCCAAGACCAAAGAGCTGTCAAAGGACACCAGAAACAAAATTGTAGACCTGCACCAGACTGGGAAGACTGAATCTGCAATAGGTAAGCAGCTTGATGTGAAGAAATCAACTGTGGGAGCAATTATTAGGAAATGGAAGACCTACAAGACCATTGATAATCTCCCTCGATCTGGGGCTCCACTCAAGATCTCACCCCGTGGGGTCAAAATGATCACAAGAACGGTGAGCAAAAATCCCAGAACCACACGGGGGGACCTAGTGAATGACCTGCAGAGAGCTGGGACCAAAGTAACAAAGCCTACTATCAGTAACACACTACGCCGCCAGGGACTCAAATCCTGCAGTGCCAGACGTGTCCCCCTGCTTAAGCCAGTACATGTCCAGGCCCGTCTGAAGTTTGCTAGAGAACATTTGGATGATCCAGAAGAAGATTGGGAGAATGTCATATGGTCAGATGAAGCCAAAATATAACTTTTTGGTAAAAACTCAATTCGTTGTGTTTGGAGGACAAAGAATGCTGAGTTGCATCCAAAGAACACCATACCTACTGTGAAGCATGGGGGTGGAAACATCATGCTTTGGGGCTGTTTTTCTGCAAAGGGACCAGGACGACTGATCCGTGTAAAGGAAAGAATGAATGGGGTCATGTATCATGAGATTTTGAGTGAAAACCTCCTTCCATCAGCAAGGGTATTGAAGATGAAACGTGGCTGGGTCTTTCAGAATGACAATGATCCAAAACACACCGCCTGGGCAACGAAGGAGTGGCTTCGTAAGAAGCATTTCAAGGTCCTGGAGTTGCCTAGCCAGTCTCCAGATCTCAACTCCATAGGAAATCTTTGGAGGGAGTTGAAAGTCCGTGTTGCCCAGCAACAGCCCCAAAACGTCACTGCTCTAGAGGAGATCTGCATGGAGGAATGGGCCAAAATACCAGCAACAGTGTGTGAAAACCTTGTGAAGACTTACAGAAAACGTTTGACCTCTGTCATTGCCAACAAAGGGTATATAACAAAGTATTGAGAAACTTTTGTTATTGACCAAATACTTATTTTCCACCATAATTTGCAAATCAATTCATTAAAAATCCTACAATGTCATTTTCTGGATTTCTTTTCTCTCATTTTGTCTTTCATAGTTGAAGTGTACCTATGATGAAAATTACAGGACTCTCTCATCTTTTTAAGTGGGAGAACTTGCACAATTGGTGGCTGACTAAATACCTTTTTGCCCCACTGTAGGTACGTGAGATGTACAGATAGTTGTGACAGAGGAGCAATGAGAATGGCAAAGGATGCAGAACATGTATTTGGGCCACAGTGTTTGTGACAGACATTACCATCTGGAAATGGCAAAGATGGCTTTTTTCACTGTATAGCCCAGTCCGCAGCCTATAGCTAGGATTCAGACCACTTTGTCCTCGAATGCTTTTCCAGTGTCTACTCAACAAATTTCCCCGTAAAGAGCAAGACTCCCAGGCAAGTTTAGCTTGTGACGCTGTGTGCTTTTGTAACCAGACAGACAACACCGTTGTGATGGACAATGTGTCAACATAATTGGGTTACCCCCTCCCCCTGGTCAACTATGTAGTCGTAGAGAACAGGGGCTCAGGTGTCTATCTCTGTGTCGCCGTCCTCCTCCCCATTCCTCAAATCTAATTCCACCTTCCTCTCCCGAGGAGCTCCTTGCCAGCCTCACAATTTGGCCCTTGACTAATTCGGGGTGAGATTTAATTTAAGGGAGAGGATAGGCAGGGATTGGGTGAAGAAGGTACGAAGCTGTAGCTCGATTTTCAGCTCTGCAAACGCAAACAAGAGCCTAGATTCAATAAGCTGCCCGTGAATGTGGATGATGGTTCTTTCAGGGACATTGAGGAAAGAGCTGCTCCCTCGTCTTTGTCATTCCTTTCTCATGTAGCTGGGCACAACATTTAGACTAATGGTCGCATTACAGTATATGAGCTTTTTGGACATTTACCGAATGTCAGACGTTGCGGATTTTAGGTTGAGTTTTTTGCACTTTTGATTTTTGCACTTTTTTCTTCAATGCATTTCCTCAAGACTGGTTGTTGTGGATACTATATGCTGTCTGTCTCCTGCTGTATACTATTACATAAATGTTGATATGCATCTCCCAGTATCATATGAACAATTGAGTCTTGTCTGTGGTTTTACTATTTGCCCGGTGATTAAGCTATTGGGTTAGTTGGACCTAGCCTGCATTTTCTATGTATACTATTGTACTGGAAGGTACTCAGCCCTCAAAATCTAATTTTATTTGTCACATGCTTTGTAGGTGTAGGACAACAATCGGTGTAGAATAACAGTGAAATGCTTACTTACTGGTCCTTTTCCAACAATGTAGGGATAAAAAAATAGAAACTGTGACACAAGGAATAAATACATACTGAATAACAATAACAAGTAAGATTAACATGGCTATATACAGGGAGTAGAACATAACATGGCTATGTACAGGGAGTAGAACATAACATGGCTATATACAGGGAGTAGAACATAACATGGCTATGTACAGGGAGTAGAACATAACATGGCTATGTACAGGGAGTAGAACATAACATGGCTATGTACAGGGAGTAGAACATAACATGGCTATGTACAGGGAGTAGAACATAACATGGCTATATACAGGGAGTAGAACATAACATGGCTATGTACAGGGAGTAGAACATAACATGGCTATATACAGGGAGTAGAACATAACATGGCTATATACAGGGAGTAGAACATAACATGGCTATGTACAGGGAGTAGAACATAACATGGCTATGTACAGGGAGTAGAACATAACATGGCTATGTACAGGGAGTAGAACATAACATGGCAATATACAGGGAGTAGAACATAACATGGCTATGTACAGGGAGTAGAACATAACATGGCTATGTACAGGGAGTAGAACATAACATGGCTATGTACAGGGAGTAGAACATAACATGGCTATGTACAGGGAGTAGAACATAACATGGCTATGTACAGGGAGTAGAACATAACATTGCTATGTACAGGGAGTAGAACATAACATGGCTATGTACAGGGAGTAGAACATAACATGGCTATGTACAGGGAGTAGAACATAACATGGCTATGTACAGGGAGTAGAACATAACATGGCTATGTACAGGGAGTAGAACATAACATGGCTATGTATAGGGAGTAGAACATAACATGGCTCTGTACAGGGAGTAGAACATAACATGGCTATATACACAAGGAGTACCAGTACTGAGTCGATGTGCAGAGGTACAAGGTTGTTGAGGTAGCTATATACTGTACATGTAGGTAGGGGTAAAGTGATTAGGCAACAGGATAGATAATAGACAGTAGTGTGTGTGTGTGTGTAGTCGGTGCAAAGAAATATCAATACAGGTAGTCCGGATAGCCATTTATTAGCTATTTAGCAGTCTTGTGGCTTGGGGGTAGAAACTGCTCAGGGTCCTGTTGGGTCCAGATTTTGTGCATTGGTACTGGTTTCCGTTTGGTAACTGGGAGAACAGTCTGTGGCTTGGGTGACTAGGGTCTTTTGAAAAATGTTTGGGCCTTCCTCTGACACTGCCTGGTATAGAGATCCTGTATGGCAGGGAGCTCTGTCCCAGTGATGTACTGGGCTGTACGCACTACCCTCTGTAGCGCCTTGCGGTCGGATGTCAAGCTTGCCATAGCATACTAAGCGGTGATGCAACCAGTCAAGATGCTCTCAGCGGTGCAGCTGTAGAACATTTTGATGATCTGAGGGCCCATTCCAAATCAACCTCCTGAGGGAGAAGAGGCGTTGTCGTGCCCTCTTCATAACTGTGTTGGTGTGTTTGGACCATGATAGCTCCTTAGTGATGTGGACACCGAGGAACTGGAAGCTCTCAACCCGCTCCGCTACAGCCCCGTTAATGTGAATTGGGGCGTGCTCTGCCCTCTGTTTCCTGTAGTCCAAAATCCGCTCCTTTGTCTTGTCTTAACAAGATTGAGGAAGAGGTTGTTGTCCAGGCACCACACTGCCAGGTCTCTGACCTCCTCCCTGTAGTCTTATCGTTGTCGGTGATCAGGCCCTCACTCCTTTCCCTGTTTGTACCCTAGTCATCCCTGTGCCACCTGTGGAAATCCAAGCAGAGCGCTACACCCTTTACCCTGGGGACCGACTGGAGCTGAGCTGTAAAACCGAGTCAGTCAATTGGACCAAGGACCATGCAGTGGTGGTGGACGGGGAGCACACACGCTTACGAGACGGCCAGCTGGAGATCGAGGGGGTGGAGCCGGCTGACTCTGGCCTGTACACCTGCGTCACCTTTGGCAACCACAGCTCTTACTTCTCTGTCAATGTCACAGGTAAGGTCAAAGCTACCACTGAGGGCACAAATCACTGGTCCTGTAGAGAGAAACAATTCAAGGTACGTGGTAATGCAGCTAAGCCCAAGTCAAATGACATATATTGTCCTATCTGCCTATTCACCAGTTGATATCCTGGCATCCTCTGAAGATGAAGACGAGGAGGATGAGTCTTCCTCAGAGGAGGCAAAGATGTCTAGCAGTCAAAAGCTTTTACGTAAGTGTCTGATCCTCCTAGTCCTACCACCCGTCACTGGAATGGTAGACCAGGTCTGGGCGTGGACCCTATTCTGCTCCTGTTGAGGTTAATGCCCTGAACTTAACATGACAGCCCTGTTTCCTGTTACATTTCATATGTGATTCACTTATTAGGCATTTGCTGTTCATATAAGAGTGATTTGTTCACAGTTGTGATTCAGAGGGCCAGTAGCACCCCACACTGCTGTTTACACTTGAGTAAGGAATGTCACACTGGTGACTGAACTCAGTACATTCCAGACGTCCCCTGATTACTGTTTGTCTACGCTGCGTTATAAAGCCAGTCAGGCGTGGTCAGCTGGCTACTGCCGTCTGGTGAACGCCATGTGCCCACAGGGAAGTAAGCAGCTAGCGTGGCGGGCACCCCTGACGACGACCTTGGGCCCCAAGAGACTAGGCAATCCTATACTGGAGTTTTGTATGTTTTTAAGCAAAACTGGAAATTGTCACTTGACTTGTACTGTTTTTGTGGATCGTTGTATAGAACTCTCCTAAGCCAGATGGAAACTACCTGCACACACAATTGTTGTCAATTCTTCTGTCAGAATAGGTGTTTTAAGTGTTCTCTCTTTCTCCCCATTGTTCCTCAGCAATGGCCCCTCAGTGGGCTCAGCCCGAGAAGATGGAGAAAAAGCTGCATGCTGTCCCAGCCAGTAAGACGGTCAAGTTCCGCTGCCAGGCCAGTGGAAACCCCACCCCAACACTCAAGTGGTTCAAGAACAGCAAGGAATTCAAGAGGGATCAGCGCATCGGGGGCTTCAAGGTAAACCCCCTCCCTGTATTCACCTCTTGGTACTGGATGGCTAGAGACCATACTGTATTATCCTAATTGAATATCCCCAAACTCCCTGAACATGAGTGCAGGTGTGATGGTGATCTCGTCACTGTTAAATCACCAACCCCCACCCCCAGCATTAGAGGCATGTCACACCTGACTAGGGAACAATGCAAAGTGAAATCCAATGCCACAACGGGAGGATTGTGCCACAAAAAAGCATGCCTCGAGGATGGCAATTTTAGCCCTGGAGGCAGAATACGCCTGGCTGTCCTCATTTAACATATCTGGGTATCTGCTGTTTACAGCATTTGTTTTCAGTCCAGATTTCTCTGCGTATAGCAAAACCAACTTCTCAAAGGAAATTTGTTTATAATGAGGAGACGGAATAAATCCTGCAGATCTCCCCCATCTCAGTGCTGGGGAGCAGGACAGGACAGCTCACTGTCACAGAGGAAGTGAGATGGGGTAAACATTTCACAATAATGGGCGTGGTGGTGATGAGTCTGTTTCCTTTTCTTTTCCCTGGTGCAGATAGCATGTGTATACTGTGCGCTTGGCTTTTAAAGTTGACCATATCTGTGCCGTGGTGCGGACGAAGGTGAGTGTGTTGGCTTGCGACAGACTCATGTAGGATGTGCTGGGATGTTGTAGGAGTCTAGGGTCCTGTGCATCTGCTCTTCCCATCAAGGTGTTGTCCAGCCATGTCCTCGGCCCCCCCCCACCGGGGACACATTAAAGAGTTTCCTTTCAGCTGCCTTCACTCCGCCACGCAGCACACTTTACCATCTGGCTGCTGTTTTTTCAGTCAAGGTGCAAAGGTCTAGATGGGCAGCTGGGGACGTCTATGAACGAGGCTCGCCGCCCAAACCCCCTCCCCCGCGCTTTGGTTTTATGACCACAGCTCCATTGTTTATATAGTCTTAATGTATGGAGAGGGCAGGCAGGGGGAATAACACAGACCACATGTATTAACCCAAGCACAACACATCTGGCCAAAAGCAGCTGTGGAACCCCAGCTCATTTAAGCTAAATGAGGGAAACCTTAACGCAGGCTCTGTGTACGAATGTTTGATGTCGCCATTGCCTGAGAGGTTTGTTAGTTTAATCACACACTGCCGGTCTTGGTCAGATATATGGAAGAAAAATAATAACTTGGAATATAGAGAACAGGATTTAGCCTTAAATGTGCATAGGAT
This sequence comes from Oncorhynchus gorbuscha, assembly GCF_021184085.1. NCBI lineage: Eukaryota > Metazoa > Chordata > Actinopteri > Salmoniformes > Salmonidae > Oncorhynchus > Oncorhynchus gorbuscha. The sequence goes on from NC_060177.1 coordinate 63,425,060, forward strand.
GTAACCTGGTCATAGTCAACTACACTTTTTCCCAGAGCAGGTTGTGACAAGTCATGTAACCACTAAGAAAACCGTTTCCCCGCTCCAATACGTTTCCAAGAGGGCATTAATGTACTGTGCCTCAAGCAATGGAGCACAATCTAGTTTTATATGACATGGGAAATAGTCTCCTGATAGCAAGTTCCTCCTCCTTACCATGGATGTTAAAATAAATACAAGTCATTTTGGTTTGATCTGCATTTCATTACACATCATTGAACTCGTAAATGTTCCCCCATTTTGTATAAATAACTAACTAGCAGCATGACAAATTAAATGTGCTCTTGAGAGGTTATGTACACCCCAATGTCAAAGAAAATAATAATTCCAGAAATGAACTTATGAATGAGTAGTGTTGTATCAGGCTTGGCTTGTCAGGCTGGCTGGCATCTTATTTTATCATCTAGACACAAGTGTCTCACTAAAGTGTTTTATAGTAGGTGTTACAGGACGTTTTGTGAAAGTCTGGGTCTTTGGGGATCTATTTAAGTCTCAGTGCTTCGGTTGGACCAGCTGTCACCTGGAAGTGCTTTCAATACTTCCTCCTCTGACTAAATATTTGACCTTTTCTCTTCTCCAATTTGCAGGTTCGAGAACACATGTGGACCATCATCATGGAGTCAGTGGTGCCATCTGACAAGGGGAACTACACCTGTGTAGTTGAAAACAAACATGGAAGCATCAACCACACTTACCAGCTGGATGTTGTTGGTAAGTCTCTTTCCTCTCCGGGTCATTTCTATCTGGGAAATTCCTTGCTAATCCATTCACCTGGTTTAATCATCAATTGGATATTTATGTAGCTTAAGTGTGTTGTTGGTTCAATATCGCTAATGGTTTACAACACTCGGCCCTGGTAATCAAAGTAATGGTATGCCCTTTTTCCAGGGAGAGGGTCATATGGTCTGAACTGTTGTCAAATGAGCATTTTTTTTTTATTAACCTTGTTTACGTTGTGGCCCTGCCAATGAAGCTGTCTGAAAAGGTGCAATTATTATTTAATCCTGGACCTGCCCTGTGACTTACTCATGCTCCATTGGTTCTATAAATCAAAGCTCCACCTCCACAGACAGTGGTGTCTCCTGGGATATTTGCGGCCAGGGCCTGTGTTGGCGTGACTTCACTCCCCAACCTCGGTCAACTGTGAGATCATTTTGCAGACAGAGTAATTCTACAAAATGTGTGCGAAGCGCCACACTCATCTCTGTATCAGGAAAGCAAATGAAGCCTGAACATTTTGTTTCCCTGCCAGATGCTGGGCTCATTAGTATGGTTTGGCAAGTTATCAGTCATCAAAATGGCACCCGGAGAACATTTCTCTCTCAGGGCAATGGCTCGAAACTTGTCTGCAAGCTTGTGTTTCCAGTAATTTGGGAAAAATAGCAGCAATTATACAGGCGGCAGAGTAGTTGGGGGAACTGCTATTTCCCTGGCTGTGAAATTACCGTCTGTAAGTAGTGAAAGGACATGAGATCTGGGTAACCTTGTAACCTGGCCTGAGATCAACCTCTACCAAGGCCAGACTGACAGAGCTGTCCTCCTCCTGTTGTCTTTTACTTTCCCAGATCAGCCATGCCTCAATGCTTATTCATTACTGGAATGAACTAGAAACATAGCCTAATCATTTGCTGTTGTTTTCCAATGATAATCCACGGTGGCTTTTACCAAGGTATTTCTGTTGCGCTGACCGCTAGGATTCTCCACGACTATGTCTTTGTGTCTTCGTATGTGATTTAAGGTGTGCCTTTGTATGTTATCGCTGTGTGTCTTTTTTGTTATTAATGTTTGTATTTTAATGTGATTGTCGTGCGTCTGTGTGTATCCGTTGCAGAGCGTTCCCCACACAGACCCATCCTGCAGGCCGGGCTGCCAGCCAATCTCACTGCGGTGGTGGGCAGTGATGTGGCGTTTGAGTGTAAGGTGTTCAGCGACCCCCAGCCTCACATCCAGTGGCTGAAGCACATCGAGGTCAATGGGAGTCGCGTGGGTCCTGATGGCTTACCCTACGTCCGCGTCCTCAAGGTAGGGGCTCTTAGCGCACTGACTGGGTCCACCACCAGTCTACACAGGACACAACATAGCTGCGTTTGTTCTGTTCAGTCAGGAACTAAATGTGAAAACCTCCATTAAGTAAGAGATGACACCCTAAGTTATGCTTGGGGGAATGCAGACGTACAACTGTGTAGTAATACAGCCAAACCGTATTAGAATTCAATGAAATTGTGTAGTACAGTCTTAAGCGCATGTTTTTGTTGAGTAGTTTGTATCATTTTTATTTCCTGTTGCATCATGTCTATTATAACCCTTCAAGACTGTCTGGCAAAGGATGGCAAATAGTATCCCTCTTCGAGGATGTGGCAGGTAGGTAGCCTAGCAGTTAAGAGCGTTGGGCCTGTAACCAAAAGGTCTCTGGTTCTAATCCCCAAGCCGACTTAGTGAAAGGCAAGGCACCTTAATTGCTTCTGTAAGTCACTCTGGATAAGTGTCTACTAAATGACTAAAATGTACATTTTATCCCTCTATATAAGTAGTTTTCTGTGGCTTGTAAAAGTCTATGCTTGAGAGGGGAAAGTCGATGCTAACAAATGATTGTGATCTCATTCAACAGAGACATTTGTTACAACCTCATCTTGATTTGTTGTTGCACATGACATGTTTTTGTTTGCAGCACTCTGGGGTCAATAGCTCGGACACTCAGGTGTTGACCCTCTACAATGTGACTGAGGAGGAGAGCGGGGAGTATATATGTAAAGTGTCCAATTATATAGGAGAGGCCAATCAGTCAGCCTGGCTGACCATCGTCAGGCATGAGGCCCAAGGTAACCGCCCCACGCAGTAGCAGCACATAGAGAGATCCTCAGCCAGGGGCTGCTAGGGCCACCTGGAGACCTAGGGACTTGTTTAGGGATGGCCTCAGCTGTTTCTCTCCTCCCTCGCTCCCTCCCTCCTTCTATCCCGCCTCAGTGCTCCTGACTGTAAATTACACTATGGAAAATTCCCAGCAGAGCGGTTGAATGTGTTTAGTCTTGCTTTATGTTGGACTGCTTTCTCTTTCCTGCCCCATGCCTCTCCCGTGCCCTCCTAATAAGGGCCTCTCCTGCCATCCACTGCTGTTACTTTCACTCCCTCGCCCTTCAAAGTCTTCTGCTCAGATCTCTGACTGCCTCTCTCTTATTACTGCCTTGTCTCCCCCCCTACTTTCAGCTGTCTTACTCAGCCTTTCCCTGAGCTCCTGCTGTTTGTCTTGTGGATTTGTTGTATAGTGAAGTGTGTGTGGCCTTGAGTAATTTTTTTTTTTTTAACCTTTATTTAACTAGGCAAGTCAGTTAAGAACAAATTCTTATTTTCAATGACGGCCTAGGAACAGTGGGTTAACTGCCTGTTCAGGGGCAGAACAACAGATTTGTACCTTGTCACCTTCCGGTTACTAGTCCAACGCTCTAACCACTAGGCTACCCTGCCGCTACCCTGAGTGTGTGTGCTCTGCTGAGGGGTTTTCCATGTAGCCCATCTCTTGCATGCAGAGATGAGTCTTTAGGGTATGGGATGTCCTTCCCTGCTCCTTCTCAAATGGTGATGGTCCAGTGAAGGGTTCAGTGCTGCGGTGCGGTCTCTACCTAACGAGCTCCTCCACTAACTGACTGGAGGGCAGATATGGGTTTTTACTCTTGGGGGGGGATGGTGTTGGACTGAGAGGGGAGTATGAACACCCCACCCACCCTCTGTCCTGTCCCCTCCTCTACCAGAAGTCTTTCCCTTTCAGAATCTTTTACTCATGCCTCCATTTTTCCTCTGGGCCTCTTGTTGGGTCTGCTTCCATTGTTCTTTTCTAGACTGCTGGCCTTAACACCACGGACAAGGAAATGGAAATCCTCCAACTGAGGAATGTGTCTTTTGATGATGCTGGGGAGTATACCTGCTTGGCGGGCAATTCTATCGGGTTCTCTCATCACTCTGCATGGTTGATCGTTTTTAAAGGTATCAATGGTTCTCTCCTCTGATCTCCTCCCCCCCCCCCCCTCTCCACTTTGGCTTGACCATCCACTGCCCACATTTATCTGAATATGGTCTCTGTAGACCCTACTTCAGTGAGCAATGTGGATGTGTGTGGAAGCCAGGCCAAGTTGTGATACTAACCTTCTCCCTTCCCCTGTCAGCATGGTTCCATGCTCATCCAACCTTTCTGGACGGGATGGTATGGTCCATGTTGAGAAATGATTCCCAGAAATCACAGAATGCCAAACAACCCATCTGACCCATAAAATCTACCTCAACTGACAACTCCTGAATCAGAAAGTTTAGGTGTTTCATACCCTTTTTACATAAATGACCATTTCCTCTGCCAATTTCATAATCATTTGTCAGCTTTCCACATTGTTTCAAATGGTTAACGGGTAACTTTACAATGCACTTCTACTTGACTGCCTTAAGATGAAGTTTTCCATTCAGAAGGGGTTGTTTGGCAGTACTGTTGGTGTTTCACTCCAACTTGTCTCTCCCATTCTGGTTTCAATTTGGTGTTTACATTTGATTCTGTGTGAGGCTGATGTTTTCTGACAAGCACTACAAATGACATATATCCCTGATGTCATTTCCTGCTGTGAGGACGAAGCCTGCTCTTAAGGCTAGCTTTGATAATTGGCTCACTGTAGTGGACGGCCCATTCTTCTGGGTTGGAATAGGCATTTGTCCAATTATCAAGCTGCTTGTCATTCAGCCTCAAGACACAAGGACAGCTCACTTGTGTTGCTGGTGTTTGTGTCATTCTGGTGTTTTTCGGAAAGCGAGGTAAAAAGAAACATCCAATATGTTAATTTTAAACTATATTGTAACATTTTGGAGATAATTAGATTAAACATTTTATCTTTTGTGTCTTCAGTACATAGGTAGTTTTGATCCTCAGAGTGAGAGACCATGTCACATTTTGTAATGTCTGAATTACAAGGGAATCATAATGACAATTGTTTGTACCAACAATCACCACACAAGCCGCCATTTTAAAACCAAACTGGGCTTTTATGCAGAACCACCATTTTATGTGCTCTAAGGAAGTCAGAATGGGACATTTACTTTAAATACATAATTAGCTTAAGTTAAACTACTGAACACATTATATGTATAACATATATATATATATTACATTTATGAATGAGTGTATGTTTGAAAAATTTGTATTAGTGTGGAGTGGCATGGTTTTTGTCTGTGATGTTAACACGCGTTGTCCTGAATAACCGAGCCTTTGCACACACAAATAAATACATTAAAATAAGATGGTTTTAGGAAGCTAAGATTGAACTTAATGTACATCCGTGTTAATGCTCATCCGTTTGCACAAGGCTCTGTATTATTTGGGTTTGTCCCAGCTCAAGAGGACTTGGCCATTCTCTGCCACTAGAGACTATGGCTGCTGGTCAAACTGGCAAAGAATGTGGAGTGAAACCCTATGCCTGAAAGAAGTGGTTATGGTGCCACAATAGGAGTTTGTGCTCCGCTCTCTGTGCCAGTGGTGTTAAGGGCTCTGTTTTTCTGTACATGTCAGCTGAGTGGTCTTAGTGAATGTATCAGGGTGGTGTTTGTGTGTTTGTGTGTGTGTGTTCAGTGTTTTTGTTACATGCCTGTTGTGAAAGTCCGATTGATATTTGAGAATGCATGGACCTCTGTTGTGTGATTTGACCCTGTGTGGCTGACCTATTGTCCCCCATCGCGTTGCCCTCATCCAGCAGTCCCCCGCTCCCCACCACCCAACCAAACCTACCTGGAAGTGCTGATCTACTGTGTGGGCTTCTTCCTCATTGCTGTCATGGTGGCTGTGGCCATCATCATCAAGATGCGCACCTCGTCCAAGAAAAGTGACTTCAACAGTCAGCTGGCTGTCCACAAGCTGGCTAAAAGCATCCCCCTGCGCAGACAGGTAACAGAAAGTAGATAGGGGGTTTGACATCTTTATACCTTTTCTGCTTTCTCATCCCATTTAGTGTAATCTTTATGGTATCTTAATATATTTTTTTAACGTATTCCTATCACTTGTTCTTATCAAATGGAAGTGTTCATTATCTTGTGAAAATAAAAAACCTTAATTCCTCGAGCTGCTGGTTCCTCAGAGGCCCATGAGGTGAGTCAGGTTGGTATGAGTAGAGGACAGGTGTTCGTCTCATCCTGCTATCTGCTTCCACTGGGATTCAAGTAGTTTTAGTTGTTACATTTTGTGTCATCAGACTTATTTAAGTAACATTTAGAAGGGTTAACATAATAATTTTCTGTCCACACACTGGATATCCTTCTGTCTGTCTGCCTCTGTTGTTCCTTCCCTGGCTCCACTATGAGAGAGTAACGGCAGGCTTCTGTATTACAGGTGTCAGTGGACTCTAGCTCCTCCCTCCACTCCGGGGTGATGTTGGTGCGCCCCTCCCGCCTCTCGTCCAGCGGCTCTCCTATGCTGTCTGGGGTGTCTGAGTACGAGCTGCCCCAGGACCCACGCTGGGAGCTGCCCAGAGACAGGTACACAGATGACTGGAACACACCTATTAAATACAGACATAACATCACACTCCTTTGAATGGGAGCATTGCCTGTCTGTTTCAATCATCTCACATTTGTTTGTTTTTTCCTATCCCTGTGACCCACTTAGACTGGTGCTTGGGAAGCCCCTGGGAGAAGGCTGCTTTGGCCAGGTGGTGATGGGAGAGGCTTTAGGGATGGACAAAGAGAAGCCAAACAGGGTCACCAAAGTGGCCGTCAAGATGCTCAAATGTAAGTCAAGGTTTTTTCTTCTTCTCATAAACCATATCAAACCTGTGATTTAGGCACATGGCTGGGTTGCTGATACTGCATGTTGGGAAGTTATTTCAAATGCAAGGAGTACAGAATTGAGCAGAAAACCACAACTGCTATTACAGGATGGGAGGAGAGTTCTACTTAGTGCTGTGATGCACAGACATAAGAGGCATCTGCCACTGGCTCCTGGCCACTGTGCAAATGGGAGACCAGAGTAAACATTTATGAGAACCCCTGGGTTTGGATATATGACAGGGTTCATAAAACTGTGAAGAGTGGGTTGTAGGAAAATATCCATTTATTGCTTGGTACTTTTTAAGTGCCTCCCCCCAGAGAGTGCTGCCTTCACCCCCCCCCTCCCCCCTACCTGCATGTCCCTCTGAAAGACTTTCCCCTACAGTTGGTGCCTTTTGAAACATTTTTAAATAGGGTATGTAAATTTACTTTGAAATCATTTTGCAAAGCAGTGTGCTTTGCGCTGTACAGAACTGGGATGTTTTACATGAGAACTCTTTTTGATTTGCCAATCATAGAGTTCAGGGTTGGGTGATTTGTTCTAATGAGTCTAATTTCTGTCTCATTTTTCCCTCCCCTCAGCTGATGCTACAGAGAAAGACCTGTCAGATCTGATCTCCGAGATGGAGATGATGAAGATCATTGGGAAGCACAAGAACATCATTAATCTGCTGGGAGCCTGTACCCAGGATGGTAAGTCTCACACTTTTACACTCCCTTCAAATCCTTCATTCAGAAAGGCTGAAAACATGTTTCGGTTTGGAGAGAGGAGTGAGTGTTTTGGGAATGTGTTTTTAGACCATTGCGTTGTTCAGTTCTTTAACAAGACCACAAAAAGCACAGCATGATCATATCAGCATGCAGAAATGTGTGTAATGGTATGAGTAAGGGGATTCTGACACCAACTTCCGAGCTCTCAGTTTGAGATGACCACAGCTGCTGCCAGGGTTGCCATATCTTTCAAATCTTGACTGACAAACCCTGGCACCATGAGCTGTGTTCTGCTGGGGGGGAACATTAGCCTTCTCTGACCCTGCTGTGAACATTGGAAAGCTCTCTGTTCTAAATATCATGTAGCAGAACACAGGAGGCTGCTCTTTGTCCTGTCTGGTCCCTTGAGAACTTCCAGTCCGTTATTGTAGGAATCTGTTAGCATTTCACACCTTATTACCCAGACCTGTTTGACATACAAACTTTCATCTTTGGCAAAATGTTTAAGTCTTTGCATTTACTTACTATAGATGGTGATGGAGAAATGTGTTTTTTTCTTCACACGGCATACAAGTGTTAACAGACATTTGGTTTCTTTTTCTTGTTCTTTAGTTACAGCTTGTAAATTCTTAATGCCTTGATTTGTAATGGTGTTTTTCCCTGACCACAAAATAGCTGTCCAGAATACACCATTACTCTTCGCACTCATTGGCATGTTAGGAGAAAGATACAGCTGTTGGTTATAATTCAGAGCTTAACTCTCTCACCATGACCCCTCCACCGCTCAGTGACATCCCTCCTCACCGCTGGAAATGCTGTTCTCTGACAGCAAAGATGGTGTGCTCCTGTCAGTCTGTCTTGTTGCATTAGGTGTCACCATTAAAAAAAAAAAAAAATTTGACTTTTATTTAACCAGGCAATTCAGTTAAGAACAAATTCTTATTTTCAATGACGGCTTAGGAACAGCGGGTTAACTGCCTGTTCAGGGGCAGAACGACAGATTTGTACCTTGTCAGCTCGGGGGTTTGAACTTGCAGCCTTCCGGTTACTAGTCCAACGCTCTAACCACTAGGCTACCCTGCCGCACCATAAAGGGTATTTCAAATGTCACTTCCTCCAGTGGCGTTGAGGAGTGAGTGCACCCTTGTCTCCCTCCCCAGGCCCTCTCTATGTTATTGTGGAGTATGCCTCCAAGGGAAACCTCCGGGAGTACCTGAGAGCTCGGCGGCCACCAGGCATGGAGTACTGCTACAACCCTGACCAGGTGCCCATAGAGAACATGTCTATCAAAGACCTGGTGTCCTGTGCCTACCAGGTGGCCCGCGGCATGGAGTACCTGTCCTCTAAGAAGGTAACATCAGGATCCGACTCTACCTACATCAGCACAGTTGAGTATAGAGTACCCAGTAAAGATGCAGTGAATGTACCAGGACGCCTGGACCTTGTTCTTATGTGTGTCTGTGTACAGTGTATCCACCGAGACCTTGCTGCCCGCAACGTGCTGGTGACCGAGGACAACGTGATGAAGATCGCAGATTTTGGCCTGGCCAGAGATATCCACCATATTGATTACTATAAGAAGACCACCAATGTCAGTGTGCTACTAATTACCTACCTCAGCCATGCCAATCAATGTGATAATTGCTTCCCCTGACCTTATTCCATCTCCTGTGTCAATTTGCCAATTTACACTAGCATTTAACTCATAGGGTCGTTTACCAGTCAAGTGGATGGCCCCAGAAGCTCTATTTGACAGGATATACACGCACCAAAGTGATGTGTGAGTATGGACGAAATACATATTTACCATATTTGGAATGGGCAGAAGTTGGCCAGATACCCGTGGCTTGTATGATGTGACCTGTGTGTTGACTAATGGGGCTTTTCCTGTCCGTCTGTATCTGCAGATGGTCTTTTGGGGTGCTGCTGTGGGAGATCTTCACCCTGGGGGGCTCGCCGTACCCGGGGGTCCCTGTAGAAGAGCTGTTCAAGCTGCTGAAGGAGGGCCACCGCATGGACAAGCCCTCCACCTGCACTCACGAACTGTAAGCCTCCTTCCTCAGTGTTCTATCACTAGAATGGACGCGGTGGGTTTATCCCAGAGCACAGGGATGCAGCTGTTGCAACGACATTGACCTCTGATAATAAAAAAGACAGGCAAGCCAGCAGCAGAATTAGGACTCTTTCCCGCTCTCTTATTCTCCCTCTCTATTCTCTCCTCCCTCCCAGATACATGATGATGAGGGACTGCTGGCATGCCGTTCCCTCTCACCGGCCCACGTTCAAACAGCTGGTGGAAGACCTGGACCGCACCCTGGCCATGACGTCCAACCAGGTGAGTCTCCACATTAAGCACGCCTCAGCAGTTCACACAGAGTCAACAAAGGTGATAAACTCACATCCTTGTATTACTGTCAGAACCAAATGCTACATGGTAAAATGTTGTGTTTACTTGATATTTAAGCCACTTGTCTGTATGTGGGTGTGAAATGGATGATATCCAAAGACAGATATATGACTGTGTTCTGGCCAGTGTGTCCAATCCTCTCTCATAAATCCCATCTGTGTGTGTTTGCAGGAGTACTTGGAGCTGTCTGTGCCTCTGGACCAGTATTCCCCCAGCTACCCTGACACTCGCAGCTCCACCTGTTCCTCTGGCGAGGACTCTGTCTTCTCCCACGATGCTGGGGCTGAGGAGCCCTGCCTGCCAAAGTTCCCTCCCCATTCCAACGGGGTGGCCCTCAAGAAGCGCTGATACCTCACTCCCCTCAAACACCCTGACATTCCTCTTACTGTCGTTCCTTCTCTGCACCACTGGCCTGGTATGAACTCTCCCAACCCTCCCAGAGACTAGGCAAAACACTGGTGGAGAGTGGGACAAAGCTTAAGTCTGAAACTTTTAAACGTACCGGTTGGGCATCAAGGACTCAAGACTGCAGCAGTTTCTTGGCTCGTGATTGAAGTGGATATGTTTTCGGGGCACTTTGTATTGCTGGGATTGTCTTTCTTTTTGTGTCAAACGGTGCAGGAGAAAGAAAGACTCATTTCTCCACTTTGGGCATTCCATGGAACAAGATAAACAGACCGTACTAAACTGAAAGAATTATGAATTGGATGGATCTGAGTTAGGATTTTGTCTGTTGTATTTTTCCAATGTTCATCAATAATAAATGAAATTATTTTGCTTTTAAGACCAAATCCAGAGAATATATTAACAAGGGACAGTCATACAGTTCCTTCAGAAAGTGTTCACACCTCTTGACCTTTTCAAAATGTTGTTGTTACAAAGTGCGATTAAAATCGATTGAATTATCATTTATTGTCAACGATCTATACAAAATAGTCATATCTAGGTGGAAGAAAAATATTATGGAAAAATATGAACAATAAAACACTAATATACCTTGATTAGATAAGTATTTATATTCCTGAGTCAATACATGTTGTAATCAAACTTGGCAGTGATTCCAACTGTTAGTCTTTCCTGGATTGTAAAATATCTGCCCATTATTCTTAAAAATGTTATTCGTGATCATTCCTAGACAGTCATTTTCAAGTCTTGCCATAGATTTTCAAGCCAATTTAAGTCAAAACTGTAACTAGGCCACTCAGAAACATTCAATGTCATCTTGGACAGTGTACTCCAGTGTATTTTTGGCCTTGTGTTTTATATGATTGTCCTGCTGAAAGGTGAAGTTGTCTCCCAGTGTCTGTTGGAAAGCAGACTGAACCAGATTTCCCTCTAGGATTTTGCCTGTGCTTATTTTTATCCCCCCCAAAAAGCTCTAGTCCTTGCCGATGACAAGCATACCCATAACACGATGCAGCCACCACCGTGCTTGAACATATGAAGAGTGGTACTCCATGATGTGTTGGCTTTGCCATAAACATAACACTTTGTATTCAGGACATAAAGTTGAATTATTTTGCAGTTTTACTTGCATGCATGTTATGGAATATTTTTTTAACCTTTATTTTAACTAGGCAAGTCAGTTAAGAACAAATTCTTATTTACTATGACGGCCTAGAAACATGACGGCAGAACAGGGGCAGAACAACACATTTACCTTATTAGCTCGGGGATTTGATCTAACAACCTTTCGGTTACTGGCCCAATGCTTTAACCACTAGTCTACCTGCCGCCCCAGGTACAGGCTTCCTTCTTTTCACTCTGTCATTTAGGTTAGTATTGTGGAGTAACTACAATGTTATTGATCCTCAGTTTTCTCCCATCACAGCCATTAAACTCTAACTGTTTTAAAGTCTCTTTTGGCCTCATGGTGAAATCCCTCTACGGCAACTGAGTAAGGAAAGACGTCTTGTATCTTTGTACTGATACACCATCCAAAGTGTAATTAATAACTTCACCATGCTCAAAGGGATATTCAATGTCTGCTTTTTTATTTTTACCCATCTAGCAATAGGTGCCCTTTGCGAGGCGTTGGAAAACCTTCCTGGTCTTTGTGGTTGAATCTGTGTTTGAAATTCACTGCTCGACTGAGGGACCGTACAGATTATTGTATGTGTGGCGTACAGAGATGAGGTAGACATTTTAAAAAAGCATGTTAAAACACTTATTGCAACTTATTATATGACTTATAAAGCAAATGTTTACTCCTAGACTGTAGGCTTGCCATAACAAAGGGGTTGAATACTTATTGATTCAAAACATGTCAGCTTTTCATTTATTTAACTTGACATTATGGGGTATTGTGTTTAGGCCAGTGACACAATCTCAATTTAATGTATTTTAAATTCAGGCTGTAACACAACAAAATGTGGAAAAGGTCCAGGGGTGTAAATACTTTCTGAAGGCACTCTACCTTGTATATGTTGGTGCAGTGGTCAGTTATTTCATTCATATTACAATCTCCTTGTAAATACAGTTAAATTTATAAATATGAATATATATTTACACAGCACTCTTTATTTTTATTACCATGTTTTTTATTTTCTTTTTGTACAAGGAAGCTTATTTTTGATCCATTTGAGTATAGTCCATAAGGGGAGTTGCTACATGAAAATAACTATAAATTGTATTAAATATTACTTGGCCAGTTTTTGCTATTTCTACATTTGTCAGCTTTGCTTTTTTTTACCATTAATCAATTGGCTGCTTAACCACTAGTGGAAACATATGTATTTTCTATCAATCTTTTCAGGTCCAAATGGTTTTTCATGACAACCTGCAATATAGCCTTATTCTTAGCTCAATGTCTGCAGTTGGTGTCGATCAGAGACCCCAGCAATGTTCCTTTTACCAAACTCCATGCTGTAGTTGTGCGTGCATACATATGTTTAATGTCTGAAGTGTATGCTTGTGTACTTGTACGTTGTGGGAGTGTGCGTGTGAGGGTTTAGTCTTTTATGTACCTCTTCCCATTCATGATCTGTCGTTTATTTGAAGTATGATCACAACTGTAAAGATTTCTAGTTGTTAACCATGCTTATTAAAAAGAACCAGAATTCTATGCTTTAGATAACACCATGCACTTTCATTGTGCATGCCTGCCATGTTATGACCGTATCCTCTTCATGCTTTAACAGGAGGTCCGTTTGTTTTCAGGGATCTTCTGATAAAGGTTTGCAGAGCACTTATGTCGTCGTAAAAGAATTACATTAAATAAAATGCTATCGAAAAAAACAAATCAATAAAGCTTTCAGAGTTTGAAAGGACTTAATAAACAGGTGCATAAATATCTTGATTTTTGTTGTTTATGATGTAAATCATACTTACGAAGATGGACTGATGGCCACTTCAATCTCCTACCCATTTAGTGTAGGTTACTGGGGGCGATTAAATATGATAATGTGCTGCTGACACCAGAAGAAATGTCCGCTAGTACAGAGAGCCGTGGGCAGCCGTAAACATTAAATTTATTACAGTGTAAATGGCTTGGTTTGGCTGGCTCTCCAGTGCCATCCATCAACCCCCACAGACCCTGATACCCATGTCTGCCTCTGGCTTCCTGCTATGGGCTGATGCATCACCTGGATTGCTGTCTCCATGCAACAGGCTTAAACTAGCGCCACACAGTGGGACAGCTCCTGATCCCTGTTAAGAGCTAACTTTGACTGCTAGGTTCAATGGAAGTAGCCTTTATTGCCTACGGAATATCATTGCTGAAGGTAAATATGGAAGGATGCAAGAACGAGTTCGATTTTTGATTCATGTGTGAGCTGTTTTATCCTTCAGACCTGTGTATTTGAACTGAAATATGTAATGTCAACTAATGACTAATTGCTGCAGGAGGGATGAAGTGAACGTTTCAAATGGCACTGTTTTGAGAAAAGACCTTTCCAGGGACATAGTGCCTCATCTGTCCTTTACCAGGTAATGAGAAACCGCCTCTGTTCCCTTCCTGGAATCTGAGAGGCCAATGATGTCACCGGAATGTTGTTTTTTGGAGGAATTGTATTAATCCCTGGAAACGCGTACTAATAAAAGGTACATCTGTGTGCTGTGGTTGAGGTGACAGTCAAGGGCTCCATATAGGAATAGAATGGACTCCAGGAACATGGGTTTATGGACAGCTAATGCATTGCTAAGATGGCAGGTGCAATTAAATGGATGGTATTATGCCTTTGACAGATGGTCTAGGAAGAGTTGGGTGGGGCAAAGTTAAGTGGGTGGGGCAACGCTAGGTGATGTCTTCAAACATCACTTTTTGTTCATCGTTGTCATTAGGATGTGCTGAACATACTCAGTCTTTGAGACTGAGAAAAACAAGCATAGTGTGAAGAAATAACAGTCAATAAAAAGTCCTCATTTGAAGTCTGAGAATGATATTTTAAAACAATGCTTCAGCCTCAAGAAAATGCCTGATTTAAATGCATAATGTTTCCACAGAGTGCTGTATTAGTTATTGGTGTTTTCACACTGACCCTGTCCATGGCTGTAGGGACTCAGATGAATTGCTTTATTTTCTTGTTTACTTAAGTTGTCCTGATTTATTCCACCTTGGGCTCCAAGTCTCTGTTTTTCAAGCAACACAAATCCTCCATTATTGTCCACACTTTGTGCCCTGTCAGGACTGACAGATGACCTGCCCTTCACCTTGCAGACTCCCCACAGAGGTGACGCATTGTCAATCAGACATCATTATTCACCTTCAATAGCAAGTGAAGCTTGTGAGGATGGCGGGGGGTACTTGCTTATTAAAGCCTCCACGAGAGAGAGGAGTGGTGACATCAGCCTGTTGTTGTGCGCCTCTGGCTGTCACATCGCAATTGAGCCGATTATTTATGGGAACAAGGGAGGAGAAAGTGGAGGGGGCTGTCAATGCACATGAGGGGTAGAAGGGGACAAAAGGGAGCGGTACAATGCAGGTGCTCATGAATATCAATTCGGCCAGCTTCCATCTGCTATGAGTTGTGGAGGAGACCGAGTCCCGTCTCCCGTCAATTCGGCCAGCTTCCATCTGCTATGAGTTGTGGAGGAGACCGAGGCCCGTCTCCCGTCAATTCGGCCAGCTTCCATCTGCTATGAGTTGTGGAGGAGACCGAGGCCCGTCTCCCGTCAATTCGGCCAGCTTCCATCTGCTATGAGTTGTGGAGAAGACCGAGGCCCGTCTCCTGTCCTAGAGGCAGAGTGTCTCCACATGCTGAGCCCAGAGTGTGAGGGGGCAGTGCCCAAAGTGAAGGGTGGGCACATTCCCAGAGTGAGGGGCCACTGTGCTGTTAGAGCCGATGAACATACTGGTCTCTTTAATAGCCACTGAGGGTTCAGTCTGTATCTGTGAAGCGCTACAGATTGCGTGATAGAAATGTAAAGGCCATTTCCGTTTCAGACGACATATGCAGCATTTACCGTGAATGTGGTCTCTGCTATCTCAGGAACATTGCCTTTAAATGTCAATCACACTATAACTCTGAACTTCTGTGATACGGATGGAATAGAGCCCTAAAACCATGTCACCTATAATGAGCTGTAATCAAGACTTACAACCAAAAATAAATATTTTGAAGGACAAATGCAGACAAGGAAGGAAAAATGTGGTCTGTGAATTACTCAGTAATAACGTCAGAAACAATATATTTTACTTTCTCAAGTGGGTTGTTTCGCCAGCCTCTTTATTGAGGGTTAGTTGATGATCATCTGTGTTTTCATCCTACTGTGGCTACTGTGGTTTTGGGTTGTAGTTCAGTTCTTGCAACACAGTTTGCAGTGGAACAAAATACGTAATCTTTTTATGATGATGTAAATGTTTTCAAAAGAAAAGGATAAAGAAAGCAGCAGTCTCAGCAGTATAGCATAGAATTTCTAACAGCACACTGAGGTAAATATGACAGCTGTTGGCAGGGAGTATACATGCACTTTGGCTGTTGATGCAGGGGTCTCTGTTGAGGGCTGGGCCCCTGTCTATGGGATGGCTGTGTCTGAGACAGGTCCCCAGTGCCCTCTGCTCACTGGGACAGAACTGACAGTCGGGGGTTATCGTAGGGCGAGGCCTGTCACTCACTGGACATCACAGTATTGTCTCTCAGTATCTGCCCTGCTCCTCCCTCCATGCCCATCATGGGAGCGGTCTTGTACTCAAAGGGAAAGAATCAACTTGTCATTCACACGTCACAGAGAAAGGGAAAACTAATGCATGCAGTGTCGTCCAGCCACATTCATATCCTCTCTGATCTACTAATAGCCACTCTGAAAACATAGCCTCTTTGAGACATTAAAATGTTTGTGGGGGAGACCAGGGGCAATTCCAATAGGGGGCAATTGTAACATTTTGAGTATCTCCAAACAGAAACAAGTTACTTGTGATGAAACTCACTCAGTTCATGCCCATTTAGGTTCTTTCCCTGCTTGACATTTTGAGCCAAATGTCAGATTTTTATACTGTCCTGGGCATTACATTTACATTTAAGTCGTTTAGCAGACGCTCTTATCCAGAGCGACTTACAAATTGGTGCATTCACCTTATGACATCCAGTAGAACAGTCACTTTACAATAGTGCATCTAAATCTTAAAGGGGGGTGAGAAGGATTACTTATCCTATCCTAGGTATTCCTTAAAGAGGTGGGGTTTCAGGTGTCTCCGGAAGGTGGTGATTGACTCCGCTGTCCTGGCGTCGTGAGGGAGTTTGTTCCACCATTGGGGGGGCCATAGCAGCGAACAGTTTTGACTGGGCTGAGCGGGAACAGTACTTCCTCAGTGGTAGGGAGGCGAGCAGGCCAGAGGTGGATGAACGCAGTGCCCTTGTTTGGGTGTAGGGCCTGATCAGAGCCTGGAGGTACTGAGGTGCCGTTCCCCTCACAGCTCCGTAGGCAAGCACCATGGTCTTGTAGCGGATGCGAGCTTCAACTGGAAGCCAGTGGAGAGAGCGGAGGAGCGGGGTGACGTGAGAGAACTTGGGAAGGTTGAACACCAGACGGGCTGCGGCGTTCTGGATGAGTTGTAGGGGTTTAATGGCACAGGCAGGGAGCCCAGCCAACAGCGAGTTGCAGTAATCCAGACGGGAGATGACAAGTGCCTGGATTAGGACCTGCGCCGCTTCCTGTGTGAGGCAGGGTCGTACTCTGCGGATGTTGTAGAGCATGAACCTACAGGAACGGGCCACCGCCTTGATGTTAGTTGAGAACGACAGGGTGTTGTCCAGGATCACGCCAAGGTTCTTAGCGCTCTGGGAGGAGGACACAATGGAGTTGTCAACCGTGATGGCGAGATCATGGAACGGGCAGTCCTTCCCCGGGAGGAAGAGCAGCTCGGTCTTGCCGAAGTTCAGCTTGAGGTGGTGATCCGTCATCCACACTGATATGTCTGCCAGACATGCAGAGATGCGATTCGCCACCTGGTCATCAGAAGGGGGAAAGGAGAAGATTAATTGTGTGTCGTCTGCATAGCAATGATAGGAGAGACCATGTGAGGTTATGACAGAGTCAAGTGACTTGGTGTATAGCGAGAATAGGAGAGGGCCTAGAACAGAGCCCTGGGGGACACCAGTGGTGAGAGCGCGTGGTGAGGAGACAGATTCTCGCCACGCCACCTGGTAGGAGCGACCTGTCAGGTAGGACGCAATCCAAGCGTGGGCCGCGCCGGAGATGCCCAACTCGGAGAGGGTGGAGAGGAGGATCTGATGGTTCACAGTATCGAAGGCAGCCGATAGGTCTAGAAGGATGAGAGCAGAGGAGAGAGAGTTAGCTTTAGCGGTGCGGAGCGCCTCCGTGATACAGAGAAGAGCAGTCTCAGTTGAATGACTAGTCTTGAAACCTGACTGATTTGGATCAAGAAGGTCATTCTGAGAGAGATAGCGGGAGAGCTGACCAAGGACGGCACGTTCAAGAGTTTTGGAGAGAAAAGAAAGAAGGGATACTGGTCTGTAGTTGTTAACATCGGAGCATTAATGTCCAAGAATTCAAACTGGCATAATTTTCATCACTATATGCTGGCTAAATATTGACATGTGTCACTATTGTTGTCTCTTGCTAGGCACATGATGTTTTGTTGTGGCTGCTCAATCTAAGCAGCCAAATGATGAAAACAACCCAGTGGGCACAGACGTCATTTCAACGTCTAGTTTTGATATACATTTTGTGGAGTTGTCAACTAATGGAAAATAAAATACAAATTCACCATGACATTGGATTTAGGTATGAAATTCCCTTACATTGATGACTTCTTGTGAATCCAAATCACTTTTCTACATTGATTCAACGTCATCACATGTTATATTTTTTGTGGAAATGTCGTGGTAACAAAGTTGATTTAATCAGTTTTTGCCCAGTGGGAAGTGATTTTACCTTTAAGATGGTATGAATTATACGTGAATTATACAAATACTAACTAACCAAATAATACCAGCCTTGGGGTCCTGTAGGGTGCCAAAGAAGTTGTAAACAGATATGATCTGGGCACCATCAGACATTTCAAGATGTTTTGAGCGGAACTGAATGGCCATGCACAAACAGGGGTTGTTACTGTAAATATTGCTTACATAAAAATACTTACATTCACCGGCCAGTTTATTAGGTACATCCATCTAATACTGGGTCGGACACCCCTTTGCCTCCAGAATATCCTGAATTCTTCAGGGCATGGATTTTACAAGGTGTCGGAAATGTTCCACAAGGATATCGGTCCATGCTGAAGTGATGGCATCACGCAATATATTCATGCTGTGAACAGCCTATTCCATCTCACCCCAAAGATGCTCTATTGGGTTTGGTCAGCAACAATGTTCAAATACGCTATAGCGTTCAATCATTGCTCACTTGGTATCAGGGTACCTAATGTGTGCCAGGGAAACATTCCCCAAACCAGTACACCACTGCCACAGGCCTGAACCGTTGACACCAGGCAGGATGGGTCCATGGACTCAAGCTGCATAAGCCAAATCCTGACTCTGTCATCAGCATGACACAACAGGAACTGGGATTCGTCGGACCAGGCAATGTTTTTCCACTCCTCAATTGTCCAATTGTCCAGTGTCAGTGATCGCGTTCCCACTGGAGCCACTCGTCTTGTTTTTAGCCGATTAGAGTAGAAACCGGTATGGTCGTCTGCTGCAATAGCCCATCTTTGACAAGGATTGAGGAGTTGTCGTTCTGCACACCTCTGTTGTAGTGCGTTGTTATTTGTCTGTTTGTGGCCCACCTGTTAGCTTGCACGATTCTTGCCATTCACCTTCAACCTCTCTCATCAACAAGCTGTTTTTGCCCACAGGACTGCCGCTGACTGGATGTTTTTTGTTTGTTGTACCATTCTCGGTAGACCCTAGACACTATCGTGCGAGAAAACACCAGGAGGGTGGCCATTTCTGAGATACTGGATCTGGTGAGCCTGGCACAGACAATCATACCATGCTCAAAGTTGCTTAGGTCACTCATTTGGCCCATTCTAACATTCAATCAAACAGTAACTGAATGCCTCGATGCCTGTCTGCTTGCTTTATATAGCAAGCCACGGCCGCGTGACTCACTGTCTGTAGGAACAATTCATTTTCATTGATTAGGAAACAGATGTTTAATTTATTTTTATTATATTTAAACTGTATTTAAGCAGGGAATCATGCTGAGACCACAGCCTCTTTCACAGATGAGCCCTGATTGAAAACATCAATAAACAACTATTACACTATACATATCTATATACACATCAATGACAAATTACATGAAAAAAAAACACAAAACACATTAAAGAAACACAATTACATGAAACAAACACATTATTCAGTTAAAAGGCCCTCTAACATTCCCAGAATTGCCCTAGAGGCACCAACTCCACCAACCCTGCTCGCTTTGAGATGATTCCACGTGAGGCGCAAAAAAACAAAAATCAGATTTACCTAACTCAGTGGAGATTGAAGGGATTTCCAGGGTCATCCCGGAGTCCAGGTCTGGTAACCTATACGTCTGAAGGTTAACAATGAGGTAAGGTATGGCGTAAGTTTATACAAGAGGGCTTTATTGACAAAAAGAATGCAATGCATCAATCACGAGACTTCAATGAGGGCCAGCCTACATTCTGATACAAAATGCAATGATGTGTACTGAACCTATCGCCCGTAATAAAGTGCAATGTGATTTTCTTATATAAAAAATAACTAGCCTAGTTCAAGTGATCTCTGAGCAGTAGAGTAAAAGACAAACATTGTTACAATTGCCCCTAGTCTCCACTACAGATGTATATTGTGTAAAAACATTTGGTGACTAATTCTTTCCATAAATGAGTGATTATGACTGTGAAAGAGGAGGACTGGAGTGGACACTGTGGCAAGAAGCTATTTGATTCAAGCATTGATGGAGTCTGTCTGGTAGTGTGGGTGTGGTTGGGGAAGAGCAGATGGAGGACAGTGGTTTTGTGTAGGTAGGTGTAAAGCTACCAGTGGATGGATGTGTCTTGTTGACAAGGTGTGTTGCCCTCCTCCTCACAAAAGTGTTGCCTACAGGCATGGCCCCTCCTCTTTCCCACCGGATCAACTTTCTTCTGCGTTGGAATGAGAGTCAGACACTTCCTCCAGGCTGAGACATATAACCTGGTCTTGCTAGGGCCTTTATCAAACAGGATCAACTGGTGTGCCAAGCCATTGCTCCCCTGTCCCCACGGGCAGGAGGATACCTGCACATGCATTCCTCCAACACATCCCACTCCCAAGAGGCATATCACATATCTTTTATGACTGCTCCGCTCAAATGGGGAGATGGTTGCTCTGCATAATACTGCATGATAGCGAGCTATGATAAAGACATGCTTGGTTGTTGGAGATTTCTGAGCTCCCCTGGTATTTCTCAAAATATCAACATCGAAATGCTGCTCAACAGACATCCCACTGTCTTGGAAAAAGGTGGGAATTGATATCTAGACCGACAAGAGACTTATCAAGGTTGTCTGCTTAGAACAGTGGTAAATGGAAAAAGTAATCTGTTTT
Organism: Oncorhynchus gorbuscha; assembly: GCF_021184085.1. NCBI lineage: Eukaryota > Metazoa > Chordata > Actinopteri > Salmoniformes > Salmonidae > Oncorhynchus > Oncorhynchus gorbuscha. The sequence continues at coordinate 63,445,967 of NC_060177.1, forward strand.
CCCAGTAATGTATAAAGGATGAAGACACCAGTTATTGATGGTGTGACAGATTGGTGTGGCTAGTGTCACATGTTCCCCGGAGGATACTCTTGCCTACCCCAGAGATTTTCTCATCTTGGTTCTATTTCCCGGCTGGCTGCAGCGAGCCTTTTGAGTGTTCCCTATGCTAGTCAAAGTGAGTGACGAGATAGGGGAGGGAATGAATCAAAGCAGGGTCATTGTCCTCAGGACTCTGTCTGTCTAATCATATCACTTGGCCTGCCCTGAGCCATATCTCTTCATACTCTCTTTAATTAAATTGAGTCTGTGATGAGATTACCTGACTGACATACCATCCTATGTGTAACTCTGAGCCCCAGCATGACAACATGGGGAACACATACAATATATTATACTTGTGTTTTTTTATGGTTGTTTTGTATTTTAGATGATGTAGGTCACAAAACAAACAGTAACATACTGTATCATATCGCCTTTCTGCAGAGCAGCAGATAACATTTCAGCCCACCTGCTACACCCCTAAAATGTAATCTGCTCTGCAGCAAGTAGCCTAAGTAAAAAGGTTTTATCCTCCGTTTTTTATTGACTAATATTAAATAATCAGAAGCTTTATTGGTATGTTTGTGACATTTGGATTGCCTGTAAAAGACAGTCATCAAACGTGACAGAACAGTGTTGGATGGGACCTGTTGTGACAAACACTTACCTTATTGGATTTTGGTCAAATGGTTTATTGATATAGTTGGATGTGTTTGAGCCTGAATCACTGGGCATGCTGCTGGCTCCTCCAGGACTTTGATGTCACCATGTCCCTTTGAGCTCTTTTGGCTCTTAGTGACGTCTAAGGTTGCAATGTGTTCGAGTTGCGTCGGGGGTAACTTTAGCATTTTAGCTAACCCTTCCCCTTATTCTAAACTTAACCCAATTCACCTACTTCGTAAATTCACTTAACCTTTATAGTTTTAGTTCCCCTAACCTTTCACATAAATTATCCCAACCTTTGTAACAACGTAAATTCTCCCCGTAATTCTCATTTGTTGTTACTATGCAACAGGCAACCTGGTCTCAGAGAAAGAGGTATAATTAAATACTTCCACAAGATACATTTCGAGTTACTTCTTCCAATTCGAATGCTATTGTATGACGAGGTAAAACAATTATACTATAGTCCTCTAATTCCTATGATATTGTATGATATTGTATGACCGCTATTTCATTCATAATATAAACGTAATGTAACATATCATACTGAGTGTCACAGATTTACTTACAGAATAATATTAATATTAAACTAACCCTTGTCATTAGTTCACCTAAAAACCAACATAAATTCACCCAATAATTCTCCTTTGTTGTTTTGAAGCAAGAAGCAAACTGGTCTCAGAAAGAAGCATAATACTTTTAGTCCTCCAAGACTTATGATATTCAAAAACTCAATCATGGACATTCTTACTGACAGTTGTGACTGCTTTGCATGATGTATTGTTGTCTCTACATTATTGCCCTTTGTGCTGTTGTCTGTGCCCAATAATGTTTGTATCCTGTTTTGTGCTGTTACCATATTGTGCTGCTGCCATGTTGTGTTACTATCATGTTGTGTTGCTACCATGCTGTGTTGTCATGTGTTGCTGCCATGCTATGTTGTTGTCTTAGGTCTTGTGTGTTGTAGGTTGTGTTGTCTGTCTTGTCATGACGTGTGTTTTGTCCTATATTTTTATTTAATTTATTTTACATTTTTAATCCCAGCCCCCTGCCTCCATAGGCAGCCTTTTACATTTTGGTAGGCAATCATTGTAAATAAAAATGTGTTCTTAACTGACTTGCCTAGTTAAATAAAGGTTAAATAAGTCAATTTGAAAAAATACATATTCCAACTCGATTGCAGCTGTACTACCAGTTAAGACGTATAATACTATACATCCTCTAATTTGTATGATTTTGTACAAATGCTATTCCATTCATATAATTTTATAACTCATTCAAGATTTATGATAATTTACATTACCCAATTCATCCAATTCGTAATGTAACGTAACATATCATACATTACATGGAGTGTCACAGATTTACCTACAGAATAATATTAATATTATCCGCACCTTTGTCCTTAGTTCACCTAACCAATGTACAGTTGAAGTCGGAAGTTTACATAAACTTAGGTTGGAGTCATTAAAACTAGTTTTTCAACCATTCCACAAATGTATTGTTAACAAACTATTGTTTTGGCAAGTCAGTTAGGACATGTACCTTGTGTATGACACAAGTAATTTTTTCAACAATTGTTTACAGACAGATTATTTCACTTATAATTCACTGTATCACAATTGCAGTGGGTCAGAAGATTACATACACTAAGTTGACTGTGCCTTTAAACAGCTTGGAAAATTCCAGAAAATGATGTCATGGCTTTAGAAGCTTCTGATAGGCTCATTGACATCATTTGAGTGAATTGGAGGTGTACCTGTGGATGTATTTCAAGGCCTACCTTCAAACTCAGTGCCTCTTTGCTTGACATCATAGGACAATCAAAATAAATCAGCCAAGACCTCAGAAAATAAATTGTAGACCTCCACAAGTCTGGTTCATCCTTGGGAGCAATTTCCAAATCTCTGAAGGTACCACATTCATCTGTACAAACAATAGTATGCAAGTATAAACACCATGGGACCATGCGGCCGTCATACCGCTCAGGAAGGAGACGTGTTCTGTCTCCTAGAGATGAACATACTTAGGTGCGAAAAGTGCAAATCAATCCCAGAACAACAGCAAAGGACCATGTGAAGATGCTGGATGACCATAATGACCATTGTTATGTTTGGAGGAAAAAGGGGGATGTTATGCAGGTGAATGAGGACCCAAAAGCGACTTAACAGAAACAGAGTCTTTATTCCAGTCTTTAACAAAAACGATAATTCTTAAAGTCAAAACAGGAAAACTGAAATCCTCTAGTCAGTAGAGGGGAACAACTGGAGATGCGACCACAGACTGCAGGTCGCTTCGGGAAGGCGCAGGCCGTAGCTGATATAGATACCTGCTCACACGCAGCATCTGAAGAAGGCAAAAACACGACGGAACAAGAACACAGCACAGCAAACATCAAACAAGGATCCGACAAGGACAGAAGCGGAAAACAGAGGGAGAAATAGGGACTCTAATCAGAGGGCAAAATAGGGGACAGGTGTGAAAGAGCAAATGAGGTAGTTAGGAGAATGAGGAACAGCTGGGAGCAGGAACGGAACGACAGAGAGAGAGAGCGAGAGAGGGAGAGAGGGAGGGGGAGAGAGAGGGATAGAAAGAGGGAAAAAACCTAACAAGACCAGCAGAGGGAAACGAATAGAAGGGGAAGCACAGGGACAAGACATGATAATCAATGACAAAACATGACAGGGGAGGCTTGCAAGCCGAAGAACACCATCCCAACCGTGAAGAACGGGGGTGGCAGCATCATGCTGTGGGGGTGCTTTGCTGCAGGAGGGACTGGTGCACTTCACAAAATAGATGGCATCATGAGGTAGGAAAATTATGTGGATATATTGAAGCAACATCTCAAGAGATCAGTCAGGAAGTTAAAGCTTGGTCTTAAGGACAACAAAGTCAAAGTACTGGAGTGGCCATCACAAAGCCCTGACCTCAATCCTATAGAAAATGTGTGAAAAAGCGTGTGCGAGCAGGAAGGCCTACAAGCAGGAAGGCCTACAAACCAGCTCTGTCAAGAGGAATGGGCCAAAATTCACCAAATTTATTGTGAGAAGCTTACCTGAAACTTTGTTGTCCACCTACAGTCCCATTTCCTGGTCAATCAAGGAAGTGGTTAATTTTATTTATTTAACTAGGCAAGTCAGTTAAGAACAAATGATTACTTTCAATGATGGCCTAGGAACAGTGGGTTAACTGCCTGTTCAGGGGCAGAATGACAGATTTGTACCTTGTCAGCTCAGGGGTTTGAACTCGCAAACTTCCGGTTACTAGTCCAACGCTCTAACCACTAGGCTACCCTGCCGCCCCAACCGTATGGTTCTCAATCAGGGACAGCAGTCTATCGTTGTCTCTGATTGGGAACCATACTTAGGTAGCTTTTTCCCACAGAGTTTTTGTGGGTAGTTAATTTCTGTTTAGTGTTTTGCACCTTTCAGGACTGTTTCGGTTATTCTCTTTGTTATTTTGTTATAGTGTTCAGTTTTAATAAAGAAAGCATGAACACTCACCACGCTGCGCTTTGGTCCGATGATTCCTCTTCTTCAGACAACGAATACCGTTACACTGCTGCAGTTGATAAGTTCATTACAGTTACCAGCCTCAGAAATTGCAGCTCAACCTGCAGCTAACCTGCCCTGGAGCAGGTTAGTTCTGAAGGATTGGTTGCCATAGAAATGTACCTGACCAAACTTGCCTGGTTAAATAAAGGTAAAATAAATAAATAAATACAAAACAAAACAAAGAAATACAAAAACATAGAAAAAGGAACATAGAATGCCCACCCAAATCACACCCTGACCAAACCAAAATAGAGACATAAAACAAATAAATACAAAAACATAGAAAAAGGAACATAGAATGCCCACCCAAATCACACCCTGACCAAACCAAAATAGAGACATAAAAAGCAAGCAGAGGTAACAAAGGTCTGCTTATTAAGCCCCTAGAAACACATTGGGCTCATTCTGGGCAGATTTTGGCAAGAGTGAACACTCTGGTTTGATCTCTTCCACTGTACTGGAGAAACCATCTCAGCAAAGGAAACAGTGCCCCTCTCTCTTATGAAATTTAGCCCATGTATCCAATGCTGTCTGGACAAAAAAGAGTATGACATGCCATACTCTTTTTGTCCAGACAGAAACAGATACATGGTATACCCATACTGAGACAGAGGAGCGCAATTTCGCTAGCTCGGATGCTTTATCAGAGATTGTTGCATCTTTCTGTCGGTGCGCTTCTCTGTCAAATAAATGGTCAGTATTTCAATATTTTATTTGGACGAGCATGGAGGTACGGTAGGATTGGCCCTCCCATAACACCGGCCTGGCTATCAGTCCTCAAGACATGATAACTTACTTCAAATCAAATCAAAATCAAATTGTATTTGTCACATGCGCCGAATACATCAAGTGTAGAATTTACCATGAAATGCTTACTTACAAGCCCTTAACCAACAGTGCAGTTTAAGAAGTAGAACATGTTTTCCAAGTAGACTAAAATAAAAAGTAATAACAAAAGTAACACAATAAGAACAATAACGAGGCTATATACAGGGGGCACCAGTAGCGAGTCAGTGTGCGGGGGTACAGGCTAGTTGAGGTAATCTGTACATGTAGGTGGGGGCGAAGTGACTATGCATAGGTAACAAACAAACAGCGAGTGTAGAAAAGGGAGGGGGGGGGGGTCAATGCAAATTGTCCGGTGGCGATTTTATGAATTGTTCAGCAGTCTTATGGCTTGGGGGTAAAAGCTGTTGAGGAGCCTTTTGGTCCCAGACTTGGCGCTCCGGTGCCGCTTGCCGTGCGGTAGCAGAGACAACAGTCTATAACTTGGGTGACTGGACTCTCTGACAATTTTATGGACTTTATGGACCTCTGACACCGCCTATTATATATGTCCTGGATGGCAGGAAGCTTGGCCCCAGTTATATATTGCGCTGTTCGCACTAACCTCTAAAGCACCTTACGGTTAGATGCCAAGCAGTTGCCATACCAGGCGGTGATACAACTGGTCAGGATGCTCTCGATGGTGCAGGTGTAGAACCTTTTGAGGATCTGGGGACCCATGCCAAATCTTTTCAGTCTCCTGGGGGGGGGGGTGATGTGGACACCAAGGAACTACAAGCTCTCGACCCACTCCACTACAGCCCCGTCAATGTTAATGGGGGCCTGTTCGGCCTGACTTTTCCTGTAGTCCACGATCAGCTCCTTTGTCTTGCTCACATTGAGGGAGAGGTTGTTGTCCTGGCACAACACTGCCAGTTCTCTGACCTCTTCCCTGTAGGCCGTCTCGTCGTTGTCGGTGATCAGGCCTAATATTGTTGTGTCGTCAGCGAACTTAATGATGGTGTTGGAGTTGTGTTTGGCCACGCAGTCGTGGGTGAACAGGGAATACAGGAGGGGACTAAGTACACACCCCTTTGGGGCCCCAATGTTAAGGATCAGCATGGCAGACTACTCTTCCCACCTGGGGGCGGCCCGTCAGGAAGTCCAGGATCCAGTTGCAGAGGGAGGTGTTTTGTCCCAGAGTCCTTGGCTTAGTGATGAGCTACGTGGGCACTATGGTGTTGAATGCTGAGCTGAAGTCAATGAACAGTATTCTCACATAGGTGTTGCTTTTGTCCAGGTGACAAAGGGCAGTGTGGAGTGCGATTGAGATTACGTCATCTGTGGATCTGTTGGGGCGGTATGCAAATTGGAGTGAGTCTAGGATGTCCGGGAGGATGCTGTTGATATGAGCCATGACCAGCCTTTCAAAGCACTTCATGGCTACCGACATGAGTGACACAGGGCGCTAATAATTTAGGCAGGTTACCTTCGCTTCCTTGGGCACAGGGACTATGGTGGTCTGCTTGAAACATGTAGGTATTACAGACTCGGTCAGAGAGAGGTTGAAAATGTCAGTGAAGACACTTGACAGTTGGTCCGCACATGCGCTGTGTACACGTCCTGGTAATCCGTCTGTCCCAGCGGCTTTGTGAATGTTGACCTGTTTAAAGGTTTTGTTCACATCAGTTACCGAGAGCGTTATCACACAGTCATCCAGAACAGCTGGTGCTCTCGTGCAAGCTTCAGTGTTGCTTGCCTCGAAGCGAGCATGAAAGTACTTCATCCAATTCTTATGCTATTGTACGACCAGGTAATATGTGTGATACCATATGTCCTCTAATTTGTATGAATTTGTACGACCTCTATTTGATTCATAATGTAACCTAACATAACGTAACATATCATACTAAATGGATTGTCACAGATTTACGTAAAGAATAATACGAATTGCCCTGAGAACACATAGGCCAAACAGAGAGCTCCCTTTTCAGGCTGCTTGACCCTGGCTCAGGATATGGGATGTGGGTTAGAATCATAATTTAAAAAGTAAATGTTGTGAACACTGTAAGAGTCATGCCAGTGACGCACAGTAGCAGTTATCCAAACATGTTGGATCGCCACAGGTAACAGGCCGGGGCAATGAGGTAACTGAAAAGGCTCCAATTTAGAGGTGACTAGCTTTAGTTCTGAATAAACATGTGACACACAGGAGAGGGAATGGTGGGGGTGGAGCACAGGCTGGTAGAGGAGAAAAGAGAGCTTTACACAGTCAACTGCTTCTAATCCAAAGTTTTTGAAATGGGTGGAGGGGGTTGCTACTTTTTGGCTTGGATCTCATTTGCAGGAAAGGCGAAATGTCCTTTCCAAAAGCACAGCTGTTTATGCTATACCTGTGGGAGACATGCTGACTGGACAGAGGAAGCTGTTGTGCTAATCTCCAAGTTTTACTCCTCACTTCTGCTGCTGTCCTCTACAGCAGGCAGCCCCTTGTTTTGTCTAAAGTATTGCACTATTTACACTCAAATGAGTAGAGCACATGGTTGAAAATAACTGCTTATAGAGTAAGACTCCAACAAAATGTTATTAGAAAAGAAAGTTCTCAAAGAGTTCTTTCTTTTAAGCCTTGTTTATACCTGGCGCTAACATGGATCCTTTGTCCTGATCTTGTCCACATTCTTATTGTGCCCATTTGTCCAGACATGCGTCTGAAACATGTATTAAAATATGATATTCTTTCAAAATAGTATTATTTATTTATTTTAACACACATATTGATGCCATAAGTCCATAGTGCCAGCTGTCAATGATTTTAGAAGGTGGAATAGTTATGATTGAAATAGTTTCACTTTCCAGATCCGCATACAGTGCGTACCTGACTACCTCCTGAGGTGGTCAGGAAGATCTGATCTCAATCAGATCACAATGAATTTTTTAACCGTCCTGTCTAAAATTTTGTGCACAGTCAGAATGTGGACAAGATCAGGACAAAGGATGCATGTTAGTGCCAGGTATAAACGGGACTTTAGACTGTGTTATAAATGAAAGTATGAGGTAAAGGGCAAGGGAGGTAGTAGTGAATGAAAACCCTGACAGAGAATGCCATTTTGTCAACTCTAAGGTATATGAATCTTCCAGGTAGACTTTAAAAGGGTAAAAACATTTTTGTTGTTGTTGTAATGCTATAATTGAGAACACATATACAAACAATACCATTGAAAGCTAAGGTTGTTATGCAGGTGAATGAGGACCCAAAAGTGACTTAACAGAAACAGAGTTTATTCCAGTCTTAACAGAAAACGACTAATCCTGAATTCTTTCACAGGTAATGTCCAAACAGGAATTACTGAAATCCTCTAGTCTGTAGAGGGGAACAACAGGAGAAGCGGCCACAGACTGCAGGTCGCTTCGGGTTGGCGCAGGCCGTAGCTGATAGAGACACCTGCTCACACGCAGCATCTGATGAAGGCAAAAACACGACAGGACGGAACAAGAACACAGTACAGCAAACAAGGATCCGACAAGGACAGAAGCGGAAACAGAGGGAGAAATAGGGACTCTAATCAGAGGGCAAAATAAGGGACAGGTGTGAAAGAGTAAACGAGGTAGTTAGGAGAATGAGGAACAGCTGGGAGCAGGAACGGAACGATAGAGAGAGAGGGAGAGGGAGAGAGATAGAGAGAGGGAAAGAACCTAATAAGACCAGCAGGGGGAAACGAATAGAAGAGAAAGCACAGGGACAAGACATGACAATCTATGACAAAACATGACAGTACCCCCCCCACTCACCGAGCGCCTCCTGGCGCACTCGAGGAGGAACCCTGGCGGCAACGGAGGAAATCATTGATCAACGAACGGTCCAGCACGTCCCGAGATGGAACCCAACTCCTCTCCTCAGGACCGTACCCCTCCCAATCCACTAAGTACTGGTGACCACGTCCCCGGGAACGCATGTCCATGATCTTCCGTACCCTGTAAATAGGTGCGCCCTCAACAAGGACGGGGGGGGGGGGGAGACGAACGGGGGCGCGAAGAAAAGGCTTGACACAGGAGACATGGAAGACTGGGTGGACGCGACGAAGATGTCGCGGAAGAAGAAGTCGCACTGCGACAGGATTAACGACCTGAGAAATACGGAACGGACCAATGAACCGCGGAGTCAACTTGCGAGAAGCTGTCGTAAGGGGAAGGTTACGAGTGGAAAGCCACACTCTCTGACCGCGACAATACCTAGGACTCTTAATCCTACGTTTATTGGCGGCTCTCACAGTCTGCGCCCTATAACGGCAAAGTGCAGACCTGACCCTCCTCCAGGTGCGCTCACAACGTTGGACAAAAGCCTGAGCGGAGGGAACGCTGGGCTCGGCGAGCTGGGACGAGAACAGAGGAGACTGGTACCCAAGACTACTCTGAAAAGGAGATAGCCCGGTAGCAGACGAAGGAAGCGAGTTGTGAGCGTATTCTGCCCAGGGGAGCTGTTCTGCCCATGACGCAGGGTTTCGAAAAGAAAGACTGCGTAATATGCGACCAATCGTCTGATTGGCCCGTTCTGCTTGACCGTTAGACTGGGGATGAAAACCGGAAGAGAGACTGACGGAAGCACCAATCAAACGACAGAACTCCCTCCAAAACTGAGACGTGAATTGCGGACCTCTGTCCGAAACGGCGTCTAACGGGAGGCCATGAATTCTGAACACATTCTCAATGATGATTTGTGCCGTCTCCTTAGCGGAAGGAAGCTTAGCGAGGGGAATAAAATGAGCCGCTTTAGAGAACCTATCGACAACCGTTAGAATCACAGTCTTCCCCTCTGACGAAGGCAGACCGGTAATAAAGTCTAAGGCGATGTGAGACCATGGTCGAGAAGGAAAGGGAAGCGGTCTGAGACGACCGGCAGGAGGAGAGTTACCTGACTTAGTCTGCGCGCAGTCCGAACAAGCAGCCACGAAACGGCGCATGTCACGCTCCTGAGTAGGCCACCAAAACCGCTGGCGAATAGAAGCAAGCGTACCTCGAACGCCGGGGTAGCCAGCTAACTTGGCAGAGTGAGCCCACTGAAGAACAGCCAGACGAGTAGAAACAGGAACGAAAAGAAGGTTACTAGGACAAGCGCGCGGTGACGGAGTGTGAGTGAGTGCTTGCTTTACCTGTCTCTCAATTCCCCAGACAGTCAACCCGACAACACGCCCTTCAGGGAGAATCCCCTCGGGGTCGGTAGAAGCTACAGAAGAACTGAACGCCGATAGAAATTTGCGAAACCGAGAAAGCGCTGCAACTCGACACGTGACTTAGGGACGGGCCAATCGCTGACAGCATGGACCTTAGCGGGATCCATCTGAATGCCTTCAGCGGAAATAACAGAACCGAGAAATGTGACGGAGGAGACATGAAAGGCGCACTTCTCAGCCTTCACATAGAGACAATTCTCTAAAAGGCGCTGGAGGACACGGCGAACGTGCTGAACATGAATCTGGAGTGATGGTGAAAAAATCAGGATATCGTCAAGGTAAACGAAAACAAAGATGTTCAGCATGTCTCTCAGTACATCATTCACTAATGCCTGAAAGACAGCTGGAGCATTAGCGAGACCGAACGGCAGAACCCGGTATTCAAAATGCCCTAACGGAGTGTTAAACGCCGTTTTCCACTCGTCCCCCTCCCTGATGCGCACGAGATGGTAAGCGTTACGAAGGTCCAACTTAGTAAAGAACCTGGCTCCCTGCAGAATCTCGAAGGCTGACGACATAAGGGGAAGCGGATAACGATTCTTAACCGTTATGTCATTCAGCCCTCGATAATCCACGCAGGGGCGCAGGGTACCGTCCTTCTTCTTAACAAAGAAAAACCCCGCTCCGGCGGGAGAGGAAGAAGGCACAACGGTACCGGCGTCGAGAGAAACAGACAGATAATCCTCGAGAGCCTTACGTTCGGGAGCCGACAGAGAGTATAGTCTACCCCGGGGGGGAGTGGTCCCCGGAAGGAGGTCAATACAACAATCATACGACCGGTGAGGAGGAAGGGAGGTGGCTCTGGACCGACTGAAGACCGTGCGCAGATCATGATACTCCTCCGGCACCCCTGTCAAATCACCAGGTTCCTCCTGAGAAGAGGGGACAGAAGAAACAGGAGGGATAGCAGACACTAACATTTCACATGACAAGAAACGTTCCAGGATAGGATAGAATTACTAGACCAATTAATAGAAGGATTATGACATACTAGCCAGGGATGACCCAAAACAACAGGTGTAAAAGGTGAACGAAAAATCAAAAAGGAAATGGTCTCACTGTGGTTACCAGATACTGTGAGGGTTAAAGGTAGTGTCTCACAAATGATACTGGGGAGGAGACTACCATCCAAGGCGAACATGGGCGTGGGCTCCCCTAACTGTCTGAGAGGAATGTCATGTTTCCGAGCCCATGCTTCGTCCATAAAACAGCCCTCAGCCCCAGAGTCTATCAAGGCACTGCAGGAAGCTGCCGAACCGGTCCAGCGTAGATGGACCGACAAGGTAGTACAGGATCTTGATGGAGAGACCTGAGTAGTAGCGCTCACCAGTAGCCCTCCGCTTACTGATGAGCTCTGGCTTTTACTGGACATGAAATGACAAAATGTCCAGCAGAACCGCAATAGAGGCAGAGGCGGTTGGTGATTCTCCGTTCCCTCTCCTTAGTCGAGATGCGAATACCTCCCAGCTGCATGGGCTCAATACCTGAGCCAGTGGGAGGAGATGGTTGAGATGCGGAGAGGGGGGACACTGTTAACGCGAGCTCTCTTCCACGAGCTCGGTGACGAAGATCTACCCGTCGTTCTATGCGGATGGCGAGTTCAATCAAAGAATCCACGCTGGAAGGAACCTCCCGGGAGAGAATCTCATCCTTAACCTCAGCGTGGAGTCCCTCCAGAAAACGAGCGAGCAACGCCGGCTCGTTCCAGTCACTGGAGGCAGCAAGAGTGCGAAACTCTATAGAGTAATCTGTTATGGATCGATCACCTTGACATAGGGAAGCCAGGGCCCTGGAAGCCTCCTGCCCAAAAACTGAACGATCAAAAACCCGTATCATCTCCTCTTTAAAGTTCTGATACTCGTTAGTACACTCAGCCCTTGCCTCCCAGATAGCTGTGCCCCACTCCCGAGCCTGTCCAGTAAGGAGTGATATGACGTAGGCGATACGAGCTCTATCTCTTGAGTATGTGTTGGGCTGGAGAGAGAACACAATATCACACTGGGTGAGAAAGGAGCGGCACTCAGTGGGCTGCCCAGAGTAACACGGTGGGTTATTAACTCTTGGTTCCGGAGATTCGGAAAACCAGGAAGTAGCTGGTGGCTCGAGACGGAGATTCTGAAACTGTCTTGAGAGGTCGGAGACCTGAGCGGCCAGGGTCTCAACGGCATGACGAGCAGCAGACAATTCCTGCTCGTGTCTTCCGAGCATCACTCCCTGGATCTCGACGGCTGAGTTGCGAGGATCCGTAGTCGCTGGGTCCATTCTTGGTCGGATCCTTCTGTTATGCAGGTGAATGAGGACCCAAAAGCGACTTAACAGAAACAGAGTTTATTCCAGTCTTAACAGAAAACGACTAATCCTGAATTCTTTCACAGGTAATGTCCAAACAGGAATAACTGAAATCCTCTAGTCTGTAGAGGGGAACAACAGGAGAAGCGGCCACAGACTGCAGGTCGCTTCGGGTTGGCGCAGGCCGTAGCTGATAGAGACACCTGCTCACACGCAGCATCTGATGAAGGCAAAAACACGACAGGACGGAACAAGAACACAGTACAGCAAACAAGGATCCGACAAGGACAGAAGCGGAAACAGAGGGAGAAATAGGGACTCTAATCAGAGGGCAAAATAAGGGACAGGTGTGAAAGAGTAAACGAGGTAGTTAGGAGAATGAGGAACAGCTGGGAGCAGGAACGGAACGATAGAGAGAGAGAGAGAGAGAGAGAGATAGAGAGAGGGAAAGAACCTAATAAGACCAGCAGGGGGAAACGAATAGAAGAGAAAGCACAGGGACAAGACATGACAATCTATGACAAAACATGACAAAGGTAGTATACTATCTTATGTACTGTATCAGTTGTTAATAATGGTTGCCATTTTAGCTGCAGTTGTAGCTAGTTGACATGGCAGTGGTTCTCGTCTTTTTTCTACCAATGTAAATGTTCCCTGATATGTATTCTGAAAATTGATGCCCTTTAGTTATGTTGTCCCTGCAGTAGGAAGGGTATAGAATGGAGCACTGTTGAGCACCACATGGAGTCCCTCCCTATATTGTTGCCTGGAATTCATTCTGAGAAATTACAGGAAATAAATGTAGCTTGGGCTAAGGCTACTGATTCTATGTCTGATTAGCAGTCCTTCAGACATTCGAGAAATAGATGTCTATCCCTGGTTATAAAAGCAAAATGAACATACTGTATTTCTTGAAGTGTGTGGTAATCCAACCAACTTCTGGAAAGTGGTCAAATCTTTGAAACAAAACTACACCCCCAGGTTGCCCCTGCAGGTTTTCACAGCCTCTGGTTCCATACTAGACAAAATTGATAAGGCACAAGGTGAGACCCAGATGCAGACACAGGAAGCAAATGGTTAGTCCAAAATGTTTATTAACAATCCAAAAGGGGTAGGCAAGAGAATGGTCGTGGACAAGCAAAAGGTCAAAACCAGTTCAGAGTTCCAGAGGTACAGAATGGCAGGCGGTCGAGGTCAGGGAAGGCAGAATGGTCAGGCAGGCGGGAATGGAGTACAGAAAAACAAGCAAAGGTCAAAACCAGGAGGACTAGTAAAAGAGAATAGAAGAGCAGAAGCACGGGAAAAACATGCTGGTTGACTTGAACATACATTTACATTTACATTTAAGTCATTTAGCAGACGCTCTTATCCAAAGCGACTTACATACAAGACGAACTGGCACAGAGAGACTGGAAACACAGGGATACATACACCGGGTAATAAGCGACACCTGGAGGGGGTGGAGACAATCACAAAGACAGGTGAAACAGATCAGGGCGTGACAAAATTAACATTTGTAGTGCTTTTAAATAATAACCATTTGGCTTCAGGTGGCCACCTGTTCGAAAGGATAGTCTCTGAAAATTAATCTCATTCCACTAGAGGGAGTCCTTTAGTCACCTCCAAACAGATTGTAGAGAATGATGCATTAGCAGACTAACATACTTTATTTTAATTTCAAACATTTGATGTCTATGATGTGCTTTGCTAAAGAATAATGTAAACAAATCCATAGGGGGTGATTCATTTGATCCCTCCTTATTGCAGCTCTCTGCCCCACTTATTACAGAATCATTAACCTACTGTATATGTTTTACTTGACAATCATTTCTGGTGGTATCCCTAATATCTGGAAAGTGGCACGTCTTCCCCCTACATAAAGTAGAAGATTCTTCTGATTTAGATAACTACTGTTCAATTTCCAAGTGATCTTGCCTTTCCAAAGTTTTGGAATCTCTAACCAACTTTTAGAAAATAACATTGCGCACTCTGTTCTTAATGTGCATCACTCCAATTTTGGAGTGGATATAGGACTGTTTCAGCTGCTATACGTGTTTCAGATGATTTGTTAAATTGCTTAGATCATAAAATCATTGTGCTGTCTTATTGTGCTGTCTTAGACCTTTCCAAGGCCCTCGATACTGTTGGCCATCACATTCAAAGATTGACTGAAATAGGCCTGGATCAGGCTTCTTGCAAGTAGTTAGAGAATTATTTGTCAGACAGGACACATGTGATTTCTCATGGTTAAGCCTTGTTTCCTTGATATTACAAAAGGTGTGCCGCAGGGGTCAGTATTGGGACCTGTTATCTTTGCTATTTATATAAATAACATTAGTCTATCTGTTAAAACTTTTCTCCCAGGAGGGCTATGGCATGTCCCATTGCTCTACTCCAATCAATATAGTCTAATTGGTACTTAATATTACTCTGCATGCATGTTATGTATGCCCTTGCCCAACTGTTGACCAAGCTATCTTAGAGCTGCAATCTGACCTTGTTGCCTTACAGAAAGCTCTGTGTGGTTTAAAACTTGTACTTAATGTAGGCAAGACTAAATACATGTTGTTCTCTAATTATCGCAAAAAGAATTCAGATGGACTACATATTTATTCATTGGATGGTTCTCCCAATCTATCGGGTTCCCGCCAATAAATATCTGGGCATTTGGATTCAATGTAATATATATATATATATATATATATATATATATATATATATATATATATATATGGATGAGCTAGTTAGAAAGATAAGATATAAAGTGGGCTTATTTTTTAGAAATAGATCTTGCCTCTCCATAAATAGCAGGAAGCAGATTGTACAGTCAACTTTCCTACCAGTTCTTGACTATGGTGACACCATTGACCAGATTGCGGCAGCCACTAGTCATAAATCTTTGGATGCTGTCTACCATATCACCATTCGTTTTATCACAGGTGACAGTTTTAATACACTACATTCTGTATCAAAATGTTGGCTAGTCCTCATTAAAGTCCCGTAGATCACTTCATTACTGCCTTTTTGTGTACAAAACTTTACTACACAAGCTTCCAGGTATAAAAACATGATACAAACCCTTTCACAAGGGTTGGCGAACTCTTGAGGTTCCTCGGGTCTACACTGAACTAGGTAAATCCACTTTTAGTTTTAATGCACCTCATTGCTGGAACCAACTACAAAAGGCATTTGAGTTGGATTTTCTGGTGCCGCTCTGGCAATTTAAAATATTGATTGGGGACCTTCATACTGAGGAATGTAACTGTTTTTCTTGAATATTTGTGTCGTGCTGTATTTTAGTTTTACAATTGTTCTGATTTTGATTAGATTTTGTCTCATGAATTGTATATGCAAGGCTCTCTTGTGAAAGAGACCCAGCACTTAATGGTGACTCCTTGTTTAAATCAAGGTAAACCATTGTTTTTACTAAAACAGTGTTGGGTCCTAGGCTACATGATAATGGTAGACAGTAGGCAGCAGACTGAAAGTGCTTGCTATCTGCTCATGACAACATTGTTGTTGTGTGGGAAAGCTGTCTGTGCCTGGCACTGCAGCTCTACTCTTGTCATGTCCCCTCCTCTGGCTGCCATCAAACTACTGTCCTCTGGATCCACACAGCTCCACTATATGGCCAACAGCTCCTCCTTGTGGGGATTCGACTCAGTTTTCCATATTTTTATTTCCATATCCTATAGATTACAGTGTCTTCAGAAAGAATTCAGAACCCTTGACTTTTTCACATTTTGTTTACTGTTCTAAAATGGATAAAATCGTTTTTTCCCCTCATCCTTCACACAATACCCCATAATGACAAACACAAAAACAGGTTTATAGAAATATTCTATTTACATACGTATTCAGACCCTCACTCAGTACTTCGTTGAAGCACCTTTGGTGCAATTACAGCCTCGAGTCTTCTTGGGTATGAAAAAAATTGCCACACCTCTATTTGGGGAGTTTCTCCCATTCTTCTATGCAAATATTCTCAAGCTCTGTCAGGTTGAGTGGGGGAGTGTTGCTGCACAGCTATTTTAAGGTCTCTCCAGAGATGTTCGAATCAGGTTCAAGTCCGGGCTCTGGCTGGGCCACTCAAGGACATTCAGAGACTTGTCTCGAAGCCACTCTTGCATTGTCTTGGCTGTGTGCTTAGGGTCTTTGTCCTGTAGGAAGGTGAACCTTTGCCCCAAGTCTGAGGTCCTGAGAGCTCTGGAGTAGGTTTTCATCAAGAATCTCTTTGTACTTTGCTCTGTTCATCTTTGCCTCGATCCTGACTAATCTCCCAGACCCTGCTGCTGAAAAACATCCCACAGCATGATGCTGCCACCACCATGCTTCACCGTAGGGATGGTGCCAGGTTTCCTCCAGATGTGATGCTTGGAATTCAGGTAAAAGAGTTCAATCTTGGTTTCATCAGACCAGAGAATATTATTTCTCATGGTCTCAGAGTCTTTAGGTGCCTTTTGGCAAACTCCAAGCGGGCTGTCATGTGCTTTTAACAGAGGAGTGGCTTCCGTCTGGCCACTCTACCATAAAGGCCTTATTGGTGGAGTGCTGCAGAGTGCTGGTTGTCCTTCTAGAAGGTTTTCCCATCTTCTCCCCCGATTGCTCAGGGGAGGCCAGCTATAGGAAGAGTATTGGTGGTTCCAAACCTCTTCCATTTAAGAATGATGGAATCCACTCTGTTCTTGGGGACCTTCAATGTTGCAGAAATGTTTTGGTACCTTTCCCCAGATCTGTGCCTCGACACAATCATGTCTCGGAGCTCTACTGACAATTCCTTCGAACTCATGGTTTGGTTTTTGCTCTGACATGTACTGTCAACTGTGGGACCTTATATAGACAGTTTTGTGCCTTTCCAAATCATATACTTTCAATTGAATTTACTACAGGTGGACTCCAATCAAGTTGTAGAAACATCTAAAGGATGATCAATGGAAACAGGATCCACCTAAGCTCTATTTCAATTTTCATAATGTAAATAAGTATTTTTTTTATTTTTCATAACTTTGCAAAAATGTCTGAATACCCGTTCTTACTTTGTCATTATGGGGTATAGTGTGTAGATTGCTGAGGATAAAAATATATATATATTTTAGAATAAGGCTGTAACGTAACAAAAGTCAAGAGGTCTGAATACTTTATGAAGGCCCTGTATATAGGATTCAATGGAATTCTATAGGTTCTAATCTGGGTTGTTCATGCTCTGAATCATCCTCCAAATCTGCCTATGTGTGCACCATTGGCCTACATGTAAATAAAAAAGAAGAGGTAATATATGTTGTTACTGGCAATTACTGATTCATGGGTTATGTAGTAAATTACTTATACAAATACAATGTTTAATATAAAAATATAACTTGCTATATTATTGTTTCAAAAACTGTATTACTATTACTAGTTGACTACCAGAACACAAGTTTGAAATGAGGCCAGCAGCTTAGCTCTGATATGCGGTAGCTACTGCAGTGATCCTCAGTACTCTGCCGCCCTTGTGGATGTTATCTAAGAGGTTGTTCTCTTCTCTTCTAACCTAAGATCTATTATCCTTTCCTATGACTCTTTCCTTTATTTTTCTGTGAGGCTTTCTTCCTTGCCCATCTCCTCTCATTTAAATGTTAAAAGTGGTATTTTTCTCATTGTCTCCATAACTCCAATCCTGATAACAGGATGATAACAGGCTCAGAGAGAGAGAGAGAGAGAGAGAGAGAGAGAGAGAGAGAGAGAGAGAGAGAGAGAGAGAGAGAGAGAGAGAGAGAGAGAGAGAGAGAGAGTCTGAGGCAGTGTAAAGACCCCCTCACCCCCTCACCCTTACATTCCCACCCAGCCTGCCAGGCTACTGCCTTGTTCCTCCTCTCCCATCCCCCTGCCTGGCTGCCTCCCTGGTCATATTTTTAAGTCTTCTGTGTACGATAGTAAATAATTCAGAGTCAGTGGCGCTGCGTACAGGTCCTAGTGCGGGGAATTGCAGCCTCGCTCCCGCAGTCTGCACTCTGACAGCAGCTCTAGGGAGAACACACACATCCAGGGAAGCTGCAGAGCACACACACACATTCAGTGAAGATACCATCCGACTGCCCTCTCTCTCTCTCTCTCTCTCTCTCTCTCTCTCTCTCTCTCTCTCTCTCTCTCTCTCTCTCTCTCTCTCTCTCTCTCTCTCTCACTCTCTCTCCCCAACTCTTCACAGTCTTTCGATAGCTCAGCAACATCACCTCTACTGCTGCGGCTGCTGCTGCTGCTACGAGGTAAACAGAGTTTTTGTCTTGTTCTTCTTTGAAGGGAAAATACAACTTATTGAGGCTCAGCAGTCTTTGTCACCAGTCCCTTTGCCTCTGTACATCCGTAGAGGAAATATGCTGAATGCCGGATCGAGAAGGGTCCCGGGATGGCTGAAGCTGTTGTCCAGCCTAGGTCTGCTTCTCTGCCTTTTGGGGGAGACTGGGGCCAAGAGGGTCCCCAAAATCCCCCGCTGTCCTACCACCTGCTCCTGCACCAAAGACAGTGCCTTCTGTGTGGATACCAAAACTATCCCCAAGAGCTTTCCCCCTGGGATCATCTCCCTGTGAGTACAACACTGATCACTCTGTGTGTGTCTGTTCATCTATACTCTTTCAGATTTTTGGTCTATTCCTTACATTTCATTCCAAAATGATAAATCCAGCTGTTGATAATGTACATGAAGACTGTGTTGTCATGCATGGTTTTTACGGATGACATCACATCACGCAAACATAGGCAACACTTTCACAATACATTCTGCAGAGTCTACTCTGCTTACCAAAACCTTATACTTCATGTCTACAACATTTTTAAACAGTTTCAGATTATATTATATTATACTATGTTTCTCAAGAGAGAAAGACCGTGTTTGTGCTCCTCAAGAACGTGTGTCTGAAAGATTTTAAAGAGACATTATGAGAAAGAAAAGATGACGTTCACAAATGCTAATAAAAGATAACAAATGGGCACTGTGCCTCAGTCTCTCCTCATTCTTGGACAGAAGTCAGGGGGAGCTGGCAGAAATGAGACTACGTTGATTGGATTAGAGCAATGAGATGTGCCATAGCCCTCCTGGGAGAGACACTTACAATAGATTCACATCTCACAGCAAAAGACCTGCGTGTCCTCCAAGGAATAGTAACCTTACTAAGGTTAGATAGATAGTTTCAATTAATGGATGCCAATAATGTAGTAGATAGCATACTCTATCTGCATACATTTTACTTACACAATAATTTTGGGTTTACTTAGATTTTTGTCTCTATTGACTCTGAATGTATTATCTTTCTGTAATTGAGCATTATGTTCTTGCATTTAAAGAGTTTGGGGAATTGAAGTGCGCAAGCATTGCAAGGTGGAGATGGCCTCATTTTAAAGTGATGAAGACATGGACCTGTGAATAAGGAAACTGTGTCCTGGTTTTAAAATATTTTGTCCTTCTTGAAATTCAAATAGTAAGACAGATTTATCCACAGGAGCTCTTGGTAAAACATCCCATGCTGCATGTTCAGTTCTGTCAATAGATTGACTGTGCCTGGGGACTGAGGAGAACATTTCCATGCAGGCCCCATCCCCTTATATTGATTAGGTGTGATGCAGTACCACCATCCATCAGGATCTAACAATTCTTATTTTTCCCTTTCAACTTTTAACCAAAAGTTATGCTAATAAACATACAAAATTCACAAACCTCTGTGGCTGACTGGCAACATACATCCATTTTAAGCATGGACCAACAAGCCCTTTCACACAACAGGGGTTGGATAAGGATTATGAAATTGACTCAATGTTAATTGATGGAGTCTGAATGATGATAAGTTGATTGTCTGTACTCCTCAGGACGATGGTGAATGCAGCCTTCACTACAATCCCAGAGGGAGCCTTCTCCCATCTGCACCTTCTGCAGTTTCTGTGAGTATTCATGCATATCCCATCATCCCATTCTCTCCCTTCCTGTCTGAGTTAGAGGAACTAGAGCAAGCAGTCTCAACTTTACTTCTGTGGTTTGGGTTCAAATTAAAAGGCTTAACATGTTCTCTCCAAGACACCATCTTCTATACAACAACAAAAAATCAGCTAGACCAATCTGGCCTGTTGTTTTGGAGACCAAAATCAAGATAACACATGTAGTAAGATTGAGGGCTAAACATACACATACCGATAACTAGATAAAAAGCACAAGTCGTGAAGTAACATTTGTTAGACAATACAAGCACTATAAATCTCTTGAAATAAACTGTTATTGAAAACAGTGGTGACATGGCAGTAGTGAAAGTAAAGTGGCTCTGTATCAGTGTCATCGCCAATGACTGACTCCCTTCAGTTCTCTTCTGTTTAAACAATGGCTTATCTGTCTACGCAGATTCAATGGAGTGTGTGTGTTTGTGTGTTTGCGTGTGTGGTTTTTGTGGTTTTGAGCTCATATTAAAAGGCCCAATGCAGCTGTTTTTATCTCAATATCAAATCATTTCTGGGTAACAATTAAGTACCTTACTGTGATTGTTTTCAATTAAAAAGGTAAATAAGGAGCTTCTTAGCAAAGAGCAATTTTCTCAAGAAAGAATTTTGCTAGAACTGTCTGGGAGTGGTCTAAGTGTGGAGGGGAAAACTGAAAACTAGCTTTTTGGCAGAGAGGTTTGGAACTCTCTTTCTTATTGGACTTTTAACTAATTAATCACATGTTGATGTCACCAGGCAGGACAAAACTCCATCCTGTAATGATATTCGTCTGTTGTTTGTAGAGAGGCAGACCGAAATGCAGCGTGTAGGTTACTCATGATCTTTAATAAAGATAAAGTGGTACATGAAATAATAGAAAATACAAAAACAACAAACGAGTGAAACAAATTACAGCCTATCTGGTGACTAACACAAAGACAGGTACAATCACCCACGAAATACAACGCGCACTCAGGCTACCTAAATACGTTTCCCAATCCGAGACAACTAGAATCAGCTGACTCCAATTAGGAATCGCCTCAGGCAGCCAAGCCTAACTAGACACACCCCTACTAACACACTCCTAATAAATACAAACCCCAATACGAAATACAACATATAAACCCATGTCACACCCTGGCCTACCCAAACATATAACAAAAACACAAGATACAATGACCAAGGCGTGACACATCCCACCAAAACAGGCTGAAATTTCAGGAGGTATTTTCAAATAGCTCTTACTGTAAAATGGCATTATCATTAAAAAATGTCACAGTATTATTCCAACCACATAGTGTTTTAATATATATAAAACAAAGGAAAATTAGGTTTTTGACTGCACTGGGCCTTTAAAGCTGACCTATACTATATTGAACAGTTGATCTGTTCCTTGAAATTGGATAACTCTTCCTATTTCCACTCCACAACCATTCAGGTGATTTATTTGTTACTGGAGGAGATGTTTTGTACACTACTTGTGTCCATGTGTAATCCTGTGTAAATAAATACACATTTACAGTAGCCGGTATTGATTAGCATGTTTTTTTTTACCTCTCCAGCAGTATTTTTCTGGAGATTTTGTTAAATTAAACATTTGAAAAGGAAAGTGAAACAGATTTCCTTCCAGTGTGTTATAAACCTCTCTCTTTCTCTCCCTCTCTGCAGTCTGCTGAACTCAAACACCTTCACTATTGTGGCTGATGATGCCTTCGCAGGTCTGTCACACCTGCAGTACTTGTAAGTGTCATACTTTGTGCCCTTATTCAAGCACAGATATACCCCCAACAACCATTCTATCTGAGAGGATGAGGTAGTGGTGTTACAATGAAAGATCCAGTTCTCAGCCAGACAAAGATCACGTAAATAGCATTGGATATTGATCCTCCTCCTACCACAGAGCCTTTACTGCCTTTGTGGGGCCTGATGAAGCTGAGCATACCATTTTGTTAATTGATGGGAAGTTGGGCCCCAGGAAATATGAGGTTGCTGATACCATCACATTTGCTGCTTTCCACGGAAGCATTGCATTAGGCTCCATAAAATGATTGTGTGTCTCTGGCTGCAGCTCAGCCCCAAGGCGATGCAGAGCCCTGCCAGCTCTACCCAAGGTGGCTCCTCACTGTGAATGCTAATGAACTCATATCTTCATATTCAGTGCTGCTCAATATAGGAGACAGAATGCAGGCTGGCTGAGCTCACACTGTGTAGCCCTGGGATGCTTCACAGATCCAGAATGAATACAGAGAATACACTTGTAGTCAATTGTTACCTGAACTTTGATACAGGGCTCAGGCAATATGTAGAGGCACCCTACTAAGTATCTGATGATGGGGCTCTTTTTCCAACTGTCAATTCTCAATTTTAAGTATATCCAAAACATACACCTGCTATGTTAACTTCATTAGAAAAATGTGAGTGGGGGGATGATGGCTTGTTTGTTTTGAACACTTTTCACTGCAGCCAGTAGGTGGCTGTTCCTAGATCCCCTCCCCCCTCTTCTTCAACACTTGGCTTATACTCAAGGTCAGTGCTGCTCTTACTGCAGACATTCCAGCCAACAGCCAGGCCCAGGTCCATTCCCATTATAGCTGCTTATGATTCAAGAAGCAGGATATGATCCCCTTTGTAACAAGCTTTTTAAAGAAATAAATAAATGAGGGACAGACAGAGACACAATTATGATAAAAGGTTCAGTAAGACCAATGTTATACTCTGAATATGGAGAAGAAGGCTGTGTACTATGCATGATTGAAATGGCAATGTATTGAAATTATCTTGATTGTATTATATTGGCAAATGACCCCGAGTTCTACCAGAAAGCATGTTTTTATCATAAGAATACACATTCATTGAGATGACACTATTAATACAAAGCTGTCTGTCTGAGTCATTCATTCACTGGGTTCATCTTGATTGTCATGATTGCTTGCATTTTTTCAGAAGTCTACTATCTACACTGAGTATACAAAACATTAAGAACACCTGCTCTTTCCATGACATAGACTGACCAGGTGAATCCAGGTATTGATGTCACTTGTTAAATCCACTTCAATAAGTGTATATGAAGGGGATGAGACAGGTTAAAGAAGGATTTTTATGCCTTGAGACAATTGAGACATGAATTGTGTGTGTGTGTGCCATTCAGAGGGAAAAACACAATATATAAATGCCTTTGAACCGGTAGAATGTCCCAGGCACACCGGCTTTGTCAAGAACTGCAACGCTGTTATGCAGGTGAATGAGGACCCAAAAGCGACTTGGCGAAAACAGAGTCTTTAATCCAGTAAAGTAAATATACAATCATAAAGCACAATTCCACTCGTAATGACGAGAACAGACTGGAGACTCGATCATGAACTGCAGGTTGCCTCGGGAAGGCACTTGAACGTAGCAGACTCAGACACCTGCTCACCACGCAGCATCTGAGGGAAACACGACACGACAGGGCGATACACAGACACAGCACGGTGAACAATAGACAAGGATCCGACAGGGCAGAAACGGAAAACAAGGGGAGAAATAGGGACTCTAATCAGGGAAAAAGATAGGGAACAGGTGTGGGAAGACTAAATGATTGATTAGGGGAATAGGAACAGCTGGGAGCAGGAACGGAACGATAGAGAGAAGAGAGAGAGGAAGGGAGAGAGAAAAAAGGGGAACGAACCTAAAAAGACCAGCAGGGGGAAAACGAACAGAGGGAAAAGCAAAATGACAAGACAATATAAGACAAAACATGACAGTACCCCCCCACTCACCGAGCGCCTCCTGGCGCTCTCGAGGAGGAACACTGGCGGCAACGGAGGAAATCATAGATCACAAACGGTCCAGCACGTCCCGAGAAAGAACCCAACTCCTCTCCTCTGGGCCGTAACGAAAAAACGAAAAAAAGGGAAACTAGGGTACTACTCTAAAAAAAAAATGAGACACGGGTAGAGAACTGAAAGCTTTAGAGCAAACAGGACCAAACAGGCCAGGAGAGTAACAACTAGGGACAGACTGAGACACAGCAAGGGCAGGAACAAGAACAGGAGAGATGCGATGGCAGGGAACAGACTGAGACCCAGCAAGACCAGGAGCAGAAGCAGAATTTTTTTTACCAGACTTCTTCTGCGCGCAGTCCGAACACGCAGCCATGAAACGGCGCGTGTCACGCTCCTGAGTAGGCCACCAAAACCGCTGGCGAATAGAAGCAAGCGTACCCCGAACGCCGGGATGGCCAGCTAACTTGGCAGAGTGAGCCCACTGAAGAACAGCCAGACGAGTAGAAACAGGAACGAAAAGAAGGTTACTAGGGCAAGCGCGCGGCGACGCAGTGTGCGTGAGTGCTTGCTTAACCTGTCTCTCAATTCCCCAGACAGTCAACCCGACAACACGCCCAACAGGAAGGATCCCCTCGGGATCGGTAGAAGCCACAGAAGAACTAAAGAGACGGGATAAAGCATGAGGCTTGGTGTTCTTAGTACCCGGGCAATAAGAAATAACGAATTCGAAACGAGCGAAAAACAACGCCCAACGAGCATGACGCGCATTCAGTCGTTTGGCAGAACGGATGTACTCAAGGTTCTTTTGGTCAGTCCAAACGACAAAAGGAACGGTCGCCCCCTCCAACCACTGTCGCCATTTGCCTAGGGCTAAACGGATGGCGAGCAGTTCGCGGTTAGCCACATCATAGTTACGTTCCGACGGTGACAGGCGATGAGAAAAATACGCACAAGGGTGGACCCCATCGTCAGTATCGGAGCGCTGGGACAGAATGGCTCCCACGCCCACCCCGACGCGTCAACCTCAACAATAAACGGTTTAGTGACGTCAGGTGCAACAAGGATAGGAGCGGATGCAAAACGCTTCTTGAAGAGATCAGGACAACAATCATACGACCGGTGAGGAGGAAGGGAGTTGGTTCTGGACCGACTGAAGACCGTGCGCAGACCATGATATTCCTCCGGCACTCCTGTCAAATCACCAGGTTCCTCCTGAGAAGAGGGGACAGAACAAACAGGAGAAATAGCAGACATTAAACACTTCACATGACAAGAAACGTTCCAGGAAAGGATAGAATTACTAGACCAATCAAAAGAAGGATTATGACACACTAGCCAGGGATGACCCAAAACAACAGGTGTAAAAGGTGAACAAAAAATCAAAAAGAAATGGTCTCACTATGGTTACCAGATACAGTGAGGGTTAAAGGTAGTGTTTCATATAATATACTGGGGAGAGGACTACCATCCAAGGCAAACATGACCGTGGGCTCCCTAACTGTCTGAGAGGAATGTCATGTTCCCGAGCCCAGGCTTCGTCCATAAAACAGCCCTCCGCCCCAGAGTCTATTAATGCACTGCAGGAAGCTGCCGATCCGGTCCAGCGTAGATGGACCGGTAAGGTAGTACAGGTACTTGACGGAGAGGACCGTCTAGTAGCGCTTATCAGTCGCCCTCCGCTTACTGATGAGCTCTGGCCTTTAACTGGACATGAAATGACAAAATGACCAGCGGAACCGCAATAGAGACAGAGGCGGTTGGTGATTCTCCGTTCCCTCTCCTTAGTCGAAATGCGAATACCCCCAGCTGCATGGGCTCAACACCAGAGTCAGTGGGGAAAGATGGTAGTGTCGGAGAGAGGGGAGACACAGTTAACGCGAGCTCTCTTCTATGAGCTCGGTGACGAAGATCTACCCGTCGTTCAATGCGAATAGCGAGTTCAATCAAAGAATCCACGCTGGATGGAACCTCCCGAGAGAGAATCTCATCCTTAACCTTAGCGTGGAGTCCCTCCAGAAAACGAGCGAGCAACGCCTGCTCGTTCCAGTTACTGGAGGCAGCAAGAGTGCGAAACTCTATAGAGTAATCCGTTATGGATCGATTACCTTGACATAGGGAAGACAGGGACCAGGAAGCTTCTTTCCCAAAAACTGAGCGATCAAAAACCCTTATCATCTCCTCTTTAAAGTTCAGATAATTGTTAGTACACTCAGCGCTTGCCTCCCAGATAGCTGTGCCCCACTGCCGAGCCCGACCAGTAAGGAGTGATATGACGTAGGCAATCCGAGCTCTCTCTCTTGAGTATGTGTTGGGTTGGAGAGAGAACACTATATCACACTGGGTGAGAAAGGAGCGGCACTCAGTGGGCTGCCCAGAATAACATGGTGGGTTATTAACCCTAGGTTCCGGAGGCTCGGAAGACCCGGAAGTAGCTGGTGGCACGAGACGAAGACTCTGATACTGTCCTGAGAGGTCGGAGACCTGAGCGGCCAGGGTCTCAACGGCATGCCGAGCAGCAGACAATTCCTGCTCGTGTCTGCCGAGCATCGCTCCCTGGAACTCGAGAGTAGAGTAGAGAGAATCCATAGTCGCTGTGTCCATTCTTGGTCGGATCCTTCTGTTATGCAGGTGAATGAGGACCCAAAAGCGACTTGGCGAAAACAGAGTCTT
Organism: Oncorhynchus gorbuscha; assembly: GCF_021184085.1. NCBI lineage: Eukaryota > Metazoa > Chordata > Actinopteri > Salmoniformes > Salmonidae > Oncorhynchus > Oncorhynchus gorbuscha. Next base: position 63,472,874 of record NC_060177.1, read on the forward strand.
TAATCCAGTAAAGTAAATATACAATCATAAAGCACAATTCCACTCGTAATGACGAGAACAGACTGGAGACTCGATCATGAACTGCAGGTTGCCTCGGGAAGGCACTTGAACGTAGCAGACTCAGACACCTGCTCACCACGCAGCATCTGAGGGAAACACGACACGACAGGGCGATACACAGACACAGCACGGTGAACAATAGACAAGGATCCGACAGGGCAGAAACGGAAAACAAGGGGAGAAATAGGGACTCTAATCAGGGAAAAAGATAGGGAACAGGTGTGGGAAGACTAAATGATTGATTAGGGGAATAGGAACAGCTGGGAGCAGGAACGGAACGATAGAGAGAAGAGAGAGAGGAAGGGAGAGAGAAAAAAGGGGAACGAACCTAAAAAGACCAGCAGGGGGAAAACGAACAGAGGGAAAAGCAAAATGACAAGACAATATAAGACAAAACATGACAAACGCAGCTGTTTTTTCCACGTTCAACAGTTTCCCGTGTGTATCAAAAATGGTCCACCACCCAAATGACATCCAACCACCTCGACAACTGTGGGAAGCATTTGGCGTCAACATCGGCCCGCATCCCTGTGGAACGCATTCGACACCTTGTAGAGTCCATGACCAGACAAATCGAGGCTGTTCTGAGGGCAAAAGGGAGGAGTGTTCTTAATGTTTGGTATACTCTGTGTATGTGTGACACAGTATAATGAGTGATCCTCTCTCTCTGTATGCCCATCAGATTTATAGAGAACAATGACATCCAAGCCCTGTCAAAGCACACCTTCAGAGGGCTTAAATCCTTGACTCACCTGTGAGTATATCTTCTGCCTATTTCTCTGTAAATATCAATGGAAGAATACCAGTTTTGAATTGCATGGACATGTTTTGACATAATTAATTTTCTGTTTTTTTGTAGTTCTCTGTCAAATAATAACCTGCAGCTCCTTCCACGAGAACTCTTCAAATATTTTGACATTCTGACAGACTTGTAAGTACATATATTTTTAAAAGGGAACATGGTATCCTTATCATCATTGGTTTCATCTTGTGATTTTATGTTTTTAAAACAAGTAACTATAACTTATTAGTATTAACATACTATTACCATGTTATTACCCACTTTATGAAGTGCTGTAATTTAAAGTGCTACAGAGAATCCTTACTACAGATAGTTTTCTAAGAACTGTGTCATAGGTGGACAATAATTCTATTGTTCTATGTGTTACCCAGAGACCTGCGGGGTAACTCATTCCGCTGTGACTGTAAAATCAAGTGGCTTGTGGACTGGATGGAGAAGTCCAACACCTCTGTCCCTGCCATCTACTGTGCCAGCCCATTTGAGTTCCAAGGCCGCAGAATCCATGATCTAACCCCACGAGACTTCAACTGTATCAGCGCAGGTTTGTCCCCAATTATTAAAACAATTATTCATTTCACAGGACATCAAGGCACTTAATTTACAGGTTGATAATCTTCATCTCTCTCTTCCCCTGTAGACTTTGCAGTTTATGAAACTTTCCCCTTCCAGTCTGTGTCAGTGGAGTCCTATGAATTCAACGACGATCAGTTTGTGGTCTTCGCCCAGCCTGATACTGGGTTCTGTACACTGTTTGTATGGGATCATGTGGAAATGGTCTTCCGGATGTACCATAATATAACATGTACGTTTCTTCCAAGACGCCTTCTAAAAACAAGTATTCATGCCAGAAGACAATCAATGCATTCAACTATTATCATTTAATTATAGACCAAGGGAATTTACATTGTATCTGGGAGCAAACTACTTCTTTAAGTACACAGAGGATACTGAAGTCAACTAAACTAGCTACTTTCTGCTTCTGTGTTTCTCTTAGCTCGCTCCGCTGTCTACTGCAAGCCTGTGGTAATAAACAACACTCTCTACATGGTTGTGGCTCAACTTTTTGGAGGATCTCACATCTACAAGTGAGACTTATTCCAATTCCTATAAGCAATACAGTGTCAATGACTTGTTCATTTTCTTATCCACAAATTGGGTTAAACGGAGACTTAAAGATTTTTGGCAATGAGGCCCTTTATCTACTTTCTCAGAGTCATATGAACTCGTGGATACCATTTTTATGTTTCTGTGTCCAGTATGAAGGAAGTTAGAGGTAGTTTCGTGAACCAATGCTAACTAGCATTAGCTCAATGACTGGAAGTGTGTGGATATCTACTTAAGGTTATATGTTTACAATGATGATTTAGGGATGGCTGACCTGATTGATACCTTTACAGGTGGGAAGAGGACCCACAGCGATTTGTGAAGATCCAGGACATTGACACCACACGTGTGAGGAAACCCAACTTTGTTGAGACCTTCCAGCTGGATGATGAGTGGTACTTTGCAGTAGCAGACAGTTCCAAGGCAGGCTCTACGAGCATATACCGCTGGAACAGCAACGGTTTCTACTCCCACCAATCCCTTCATCCCTGGCATCGTGACACCCATGTGGAGTTCCTAGATGTGGAGGGGAAGCAGCGTCTCATTCTCTCCAGTGCCTCCCAGCCCCCAGTGGTTTACCAGTGGAACCGCAGCCTGCGCCAGTTTGCCTTTCATTCCCAAATCACTGAGACTGCTGACGTGCAGATGGTCAAGCATTTCTGGGTGCGCAAAGTTCTCTACCTCTGCCTTACACGCTTCATTGGAGACTCCAAGATTCTCCGCTGGGAGGGGCAGCGCTATGTTGAGATTCAGACCCTGCCCTCACGTGGCTCCATGGCTGTGTATCCATTCATTGTGGGCCCCCGCCAGTATCTCCTCTTAGGGAGTGATTTCTCCTTCTCTCGAGTTTACTTGTGGGACGACCTTACCCAGCGCTTCCAGCTCTTCCAGGAGCTCAACATGAGAGCACCCCGGGCCTTCAGCTTGGTGTCAGTGGACAACAAAGACATCCTGCTGGCAGCCAGCTTCAAAGGCAACACCCTGGCCTACCAGCACCTAATAGTGGATCTTAGTGCCAAATAGACCAATCCAGTCAGAATCTCTGAGACCATTCATGTGTCTGTTCTGTTCTTATGAGGCCCGATTCCAACTTAGGAATTTACAAATCGACAGAACGGGTTCAAAATATTAGGGATCAATGAAAGAAAACACCAATTGGTAGATGGTAGATACAAAAATACTCTGATCTTGCAGATTATTTGGGTTTAGGAAAGTATTTATGAATCATAAAAAACAGGTTTAGAGAAACTTTACGCACGAAAGAAGGAAAATGTTGATTTAATTCATTCTGAAAATTGCCACATTCAGTTCTTCAACACATGATAATGTTGGAAGATTAGTGTACATATAATTATAATAGGGAGAATAGTGTACAACAGTGTTCTATCCTCTCGTCTATTGCTGCACTAACCATGGAACTGTGTGATGACACGGCCAAGTACTGCGCCATGCATGGGGTTCAAACTATTACAGCTTGGTCTGCGCTCCACTCCGTAATGATTGAATTATGTCTTTTTATATTATCAACTGTTACTAAGGAAACAAATGAAGGTAAACACAGCAATGTAAGTAAATGGACTGATAATGAAGGTTATACCAACTAAAGGGAACTGAATGTAAATTGTTAGTTGAATATGTGTTGTTATTAGGCCTACAGTACTGACGGTCAATACTGACAGTGGCTAATATTTCACATGATAGAAATAGGAAACAGAGAAAGTCACGGTATTCAAGACATTCGTGAGTGCCCATCCCTGCAAGTTAAAGAAGACTGTACAATTTAAATTCTGCATAATGGCACAGTACTTCATAACCTTTACTCTGGGAAAGTTGATATGTTCATATGCTTCAGTTTGCTGCCATATGACTGGTTTCACGTCTCCAGTGATTATAAGGTAAAATAGACCTTATTTACAATTCCCTTATCAAAAACGGATTACTCATTTACCTAGCTGTTATCAATAGCTCTTATCAAGTTGTAAATTACAGTGCATGGTGAATGCTGTTATTTATATCAGAAAAAAATTAAGTAGATGCTTTTTCCTCTTGGAATTGGAAGGTTCGCTCGACCTTATTCATGGTTTCCTCGTGCGTAAAGGTGGTGGAATTATGAAGGAATTAAATCAAGATCAGTATATGGCATATCTGTAGACACACCTCTGCCACGCCTTCATTTCTTAGATCTCCACCCCCAACCAATTGCAGGTGAATAGCATGCTATTCTCATGCTTAAGTTTGTCAGAATATGCATAGAGGGAAAAGTTCATAATAAGGGAATTATGTTCAATTTAAGCAAGGTTAACTCGGGTCGGAATCGGGCCCATGGAGAAAAGCTAATCATCTAAGCCATGTGACTAAATGCCTGTTAGGTTAGTTAACCACTTTTGAAGAGTGAGTACTAACGAACAGGAAATGCATGATATCTTCTGATGTCTCTGATTGAATCAATTAATGTGTAATGACAAAACATATCACCATGATTAATACGTGTCAAATCACTTTGCAACATCACTACTTACTCTATTTACCATGAATTCATGCTACATGGAAATTATAATGGAAGGTGCAGATATAGTACAAATAAAAACATATAAGTAACATCAGATTATGTGAAAAGCATGTGCATCTACTGAACGGTTCTCTGTTGACTGTTATAAAATCATTTTATTCTTGCGATAGGGCGAAGAAGAGTAGGCGGCCAGACGTTGCAATAAACTTTAGTGAACTATTAACATAATATATTCTGTTTATAGTTCACTAAAGTTTATTGCAATTTACTGGCTGCCTACTCATCTTCTTTCTTGAATTACCTGCCATTAGGGGCCTGCCCTCATCTCATTCATGCAATAGGAAAATAACTGTTCACATCAAATAGAGTTTGATATGGACATTCTATGAAATGCTAGTTAATATATTTTCAAAGCAATATAAACTGTAATCTGCATGCCATAATGGTATATTTACAGTAAATTATATTTTATAAAATAATGCTTATTCTGTATAAGTTTTATAATGATTCACAGGTAATAAGAGCTATCAATGTTTTTGTCATAAATAATGTTGTTGATCATGATTGATACCAATATATTTTCATTAATCTAGAATGTAGCTAGGCTACACAGATTTCTCTAAATGAATGTTAACTGAATAGTACTGGAAGGTTATGTTAAGCTCCTGTCATATATGTGAAAATATGTATGAATATGTACACTTTGTATGTTGTGGCTGAACTACACGGGCAGTCAATTGCCCAAACAATTATATATCTAATTTGAATGCCTAACAATTGAGAATCAGTTCAAATCCAGGCTTGACTCCTCATGTCTGTATTTGCTAAACGTTCAAAATTGTGCCTAGAGAATGCGTCAACATCCAAATTCTGGCCAAATCTCTGTGCACTTTGATTCTACATAACTTATAGCTTGTCTTCAGACATTTTATGTTATTCTCCTCTGTGCATTTTATGTAGCTTTACACTGTACGTAATGTAATGTATCCATGCATCTACTGTAATAGTGCACCCATATTAACTAAAAAACTTGCAATAAATACTCAATTTAAACATCCTCATTTACACAGTTGACATTTACACATTTTTCTGTGATTGGCCTTTACTGCATTTGTATGGAGAAAAGTTACACTCTCTATGTCAAATATAAAATAACTAGGTTCAACATTATTCTTTATATAGTCTACCATGTCTACACATTTTATGTGGGTTATTATTGGTATAGTGATTGTATGGTGCACTAAAGTGTAGCCTAAATCACCCTTACCACCATGGAAGTGGATATAGTGTGAGAGCAAAATATTTGCCCTGAAAATGTTTGCCACTTGTACGTATCTGAAGTAATAAATGTCCTATTAAAAATGCTGCATCTAAGCTTTACTATTCTGAACTTTATTATTCTGGACTTTAGTTTTCCTTGATCAGCCAATGAAGTCCCACCCAGTTGACTACATTAAAATGGTGGAAGCTCTCAATGGCGCTACCCATGCTAATACGGGCTTTTGGCCACTAGAGGCCACTGTCATTTTCTATGGGTACTTCCTACAACAGCTATCTAGTCAATATGGGTGACAGTCACAGTAAGCACATGCATACAACTAATGAAGCAACAATACAACCATCATTTGTACCTTTTATAAAAAATAAATAATAATCCGTTTTCAAACATAATTTATTTTCTAAGACGACCAGTGAAATTGTTATTCCTATCTGGTATCCTTGGGACGTCCCTATCCTAAACCCTAAATCTTAACTCCTACCCATACCCTAACTTTTTAAAATGTTTAACTTCAATGGGGTAACGTCCGAGTTTGGACATCCCAAGGATCCAGGATAGCAAGGACCACATTGAAATAAAACTCACTTTTGTGAGTTGCCAGTGACCATCATTGGTTACCACCTTTCAAAGTTCGTTGCATTATGGGGTAAAAGTACATGTCGACTGCATGAACTTTACAACAATCATGTGCTGGGGCGGCAGGGTAGCCTAGTGGTTAGAGCATTGGACTAGTAACCCAAAAAGTTGCAAGTTCATATCCCTGAGCTGACATGGTACACATCTGTCGTTCTGTCCTAGGCTGTCATTGAAAATAAGAATTTGTGACTTGCCTAGTTAAATAAAGGTTAAAAAAAATGTGATCAAAAGTCATGAAGTTTTGACTGCAAGTTTCTGCAGTTGCTCGTTACCAACTGCAGCCATCACCTGCATTATGGTAGGCTCTATTGCCAACCAATCATTAGGGTGTTTTTGTTTGACACACACGAATGTGTCCAAAGGTATGACTAAAACAGGAACCAACTATGATTCACGTATACAGTGGATGTGTACAAAGGAATGTGATATTTGATGCTCTCTCTCACTGATTGAGAGTACACAAGTATGATTTCAGTTTGTGAGTCAGTGATATGGGAGTTGGAGCCATGTTTATTTCGACATTATAAAGATTTTTTTTTCTAAACAATGGCAACACTGCCATGTTGATCTTATTGAGCCTTGCTGTTGGAAAACCACATTAGTGTCTTACTTTCGGCTGTCACAGATGCACTTCCCCCACTACTTCACTCCTTGACATTCATCTACAGTTGGTTGCTTTCACCTTACCACTCAAACACGCCCCATGTCCACCCACACCAGGCATGTATGTATACATTTATTTTGCAATAGTATGTAAATGTACATTTATTTTGCAAAGCTTGTGCACGCGACTCGAGCGGTATGGTCAGCACTTGTGTTGTATGCATGAGCGATGCAAAATAAATCGACACACATGTTATTCGATCATTGCTCGCGCGCCTCAACAAGTGTCTGTGTAGCCAGGTGCTAAAGTAGAACTTGGTTCTATTTGTGACGCTTAACGTGCTGCAAGTCCCGCCTCTCCCATCTCCTCATTGGTTTTTAGGAGCATATACCCACGTGGGTGATTGAAAGATGAACTGAAGTCCACACTCCAGTCGGAAGTGGTAATGCACCTTAAAGTTGGTTGCCAACCTCCATATGAAGTCCAAAGAAGAAGAAGAAGCATGAAGGAGGAGAGATTACTAGAAAACAAACTGTTTCCCTTTTATTTTTCCTTTCTTTAACTAGGCAAGTCAGTTAAAAACTAATTTTTATTTTATTTTTTTATTTTATTTTTTGACAGCCTTCCGCAGCCAACCCCTAACACGGACAATGCTGGGCCAATTGTGTGCCACCCTATGGGACTCCCTATCACGGGCAGTTTTGATACAGTCTGGAATCAAACCAGGTCTGTAGTGACAGCTCTAGCACTGAGATGCAGTGCCTTAGACCGCTGCGCCACTAAGGAGCCCTGGATTAATTGTCGGACTATAACAACCCAATGTTTATATCCCAGGACAAATTAGCTAGCAACAGCAAGCTAACTATAGCTAAATTGCCATAAATGTTTAATGCTTTTCGACCTATCCCCAAATTACTATAGTTGGTTCAGAGTTCTTTTTGATATTTCAACCTGCGTATACTTTTCACGTCTGGTGTGGGAGGACAAAATCAACATGCACGAGAGCGGTCTGGTCAGCATGTAATGAAGCCGACTATAGATAAAAATCGGTGGGTGCATCTGCAACCGCAAAAAGTTGGACACTCTAGTTGTTTTCCAACAGCAAGACTTAATTAATAGGATCAACATGGCAGTGTTGCAATTGTTTATAAAAGTGTTTCTTTATAATATCGAAATGAACATGGCTCTAACTCCCATATCACTGACTCACAAACTGAAATCATACGTGTGTTCATCATACGTGCAGAAATCATACGTGTGTTCATCATACGTGCAGAAATCATACGTGTGTTCATCACACGTGCAGAAATCATACGTGTGTTCATCATACGTGCAGAAATCATACGTGTGTTCATCATACGTGCAGAAATCATACGTGTGTTCATCATACGTGCAGAAATCATACGTGTGTTCATCATACGTGCAGAAATCATACGTGTGTTCATCATACGTGCAGAAATCATGTGTGTTCATCATACCTGCAGAAATCATACGTGTGTTCATCACACGTGCAGAAATCATGTGTGTTCATCATACCTGCAGAAATCATACGTGTGTTCATCACACGTGCAGAAATCATACGTGTGTTCATCATACGTGCAGAAATCATACGTGTGTTCATCATACGTGCAGAAATCATACGTGTGTTCATCATACGTGCAGAAATCATACGTGTGTTCATCACACGTGCAGAAATCATGTGTGTTCATCATACCTGCAGAAATCATACGTGTGTTCATCACATGTGCAGAAATCATACGTGTGTTCATCACACGTGCAGAAATCATACGTGTGTTCATCATACGTGCAGAAATCATACGTGTGTGTCACTGGAGCCTGCAGAGGCTAATGAGTGAGCGAAACAGCGCCCCTCTTTCTTACTAAATGGAGCCCATGTAGCTGATGCTGTATGGTCAGTTATAGCCCTGACAGTAAATCTCATTAAGACCAAAATAATGGTGTTCCAAAAAAGGTCCAGTCACCAGGACCACAAATACAAATTCCATCTAGACACTGTTGCCCTAGAGCATACAAAAAACGATACATACCTTGGTCTAAACATCAGCGCCACAGGTAACTTCCACAAAGCTATGAACGATCTGAGAGACAAGGCAAGAAGGGCATTCTATGCCATCAAAAGGAACATACATTTCGACATACCAATTAGGATTTGGCTAAAAATACTTGAATCAGTCATAGAGCCCATTGCCCTTTATGGTTGTGAGGTCTGGGGTCCGCTCACCAACCAAGACTTCACAAAATGGGACAAACACCAAATTGAGACTGCACGCAGAATTCTGCAAAAATATCCTCTGTGTACAACATAGAACACCAAATAATGCATGCAGAGCAGAATTAGGCCGATACCAACTAATTATCAAAATCCAGAATTCAATTCTATAACCACCTAAAAGGAAGCGATTCCCAAACCTTCCATAACAAAGCCATCACCTACAGAGAGATGAACATGGAGAAGAGTCCCCTAAGCAAGCTGGTCCTGGGGCTCTGTTCACAAACACAAACACACCCTTCAGAGCCCCAGGACAGCAGCACAATTAGACCCAACCAAATCATGAGAAAACAAAAAGATAATTACCTGACACATTGGAAAGAATTAACAAAAAAACAGAGCAACCTAGAATGCTATTTGGCCCTACACAGAGAGTACACAGTGGCAGAATACCTGACCACTGTGACTGACCCAAAATTATGGAAAGCTTTGACTATGTACAGACTCAGTGAGCATAACCTTGCTATTGAGAAAGGCCGCCGTAGGCAGACATGGCTCTCAAGAGAAGGCAGGCTATGTGCTCACTGCCCACAAAATGAGGTGGAAACTGAGCTGTACTTCCTAACCTCCTGCCCAATGTATGACCATATTAGAGAGACATATTTCCCTCAGATTACACAGATCCACAAAGAATTTGAAAACAAATCCAATTTTGATAAACTCCCATATCTACTGGGTGAAATTCCACAGTGTGACATCACAGCAGCAAGATTTGTGACCTGTTGCCACAAGAAAGGGGCAACCAGTGAAGAACAAACACGATTGTAAATACAACTCATATTTACGCTTATTTATTTTATCTTGTGTCCTTTAACCATTTGTACATTGTTAAAACACTGTATATATATAATATGACATTTGTAATGTCTTTATTGTTTTGAAACTTCTGTATGTGTAATGTTTACTGTTAATTTTTATTGTTTATTTCACTTTATATATTATATACCTCACTTGCTTTGGCAATGTTAACACATGTTTCCCATGCCAATAAAGCCCTTGAATTGAATTGAATATAGTATGACATGCCATACTCTATTGCTCCAGACAGAATCAGATACATGGTCTACACATACGGAAACAGAGGGGCGCTGTTTCGCTCTCGCTCGGATGCTTTATCTTAGAATGATGCGTCTTTCTGTCGGCCGTGTCTCGGTCAAATAAATGATCAACATTTCAATATTTGATTTGGATGTGCAAGGAGGTATAGTAGGGCGGGCCAGGCCCCATAAGCCCCGCCCATAATGCCGGCCTTGCTCTGTAGCTTTAGAATAAAGGCAAAGTTGGTTCCTGTTTCAGTCCCGCCTCAGAATGGAACTTCAATGTGATTCTTGAATGGGAAGCATTGTTCAAGTGAAATTTCAGAACTAGGAGCTTTTGATAACTTCGATAGGACGTGATCGTGGCATATGCACCAGCAATACTAGCCTGGGGATGAGGTTAGCATGGATCAAACAAAAACACCCTAATGATAGGTTGACAAATAGTGCCTTCCACAATGCAGCCTTTACGAAAAAAAGTTTGCAGTCAGAGTGCAGAATAACTGCAGTACGCTGCAGTTATTCTGCAATAACTGCATCCAAAATTCCAGTCGACTGCAGTTACTGCACTTTTACTGCAGTTTCAAAACCGCAATCTTTTTTATAAGGCAGGTGATGGCTGTATGGTGCAGTTGGTGAGAAGCAACTGCATTGACTTGAAGGCGACTAAATCAAAAACTGCATGACCTTTGATCACGAGTCTGAAGTCGGACAATTTTTATAACCATAATGGTAATGCAACCCACCTTTTTGGTCACCGACTTGACAAAATTGATCCGTTCGAACACGCCCTCTGATTCCAACCATCGTGAACATGCACAGAAACAGCACAAATCTGACGTTGAGGAAGTGAGCTGGCAGCTGCTAGCGAGGGTTGGTTGCATTCCGCAAGGTGACTGTAAGTGGGAAGATGGCGGAAGTGGATGCTGAGTTCAAATCAAGCAGCGTGTCAAGCTAATTTGGTGAAGACGAATGCTCTGAATAGACAACAGTAGTATCGAAACTGGAACAAAAAGGGAATGGTCGAAAAGTTTTTGGGACTTAAGGATTTTACATCTGAAGACTTGCAAGGGTTACTGGCGCCGAAAGACCCACCCTCCCCAGTTTCCCTTGAGCCTGTGTAGGGATCAGATCTGTTTTATTGTTTTTACAGAAAGGTTGTTTGATATAGTTTTATCTTATTTCTTTTTTTTTGTTGGTATTTGGTCATTAATTATATGTCTTTGTCCCTGTCTCAGCCTTCAGCCTATTTTCCCTGCTGCTTATTAGGTCTTTCTAGTTTTGTTCAGTTTTTGGGGGGAATCCTGTTTCCATCCCACATAAAACGTAGATTTGACCCCTCCTGTCTCAGCCTCAGCCTATTTATGCTGCAGTAGTTTATGTGTCGGGGGGCTAGGGTCAGTTTGTTATATCTGGAGTACTTCTCCTGTCCTATTCGGTGTCCTGTGTGAATCTAAGTGTGCATTCTCTAATTCTCTCCTTCTCTCTTTCTTTCTCTCTCTCGGAGGACCTGACATGATGACTCCTTGCTGTCCCCAGTCCACCTGACCGTGCTGCTGCTCCAGTTTCAACTGTTCTGCCTTATTATTATTCGACCATGCTGGTAATTTATGAACATTTGAACATCTTGGCCATGTTTGTCATGTTTTGTCATTAATTATCATGTCTTGTCCCTGTGCTTCCCCTTCTATTCGTTTCCCTCTGCTGGTCTTATTAGGTTCTTTCCCTCTTTCTATCCCTCTCATTCCCCCTCCCTCTTCTCACTCTCTCTTCTCTCTATCTTCTCTATTCCTGCTAATTCCCCTAATCAATCATTTAGTCTTCCCACACCTGTTCCCGATCCTTTTCCCTGATTAGAGTCCCTATTTCTCTCCTTGTTTTCCGTTCCTGCCCTGTCGGATCCTTGTCTATATTCACCGTGCTGTGTCTATGTTTTGCCCTGATCGTTCGTGTTTCCCTCAGATGCTGCGTGGTGAGCAGGTGTCTGAGTCTGCTAGGTTCAAGTGCCTTCCCGAGGCAACCTGCAGTTCTTGATCAAGTCTCCAGTCTGTTCTCTGGTCTTTACAGTAGTATTATGCCTTTTGTTTTGTTAAGTATCTTACTGGATTAAAAACTCTGCAGCAAGTCGCTTTTGGGTCCTCATTCACCTGCATAACAGAAGGATCCGACCAAGGAATGGACCCAGCGACTACAGAGGCTCGTAACACGCCGTCAAGATGCAAGGATTTGATGGACATTTTGCAGGAATTGTCTGTCCAGTGCTCGCCATCCGTGGGCGCTCAGGTTTGAGCTCTCTGGACAGTTCCAGGTCTTCGTCTCGTGCCACCTGTTACTTCCTGGCCTGCCGAGCCTCCGGAACCTAGGGTTAATAACCCACCTTGCTACTCCGGGCAGCCCTTGAGTTGCTCCTTTCTCACCCAGTGTGATATTGTGTTTCTCTCCAACCCAACACATACTCTAGCGAGAGAGCTCGGGAAACATAACATTCCTTTCAGACAGTGGGGAAGCTATCTGGGAGGCAAGGGCCCATGTTTGCCTTAGATTAAAGAGGAGTCATCTTCCCAGTATCAGATTTGAGACACTAGGGCCCTTTAACTCTCACAGTATCTGGTAACCACAGTGAGACTATTTCTCTTTTTGATTTTTGACGTTCACCTTTTACACCTGTTGTTTTGGGTCATCCCTGGCTAGTATGTCATAATCCTTCTATTAATTGGTCTTGTAATTCTATCCTATCCTGGAACGTATCTTGTCATGTGAAGTGTTTAATGTCTGCCATCCCTCCCATTTCTTCTGTCCCCACTTCTCAGGAGGAACCTGGCGATTTAACAGGAGTGCCGGAGGAATATCATGATCTGCGCACGGTCTTCAGTCGGTCCCGAGCCAACTCCCTTCCTCCTCACCGGTCGTATGATTGTAGTATTGATCTCCTTCCGGGGACCACTCCTCCTCGGGGTAGACTATACTCTCTGTCGGCTCCCGAACGTAAGGCTCTCGAGGATTATTTATCTGTGTCTCTTGACGCCGGTACCATAGTGCCTTCTTCCTCTCCGTTTGCCTTAGGGGCAGTATCAGGGTTCTTTTTGTTAAGAAGAAGGACCTGTTGTTTTGGGTCACTCTGCGTCATAATCCCTGGTCGTAATTCTATCCTATCCTGGATTATCGAAGTGGCTGAATGACATAACGGTTAAGAATCGTTATCCGCCAACTCCCTTCCTCCTCCCCTTATGTCATCAGCCTTCGAGATTCTGCAGGGAGCCAGGTGCTTTACTAAGTTGGACCTTCGTAACGCTTACCATCTCGTGCGCATCAGAGAGGGGGACCTTCGTAACGCTTACCAGTGGAAAACGGCGTTTAACACTCCGTTAGGGCATTTTGAGTACCGGGTTCTGCCGTTTGGTCTCGCCAATGCGCCAGCTGTTTTTCAGGCATTAGTTAATGATGTTCTGAGAGACATGCTGAACATCTTTGTTTTTGTCTATCTTGACGATATCCTGATTTTTTCACCGTCCTCGAGATTCATGTTCAGCACGTTCGACGTGTTCTACAGCGCCTTTTAGAGAATTGTCTCTACGTAAAGGCTGAGAAGTGCTCTTTTCATGTCTCCTCCGTTACTTTTCTCGGTTCCGTTATTTCCGCTGAAGGCATTCAGATGGATTCCGCTAAGGTCCAAGCTGTCAGTGATTGGCCCGTTCCAAGGTCACGTGTCGAGTTGCAGCGCTTTCTAGGTTTCGCTAATTTCTATCGGCGTTTCATTCGTAATTTCGGTCAAGTTGCTGCCCCTCTCACAGCTCTTACTTCTGTCAAGACGTGTTTTAAGTGGTCCGGTTCCGCCCAGGGAGCTTTTGATCTTCTAAAAGAACGTTTTACGTCCGCTCCTATCCTCGTTACTCCTGACGTCACTAGACAATTCATTGTCGAGGTTGACGCTTCAGAGGTAGGCGTGGGAGCCATTCTTTCCCAGCGCTTCCAGTCTGACGATAAGGTTCATCCTTGCGCTTATTTTTCTCATCGCCTGTCGCCATCTGAGCGCAACTATGATGTGGGTAACCGTGAACTGCTCGCCATCCGCTTAGCCCTAGGCGAATGGCGACAGTGGTTGGAGGGGGCGACCGTTCCTTTTGTCGTTTGGACAGACCATAAGAACCTTGAGTACATCCGTTCTGCCAAACGACTTAATGCCCGTCAAGCTCGTTGGGCGTTGTTTTTGCTCGTTTCGAGTTTGTGATTTCTTACCGTCCGGGTAGCAAAAACACCAAGCCTGATGCCTTATCCCGTCTGTTTAGTTCTTCTGTGGCTTCTACTGATCCCGAGGGGATTCTTCCTTATGGGCGTGTTGTCGGGTTAACAGTCTGGGGAATTGAAAGACAGGTTAAGCAAGCACTCACGCACACTGCGTCGCCGCGCGCTTGTCCTAGTAACCTCCTTTTCGTTCCTGTTTCCACTCGTCTGGCTGTTCTTCAGTGGGCTCACTCTGCCAAGTTAGCTGGTCATCCCGGTGTTCGAGGCACTCTTGCGTCTATTCGCCAGCGCTTTTGGTGGCCGACTCAGGAGCGTGACACGCGCCGTTTCGTGGCTGCTTGTTCGGACTGCGCGCAGACTAAGTCGGGTAACTCTCCTCCTGCCGGTCGTCTCAGACCGCTCCCCATTCCTTCTCGACCATGGTCTCACATCGCCCTAGACTTCATTACCGGTCTGCCTTTGTCTGCGGGGAAGACTGTGATTCTTACGGTTGTCGATAGGTTCTCTAAGGCGGCACATTTCATTCCCCTCGCTAAACTTCCTTCCGCTAAGGAGACGGCACAAATCATCATCGAGAATGTGTTCAGAATTCATGGCCTCCCGTTAGACGCCGTTTCAGACAGAGGTCCGCAATTCACGTCACAGTTTTGGAGGGAGTTCTGTCGTTTGATTGGTGCGTCCGTCAGTCTCTCTTCCGGGTTTCATCCCCAGTCTAACGGTCAAGCAGAGAGGGCCAATCAGACGATTGGTCGCATACTACGCAGCCTTTCTTTCAGAAACCCTGCGTCTTGGGCAGAACAGCTCCCCTGGGCAGAATACGCTCACAACTCGCTTCCTTCGTCTGCTACCGGGTTATCTCCGTTTCAGAGTAGTCTGGGTTACCAGCCTCCTCTGTTCTCATCCCAGCTTGCCGAGTCCAGCGTTCCCTCCGCTCAAGCGTTTGTCCAACGTTGTGAGCGCACCTGGAGGAGGGTGAGGTCTGCACTTTGCCGTTACAGGGCACAGACTGTGAGAGCCGCCAATAAACGCAGGATTAAGAGTCCAAGGTATTGTTGCGGCCAGAGAGTGTGGCTTTCCACTCGCAACCTTCCTCTTACGACAGCTTCTCGTAAGTTGACTCCGCGGTTCATTGGTCCGTTCCGTGTCTCCCAGGTCGTCAATCCTGTCGCTGTGCGACTGCTTCTTCCGCGACATCTTCGTCGCGTCCATCCTGTCTTCCATGTCTCCTGTGTCAAGCCCTTTCTTCGCACCCCGTTCGTCTTCCCTCCCCTCCCTCCCGTCCTTGTCGAGAGCGCACCTATTTACAAGGTACGTAAGATCATGGACATGCGTTCTCGGGGACGGGGTCACCAATACTTAGTGGATTGGGAGGGTTACGGTCCTGAGGAGAGGAGTTGGGTTCCGTCTCGGGACGTGCTGGACCGTTCGCTTATTGATGATTTCCTTCGTTGCCGCCAGGGTTCCTCCTCGAGTGCGCCAGGAGGCGCTCGGTGAGTGGGGGGGTACTGTCATGTTTTGTCATTAATTATCATGTCTTGTCCCTGTGCTTCCCCTTCTATTCGTTTCCCTCTGCTGGTCTTATTAGGTTCTTTCCCTCTTTCTATCCCTCTCTCTCCCCCTCCCTCTCTCACTCTCTCGCTCTCTC
This sequence comes from Oncorhynchus gorbuscha, assembly GCF_021184085.1. Classification (NCBI taxonomy): domain Eukaryota; kingdom Metazoa; phylum Chordata; class Actinopteri; order Salmoniformes; family Salmonidae; genus Oncorhynchus; species Oncorhynchus gorbuscha. The sequence continues at coordinate 63,489,082 of NC_060177.1, forward strand.
TTCTCTCTATCGTTCCGTTCCTGCTCCCAGCTGTTCCTATTCTCCTAATCAATCATTTAGTCTTCCCACACCTGTTCCCGATCCTTTTCCCTGATTAGAGTCCCTATTTCTCTCCTTGTTTTCCGTTCCTGCCCTGTCGGATCCTTGTCTATATTCACCGTGCTGTGTCTATGTTTTGCCCTGTCGTGTCGTGTTTCCCTCAGATGCTGCGTGGTGAGCAGGTGTCTGAGTCTGCTAGGTTCAAGTGCCTTTCCGAGGCAACCTGCAGTTCTTGATCAAGTCTCCAGTCTGTTCTCGTCTTTACGAGTAGTATTATGCCTTTTGTTTTGTTAAGTATCTTACTGGATTAAAAACTCTGTTTTCGCCAAGTCGCTTTTGGGTCCTCATTCACCTGCATAACAATGTTCTGTTATAATCTCCACCCGGCACAGCCAGAAGAGGACTGGCCACCCCACATAGCCTGGTTCCTCTCTAGGTTTCTTCCTAGGTTTTGGCCTTTCTAGGGAGTTTTTCCTAGCCACCGTGCTTCTACACCTGCATTGCTTGCTATTTGGGGTTTTAGGCTCAAAGTACAGCACTTTGAGATATCAGCTGAGGTACGAAGGGCTATATAAATACATTTGATTTGATTAAATTCTGTGATTGTCAATATACCGAAGAAGAAGAATAACAAGAAGAAGCTGCTAGCAAGCTAACTTCAAGGACAAGAGATGCAAATTGTTTTGCTCTCAAGAAAATGGCGCCATTCAAAGGAGTGATTACTGGGGTAGGGGTAAATGGAAAAATGGACCAACTGAAGGGGAAGATTCCCGGTGTTTCTGATGCTCGTTGTTTGGTGCGATGCAGACAGGGCGGCGTAACTTGTGGAAAAAGAGTTGTCAAATCAAATCAAAGTTTATTTGTCACATGCGCCGAATACAACAGGTGTGGACCTTACAGTGAAATTCTTACTTCCAGGCTCTAACCAATAGTGCAAAAAAGGTGTTAGGTGAACACATTTACATTTACATTTAAGCAATTTAGCAGACGCTCTTATCCAGACCGACTTACAAATTGGTGCATTCACCTTATGACATCCAGTGGAACAGCCACTTTACAATAGTGCATCTAAATCTTTTAAGGGGGGGGGGGTGAGAAGGATTACTTTATGAACAATAGGTAAGTAAAGAAATAAAACAACAGTAAAAAGACAGGCTATATACAGTAGTGAGGCTATAAAAGTAGCGAGGCTACATACCAGTTAGTCAGGCTGATTGAGGTAGTATTTAGATGTAGATATGGTTAAAGTGACTATGCATATATGATGAACAGAGAGTAGCAGTAGCATAAAGAGGGGTTGGCGGGTGGTGGGTGGCGGGACACAATGCAGATAGCCCGGTTAGCCAATGTGCGGGAGCACTGGTTGGTCGGCCCAATTGAGGTAGTATGTACATGAATGTATAGTTAAAGTGACTATGCATATATGATAAACAGAGAGTTGCAGCAGTGTAGAAAAAGGGTAGCAAATATGCAAATAGTCCGGGTAGCCATTTGTTTACCTGTTCAGGAGTCTTATGGCTTGGGGGTAAAAAACTGTTGAGAAGCCTTTTTGTCCTAGACTTGGCACTACCGCTTGCCATGCGGTAGTAGAGAGAACAGTCTATGACGGCACCACCTAGTGTAGAGGTCCTGGATGGCAGGCAGCTTAGCCCCAGTGATGTACTGGGCCGTACGCACTACCCTCTGTAGTGCCTTACAGTCAGAGGCCGAGCAATTGCCGTACCAGTTGTCTGTTCTCTTTTAGTTTTGATGTTGTATCTTTGCCTGACAAAGTGATGTTAGGATATATAAATTATCCCATACAAGCATTTGTGCTGAATACATTACATTGTTACAGGTGTCAAGTTTCTGGGCATGTGGCAGCAGTATGTAGGAAGGAGGTTACTAGGTGTGAGAGGTGTGGAGAAAGGCATGAGACAAAGGAATGTGTTGCATTGGGGAAAGTAGTGGTATGTGTCAATTGCAGGGGTGCCCATGGGCCTGGGGTTCAGAAATGTCAGGTGCGAGAGAGGCAGGTTGAGGTTTCCAGGGTCAGAGTAGAGCAGAAGTTGTCATATGCTGAGGCAGTGAAGAAAGTAGAGGAAGATGGGTCAAGGGGGAGGGATCCTGAGAGAAGTGGTGTGAGTAGTAGATCTGTACCAGTACAGAGGGATAAACCAACAAGTGATATATGCTTCAGTAAGATTGCATTTTTAGCAATTTATGCAATGGTTATCAACTGTACTACAGGGATGGAACATAAGTCACAGAAAATTGAGGTTGTGGTGGCAGCTGCAGTGGGGTATTTTGGTGTACGAGACTTGACGTCAGAAGAGTTACAGGGTGTGTTGAGTGGTGATGTCTCATCCTTTCAGGCTGTTGGCCTGAGGTAGGACTAGGTAGATTGAAATAGTGGAGTAGGGTGGTGGGTTTTTAGTGAGTGTAGGGTATTTGTAGATTTTATGTTTTATTTTCAAGCAAAGTATAAGGGAGTTATACTCCAGTCTAGTAGGTGGCGGTAATGTAATATTTATTGGATGCCAACCGCCGTTAAACCTCATTGACGACGAAGAAGAAGAAGAAGAAGAAGAAGAAGAAGAAGAAGAAGAAGAAGAAGAAGAAGAAGAAGAAGAAGAAGAAGAAGAAGAAGAAGAAGAAGAAGAAGAAGAGGCAGCAGCAGCAGCAGAAGAAGAAGCTAACTTCAAAACAATACGTCGTGGAGCACACAGTCAGTAGGTATTGGTTAGATGGTTGCTTGCTGGTCATCTGGGTGAAATTATATTATAGAATATTTTAGTGAAACAGTTCAGTTTGATATAGCCTTGGTCACTTAATGTTTGTTATTCTGCCTGCTAGCTTAGCTAACGTTAGCATTTCACTTTCATGTATTTTGCTGTACAGAAATGGTTCCATCAAATCTTGGCGAAGAAATGTCTACGGAAGTAGCGTTACCACCTGAGTGGGAGGACGATGAACGGATGAATTTCCTGTTCTCTGACTTTAAAGAAAACCGAGATGTCAGCACAACAGATTGGGACAGTAAAATGGATTTCTGGACATCACTCATTCTTAAAATCTGCAGGAGTCGCGGAACCGTCTGTGTTAATTTGCAGGAGCTGAACAACATTTTTCAGAGAAAAGGAGTTATGCCTTTGGGTTTGGCTACTGTCATTCAGTGCATGGCCAGGTATGATATCAATGAAATTCAATCTGCTAATGTGTGAGCAAAATTTTGCCTACCTAAAAGTTCCATAGTCCCACTTTCCTTACCTGACTGTACTTGTTTGTATTTCTGGCAGGTGTGGCAAGATACAAAGGGAGTCAGAGTTTGCCACAAATGTAGACTGTGGGTGGGTGTCTTGGGGTGTTGGCCTGTTGTTGGTGAAGCCTTTAAAATGGACCTTTTCAACTCTTATTGGTAGCAGTGGGGTTACTTTGAAGGAGTTGTTTGTTGTCATCGAACTGGTAAAGGTGTGTATTATAATTTTGTTAATTTAAAACTTGTTAAGGGGCAACTAATATGTAACACTAACCTCTTACTTATGTTCTGTATGTTTTCCTCCAGGAGAAGGCAGCAGAATTGCTTGGTGTCTACCGGAGCTCCCCAGTGGCCAACCACTCTCTCCTGTCCTTCCAGGAGCTCCGTACACTGTCGTCCCATGTCTGTGTTGACGAGAGTACCTTGTGTATGGCTCTGCTACAGCTGCAGAGGGAGAAGCAGGTGACAGTATCACTGCATGGGGGTGAGAAGGTGAGGATAATAGAATCATTCATTTAAGTGAGCATATTATTACATGTACGGTAAATCATACCATTATCTAGCTTTCACACAGATTTCTTTGAGGATAATGTCACTGTCTCAGTGTAGCATTGAGCCAATGTATATATTTTTTTGTCTGTACAGATTGTGAAGTTTTCTCAGCCAGGACAGAATCATGTGTCTCCTGTCAGTGATGTAGACCTAGGCATCTACCAGCTCCAGCGCAGTGAGAGACTGCTTGAAGAGAGGGTGGAGGTATTGGGACTAGAGGCAGAGAAGTGCGTCCCTCGTGCAGTGTGACCCATCATTTAATGTTGTCAAATATGTGATGTTACAAGATTGTGTGTGATTTGTGCTGTGTTATGTCTGTAGGTACAAAGAAGAAGCTAGGGTGTTGCTGCGGGAAGGGAAGAAATCTCAGGTCGATTTACAATCCTCAGATCCTGTGTTGACTTTGTCTTTCACCAACTCAAATGCTGTCGGGGAAACCTCAATGGATTTCTCTCCCCCAGGCTCTAAGGTGTTTGAGAAGCCGAAAGAGAGTCGAGAAGAAAGCAGACCACTTATATGCCCAGCTGGAAAATGTGAAGGGAATCCTAGACAAGATAGCAAACTCACAGACTGACAAACTAGTGAGTATGCACTTGATACATTAACATTCAAAAATCTAACCAAAATAGAGCAAGCTTATGTGGGTAATTTGTGGGCAATGTCCCACATACAGGAACTAAAGGTCTTGTGACCTCTTTATATAAATCTTTCTGCATGCCTCTAGGTGATACAGGCATATCAGGCTGGAGTGTCAGCCCTGCGACTCTCTTTGAAGGATGTGACAGTAGAAGGAGCTGAGAGCCTTGTGGATCAAATCCAAGAGGTCAGACTCTTCTTCACCGGGACTGCATTTAGATGCTATTATTGAACTGTGGCATGTCCACACCAGTCTAAATTTATTTTCTCACTGTTTGATATTACAGTTGTGTGACACTCAGGATGAAGTGAACCAAATTCTGGCTGGTGGAGCACTCAACTCAAGTATGTCCTATTCCATATTATACAGCTATTTAGTTGTAGTGTTGAAACAATTTCATAATCAAATGGCCAATGTCCAGAGAGTCTGGCAAATGATCAATGATCCTATTTGCTTAGCGGATGCAGACACAGACGGACTGGAGGATGAGCTAAGATTTTTATTGGAGAACTCTAGTCTGGAGGAGCCTTCTACGCTACCTGAAGTACCGTCACACCCTCTTTCACCTGTCAGGGAATCTGGTTCCCTTTGTGATGATCTGCTGAGCGCTTTGCCCTCAGTCCCTCAAAACCACTTCAATATAACAGGTGATGAACTGGACAAAGCGCGTAGTTGCGTAACGCTTGCAGATACAGGTATGTCTCAATCATGTTCCTTTATATTTCAAATGCTACCACAAAAGAGGCTACTGAAGTAACCTTTGTCTACTCATCACTCCCTATAGGTCTTCAACAAAAATATCGTACCTCTCCAGTGAAGAGGGCTGAGCCTGCACAGTGAAAACAGTAATAAAATAAGTCAACTGCACTAACGATCCCTGACCCTCAAAATGTGTCTGGGCATGGTGATCAAAAAATAATGGCATGATATGTCTTTTGTAACATAGGTCTGTGATCACTTTTTTTTTAAAGGGGGTAGATCAGCTTTAATATTGCAGATTGTAGCTTCCATCAACGTAATTGTCAGCATCTCTTTCAATCCGCCATATATTTTTTTGTGTTTTTGAAAGCAAAAAATAAATTACTGTCCCTATAAAATAACATCAAATTGATCAGAAATATAGTGTAGACATTGTTAATGGTCTAAATGACTATTGAAGCTGGAAACGGCAGATTTCTTTTTTTAAATGGAATATCTAGAGCCCCATTATCAGCAACCATCACTCCTGTGTTCCAGTGGCACGTTGCGTTAGCTAATCAAAGTTTATCATTTTAAAAGGATAATTGATCATTAGAAAACCCTTTTGCAATTGTTAGTACAGCTGAAAAATCTGCTGTTTCCAGCAACAAGTCATTTACAACATTAACGATGTCTTCACTGTATTTCTGATCAATTTAGTTATTTTAATGGACAAAGTCATTTTCTTTCAAAAACAAGGACATTTCTAAGTGACCCCAAACTGTGTGTGATATATATATATATATATCTATATCTTCTAAAAAATATTTTCCTTTATTGCTTCTAACCCTATCACCCCTCCCCTAATTGGAATAAACTAGTGAACAACAATGCTTAGGCTTGTACTTCCAGCTTATACATTTTATGGACACAGTCTATTTTACAATAGTTATACAGTGGGGCAAAAAAGTATTTAGTTAGCCACCAATTGTGCAAGTTCTCCCACTTAAAAATGAGGCCTGTAATTTACATCATAGGTACACTTCAACTATGAAAGATAAAATGAGAAAAAAAACAGAAAATCATATTGTAGGATTTTTAATGAATTTATTTGCAAATTATGGTGAAAAATAAGTATTTGGTCAATAACAAAAGTTTATCTCAATTCTTTGTTTATATACCCTTTGTTGGCAATGACAGAGGTGAAGACTTACAGAAAACGTTTGACACTGTTGCTGGTATTTTGGCCCATTCCTCCATGCAGATCTCCTCTAGAGCAGTGATGTTTTAGGGCTGCTGCTGGGCAACACCGACTTTCAACTCCCTCCAAAGATTTCCTATGGGGTTGAGATCTGGAGACTGGCTAGGCCACTCCAGGACCTTGAAATGCTTCTTACGAAGGCACTCCTTCGATGCACGGGCGGTGTGTTTGGGATCATTGTCATGCTGAAAGACCCAGCCACGTTTCATCTTCAATGCCATTGCTGATGGAAGGAGGTTTTCACTCAAAATCTCACAATACATGGCCCCATTCATTCGTTCATTCATTCTTTCCTTTACACGGATCAGTCATCCTGGTCCCTTTGCAGAAAAACAGCCCCAAAGCATGATGTTTCCACCCCCATGCTTCACAGTAGGTATGGTGTTCTTTGGATGCAACTCAGCATTCTTTGTCCTCCAAACACGACGAGTTGAGTTTTTACCAAAAACTTATATTTTGGTTTCATCTGACCATATGACATTCTCCCAATCTTCTTCTGGATCATCCAAATGCTCTCTAGCAAACTTCAGACGGGCCTGGACATGTACTTTCTTAAGCAGGGGGACACGTCTGGCACTGCAGGATTTGAGTCCCTGGCGGCGTAGTGTGTTACTGATGGTAGGCTTTGTTACTTTGGTCCCAGCTCTCTGCAGGTCATTCACTAGGTCCCCCCGTGTGGTTCTTTGCTTTTTTGCTCACCGTTCTTGTGATCATTTTGACCCCGCGGGGTGTGATCTTGTGTGGAGTCCCAGATCGAGGGAGATTATCAGTGGTCTTGTATGTCTTCCATTTCCTAATAATTGCTCCCACAGTTGATTTCTTCAAACCAAGCTGCTTACCTATTGCAGATTCAGTCTTCCCAGCCTGGTGCAGGTCTACAATTTTGTTTCTGGTGTCCTTTGACAGATCTTTGGTCTTGGCCATAGTGGAGTTTGGAGTGTGACTGTTTGAGGTTGTGGACAGGTGTCTTTTATACTGATAACAAGTTCAAACAGGTGCCATTTAATACAGGTAACGAGTGGAGGACAGAGGAGCCTCTTAAAGAAGTAGTAACAGGTCTGTGAGAGCCAGAAATCTTGCTTGTTTGTAGGTGACCAAATACTTATTTTCCACCATAATTTCAAATAAATTCATTAAATATCCTACAATGTGATTTTTCTGGATTTTCTTTTCTCATTTTGTCTGTCATAGTTGAAGTGTACCTATGATGAAAATTACAGGCCTCTCTCATCTTTTTAAGTGGGTGAACTTGCACAATTGGTGGCTGACTAAATACTTTTTTTGCCCCACTGTATGTATGTGTATATATATATTTATTACTCATGGCTTTCCTCAACCTAACCCATCTATTTCTGATGTCCATCCGGTTTGATTTCTACTTGCCATGTCTTTCAAACTGTGCTCTTTCACAAAAGTTCTGAACCTAACGGACAAAGTATGTTTTTCATTAGTTATCTCCATTCAACCCCTCCCATCCCATCTATCTCTTAATTAACACCACCACATTGGATTTCTATTTGCCATGCATTTTTCAACTGAACTGTTTCACAAAAGTTCAGAACCTTTTAAACTCATTGTTTCTACAGATTGAAAATAAACATTTTTGCTAAAAATATATTATTGATCGATTGACTGATATTTTCAGAAGAGTTAGCCCTCGGTAAATATTGCAATTCTTTAGCCATTCCTGGACCTGTGGCCAAAAACAAGCTACATATGGACAGTAGCAAAACATATGATCTAATGACTGTCCATTTGAAGTTAAATCTGCAGAGCTGGGAAGGTTGTATCCCCCATATAAATACACTATTTGTTGCAAGAATTTAGTATAATTTAAATTGAAAAAGGACTTTTGCGTATTAGTTCATAAACCATGTGCCATGGAATCGGTAAGTAAAATATTTTCCCAACTATTTAGCAATCTATATGGCACGCAGGGTTGGGGTAACGGATTACAAAGCCCGGTAAGTAAATCCGTTACGTTACAAGCAAAATATATTGTACTCATTTTTTCAAAAGTATATGTAATCTAAATTACTTCGAGGATTACTTGTAGATTCAGAAAGCATGTTTGCGGAAAAAAAATATTTGACACTTATCTGTTTTCTCAATGACATTCAAATCAGCATTGAAAAAATGCGTACGTTTTTACGTTTTTTCCACCAGAGCGAGTCTGAACACAAGTCAAAGACCACTATGATGACACACACAATGTGTTTGATCAATTGCGGGAAAAAAGCAAGAATAGGCTTTTGTAGGCTGCAGTCCAAGCTATGTCTTCCAATAGTGCGACTGCTGTCGGCATCCAAATATTGTACAATTTGAATAAACGCTTGGAGGTAAGGATGACCGCACTGGTGTAGTTTACGGCGATGCGGATATTACTTATTATTGCTGTCTACATAGCGCATTGATGTGAATCATATTGCTGCTCTCATGTAGCTATTTGAGCTTTACGGATTGTGGATGACTGTTCACAAAGCTATGTATTTGAACCCATAATGGTTCAATTCAAGAAATTTAAACTGCCTATCAATCATTGTTTTGAAACCAGTGGCAGCCAGCGAAAAATGCTCTCTTGCAACAGTTTCATAGTCTGGATCCCAGCCTATGGATCCATCCAGCCTATGGATCCCAGCCTATTCATGTTGATAAAATAAATATATAGGCCTAATGGACACATGCTCAAACTCGCACACTTTTGATAGACTTAAAGCGCCAATCTGTACTTGCAACATCCATTATTGTATTTATACATTTTATATACATATATCCATTGATTATTGAAGAATATAAATTATAAATGTCTCATGAGCTTAATTCAACTGTCACACTCCATGAGAACCCAAAATATATGCTTGTTTGTCTCTGTAAACATTGTAAATGTAAACACACACTATAGCCTTTTAAAACATTGTTTTAACCATCATTTTGATATCATGGATTGCCAGTCCTTGCATCCATAGCTCTGTCTAGTAATCTGAGAGTGGTGACATTTCTCCAGCCCATGGCTCAGATTTTTACCAAAACAGGCGTGGTGGCATTTTGTCATTGTTTCATCTGTGGATTTGCCCTTTAACAAGATATCAAAGTGTCACCAACAAAAAGGTAAACAATAGGCCTATAGCAAATGCAGCATATAGCATTCATTTTTCACATGTAAATAGCACTTTTCATTAGTGCTCTCAGCATGCCATTCCATGAAAATAAAATAATAATAATAAAATAAATGCTGCGCTCAACTCGAATCAATGGGCCAAATCAGTCCTCCATGACAACCATCATAAACAACAGAATAGGGCAGGCTAATAAATCCTTTAGTTTTGTGGTTATGCTCAGGTAAAGCAATTTGGCTAATCTATATTTCCATATTTCAAAGTCCTATTCTTGAAGATCAAGAGGTTTAACATTTATTGGATGACTGGAATTCTGATAGTCTTTGGTTTTTAATGTAAAGTTATTGTATGTAGTAGTAAGCGATGGTTTAGAAGAAGCCTACATAACCAACCCAGAAAGTAAAATTTAACATCTATATATGGCCAGCTATGTAAACTTTTTAGCATTGATTTATCATGCAATAAATGTATTTTAATTGGTAACATACATTTTTGTCTTCTTTTAATGCCTCTTAAGGGGAAAGTAATCTAAAAGTAAATTGATGTAATCGGATTACGTTACTGAGTTTGAGGTAATGCCAAAATCCCGTTACTGATTACAATTTTGGCCTGGTAATTTGTAACTAACGGATTACATTTAGAAAGTAACCTATCCAACCCTGATGTCACGGCTGTTATTTTTGTTGGTCCTTAAATGAAACTGGTGTACTTTTTATTTATCACAATTTTCTTTAATCAATTATGGTATTTTAATGCAGGGCCGACAGACAAGTTCCTTACTTTTTCCCCCTTCCATTTTTGTGGTAATTCTGTAATTAGTTGTTGTAATTTTGGGTGGAGCTGAACATTCATTTACATTTAAGTCATTTAGCAGACGCTCTTATCCAGAGCGACTTACAAATTGGGTGGAGCTGAACATTCCTGATGTTTTTGTTAGTTGTATGTGGGACAACTCGACCAGTCCTATTGATGAAAATCTAAAAATAATAAATGATTATCAATTGGTATATTTGAGTTTAACCACAATATTTGTATTATTTGTTCTGTCTATTCTGGTGGATTACATTGAAATTGCAACCAACATTCTATGGCTTGTTTTAAAAATAGCGATATTTGGGATATGATTTCCCTTTCAAATAACGGAAAGAGAGAGGTTGTAATCTGAATAAAAGGAAAAGGGTCATTCTTGAACATAGGGTGAGCCATTCTTACACATTTACTAGAGAACCTTGTCGGATTTAAGTATAACTTTTGTATGACTGAAGCCTTTAGTGAGAGGTCTAATGCCTTAATATGTAATAATTTCTGCCCTCCGAATTCATATTAATTATATAGATAGGCCCGTTTAATTTTGTCTGGCTTGCTGTTCCAAATAAAATAGTATATTTTTTTCCTCATAATTTCAAAACTGTTCGCTAGGTGTAGGCAATACCATAAGCAAATGGGTAAACTGCATTGCGACTAAATAATTAATCAGGGTGATTTTTCCACAAATAGACAGGTATCGACCTTTCCATGGTAGCAAGATCTTTTATCTATTTTTGCTGACTTTCTATTCAAATTCATTGGAGTGAGAATTTATTTCGGGATATGAATACGGAGTATATCCACTCCACCATCAGACTATTTTATTGCTAAACTACACAGTAATGTAAAAGTTGTCTTTTTTTGTGATCCAATACGTAATATAGTGCATTTATCATAATTTGGTTGTAATCTAGATCCTCTATGAGGCTGTGGATTTAAAATAAAACATGAATCATCAGCGTACAGTGACACCTTTGTTTTAAAACCCTGGATTAAAAGGGGCTTCCTTTTTAAATGCATTTTTACAGGGGCGTCAAATGTATTCCATGGAGGGCCTAGTGTCAGCTGGTTTTGTTTATTTCCTTTCAATTAAGACCTAGACAACCAGGTGAGGGGCGTTCCAAACTAATTAGTGACCTTAGTTCAATCAATCAAGTACAAAGGAGGAGCGAAAACCCGCAGACTCTCGGCAAAATAAGTTTGACAAGTGCATTTATAGATGATAAAAAGATACTTTCAGATCCACTAATGGTTTGGGTGCTTTGATAACAATATCAGTTTATATACCAAATATGTATTAAATGTATTGCAGTCATATCCACACTGTTCAGTTTTGTTTCTAATGAACTTACAAATGTTTCTTCAATTGTGGCAATTTGGGAGTTGTACTATCACAGTTGCCTTGGACCGGTGAAAGGTATCAGAATACTCAGGAACCAATTAGCCTCTTGAGACATTGAAATTATGTCTCAAAAAAATAATTTGCTCAAACCCAAAATATGCATGGGGAAAAGCACACTTTCTTGAAGAATGACATACTGACTGAGTTGCTACTTACTTACTGCAAGCGGGCTACACCAGTGAAAAATTGACGTCACTCACATCTGCCTGACCTGCGTATTGGATAGGTAGCTATCTAGCCTAGCCACTGTGCTTTCAGCAATTCCTCCTACTAGTTAAGTTAGTATTAGTAATAATAGTCCTTAGCAAAGTAGCTAATGTTTTATGTAACGAAGTCGTTTGAAACTCAATGGTTTTAGATGCACCGTAGGTGGGTACAATTGCGTACTGTAATGTTAACGTTACTTGCCTTGGCTAATTTAGTGTTCTGTGTTCCGCTAGCTACAGATCAAACATTAGCCCGGTTACATCCTATGCAAAACACTAACGTTGATAGCTACGTGGCAAACGTGGTGCATGCGCTGGTGGCCAAATGTCACCATTTAGTATTGGTTGGTTTCAGTAATAATGACATATCTTGTAGCTCAAGTGTTGATTTTCTTTTACCGAGACCATGTGCAGGTGGGACAATGTTGGTGAGGTTCCGAAGCCAACACATCCGGTATTCAGTGGCCCATTGGATTTTTATCCAGTGAACTAGTAAGACATGCCGACTGAGTTGAAGACCAATACATGTTTTGGCAAAATGTAGCAACTCACATCTTGCTCAACCTTTTAATTACTATGCGGTGGTCGTCAGTCATGTAATATCGCTATTATATAGATTAGTCCGTGTATTTAACCATACTGAGGTTTCTCTTCTTACAGGATCAGCTTATCATGCTTCCCAGCCTCCTGGCACTTCAGCCTGTCTCCCCTGGTTCTACCCAGTGTCCCACTACCTTCATTCAGGCAGCTGCTCTTCTTTGGTCTGCTGGTGGGACTGATTTACCTGTTGCTGGTAACAGGAAAGGGCCAGGACAGCTGGAACAGAAAGGACAACAATTTCCACAGGTGAGACACTTGTACCACATTAGAAGATATACATTTGTCCCCCAGTTGTTTGTAGAGGACACATGCAGTGTATGCCTTTTATTTATCTTGATACAAAGTACATTTTTGCCTGAATTTGGCCTAAAATGTTCAACTTTTCACCAAGACAATTGGCGAGGGTCACAGATGTGGAGGCCACAGACACTAGCAATCACAACCTAAACTATGGCCTGGTGGTGGACTGCGGCAGCAGTGGCTCCAGGGTGTTTGTGTACTGTTGGCCCAGGCACAATGGTAATCACCATGACCTTCTTGACATCCGACAGATGAGAGATCAGCACAGGAAGCCAGTGGTCATGAAGATCAAACCAGGTGAGGCATACCAGGTTGCTGATGACTGGTGTGCTGCTGGGAATAGCCACATGCACACATTCTCACTGTTCTTTCATAATGTGGAAGACATTGGCTTCTAGTTGACATTGGGCTCCTAAGTGGAGCAGCGTTCTAAGGCAGTGCATCTTACTGCAAAAGGCGACACTTCAGTCCCTGTTTTGAATCCAGGCTGAATCACATTCGGACATGATTCGGAGTCCCATAGGGCAGTGCACAATTAGTCCAGCGTCATCCGGGTTTGGCCGGGTAGGCTGTCATTTGTTCTTAACTGACTTGAATTTGTTCTTAACTGACTTGCCTAGTTAAGTTCAATTTAAAAAACATGTTTTAAAAAAATAGTTAAATGAACTCATCTGTTCCATCCTAGAAAGACTGAGCCATGGTCATGACTTTCTGGTGTTCTTTAAAAAAAAAAAAGGTATCTCGGCACTAGCAAAAACACCAGAGAAGGCCAGTGATTACATCCACCCCCTGCTGAGCTTTGCTGCCCGGCAAATTCCTAAACACAAGCACCAGGAGACCCCTCTGTACATCTTGTGCACAGCTGGAATGAGGGTGCTGCCTGACAGGTACAGTTACCCACCACACCTGAGAGTATGTATCATCTTGAGATGGAAGTTGTCAAGTTTTTTTACGGCACTATGATGATGCTGAAATTGGCTTGTATACTTTTTTCAGTCAACAGGAGGCACTTCTTGAGGATCTACGGACTGACATCCCTGTCCGTTTCAACTTCCTCTTCTCTGATTCCCATGTGGAGGTCATTTCTGGCAAGCAGGAAGGTGAGCTAACCCGTTTTATAGAAGCTGGCAAGCTAAACACTGACCATTCTGATGGAGAATGTCATCATGCCCAGTGTTGAACATTTGTAACATAACAGTAGAAATTCTGGAATATGTGACCGGGCTCTACAGTGTGACCATTTTACTCTCATTATGCGGCTAAATATTTTGCTGTGTGACCTAGAATTGTAATTTAGGAGCACCAGTGCATTTAGAAAAATGTAAGAATTCTAGCTTTATTAGCTCAAATATTTTTCATTGTGCCCCTACATTTCTTTGTGTGCACCTACATTTTAACTGAGGGGTACACATGCTCCTTGTAAATTTATTTTTATTTATTTTTAAGTCAGCATAGAGCCCTGTATGAATTGTCCTTTCTTGTTTGGACAGGTGTGTATGCATGGATCGGAATCAACTTTGTCCTTGGAAAGTTTAATCATGTGGATAGTGGGAAGTATACTAACTAAAGAACTTTCCTTAAGAGACCGGCTTATATTCATGTTGAAGACTTGAATTTCCTCTTTCCCTTGTTTTACTTACCTCTGACACTCCTCTGTCTCCCTTTCCCTTCTTCAATGGGACCTTCTGCTCTTCTATCCTTCCTATAGAGAGGGATGCAGTAGTAGAGGTGCAGGTACCAGGAGGTGACCAGCAGGAGGCGCTGGTGAGGACACGGACCGCCGGTGTTCTGGACATGGGTGGCGTTTCTACACAGATAGCATACAAAGTGCCCAAAACTGTAAGCTTCGCTTCTCCACAACAGGTTATTATAAACAACAATTTCACTTTTTTGTGGTATCTTTTTGGGGTTTTGTCACTCACCTATTTTCTCTTCAGCCCCACCACTCATTCCCTGGTTAAACCTGTAAACATCATGTTTGTCCTCTGGAGATGAAGTCCTCTCCATTCGGAGTGGACTATTGGAGGTCTGCTGTAAAAATAAGCCTGCTGCATGGCTTCATAACAGGATTTGTGCTTTAGAATTAGAATACGAGCCACAATGTGTTACTTCGAAACTTGAATGAAGATCAAAGATGATGCATGAGAGCCATCATGCAAAACATCCATGACCGGTTTATGTCTATGGTTTTTAATTTACTCGGACAATTTGCATGCTTACCTTCTCTTTTTCATTGTTTTTGCTCTCCACTGAACGTAATTCACCTGGAGCTTTTGCATGTGGAACTGTCTTGGTCCAAGTTTCTTTAAGTAAATGGTTTTTGAAGTGCATTCTGAGTGTTCAGACCCCTTAAATTTTCCCACATTTTATGTTAGTCTTATTCTAAAATTGATTAAATTATTTTTTCCCTCATCAATCTACACACAATACCCCATAATGGCAAAACAAAAACAGGTTTAGACATTTTAGCAAATGTATGAAATAAACTGAAATATCACATTTACCTAAGTAATTCAGACACTTTACTCAGTACTTTGTTGAAGCACCTTTGGCAGTGATTACAGCCTTGAGTCTTCTTGGGTATGACTCTACAAGCTTGGCACACCTGTATTTGGGGAGTTTCTCCAATTCTTCTCTGCAGATTCTCTCAAGCTCAGTCAGGTTGGATGGGGAGCGTTGCTGCACAGCTATTTTCAGGTTTCTCCAGAGATGTTCGACTGGCTTCAAGTCCTGGCTCTGGCTGGGCGATTGAAGGACAGTCAGAGACTTGTCCTGAATCCACTCCTGCATTGTCTTGGCTGTGTGCTTAGGATTGTTGTCCTGTTGGAGGTGAACCTCCATCCCATTCTGAGGTCCCGAGTGATCTGGGACAGGTTTTTATCCAGGATCTCTTTGTACTTTACTCTGTACATCTTTCACTTGATCCTGAATAATCTCCCAGTCCCTGCCGCTGAAAAATATCCCCAAGCATGATGCTGCCACCACCTTTCTTCACCGTAGGGGATCGTGCCAGGTTTCCTCCAGACATGACGCTTGGCATTCAGGCCAAAGAGTTCAATCTTGGTTTCATCAGACCAGAGAATCTTGTTTCTCATGGTCTGAGAGTCCTTTAGGTGCCTTTTGGCAAACTCCAAGCAGGCTGTCATGTGCCTTTAACTGAGGAGTGGCTTCCGTCTGGTCACTCTACCATAAAGGCCTGATTGGTGGAGTGCTGCAGAGATGGTTGTCCTTCTGGAGGTTTCTCCCATCTCCACAGAGGAACTCTAGAACTCTGTCAGAGTAACCATCGG
Organism: Oncorhynchus gorbuscha; assembly: GCF_021184085.1. NCBI lineage: Eukaryota > Metazoa > Chordata > Actinopteri > Salmoniformes > Salmonidae > Oncorhynchus > Oncorhynchus gorbuscha. The sequence goes on from NC_060177.1 coordinate 63,505,208, forward strand.
TTCTTGGTCATGTTTTTGCTTTGTCATTTATGGGGAATTGTGTGTAGATTGAGGGCAACATTTTACTTAATCCATTTTAGAATAAAAGGCTGTAACGTAACAAAATGTGGAAAAGTCAAGGGGTCTGAATATTTTTTCGATTGCACTGTATATATGTAGCATTAATCAATGTTTGATATTAGTGTAGACTTAGTCTTAGATAATAGAGAACCATTTCCTGTCTGATATTGAATGTTATTATTTTTTGTAGGAGGAAGTGGCCAAAAATTTGCTTGCAGAGTTCAACCTGGGTTGCGATGCCCACCGGACAGACCATGTCTACCGGGTGTATGTGTCCACCTTCCTGGGCTTTGGAGGAAATGCTGCTCGACAAAGATACGAGGAGAGCATTGTCATGAACACTCTCACTAAAAACAAGTAAGACCCTTCAACACTTGCTAATTATGATACTGATAAAGCGTGTACTAGTTTGACATTATTCAGTGCTGCTGTTGCTCGCCTTTATGGAGAGCTCATGTGAGTTGGTTTGTCCAGGCTCCTGGGTCAACATGTAGGTGAGACAGGAGAGTCCCCCCTCCTGGACCCATGCCTACCCTCAGACCTGCAGGATGAGGTGGGGCCAGCCACACAGAAACTCCATCTGCTTGGCACGGGGGATTTTGATCACTGTAGACAGCTGCTTCAGCCCTTCCTCAACCACACCAATGAGACTCACTCCTCCCTCAATGGCATCTACCAGCCTCCCATTGACTACCCCAACAGCCAGTTCTATGGGTTCTCTGAGTTCTACTACTGCACAGAGGATGTGTTGCGCATGGGCGGGGATTTTAACTCCTCAAAGTATGCCAGTGCTGCCAAGGTGTGCCCTTACCACAGCAAAGCAGCATCTCTTCGGTGTAAATGGCAGTCCTCTAACTGCATGTAAAATGCATGTATTTCACCAAAGATTAGGCTAATTGCAGTTAGTGTGGCTGTGTTTACCAATTACTTTGCGCTTCATCTACAGAGTTACTGCGCCACCCAGTGGAGAACTCTGAAAGTGCGATTTGACTCAGACTTGTATGGCTCTCACGCTGATGTTCACAGGCTCAAGTAAGTCCCACCACTGGCTCTGGCTATTTTAGTAAGACTTGAGTCCATTAATGATAAAGGGTTGTCAAGGAGATTTCATGTTAACATTTATGCATTGTGTGCAGGTACCAGTGTTTTAAATCAGCCTGGATGTATGAGGTATTTCACGCAGGCTTCTCCTTCCCTATGGACTACAAAAACCTGAGGACTGCCCTTTTAGTCTATGATAAAGAGGTACAATGGACTCTTGGAGCCATCCTTTACAGAACCCGTTTTTTGCCTTTGAGGTAAGAGATCTCTTGCTCTGTCACACTTTATTATGCTTGTACGTTGTGATAGCCAATATATTTTAGCTGATTAGGTTATGGAGACGTTGAAAAATAGTTAATGTTCTTCACTCACACTTTTACCTTCCTCTCCAAGGGATATTCAGCAGGAGAGTCTGAAAGGAGTCCACTCCCACTGGCGTCACAGCTTCTCCTTTGTCAACAACCACTACTTGTTCTTGGCCTGCTTCCTGGTTGTCCTCCTATCCATCCTGCTCTACTTGCTGCGCCTCCGACGTATCCACAGCTGTACCACGCAACGCTGCACCCCCTCTACTGTTAAGTGGCTAGAGGAGGGTCTCAGATCCCACCCACTCCCTATCACCCTTTAGACTTCACATCTGTCACTCCAAAATCAGCCTTTTCTTCCCCAGCTGGAATCCATTTGCCTGCACCTGTATGTTAAGGTCTTCATTTCTTAGCTGGAAATGACAAAGACTAGAACTTTAGTTGGATTTTCAATGAGTCCAATGAACAGATGTCAGACAGCATTGGGATGAACTGGTGTGGGAGTTATTGCATGTTGAGTTTGCACCATCCATGAAATTCTTTGTTAATGTCTTTTTTTTAATGTTATCAAAATATCAGCCTTTCTTATGTTTCTGGAAATGTGAACGAGGTACAAAAAGCGTAACTATCCTTGCCTGAAGTTTGAGGTCCCATCCGTACATGGTCCAGTTAGGCTGGCTTGTTCAAGCTTCCTGTAAGGTTCAAATGGCAGCTGCCTCACAACTTACCCTAATTAGTCATTCCTAAAACGGCATATTGTGAAAGAATGCCCCTAAACTGCTGTTTTTTCCAATGAAGGAGCACATCATTGAATGAATGTGACAAGACAATAGTAGGTATATGAGGACGATGATGAAACAGTTGCTGTTTTACAGTACATATTTATAGATTCACTGTTCTTGAGTAGAGTTTCACTTATCTGTCACATTATCCTGATGCAATTTAATTTCAGTGTCTCTGTTTGCATTTTGGGTGCATGATCAGTGAATGTTTACTGGTTGTGGGGAGGAATGTTGTGTGCACCTCTGTTCACCCTCAAAGTTTACTGCTCTGCTTGGCACCTGTCATACTTTGATTTACAGCTTATTTTTTAGTTAGACTGCTGCGCCACAGAAGAAAACTAAGGTTATGCATCTCAGTGCAAGAGGCGTCACAATAGTACCTGGTTCAAATTCAGGCTGTATCAAATCCAGCTGTCATTGGGAGTCCCATAGGGCGGCACACAATTGGCCCAGCGATGTCCGGGTTTGGCCTGAGTAGGCCATCATGGTAAATAAGAATTTGTTCTTAACTGACTTGCCTAGTTAAATAAAAATAAGCAGTTAACTACTTACAGCTCTTCAGAAAACACTGTTCTAAGTTTGTTTTGATCTATTGTAGTAGGCTTTTGTTACACTAGGTCCTTTTTTTCCTCACTTCCCCCCCAACCCTATTCCCGAACAGGTAGTGTTTATCAAAGCTGCAATGGTGCAATATTTATTCATGTATTATCACTGGAGAGATGCTCCAGTCCACATCAGATGAATTCACATCGAGGGCTCAGCTACAGTAGAGTAAAACTTCGCTGTCTCCTCAGTTCAACGAAGTGACAGGGTGAAGATAATTTAATTTGGGAATCCCTTCATATACTGTCAAACTCACTGGGCTTTGTTTTTAGAAGCTGTTATTTCACTGCTGTAAAGGGGATAGTTTATCAAAGCACATAACACATTTCACCCCATGCTTCCCGAAGCATCTCCCACAAGTTGGATCGGCTTGATGAGCACTTCTTACGTGCCATACTGTCAAGCTGCTCCCACAACGGCTCAATAGGGTTGAGATCCGATGACTGCTGGCCACTCCATTATAGACAGAATGCCAGCTGATTGCTTCTTCCCTAAATGGTTCTTGCATAGTTTGGAACTGTGCTTTGGGTCATTGTCCTGTTGTAGGAGGAAATTGGCTCCGATTAAGCGCCGTCCACAGGGTATGGCATCGTGTTGCAAAATGGAGTGATAGCCTTCCTTCTTCAATATCCCTTTTACTCTGTACAAATCTCCCACTTTACCACCACAAAAGCACCCCCGGACCATCACATTGCCTCCACCATGATTGACAGATGGCGTCAAGCACTCCCCCAGCATCTATTTATTTTTTCTGCGTCTCACGAATGTTCTTTGTGATCCGAACACCTCAAACACGTTTTTTCCCCAATCTTCCTCTGTCCAGTGCCTGTGTCCTTTTGACCATTTTAATATTTTCTTTGCAACTCTGCTTAGAAGGCCAACATCCCGGAGTTGCCTCTTCATTGTTGATGTTGAGATTGGTGTTTTGTGGGTACTATTTAATGAAGCTGCCAGTTGAGGACTTGTGAGGCATCTGCTTCTCAAACTACACACTAATGTACTTGTCTCCTTGCTCAGTTGTACACCGGGGCCACTCACTCCTATTCTGGTTACAGCCAGCTTGTGCCGTTCTGTGAAGAGAGTAGTAAACAGCGTTGTAAGATCTTCTGTTTTTTGGAAATTTCTCACATGGAATAGCCTTCATTTCTCAGAACAATAATAGACTGAGGAGTTTCAGAAGAAATGGCTTTGTTTCTGGCCATTTCGAGCCTGTAATCGAACCCACAAATGCCGATGCTCCAGATACTCAACTAGTCTAAAGGCCAGTTTTATTGCTTCTTTAATGAGAACAACAGTTTTCAGCTGTGCTAACATAATTGCAAAGGGATTTTCTAATGATCAGTTAGCTAATCCAAGTTTAGAATTTTAAAAGGCTAACACAATGTGCCACTGGAATACAGGAGTGATGGTTGCTGATAATGGGCCTCTAAGCCTATGTAGATATTCCATAGAAAATATCTACATAGCCGCTTTCAGCTACAATTGTCAATGTTGTAAATGACTGTACACTGTATTTCTGATTAATTTGATGTTTATTTTAATGGACAAAAAAATAGAAATGTCCTTGTTTTTGAAAGAAAAGCTAAGTGATCCAAAAGTTTGGACACAACTATTCATTCCAGGGTTTCTTTGTTTTACTATTTTCTACATTGTATGAAATAACACGTGGAATCATGTAACCAAAAAAGTAATGAACAAATTCTTCAAAAAGCCACCCTTTGCCTTGATGACAGCTTTGCACACTGCATTCTCTCAACCAGCTTCAACTGGAATGCTTTTCCAACAGTCTTGAAGGAGTTCCCACATGCTGAGCACTTGTTGGCTGCTTTTCCTTCACTCTGCTGTCCAACTTATCCCAAACCATCTCAATTGGGTTGAGGTTGGGTGATTGTGGAGGCCAGGTCATCTGATGCAATACTCCATCACTCTCTGTCTTGGTCAAATAGACCTTACACAGCCTGGAGGTGTGTTGGGTCATTGTCCAGTTGAAAAACAAATGATAATCCCACTAAGCGCAAACCAGATATGGTGTATCGCTGCAGAATGCTGTGGTAGCCATGTTGCTGAAGTGTGCTTTGAATTCTAAATAAATCACTGACATTGTGACCAGCAAAGAACCATCACACCTCCTCCATGCTTCACGGTGGGAACCACACATGCAGAGATCATCCATTTACCTACTGTGCATCTCATAAAGACACAGCGGTTGGAACCAGATATCTAAAATTTGGACAGATTTCCACCAGTCTAATGTCAATTGCTCGTGTTTCTTGGCCAAAGCAAGTCTCTTCTTCTTATTGGTGTCCTTCAGTAGTGATTTCTTGCATCAATTCAACCATGAAGGCCTGATTCTCGCAGTCTCCTCTGAGCAGTTGATATTGAGATGTCTGTTACTTGAATTCTGTGAAGCATTTATTTAGGCTGCAATTATTGAGGCTGGTACCTAATGAATGTATCCTCTGCAGCAGAGGTAACTCTAGGTCTTCCTTTCCTATGGCAGTCCTCCTGAAAGCCAGTTTCATCGTAGCACTTGATGGTTTTTGCGACTGCACTTGAAGAAACTTTCAAAGTTCTTGAAATGTTGTGTATTGACTGACCTTCATGTCTTTAAGTAATGACGGACTGGATTTTCTCTTTGCTTATTTGAGCTGTTCTTGCCATAATATGGACTCGGTCTTTTACCAAATATGTCTATTTTCTGTATACCACCCCTACCTTGTCACAACACAACTGATTGGCTCAAATGCATGAAGAAGGAAAGAAATTCACACACCTGTTAATTTAATTAGTTAAATGCATTCTAGGTGACTACCTCATGAAGCTGGTAGAGAATACCAAGAGTGTGCAAAGCTGTCATCAAGGCAAGGGGTGGCTACTTTGAATAATCTCAAATATACCATTTATTTTGATTAGTTTAACACCTTTTTGGTTACTACATGATTCCATGTGTGTTATTTCATAGTTGTGTTATTTTAAATGGAGAAAATAGTAAAAATAAAGAACCTTTGAGTAGGTGTGTCAACTTTTGACTGGTTGTGTGTGTGTGTGTGTGTGTGTGTGTGTGTGTGTGTGTGTGTGTGTGTGTGTGTGTGTGTATTATACTGCTCAGACAAATAAAGGGAACACTAAAATAACACATCCTAGATCTGAATGAATGAAATATTCTTATTAAATACTTTTTTCTTTACATAGTTGAATGTGCTGACAACAAAATCACAAAACAATTATCAATCCATCGAGGTCTGGATTTGGAGTGACACTCAAAATTAAAGTGGAAAACCACACTACAGGCTGATCCAACTTTGATGTAATGTCCTTAAAACAAGTCAAAATGAGCCTCAGTAGTGTGTGTGGCTTCCACATGCCTGTATGACCTCCCTACAACGCCTGGGCATGCTCCTGATGAGGTGGCGGATGGTCTCCTGAGGGATCTCCTCCCAGACCTGAACTAAAGCATCCGCCAACTCCTGGACAGTCTGTGGTGCAACGTGGCGTTGGTGGATGGAGCGAGACATGATGTCCCAGATGTGCTCAATTGGATTCAGTTCTGGGGAACGGGCGGGCCAGTCCATAGCATCAATGCCTTCCTCTTGCAGGAACTGCTGACACACTCCAGCCACATGAGGTCTAGCATTGTCTTGCATTAGGAGGGACCCAGGGCCAACCGCACCAGCATATGGTCTCACAAGGGGTCTGAGGATCTCATCTTGGTAACTAATGGCAGTCAGGCTACCTCTGGCGAGCACATGGAGGGCTGTGCGGCCCCCAAAAGAAATGCCACCCCACACCATGACTGACCCACCGCCAAACCGGTTATGCTGGAGGATGTTGCAAGCAGCAGAACGTTCTCCACGGCGTCTCCAGACTCTGTCACGTCTGTCACGTGTGCTCAGTGTGAACCTGCTTTCATCTGTGAAGAGCACAGGGCGCCAGTGGCGAATTTGCCAATCTTGGTGTTCTCTGGCAAATGCCAAACGTCCTGCACGGTGTTGGGCTGTAAGCACAACCCCCACCTGTGGACGTTGGGCCCTCATACCACCCTCATGGAGTCTGTTTCTGACCGTTTGAGCAGACACATGCACATTTGTGGCCTGCTGGAGGTCATTTTGCAGGGCTCTGGCAGTGCTCCTCCTGCTCCTCCTTCCACAAAGGCGGAGGTAGCGGTCCTGCTGCTGGGTTGTTGCCCTCCTACGGCCTCCTCCACATCTCCTGATGTACTGGCCCGTCTCCTGGTAGTGCCTCCATGCTCTGGACACTACGCTGACAGACACAGCAAACCTTCTTGCCACTCGCATTGATGTGCCATCCTGGATGAGCTGCACTACCTGAGCCACTTGTGTGGGTTGTAGACTCCGTCTCATGCTACCACTAGAGTGAAAGCACCGCCAACATTCAAAAGTGACCAAAACATCAGCCAGGAAGCATAGGAACTGAGAAGTGGTCTGTGGTTACCACCTGCAGAACCACTCCTTTATTGGGGGTGTCTTGCTAATTGCCTATAATTTCCACCTGTTGTCTATTCCATTTGCACAACAGCATGTGAAATTTATTGTCAATCAGAGTTGCTTCCTAAGTGGACAGTTTGATTTCACAGAAGTGTGATTGACTTGGAGTTACATTGTGTTGTTTAAGTGTTCCCTTTATTTTTTTGAGCAGTGTATATATATGGGTGTACAGAGATCAATGTACGGTTTGCGTGGGAAACTAATGTTATCAACAATCCATTTGTTGAATAATAAAAATATACAATCAAATGCAATCTGTTGATGATTCTCTTCTATTGTCATGTGGAGTATATTGTGTGCCCCCAGAGTCCCACTAGGTGACACAAGGATTTGAGTAAACAAATATACAGTCATAGTTAGGGTTTACAAGTCCCCAGTAGCATGGGAAGAGCAGGAGTGTAGCACAAGGATATCAGTCAAGACTACTAAACTGCAGACAGCTACTAATGACCCCCTCACCCAAGCACAAGTTGCCCATTAGAGGCCATGTTGTTGTAGCCGGCCGGTCTGAATCTCTGGGTGGCCTAATTTGAGACTGCACTGTGGGGGTTTGTTTTTGCTCCTCTCCCCTGTGTTACATTTCAGGTCTGCCCCAGCTGGTGATGGATGAGTCTGAAGAGAAGTTAGGTTAAACCAGGTTGGCCATTTAGGATGGGTAAAGTAAACACTGGATTGAACAGATTATATGCAATACATTTGACAGATTTGACCATTGAATTGTCCTTGTATCTCTTTGGTCACTTGACCTTTGTTATCGTCTTGTGATTTCAATCAAGTGTGTAGTTGCTGGGCTGGAATAGATATCTGCTCACCCAGTAGATAGATCAGGGATGAGTGGATCAGGGTTGAGTTTTTTTGTTTGCCTGAAATTTTACTTTAGTAATAATAGACTACTTGTTACTACTCAATTATCTATTAAAGCAATAAGGCACAAGGGGTTGTAGTATATGGCCAGTATACCACGGCTAAGGGCTGTTCTTAATCACAACACAATGCAGAGTGCCTGAATACAGCCCTTAGCCTTGGTATATTGACCATATACCACAAACCCCCAAGGTGCCTTATTTCTATTATAAACTGGTTACCAACGTAATTGGAGCATTAAAAATAAAAGTTTTGTCATACCTGTGGTATACAGTCTGATATACCACGACTGCCAATCAGCATTCAGGACTCGAACCACCCATATTATAATGTTGTTTAGACTAAAATGTCTACTCTTTACTTACGAGTTAGGGTATTTGTACATTTTGAAGTTAGTGAAGTGTTGATTCTTTGAAGGTAAGTGTTTAATTGTTATTCAAAATGAAGTAGTGTCAATGTTGTATTCTTAAATGAACATTTCCTTTTTGTCTAGTTGTAAGATCTCCAATCTGTTTTATTTTATTGTCACTCTCTCTCAGTATATCAGATATGTGAATCTATGTTGCAGCTTATATGGCATTCATGGCCAATGCTGCCATAGGAAAACAATACGATTATGTTACTGGCCTTATGGGCATCTGTCATCTGAAGCAGAAAATAGCTAAACTCACATTGTTTACAATGCTATATCTTCTTAATTTAAAATGATAACAGTAGACAATGTATTTGAGGTAAACCATATACCAGATTGTGTACATGCCTTTTAAGTGGTGACATAAAACATTTAGTGCAAATCCAACCCTTGTAATTTAAGTACAGTACGAAAATAATGAGATGACAATTAGGCTACAGGAGATGAGCATTCCAGGTTACATTTTATGAGGTAAATTTTATTTTAGTTCAGTCATTTTAGCAATGATTACAGTTGTAGGTACACCCGCCACACTGATCCTCAACACCGGGGCCCCTCAGGGGTGCATGCTCACTCCCCTACTGTAGTCCCTGTTCACTCATGACTGCACGGCCAGGCACGACTCCAACACCATCATTAAATTTGCTGATGACACAACAGTGGTAGGCCTGATCACCAACAACGATGAGACAGCCTATCGGGATGAGGTCAGAGACCTGACCGTGTGGTGCAAGGCAAACAACCTCTCCATCAACATGATCAAGACAAAGGAGATGATTGTGGACTACAGGAAAAGGAGGACCGAGCACGCCCCCCTCATCGACGGGGCTGTAGTGGAGCAGGTTGAGAGCTTCAAGTTCCTTGGCGTTCACATCACCAACAAACTAACATGGACCAAGCACACCAAGACAATCGTGAAAAGGGCACGACAAAACATATTGCCCCTCAGGAGAATGAAAAGATTTGGCATAGGTCCTCAGATCCTCAAAAGGTTTTACAGCTGCACCATTGAGAGCATCCTGACAGGTTGCATCACTGCCTGGTATGGCAACTGCTCGGCACCCAGTATATCACCGGGGTCAAGCTTCCTGCCATCCAGGACCTCTATACCAGGCGGTGTCAGAGGAAGACCCTAAATCACCCTAGTCATAGACTTTTCTCTCTGCTACCGCACGGCAAGTGGTATCAGAGCGCCAAGTCTAGGTCCAAGAGGCATCTAAACAGCTTCTAACCCCAAGCCATAAGACTCCTGAACATCTAATCAAATAGCTACCCAGACTATTTGCATAGCCCCCCCACCCCCACGTTGCTGCTACTCTCTGTTATTATCTATGCATATTCACTTTAATAACTCTACCTACATGTACATACAGTGGGGCAAAAAAGTATTTAGTCAGCCACCAATTGTACAAGTTCTCCCACTTAAAAAGATGAGAGGCCTGTAATTTTCATCATAGGTACACTTCAACTATGACAGACAAAATGAGAAGAAAAAAATCACATTGTAGGATTTTTAATGAATTTATTTGCAAATTATGGTGGAAAATAAGTATTTGGTCAATAACAAAAGTTTATCTTAATACTTTGTTATATACCCTTTGTTGGCAATGACAAAGGTCAAACGTTTTCTGTAAGTCTTCACAAGGTTTTCACACAATGTTGCTGGTATTTTGGCCCATTCCTCCATGCAGATCTCCTCTAGAGCAGTAATGTTTTGGGGCTGTTGCTGGGCAACACGGACTTTCAACTCCCTCCAAAGATTTTCTATGGGGTTGAGATCTGGAGACTGGCTAGGCCACTCCAGGACCTTGAAATGCTTCTTACGAAGCCACTCCTTCGTTGCCCGGGCGGTGTGTTTGGGATCATTGTCATGCTGATGGAAGGAGGTTTTCACTCAAAATCTCACGATACATGGCCCCATTCATTCTTTCCTTTACAAGGAACAGTCGTCCTGGTCCCTTTGCAGAAAAACAGCCCCAAAGCATGATGTTTCCACCCCCATGCTTCACAGTAGGTATGGTGTTCTTTGGATGCAACTCAGGATTCTTTGTCCTCCAAACACGACAAGTTGAGTTTTTACCAAAAACTTATATTTTTGTTTCATCTGACCATATAACATTCTCCCAATCTTCTTCTGGATCATCCGAATGCTCTCTAGCAAACTTCAGACGGGCCTGGACATGTACTGGCTTAAGCAGGGTGACACGTCTGGCACTGCAGGATTTGAGTCCCTAGTGGAGTTGTGTGTTCCTGATGGTAGGCGTTGTTACTTTGGTCCCAGCTCTCTGCAGGCCATTCACTAGGTCCCCCTGTGTGGTTCTGGGATTTTTGCTCACCGTTCTTGTGATCATTTTGATGCCACGGGGTGAGATCTTGCGTGGAGCCCCAGATCGAGGGAGATTATCAGTGGTCTTGTATGTCTTCCATTTCCTAATAATTGCTCCCACAGTTGATTTCTTCAAACCAAGCTGCTTACCTATTGCAGATTCAGTCTTCCCAGCCTGGTGCAGGTCTACAATTTTGTTTCTGGTGTCCTTTGACAGCTCTTTGGTCTTGGCCATAGTGGAGTTTGGAGTGTGACTGTTTGAGGTTGTGGACAGGTGTCTTTTATACGGAAAACAAGTTCAAACAGGTGCCATTAATACAGGTAACGAGTGGAGGACAGAGGAGCCTCTTAAAGAAGTAGTAACAGGTCTGTGAGAGCCAGAAATCTTGCTTGTTTGTAGGTGACCAAATACTTATTTTCCACCATAATTTGCAAATAAATTCATTAAAAATCCTACAATGTGATTTTCTGGATTTTCTTTTCTCATTTTGTCTGTCATAGTTGAAGTGTACCTATGATGAAAATTACAGGCCCTATCTTTTTAAGTGGGAGAACTTGCACAATTGGTGGCTGACTAAATACTTGTTTGCCCCACTGTATATAAAACTTTATGAGCTGGATTGTGTAACAGCGTTCGTCTGTTGAATGAAGAAAGTCAGACCGAAATGCAGCGTGTAGGTTACTCATGACTTTAATGAACAGAATAGCGGTGCATGAAATAACTGAAATACAAAAACAACAGAACGGAACGTGAAACTAATTACAGCCTATCTGGTGACTACAACACAGAGACAGGAACAAACACCCACAAAATACAAAGCGAAACTGAGGCTGCCTAAATACGGTTCCCAATCGGAGACAATGATAAGCACCTGACTCTAATTGAGAATCGCCTCAGGCAGCCAAGCCTATACCACACCCCTAATCAGCCGCGATCCCAAATAATACAAACCCCAATACGAATACAACATATGTCACACCCTGGCCTACCCAAACATATAACAAAAACACAAAATCCAATGACCAAGGCGTGACAGATTGCCTGTGATTGCAATTAGTTTATTTTCATTTGTGCTCGTCAGCATATTTAGCTAGCAGCCTCTATCTAATTCGCTATTGCTTGTGCTAATCAGTGTAATTAAGTATATACCGGATCTCTATGACAAGACGCCTGTTGTCAAAATCGGGCCAGTGGTGTCTGCGATATCACGTGGGTTAGTGAGACTCATGTCCTTGAGCATGTGTGCAAAATTTCATCACTCCAATTCAATCAGATCAAGAGATATAAACATGTGCCCACCGTGTGGGCGACATGTATGTTCTTGCATATGTTGAGTCTTGACTGTGTTTTCAACATGTGTACCAAATTGTGTTCCAATATGAATATCCTTGACTGATTTATTTGTATTTATGTGCCAGACCACGATCATCTGAATGTTTTTTGGACAATAGCGGCCATGTTGTTTTAGGTACTAGTCTGGAAAGTTTTGTGTTGAGAGTTTTGTCCATAGATGCCACATATCGAGTTTCATGCAGATCGGTCATTCGGTGCTGGAAGAGTAGCGTTAAGAATTTTTCACAAAATTCCAAATATATCATGGCAGACCAAATTTGTTCCTTGTGAGGAGAGGGACCTATGTACTAAATTTCATGACTTTAGGTCAAACGGGGTGATGGGCGTGACCTTTTAAAGTTAGCATTTTCAATCTGTTGTTATGGCGCCACCATCTGGCTAACCAGTATAAATGTGTAAATCCCGTATCTCTATGGCAAGACACCAGTGCAATCTTCTTGTAAATGCCTTTATAAATGGTTTATTATGTACAGTTTAAATATAGTGTAACCCCATAGAGCCTTTTAAACCCCTGAAAACAGCAAGTTCTCAGCAGCAAAATATGTTAATTCCAGTAGGTGGCATTGTGTTACTGCCCAAATGCTCATATATTACAAAAAAGTAAAAAGGTTTTGGATGCCTATTACACAGTTACCATTAATAAATTACTGTATGTCATATATAATCCAGATGTATGTATAAAAACAAGTAGAAATTGTACAAATCAGTAATAGTCATATAATAGCCAAAGTGTTTGTGAATGAGATGGAATATAGTCCAATCTTTGCTTTAAAAAAATCCCTGTCTGATCAATGTTGAAAGTAGGCATACTTTCAGAGACTGCTCTCCATCTGCTGAGTCAACACTTCAGCTTCTGCGCTTGCCTCTGAGTGGCACTGCAGTCTGTTAAACGTGATGAAGTTGCAAGGGGATGTTTGAGGAGCTTATGTTACAAACTGTAAGGTGGTGATGGTAGTAGTGTGAGGAGGGATACCTGACTGATTCTTCTCTGCTTCTCTTCATTCACTGTTTTGAAAACAAGAGTATGCTTAATAAACCATAAACTAATGAGGCAATTCATTATTTCCACAGCTTTACCACTTGGATTAGATTGGGAAACGTTTGTAGTGACAGAATATTACATTTTAATTTACACATGAGACATACAGTTACAAGTATCTTGTATTTGGACAGGTGACTCTCAACGAGGGTGAACTGCTGATCATTTAAGTAACCTCATCTTAAATGTTTTCTGATTGATAATGAGTGGATTATTATTCTTTTTTTTTTGAGACTGTGACATTCTTTTCAAGTGGCTTCAGGAAGTATTCACATCTTTTGACGTTTCCCACATTTTGTTGTGTTAAAGCCTGAGTTTAATGTCAAAGTGGAATTGTGTTTTTAGAGAGTTTTACAAATTAATAAAAAATGAAAAGCTTCAGTCAATAATTATGGCAAACCTAAATAAATTCAGGACTAAAATGTGCTTAACAAATAGTGTTTAACATGACTGTTGAATGATTACTTAATCTCTGTACCCCACACATACAATCATCTGTAAAGTCCCTCAGTCAAGCAGGGAATTTCAAACACAGATTCAACCACAAAGACCAAGGTTTTCCAATGCCTTGCAAAGAAGGGCACCTACAGTATTATTGGTAGATGGGTAAAAATAAAGCAGACATTGAATATCCCTTTGAACATGGTGAAGTTATTAATTACAGTTTGGATGTTGTATCAATACACCCAGTCAGTACAAAGAAACAAGCGTCCTTCCTAACTCAGTTGCCGGAGTGAAAGGAAACCACTCAGGGATTTCACCATGAGGCCAATGGCGACTTTAAAACAGTTACAGCGTTTAATGGTTGTAATAAGAAAACTGAGGATGGATCAACAGCATTGTAGTTACTCCACAATACTAACTTAAATGACAGAGTGAAGAGAAGGAAGCCTGTACAGAAAAAAAACTATTGCAAAACATGTTTACAATAAGGCACTAAAGTAAAACTGCAAAACATGTGGTAAAGAAATTCACTTCATGTCCTGAATACAAACTTTATGTTTGGGGCAAATCCAACACAACACATCATTGAGTACCACTCTTCATATTTTCAAGCATGGTGATGGCTGCATCATGTTATGGGTAAGCTTGTCATCGGCAAGGACTAGGGAGTTTTTGGGGGAGATTAAAAGAAACATAATAGCTAAGCACAGGCACAAGCACAGGCAAAATTCTAGAGGAAAACCTGGTTCAATCTGCTTTCCAACAGACACTGGGTGACAAATTCACCTTTCAGCAGTACAATAACCTAAAACAAGGCTAAATATACACTGGAGTTGCTTTTTTATTTGTGCATTTTTTGGAGGGCCTAGTTACAGTTTTGACTTAAATCGGCAGAAAAATCAATGCCAAGACATGAAAATGCCTGTCTAGCAATGATCAACAACCAACTTCACAGAGCTTGAAGAATTATTAAACTAATAATGTGCAAATATTTAACAATCCAGGTCTGCAAAGCTCTTAGAGACTAACCCAGAAAGACTCACAGCTGTAATCACTGACAAAGGTGATTCTAACACGTATTTCTGATTTACTCAGGGGTATGAATTATATATTTCTGTATTTAATTATCAATACATTTGAAAAGATTTTAAAAATCTTTTAACTTTTTCATTATGGGGTATTGTGTGTAGATGGTTGAGATTTATTTGTATTTTTTTCCATTTTGAAATCAGGCTGTAACACAACAAAATGTGGGATAAGTCAAGAGCTATGAATGCTTTCTCAAGGCACTGTACATATGTACTGTATATACACAGTACATGGTCTGATGGTCTGCAACAAGAGTCAGTGGATAGCAGAATGCCAGATTATGAATTGTTGAGAGATGTTACGTAAAAAATGTGAGTGGTTCTTGAACACACATCACAAATTGACTATTTCCAAAGTTACAGTTTGGGAGCAATAAAACTCGCATTGACAGTTCCCAGACCAACTGCGACTGATAATTTCCTATTATGGTATTTTAGAGTATCTGAAACTAAAGGATTGATATGCTGCTCTTCCTTGTAAAAATGCTGTACATTGTTAAGGGCTTGTATTCACCTGAGGCTAATTCATATTACTACCACTCACATGGCCAGCAGTGGGGCTGGATGTCTCTCGGTCAGGGGAGTGAGATGGGGTTGATTATACTCAGGAACTTTTACATTGGCACCATTCAGAGCATCATGGTTGTATCATAGTCTGGTATGGCAACTGAGAAAGGACCAAAACATTTCCAAAAACTCCAGCCACCCGATACATGGACTGTTCTCCATGCTCCCATCCGACAGGCGGTACCTGTGCATCAAGGCTCAGACAAACAGACTCCTAAACAGCTTCTATAAGACTGTTAAATGGCTAACAAGCACTGCTCTCCCGCAGACTATCCACACTGACTCTATGCCCATCCATAGGTCTCTACCCACTCAGATACAACCTACGCTGTTAAAATGATTATTGGTTAGATGTATTACTCTATTACCCTGCTGTTCATTGATTATTGATTGCCATTACCATTAATATGTATCTATTTATCCTGCTACTAGTCACTATTACTCCTGTTTACATGTATATAAACTCAGCAAAAAAAGAATTGTCCTCTCACTGTCAACTGCATTTATATTCAGCGAATTTAACATGTGTAAAGATTTGTATGAACATAAGATTCAACAACTGAGAGATAAACTGAACAAGTTCCACAGACATGTGACTAACATAAATGGAATAATGTGTCCCTGAACAAAGGGGGGGTCAAAATCAAAAGTAACAGTCAGTATCTGGTGTGGCCACCAGCTGCATTAAGTACTGCAGTGCATCTCCTCCTCATGGACTGCACCAGATTTGCCAGTTCTTGCTGTGAGATGTTACCCCACTCTTCCACCATGGCACCTGCAAGTTCCCAGAAATTTCTGGGGAGTCAGTAGAAAGAGTCAGTAGAAAGGCCTCTTTAGTGTCCTAAGTTTTCATAACTGTGACCTTAATTGCCTACTGTCTTAACAACTGTTTCACAGGTGCATGATCATTAATGGTTCATTGAACCATTTACAATGAAGATCTGTGAAGTTATTTGGATTTTTACAAATTATCTTTGAATGACAGGGTCCTGAAAAAGTGACATTTCTTTTTTTGCTGAGTTTATTACCATAACTATTTATATATTCTGGTTACCAGTCACTTTTCAGCCCTGTTTACATGCACATCCTACCTCCAGTCACTTTTTAAGTATTTATTTATTTTAACTAGGCAAGTCAGTTAAGAACAAATTCTTATTTACAATGACGGCCTAGGAACAGTGCGTTAACTGCCTTGTTCAGGGGCAGAACAACAGATTTTTACCTTGTCAGCTCGGGTACTTGATCTTGCAACCTTTCGGTTACTGGCCCAACGCTCTAACCACTAGGCTACCTCCCGCCCCCATATAAACACACCTCAACCACTCCAGTACCCCTGCACATTGAATAAGGTACTGGCACTGACCTGTATAAACTTGCATTATTGTGTTCTTTAACTCTCTTCGTAGTTCTTGTGTTGTTTCTATTCATACTTTAATTTTGTATTATATTTTATATTATTATCTACACTATTATTATCACTGGATTGTTGGGAAAGAGCTCTCAAGGAAACCATTTTACTGTACTCTTTTACACCTATTGTGTGCTGTGCCCGCGGCGAATAAACGTTGAAACTTGAAAAAATCTGCTCACTTGAATAACTAAAAATAATTTGTTGATATTTTTAAATGTTGAAAAAAATATTTTCACTATAGTAAGCGTGACTGATTGTTGCTTGCTACTTAATCTACATGTATTCTTCATGGCCTTCATGTCTGCCATAACTGTGCATTTACTTATAATTAAGTAAAGCTGTAGGATTTTAATTTACAGGAGAACTTTCATGCAATGCATGACATTTAAAACGTGTAGGGAATTTGATCCTGGACATCTTGACGGGCCGCTCCCAAATGGTGAGGGTAGGCAAAGACGCATCCTCCACGGTGATCCTCAACACAGGGACCCATCAGGGGTGCATGCTTAGTCCCCTCCTGTGCTCCCTGTTCACCAATGACTGCGTGGTCATGCACGACTCCAACACTATCCTTAAGTTTGCCGAAGACACAACAAGTGGTAGTGCTGATCACCTACAACAACGAGACAGCCTATAGGGAGGAGGTCAGAGACCTGGCAGTGTGGTGCCAGGACAACAACCTCTCCCTCAACTTGAGCAAGACAAAAGAGCTGATCATGGGCTATAAGAAAAGGAGGGCCGAACACGCCCCCATTCACATCAACGGGGTTGTAGTGGAGCAGGTTGAGAGTTTCAAGTTACTTGGTGTCGACATCACTAAGGACCTATCATTGCTATCAGTCCAAACACACCAACAGTCGTTAAGAGGGCATGACAACGCCTATTCCCCCTCAGGAGGCTGAAAAGATTTGGTATGGGACCTCAGGTCCTTAAAAAGTTATACAGCTACACCATTGAGAGCATCCTGACCGGTTGAATCACCGCCTGGTGTGGCAACTGCCCGGCATCCGACAGCAAGGAGCTACAGAGGGTAGTGCGCACGGCCCAATACATAACTGGGGCTTCCTGCAATCCAGGACCTCTACACCAGGCATCTAAAATTCTCAAAGACTCCAGCCACCCAAATCATAGACCATTCTCTCTGCTACCACACAGCAAACAGCACTAGAGCAACAGGTCTGTGGTGTGCAACCATAGTGGTTTCTATACCCAAGCCATAAGACTGCTGAGCAGTTAATAAAATGGATACCCAGACTATTTGCATTGACCCTCATGTTTCTTATTTTTTTAACTGACTCTTGCACAGGCTTGATGTAATGTGCCAGTCAAAAGTTTGGACACACCTACTCATTAAAGGGTTTTTCTTTATTTTGACTATTTTCTACATTGTAGAATAATAGTGAAGATATCCAAACTATGAAATAATACATATGATGTAGCAACCAAAAACGTGTTAAATCAAATCCAATCAAATTTATTTATATAGCCCTTCGTACATCAGCTGATATCTCAAAGTGCTGTACAGAAACCCAGCCTAAAACCCCAAACAGCAAGCAATGCAGGTGTAGAAGCACGGTGGCTAGGAAAAACTCCCTAGAAAGGCCAAAGCCTAGGAAGAAACCTAGAGAGGAACCAGGCTATGTGGGGTGGCCAGTCCTCTTCTGGCTGTGCCGGGTGGAGATTATAACAGAACATGGCCAAGATGTTCAAATGTTCATAAATGACCAGCATGGTCGAATAATAATAAGGCAGAACAGTTGAAACTGGAGCAGCAGCACGGCCAGGTGGACTGGGGACAGCAAGGAGTCATCATGTCAGGTAGTCCTGGGGCATGGTCCTCGGGCTCAGGTCCTCAGAGAGAGAGAAAGAAAGAGAGAATTAGAGAAAGCACACTTAAATTCACAGAGGACACTAAATAGGACAGGGGAAGTACTCCAGATATAACAAATTGACCCTAGCCCCCGACACATAAACTACTGCAGCATAAATACTGGAAGCTGAGACAGGAGGGGTCAGGAGACACTGTGGTCCCATCCGAGGACACCCCCGGACAGGGCCAAACAGGAAGGATATAACCCCACCCACTTTGCCAAAGCACAGCCCCCACACCACTAGAGGGATATCTTCAACCACCAACTTACCATCCTGAGACAAGGCTGAGTATAGCCCACAAATATCTCCACCTTGGCACAACCCAAGGGGGGGCGCCAACCCAGACAGGATTACCACATCAGTGAATCAACCCACTCAGGTGACGCACCCCTTCCAAGGACGGCATGAGAGAGCCCCAGTAAGCCAGTGACTCAGCCCTTGTAATAGGGTTAGAGGCAGAGAATCCCAGTGGAAAGAGGGGAACCGGCCAGGCAGAGACAGCAAGGGCGGTTCGTTGCTCCAGAGCCTTTCCGTTCACCTTCCCACTCCTGGGCCAGACTACACTCAATCATATAACCCACTGAAGAGATGAGTCTTCAGTAAAGACTTAAGGGTTGAGACCGAGTTTGCGTCTCTGACATGGGTAGGCAGACCGTTCCATAAAAATGGAGCTCTATAGGAGAAAGCCCTGCCTCCACCTGTTTGCTTAGAAATTCTAGGGACAATTAGGAGGCCTGCGTCTTGTGACCGTAGCGTACGTGTAGGTATGTACGGCAGGACCAAATCAGAGAGATAGGTAGGAGCAAGCCCATGTAATGCTTTGTAGGTTAGCAGTAAAACCTTGAAATCAGCCCTTGCTTTGACAGGAAGCCAGTGTAGGGAGGCTAGCACTGGAGTAATATTATAATTTTTTTTGGTTCTAGTCAGGATTCTAGCAGCCGTATTTAGTACTAACTGAAGTTTATTTAGTGCTTTATCCGGGTAGCCGGAAAGTAGAGCATTGCAGTAGTCTAACCTGGTAGTGACAAAAGCATGGATTAATTTTTCTGCATCATTTTGGGACAGAAAGTTTCTGATTTTTGCAATGTTACGTAGATGGAAAAAAAACAGTCCTTGAAATGGTCGTGATATGTTCTTCAAAAGAGAGATCAGGGTCCAGAGTAACGCCGAGGTCCTTCACAGTTTAATTTGAGACGACTGTACAACCATTAAGATGAATTGTCCGAATTTAAAAGTAGAAAGTTTGTAGCATATCAAAGTTTAAACATATCAACATTTATTTTATATTTGAGATTCTTCAAATTAGTCAACCTTTGCCTTGATGACAGCTTTACACACTCTTTTTATTCGCTCAACCAGCTACATGATGTAGTCACCTAGAATGCATTTCAATTAACAGGTGTGCCTTGTTAAATGTTAATTTGTGGATTTTTTTTCCTTCTTCATGCGTTTGAGCCAATCAGTTGTGTTGTGACAAGGTAGGGTGGTATACAGAAGATAGCCCTATTTGATAAAAGACCAAGTCCATATTATGGCAAGAACAGCTCAAATAAGCAACGAGAACCGACAGTCCATCATTATTTTAAGACATGAAGGTCAGTCAATACAGAACATTTCAAGAACTTTGAAAGTTTCTTCAAGTGCAGTCACAAAAACCATCAAGCACTATGATGGAACTGGCTCTTATGAGGATCGCCACAAGAAAGGAAGACCCAGAGTTACCTCTGCTGCAGAGAATAAGTTAATTAGAGTTAACTGCACCTCAGATTGCAGCCCAAATAAATGCTTCACAGAGTTCAAGTAACAGACACACCTTGACATCAACTGTTCAGAGAAGACTTTGTGAATCAGGCCTTCATAGTTTAATTGCTCCAATGAAACCACTACTAAAGGACACCAATAAGAAGAAGAGACTTGCTTGGGCCAAGAAACACGAGCAATTGACATTAGACCAGTGGAAATCTGTCCAAATTGGAGATATTTAATTCCAACCGCTACGTCTTTGTGAGACACAGAGTAGGTAAACAGATGATCTCCGCATGTGAGGATCGCCCCGTAAAGCACAGAGGAGGAAGTGTGATGGTGCGGGGGGTGTTTTGCTGGTGACAATGTCTGTGATTTATTTCAAATTCAAGGCACACTTTACCAGCATGGCTACCACAGCATTCTGCAGCGATATGCCACTCCATCTGGTTTGCGCTTAGTGGGGCAATCATTTGTTTTCAACAGGACAGTGACCCAAATCACACCCCCTGGCAGTGTAAGGGCTATTTGACCAAGACGGAGAAATGATGGAGTGCTGCATCAGATTATCTGGCCTCCACAATCACCCGACCTCAACCTAATTGAGATGGTTTGGGAGGAGTTGGACTGTAGAGTGAAGGAAAAGCAGCCAACAAGTGCTCAGCATATGTGGGAACTCCTTCAAGACTGTTGGAAAAGTATTCCTCATGAAGCTGGTTCAGAGAATGCCAAAAGTATGCAAAGCTGTCATCAAGGCAAAGGATGGCTATTTGAAGAATCTAAAATCTCAAATACACTTTTTTTTGGTTACTATGTGATTCCATATGTGTTATTTCATAGTTTTCATTTCTACACTATTATTCTACAATGTAGAAAATAGTAAAAAATAAAGTCTCAAACCATAAACTTTACAACCCCCCCAACACACATACATGCATATTGACACCACACACACACCCATTCCCATTCCTTCACATTCTTCACATATGCAGCTGCTACTTTCTGTTTATTATCTATGCATAGTCACTTTACCCTTACCTACATGTACATATTACCTCAATTATCTTGGCTAAGCTACCACTGCACATTGGCTCGGTACTGGTACCCCTTGTATATAGCCTAATTATTGTTATTTTAATGTGATACTATTTCTCCATTAGTTTAGCAAATTTTTCTTACTAACTTTTAAAAAGCTGCATTTTTAAAAACCTTTATTTTACTTGGCAAGTCAGTTAAGAACAAATTTGTATTTTCAATGACGGCCTAGGAACAGTGGGTTAACTGCCTGTTCAAGGGCAGAACGACAGATTTTGTACCTTGTCAGCTCGGGGATTTGAACTTGCAACCTAATAATTCATATTTTCTGTTGCTGCAGCCTGCAGGATTATTTTCCTTCTGTAGCAAACTGGCTCAAAATAAATTCCTATATCTGTGACTTCCAAGCAACAAGTCTCAAATTTCAATCATACAGGCTTGTTGGTCTGGGAAAAACCACATAGGAAACCACATTTGGGGTAGACACACTTCTACTAAAAAGGGGGAGGTTGAACATTGTCTGTTTCAGATTGCTCTACTACCATGTACTGAACACATGGTGTGTGATAAGGGGACCACAACCCTGCTAATCTACACACCCACCCCTAGGCACCCACCCTCGGTGAGGAATACACCCTACTTTACTTTTTGATGGGATTACAGCACTATGGCCCAGCCCAGTCAAAATATACATTTACTACCAAACACTGGTATTGAATAGCACCACAAACCACCAAAACAAATTATTTTTAAAAATCAAACAAACCAGAGTGGGATAAATCTGTTTACTTTCTTAATTCAGTTTACCTTATGCAATATGACATACAGTATGCAGTGCCATATGCATTTAACATCATACGTAGGACTACCATTGACAAATAAAGCTCGTAGAAAAAAAGGCTTGGAAAAAGGCTACATCACTATCAGCATGACATACATAGTAGGGGTTTAATGTGCATCAGCCTAGCCTGTTTCCACTCCTTGTAGGCTTCTCCATGCTAGCAGCACTCAGCTCATGTTGATGATATTTTGAGTGATTCCTCATGCCACATGCTGTATTATATTGGCAATTTAGGTTGTTTTAATAAGGGTAAACATGTATTACTTTTGAAATAGACAGGAACCAATTACCTTTGTGACCCCTTTGTCCATATTATGGTTAATGAGGGAGTTATTTAAGCTGCCCAGGGTTGAACCGGTCAATGGCCCATCACTTCATTGGGTGAAAGGAGGGAGGAGCACCTTTCTCAAAATGAACAGTAATCGGCAGGGCTCGGTCATGTTGTCAACAAAGCAGTAGCATGATACATCTTCCAGAAACATACAACTTTTCCATAAAACAATTGTAATAAGTTTCACTGGGAAGGCAGATAAATCGTTTTTTTATAAAGCAATCACATTTGCATGGGAAAACCCAGAATCCTACTAATCCCTCGTGTTCAACTACGTCATTTTTGTTTTGAGCAGACTTCTCTGTTTGACAGAGCCCGGTTCCAAATCGAATGCGAACAAATTTCCGCCGGTGCAACACGAGCGCCCGGACGAAATTAATCGAACCCCCTCATTGAAAAGCGCTGTCAATTCTGTAAACAGGCTAGCACTAGTGGGCTACTTTTCATTGGACAATTCCGGCTGTTGGTTCCGCCTCATTTTCGATTTTCTGGAATTTCATTGCTCAAACTAGACAGCTATCGTGTAGTCTTCTGACGTCATCTAGGCGCTGGAACTGGTTGATAATGTTGTGGTTGTCCATGCCGCCGATTCAGTGCTTGTTTGTAAAGATCTCCTTTTGATCAGTCTCCCCCGCATGGAGTTGCGTGCTGACCCGGTGGTGGCAACCTTGGACATGTCGGAGATTAAGGGTAAAGATGGGGAGCCTTCGGAAGGCGACGGTGACTACGAGAGTTTGCCAGCGCATGCCTCATTGACAATCCACATGACAGCAGGAGCCGTGGCTGGAATCCTGGAGCACACCGTGATGTACCCCGTGGACTCTGTCAAGGTAGGCTTGCTAGCCCATCAACCAAGTGATGGGCTCAGTAACACTTTTCATTCGTATAATTATGCATTTATGCTTTCCAACTCATCAGCACGCAGGGGAGGAAATAACCTTACCAGTTTAAATGTGTAAACGCTAGGTAGTTGGCTAGCTAGCTAGACGCTAGCGCTAATTAGCCAGCTACTAGCCAGCCAACTTACGCGTTATGAGACATGCCTTAGCATAGCAAGACACTCGCTCGCATATGTGAAATTCTCCCGGTCTTCCTGAAAGTACTCACCCTGTTAATGAAACATCATGCAATTGAACGTTTCCAGTATTTAACCGCACTGCACACTACAGCTGCTAACCAGCTAAGTTAGCTAGCTTGTTTGCTAAAACTTTATAAAATCCAACAACCTTCAAGTTCAGAGTGAAGCATGGACATGTATACATAGTTATCTGACATTACACACTCAGTGCCCATTTGTTCTATACAATTCTTTATCTTACCCACATCTGAACTTATTAAACTGGTTGTCAGACAATTGAGGCAAACAGGTGAAGGTCACATGGCTGTGTGCCAGGTTAGAGCTGTCAAAGGTGCTCAAATTTAGGTAACATTGTGGTCAACTGTAGCTAGTGGTTATTGTAAAATATACTAAACCAAATAATTTATTTCTGGACAAGTCAAAGTTTATAGGCTTCTAGGTAACCTATAGTATAAGAGGACATACAAGTAATGAGTAATTGGCTTTGAACTCTGTACCCTGCTATGCCCACTCATTGCATACCAGTAGTTATTTCCCAGATCATTTCATGAAGTTCATTCATACATTTTTATTTAAGTACATTGCATGTACATTTGAAACATGTTTGACTTGACAAATCAATAGAGAACACTGACTACCTACAGAGAGTAAAGCTTGTGGCAAGAAAAATGCATAGGCTACATGGTCCAACATTTTTAATCAGTCAGACCATCAGAATGAGATGATCGGATATGGAGCCAAATTAGCCCGTGTCTCTTCAACAGGGTTACACAAGCCATTGTCGCCACTTCCTCCTCTGTAACGGCAAGAATCTGTAGTTGGACCTTTCATGCTGCCCATCTTACAACGTAAGGTTTTAGAGCCAGACTTTACACATCTAGTCAACACAGCCAAACCTAGCCACAGTGTTTCATTAACTCTGCTGCTGGGCTGTTCCACCAATTAGGTGCCCTTGAGCACTAACTTGGTGAGAAAAAGTTATATTTCACCTAATTTTAACATTCTATCATAAAGAGCACATGTTCAATTAAAAAAATGTTTTCCCCTCGCGACAAAAAAATAAGTGACAGGGTTGACCGTGATAGGGTAGAAAATCCCCTTGTGACGGGGGAATGGAAGCTTGTGTGAAACAGGGAGGGGCAATTGAATGCAAGCTTCACAAAACATTTTACACGGTTAAAACATTTGTAGCCTGTCTATGGGGAATAGGGTTGACGTGTTATGCTCGACCGCTCAGTGTTCCACCACAGAACACCAGAAAATGTAGTAAAAGAGTAGAAGCAGCTCACCTGCTTTTCCACTATTATTTGGCTATTCAATGTTTCTTTTAGAATTTCATTTTTCAAAAGGAATAGTTTCACAATGTTAAAATGTGTTCAGTTCACATAACAGGTTTGACCTTCAAACAGGTTGTTGTTTTTTACCTTAAAAGTAATATTCAGAAATCACTTTCAAAGCAACAATATTAACGAGGGCTTTACAATAATGTTGAAGTGCGTTAATCTTCCTAGAAGTCAGAGGATGCACGGCGGGACATGTCAAAATGCTGCATTTTGGCACTTTAGCAAGTCTTATTCCCCTTAAAATTAAATATTGGTGCACAATTTATACTTAACGTATGAAATGGATGCAAAAGGCACTCATTTTGTGGACGACCCTGCTATGAACTTGTTTTTTTTTATGGAGGAATGGTTTAGAGTTAAGTAGATATACTATAGGCCTACTTCTAGTAACTATACGTCCCTCTGTGCCACTACTATAAGTGTTATCTTCATGTCCCAATGGGCGTAAGCATTTGGAATCAGTCAGAAAAAGGGTGTGTGCACAGTCTTTCTCTTATACAGCTGATTAGCAAACTGCCATACAGCCTCTGCAAGCCATAGGATTAATTCCTGAAATGCATTTACACTCATGCCATGCACACACATTTAATCATTACTTTTCGTTTAAAAGAAACACAGAACACACTGACGTCCACAGCCACCAGTAGGTTCTGGTCTCCCAGTTCTATCACATTAGGGTGACTTTAACCCCTACAGTGTGTGAGGTTTCTCAAGCTTCTGAAGTTAGCTTGCTACTGCTGAGCCCCTCCCCGCTGAAGAGTTAAAGCGGTGGTGGCACACAGAAACAGAGATTCCCTGCCCCATGTCTACACTACAACCTCCATTCATTGTCATGGAAGAGTGGGGGGAAAAACAGTACTTCTTATGCTGGCCATAGAACCTTAATGAATTCTGCTGTTGCCAGCTCTGCTTTTCTCTCCAGCCCAAAACAAGCAGGATGAGCTGGTGCAATTTTTTTTTCTTCTTTTTTTTTTTCCACTCCAGTACCCAATGGGTCCCCTTCTTCCTCGCCAGTTGGAAGGGTTCCATTAATGTTAAAACTGAAATAGTTTTTGAACCAAAATCTTCTGTAAGAAATACAGTTACTGAAACTATTTGAGTTGATCAGGTGGCTGTATTGGAGATGGGAGTTTGGGGTATACTTGTGTTATAATGGCTTCAGAGTTAGCCTAGCCCTAGATCCTGGTAGCATATATTTACTAATAGTTTTATTACTCTGTCATCACCAAAACGTCTTATTTTGAGAAATGTACTGCTTCCTGTCATGAAGTAGTTCTTAAAGGTCCAATGCAGCTGTTTTAAATATCAAATCATTTCTAGTAAAAAAAAAAGTACCTTACTGCGATTTGTTTTCAATTAAAATGTTAAAACCACATCGCTTCTTGGTGAAGATAAATTCTTGCTTGAGAAATTTATCTAGGACTGAGTGAGGTGCCTCATTGGACGAGACTAATGGGGTAGCTGTTATTGGCAGAGAGGTTTGGAACCCACTTTATTGGTCTATTAACATTTATATTGTCAGGCAGACCAAAACACCATCCCACCAAAGCAGCCTGAAATTTCCAGTAGCATTTTCAAACCGCTCTTACACTAAAAGGCCGTTGTCATTTTCACAATTTCAGTATTATTCCAACCTCAGTGTGGAAATGTATATAAAATCACATCTTTGACTGCTCTGTGTCTTTAAGCCCATCAGGAATGCATTTCCTGGTAGTAAACTGAGATCAGTGGCAGTAGAATGCAAACAAATGACTCATTGTGTGCCATGCAGCAGATTTATTTCTCCTAATTATTGTTTTTGGAGATTTTACATTACTTAATTGTCGGACAAGGTGAGGAAATAAATCAAATGAAGTAAGGTCTAAAAGTTTGTCTAATATTCAATCAATAGGTTTGTTTCCTGGTTCTTTGGCACGGCATGGCACAGCCAGAAAGAGTAGCCATTTGAATGGCCAGAGGCATTGTACCGTCACTGTGATAAACGCCAACTGGGATAAAGCTAGCTCTGTTTTGTCAAGTTGCCTAATGATTACAGACAGAGGCAGGCAAAGTTGCTCTCTCTGTAAGGCTGAGGCCAGAAGTACTTAATGAGCATAGAGTTTCAAAAAATAGTAAGATGTTTGACAGCAGTCTCATTCTGTACTCTTTCTTCACCTCTTTGCTCAATTTCTTTTTAGAAACATTTTGCTTCAGTGGTGCTTAAGGGGGACTCTTATCACTTAAAGTAGGATCTGGCAGGGGGTGGCCAGAACCTGGGCAGAGGTCCAACATGTATCAGTATTACAGCTTTGAGCCCCCTTCCCACCTTCCGTCTGCAGGTGTATCTCATTCTCCACACATATCAACTGCTTGTGTATTGGTTTTTTCTTCTCCCCTTTAGAGCTCAACTACTGTAGTACTCCTGCAGGAATGTGATTATATTATTAAAGTAAATAGTATTAAATATAAATGTATAGACCTTAAAAATTGTATATTTGTCTGTAATACAGTACATCATGCACCCTAACTGATATCATGCAGAGATAATCCTGTGAAACTGTCCTGTGTGGTGGTTTCTCTAGAGCAAAGCTGCTAAGTAGATGGAATTACTTGGATGTGGAGGCTGAGATAATAACATAATGGGGAGGTAAGCTACAGACCTGCAGTCGGCTTGCTGCTGGTAACTAAGGGCTGAATCCTAACTCACTCAAGGATTAGGCCTACATTGTTAAATTGTGAGCCAGGTTTTCCTGAGTAGAGCCTTTTTTGTTTACAAAAGTACTCTCACTAGGCTAACTCATTTGTCCCCTTGTGACAATATCTCTCTGTTCTCCCAGGCGTCGATCAGATGTGGAAAAAAAGTTAATACAAAAACCTGAACAGTTGAGGACCAAAGCTGCTTGGAGTTGGAGTAGGATCAAAGTCCTAGTTCGGAATTGTTTGAGCAAATCTGCACGTACGCGTGTTTGATAAATGAATGAATGAAGGTTGTTGTTTCCAATTCAATTGTCTAATCTTGTCTCTGGCTAGTTGGTGTGCCTTGTTATGGTGGGTATACATTATTCCATACATTTTGCCTAAGTAATAACAGTACTATAGATATATATATATATCTATCTCTCAAACATTAGAAACACCTTCCTAATATTGAGTAGCGCCCCCTTTTGCCCTCTGAACAGCCTCAATTTGTCGGCACGGTGTCGAAAGCG
The DNA here is from genome assembly GCF_021184085.1 of Oncorhynchus gorbuscha. Taxonomy (NCBI): domain Eukaryota; kingdom Metazoa; phylum Chordata; class Actinopteri; order Salmoniformes; family Salmonidae; genus Oncorhynchus; species Oncorhynchus gorbuscha. The sequence continues at coordinate 63,533,440 of NC_060177.1, forward strand.
TTCCACAGGGATGCTGGCCCATGTTGACTCCAATGCTTCCCACAGTTGTCAAGTTGGCTGGATGTCCTTTGGGTGATGGACCATTCTTGATTCACACAGGAAACTGTTGAGTGTGGAAAAACCCAGCAGCATTGCAGTTCTTGACACAAACTGGTGTGCTTGACACCTACTACCATACTCTGTTCAAAGGCACTTAAATATTTTGTCTTGCCCATTCGCCCTCTGAATGGCAAACATGCACAATCCATGTTTCAAGCCTTAAAAATCCTTCTTCAACTAGTCTCCTCCCCTTCATCTACACGGATTGAAGTGTACTTAACATGTGACATCATCAATAAGGGATCATAGCTTTCATCTGGATTCACCTGGTCAGTCTTTCAATGAATGAGCAGGTGTTAATGTTTTGTAGACTACAGATAAGACATTGGATTCACTCTTTCAAAGATGCGTTGAGAGAAATGAGTAATGTCACCTATGAGTAAAAGATGACTACAGAAGCAGTCTTGAAGGCACATACAGAAATCATTGTCTCCTTGAGGTAGAGCTCAACAATGTATGTGATAAGTGTAGAGTTTTTGTTCAGTTTGACAAACTTAAACTCAAAGTTTGATGAATCCCTCAAGCCTCCAGATGTATCTGAAGGAAATGTAATTGATATTTTATTGTTGGGGGGGGTGGAAGGAAACAAGGCAATAAGCTAAGAAAGATAAAAAATGGCATGTCTTTTGGGCTGCACTACATTTTGGGCTAAATAAAAACATTGTGCTGTCCAAATAACTTGGCGTGTCAGGGTATAACAAAGAACTGACACAGCCCCCCACCCTAGGCCTGGGACAGACGCATCACTCAGAAAGGACATGAGTTCCGCCAAGAACAGATATCAAAAACATGGTGAGACATCACAGGAGAAACAATTACCTCAGAAACAGACAGCCCAGGTGAGTGTGTAGGTTTGACTACAGTCTGTAGTTTAGCAGGTTGTACAGACTACTTCATGAGAAGCTAGGGTCTCTCACTTAAAATATCCCTCTTCTTTCTCTAGACCAGGATGCAAAGTTTGCAGCCAGACCCTAAGGCTCAGTACAGCAGCGTGTATGAGGCCCTAAGAAGGATCGTCCGGACAGAGGGTCTCCTCAGACCCCTGAGGGGCCTCAACATCACAATGCTGGGGGCCGGCCCTGCTCACGCCCTCTACTTTGCCTGCTACGAACATGTCAAGCGCACACTCAGCGAGGTCATTCAGAATGGAGGAAACAGCCACATAGCCAATGGTGCAGTACAGTTCTGTTTCCCTTGGAATTCTAACTCTCATTACATACTGACCACTGGAAGGTCAGGGAACATGGCACAGGAAGAAGTTAATTGTTTTGGTAGTTGTGCTGGCAGTTTTGATAAACTAACATTATAAACAATTGGCTTGGTTAGAACTGATGTATTATTACGTGAGGTATTGTATGTTGATGGGTGGTAAACATGCCTGAATGTCTTTGTTCCATCTAGGACTGGCAGGCTGTGTGGCCACTGTGCTGCATGACGCAGTCATGAACCCAGCTGAAGGTAAGGCTTTGAAAGGGGGCTTTGGGTTTTTTGTGACTTTTTCAATTAGAAATCAAGATGGTAACAAACCGTTCTAGCTGGAGGGGGGAGGGTTATACAGTATATTAACCCCCTTCTCTTTGTTCCCCTGTCTGTGTGGTGGTGCTGTCCTTCATGGTGTCTTAGTGGTGAAACAGCGGATGCAGATGTACAACTCTCCCTACCGGAACCTGTTGGACTGCGTTGGGACTATACAGCGCACTGAGGGGCTCGCAGCCTTCTACCGCAGCTACAGCACACAGCTGGCCATGAACATTCCCTTCCAGGCTGTCCACTTCATGACATATGAGCTGATGCAGGAGCGGCTCAACCCCCACAGACAGTACCACCCCGGCAGCCACGTGTTGTCTGGGGCTGCGGCAGGGGCCGTATCTGCAGCCATAACCACCCCGCTGGACGTGTGTAAGACCCTGCTCAACACACAGGAGAACGTAGCGCTCAGCTCCATACACATCAGTGGTCACCTCACAGGGATGGCCAACGCCTTCAGGACAGTGTATCGCCTCGGTGGCACGGCTGCCTTCTTCAAAGGAATCCAGGCCCGGGTCATATACCAGATGCCCTCCACTGCCATCGCCTGGTCAGTCTATGAGTTCTTTAAGTATGTCCTGACCAAGCAGCAGATGGAGCGAGAGGCTGGGCCAGCTGGCCCAGTCTGAGGAAGGGCTGTGGACACCGCAATGTGACCACACCTGTACAAGAGGCTCCTGGTTCTCCTGTGGGATCAATGCAAAAAGCCTCACGGTGACATCGTGTTCATAATTTATATCTGTGTGTGCTTTTGTATAATAACTCAAAGGGAAGTCACTGCAGTGGAGGAAGTTTGAAAGACTTGCTGTGGTAGACTGTGGCACTCCTTACCCTTCACTTTCCTACCCAGCAAGCCCTTCCATTGTGCACTGTCATTCATTAGAGGAGTGGAGGCTGTTACAGGAACTGCACAGAGATGTACACAGAGAAAAGGTCATCTTCATATGGCAACAGGCCCTTTTCCCAAATCACCTGTTCACTAAGCACACAACACTACCAACTTCATCTATCACTATCTGGTGACCGTATTTTCATGATTATGTTGGGTTACATTCATACAGTATGTTTGTAGATCTGATATGGGAACGTTTTATTTATTTGATTTGCTTACCATGGCTTGCATTTGATGGATTTGGAAGATACACATAGTCGTTTGCTTGTTTTATTTCCTTGTGTATTTATAAAGGACTGTTTTATTGAACACATTCCTGAGTTTCGCTGCACAGTAGACACAATTGCGCTTTCAAAGTGCCTCTTTAGCATTGACGGCAGCCACAACTTTAAAGTGTTTTGTGTTGTCCATGTCCTTAATAGAAATGGATTGGATCAGTCACCATTAACATAATCGTTGTTTGCCATTGAAATGTAAATTAAATCGTATGATCTTTATATGTTACCTTTTCATCAATCATAGCAAGAAACCACTCGTTAAAACCAAATGTACTGAAATAGGACCATGTTATTTTTCCTTGGCCAGAAGGTTGCTCTCATACAATGTGCCTATAATCTGAGCTAGCCTAAACCTTTCAAGATGAGGGCCTGTTTTCTATTCTGTGTTGGAAATGCAGTTCTGAGGGTTAAATTTCCTTTTGGCTGAACCACTAAATGTTGTGCTGGGTTTTCTTTACTTTAGATAGGTCTTCATTCTAACCTCTGCGCCAGTCAATGTCTGCAGTAGTTTAGTAGTTCAGTTTCAGTAGTTTATTTTGACCACCCAGTGAAGTGAGTATTGCCTCCCTTTCCTTAGAGGTTACTGGAATTCCTCTCAATAATAAAGGTGTATAGGCCATAACGGCCCAAATATTAGCCTTGTTTGAGCACAGTAGTATGCTCTGGGCTCTCACCAATGTGAGTGTTCGAGTGTATTATATAACAATCTATGTTGCAGAGAAGAGGCAGTGTTTTATATATTTTAGTGAGTGATTGTTTCCCAGGAGGCATTTCATGATGCTGGTCCTCAGGTGAACCAAACCTCAGCATCAAACCTGTAAGAGGCTGGTGGCAAGGACTGCCTCATCTCTGCATACAGACACATCTGGGATGTTCATATTTAGCTTTGGAGTAAAATATCATGCTTGTAATAATGTACTTAGTTTATATCTCTAAAATGATTTTATGTGTGATGAGCAGATTTGACAGATTCTCAAACTACTACAAAACAAATAAAACATTCAATGTTAGACAGCAGAATTTGGAATGAGTACCACTGCAGCCAATGGCAGTTAATCGGGCGAATCCTTTAAGCATTTGGTACAGTCTGTGACAATGGGCCCATTACTAATGGGTTACCAGATCAGCTGGTTGGCACGCTCTATTTATTAGACTTTTTTTTTGGCCCATTTTAGTCACTTCCTGTGCTCTCCCTGCTCTCTTCCCAGCCTCTTGGCTCTGAGTTTTCCGCTCAGAAGGCAGACATTCCTCCACATATTGCTGTAATCCACAGAGCTGCAAGATTTGTTTGTTTGCTTTTAATGAAATGTTGTTGGGTTTGTTCACCAGTGAAGTACAGCTGGTTCTATGAGATCTCCAAAGGTCCCAGTCCCTCAAATATAGGTTTATTCCTTGTTAAAGATCCCAAAGATATGTATTGTATGATTTCCTATTTGCAAACCTGTAGTGGTGAACATACCTGTAAAATGAAGCACTCATTCTTGTCCTCGTACTTATTGGCAGTCCTCTCATTACAAGCATCATCTGCAAACAAAAAAAGCTTTAGCTTCTTATTCTTTGGACCTCTCTAGTTGAGCTAGTCATATAGCTGTCCTTATGATGTTCCAAAAGTCACTTTGTGCCTCAACATTTTCACAAGAGGTAGAGATGAGAATTTCTTCAAATGTTTCTGTGAAGACTGAAGTGTTTGGTTAAAGGGGACATTTAGTCTGAATGGAGACGAGCAGGTGAGCAGTGGTCTAACCTGTTGCAGTATTCATAACGGAGAGAATTTGGCCCACTGCATGACCATTTCTCTATTTACATTTGAAGTCCTTTTGAGACCTGTGGGTGTTTTTTTTTATAGAGTTACACAAATGTTTCTGCTAAATATCACAGCTATTGTTTATGTAAATGAATATGCAACACAGTAACACATTTAGGTTGATTTAAAGTCAATCTTATTGACAACAATACTGGACAGCTGAAGGTTAATTCATTTGATGTTTCTGGCATTGTTTATTACTATTTCTGAAAAAGAGGAACTCCAGACAAATGTAATGTATGTTACTTACTATACAAATGCCAACATGCCATTTCTGTTCTATGCATTTCATTCAATTTTAATGAATCTTATGTTTTAAGAAATGCTGGTCATACAGTTGATGGAATTAATTCCATTAAGAATCACTCGCCAGATATTACAAACAATACTGCTCCTATGCATTAATGTTGAGTAGAACTGACCTTTTTAAGAAACTTGGAGATCGAAATGGATAGTTACATGGACTGGATGATAATCAAATGTTTAAAATGGTCATTAGACTAATCCGGTTCAGGTATTTAGTCTTGCTTTAGCTTCTGAATCACTTTTGATAAAGTATCCACAGAACACAGGTCTTGTTTTGCTCAGACACATTACATTAGCCCAAGAGATCTAAGGAAAAATAAGTCTTAAACCCATGCTTATTGTCTAGCTTGTGTAACTTAACTGTGAGATAATTTCAATATAATGTACTTTTAATTATTATGTTTGCCCCATGAATAAGAGTGATTGTGTTAATGGAGATTTGGTGAATTTATATCTTATCTAGGGATGTTCATCATGTTACATCTTTGCTGCTTTTTTTGCGCACAAAACACCGGGGGAAACTGGGAAGATTTATGACAAGAGTGCCATCTACAGCACAAGAATGTTAAATGACTGTGGTAATGCTGCTACAGTGTATATAACACTGGAGCTGAAATAAAAATGCAGGTGATAAATGATATGTGCACTGGATTCTATTATTATTGTTAAACAATGTGATTTAATGGAGTGTCACTGAGGGCTCTGTCTTAAAGTATGTGGAAAGACCAGTCTGTACCTTGAACTTTATGACTTTAGAACCAATAGAGGGCACTATAGTTCATAATGGATTGTCACCTCAAAGCACACTGCTCACATGTGTTGTTGGAGTTGTAGCCAGGTGTCTATTTCTGAAAATTATGTGTGGTTATGGTGAGAGTTAGGGAATTTTTACAATGTTTAATTGTTGCATTTGATAAGGTATAATATTGACATATGCCTTAATAATTTTGAAATCACAGGCTTGTCGATTGTGGTTATTATGTGGTCATTTAAGATGTATATAAAATTGTGTTTGTGGATAAATGCCAGATTCCTTTTATGAAGGTTTTGTGCTGAAGACCAATGTGCTACATTTTTGCCCGTTGAAGACCTTTCAAAAATCCTATGACAGTTTGACAAGGCTACTTCCTGGAAAATGCAGTATCACTTTTGTAGTGTATTGTGTTGCATCATTGTATAACAGCATACCTTTATAACATTAACTACAATGCTATGAATGTAATCACTAACCACTCACACAATATGAGGACAGGGCATAAAATCCATGACAACCATCTGACGAGTCGGATGCAAGAGTATATCTGCTGATGGGAGAAAAAAAGGAGCTGTGCTGGTGCCATGGTACGTACATCAGGGATCCAGTTTCACCGCTGTCCAGGGAATCTTCCCTTGTGCAACGATCAGGGCTGATTAGAACCACTTTCAGCTCCAGCAAATTTGTTAGCCAGTCACGGCATATTAGAGCACTGACAATGCCTGTCTTTGTAGTGGAGTTAGGTTTTTCTCTGTCTTTAAAGGAAGTAATCTCTTTGTTTTCCAAAGTATGAGTGGGTACCATGAAGAGCAGCATGATGGTGTCACGACCACACTATGCTGAATCTTAAGGGCCAATCAGATTCACAGAGAGATAGACCGTTAAAGCACAGAGCTAAACAGGAAAAGTGCAGGATTTAAAATTAAAAAAACATTTTTATTCTGTCTATTTGTTTCTGTTCAGACATTAGGGGCACATTTCCATGAACTCACTTCACTTTTGTCATTATAGATATACAGTGGGGAGAACATGTATTTGATAACCTGCAAAATCGGCAGTGTTTCTTACTTACAAAGCATGTAGAGGTCGGTAATTTTTTATCATAGGTACACTTCAACTATGAGAGACGGAATCCAAAACAAAATCCAGAAAATCACATTGTATGATTTAAGTGATTAATTACCATTTTAATGCATGACATAAGTATTTGATACATCAGAAAAGCAGAACTTAATATTTGGTACATGTAATGATATTCGTCTGTTGTTTGAAGTGAGTCAGACCGAAATGCAGCGTGCAGGTTACTCATGACTTTTAATGAAGAAAATGCTGTACATGAAATAACTGAGAATACAAAACAACAAATGAGTGAAACTAATTACAGCCTATCTGGTGACTAACACAAAGACAGGTACAATCGCCCACGAAATACAACGCGCACTCAGGCTACCTAAATACGGTTCCCAATCCGAGACAACTAGAATCAGCTGACTCCAATTAGGAATCGCCTCAGGCAGCCAGGCCTAACTAGACACACCCCTAATAATACACACTCCCAATTAATACAAACCCTAATACGAAATACAACATATAAACCCATGTCACACCCTGGCCTACCCAAACATATAACAAAAACACAAGATACAATGACCAAGGCGTGACAGTACAGAAACCTTTGTTTGCAATTACAGAGATCATACGTTTCCTGTAGTTCTTGACCAGGTTTGCGCACACTGCAGCAGGGATTTTGGCAAACTCCTCCATACAGACCATACAGACCTTCTCCAGGGGTTTAGGAAAACTTGCAAAATCGGTAGTGTATCAAATACTTGTTCTCCCCACTGTACTTCAAAGCAACATTTATTTCCTCATTATTGATATCACAGGAATGAGTATTAAATTTATATGGTGTCCCTCTGTTCCCATGCAGATCCTCTTTCTACAGTATTGCAACTATGTACTCATGGTATGCTTTGGTGGCTCCATGTTACGATGGGGGCTTATGAGCCTCTGTGTGGGAAGGTGAATTGGGACCTCCCCCTTTTCAACCCCCCATCTTTGATTTTAGGAAAGACTGTACCGGTGGCGGAGAGACACTCCCTCTGTCTGAGCATAAAGAAATACGATGTGGAGGAAGAGAAACAGGGAGGAGGTTCTTTTACTCTACTGTGTTTGTAAATCAATGTACCATGTCCCTCACAGCTCCTGGAAGTGCAGGCTACACAATAGCACATGGGGTTATTATAGTTCTAACCTTCAGCTATGGCCGTCAACAAGCTCCTTTATCTTGATGGGCATGTTCTTTTACACCATGTTGCCAGAGACACACTGAGAGATACTGTCAGATTTCTAATTCGTCAAAACAGATGCTATCTCCTCTTCACTACCTGTGTCCTCCAAGGGCCTTGTTCACAAAATATAGCTTGCTAGAGATGAATGGGGATGTAGTCATCCTTTTTACAGTTATTCTTTCATTTAGAACATCTGTTTAGATTTGACTTCACACTCGCATAATAATGAGAAACCATAAGCCAGCAGCACCGGTACAGTGCAACTTATTGTTAGACTATGAAACATGCATAGTGAAACTACACTGAACAAAAATATAAACGCAACATTCAATAATTTCTAAGATTTTACTGAGTGACAGTTCAAGTAAGGAAATTAGTCAGTTGAAATAAATTCATTAGGCCCTAATCTAAGGATTTCACATACGTAACTGGGAATACGAATATGCATCTGTTGGTCACAGATACAGTTGAAGTCAGAAGTTTATGTACACCTTAGCCAAATACATTTAAACTCAGTTTTTCACAATTCTTGACATTTAATAGTAGTAAAAAATCCCTGTCTTAGGTCAGTTAGGATCTCCACTTTATTTTAAGAATGTAAAATGTCAGAATAATAGTAGAAAGTGATTTATTTCAGCTTTAATTGATTTCATCACATTCCCAGTGGGTCAGAAGTTTACATACAGTTAACTAGTATTTGGTAGCATTGCCTTTTAATTGTTTAACTTGGGTCAACCATTTTGGGTAGCCTTCCACAAGCTTCCCACAATAAGTTGGGTGAATATTAGCCCATTCCTCCTGACAGAGCTGGTGTAACTGAGTCAGGTTTGTAGACCTTGCTCGCACACGCTTTTTCAGTTCTGCCCACAAATTGTCTATCTAATTGAGGTCAGGGCTTTGTGATGGCCACTCCAATAACTTGACTTTGGTGTCCTTAAGCCATTTTGCCACACCTTTGGAAGTATGCTTTGGATTATTGTCCATTTGGAAGACCCATTTCCGACCAAGCTTTAACTTCCTGACTGATGTCTTGAGATGTTTCTTCAATATATCCACATAATTTTCATGCCTCATGATGCCATCTATTTTGTGAAGTGCACCAGTCCCCCCCTGCAACAAAGCACCCCCACAACATGATGCCCCCCCCCCCCCCCCCCCCCCCCCCTGTGCTCCACGGTTGGGTTGGTGTTCTTCAGCTTGCAAGCCTCCCCTTTTCTCCTCCAAAGATAACGATGGTCATTATGTCCAAACAGTTCTACTTTTGTTTCATCAGACCAGAGGACATTTCTCCAAAAAAGTATTACCTTTGTCCCCATGTTCAGTTGCAAACTGTACTGCTTTTTTATGGCAGTTTTGGAGCAGTGGCTTCTTCTTTGCTGAATGGTCTTTCAGGTTATGTCAGTATAGAACTTGTTTTACTGTGGATATAGATACTTTTGTACCCGTTTCCTCCAGCATCTTCACAAGGACCTTTGCTGTTGTTCTGGGATTGATTTGCACTTTTCACACCAAAGTACGTTCATCTCTAGGAGACGGAACACGTTTCCTTCCTGAGCGGTATGACGGCTGCATTGTCCCATGGTGTTTATACTTGCGTACTATTGTTTGTACAGATGAACGTGGTACCTTCAGGTGTTTGGAAATTGCTCCAAAGGATGAACCAGAATTCTTCTTCTGAGGTCTTGGCTGATTTCTTTAGATTTTCCCATGATGTCAAGCAAAGAGGCAATGAGTTTGAAGGTAGGCCTTGAAATACATCCACAGGTACACCTCCAATTGACTCAAATGATGTCAGAAGCTTCCAAAGCCATGACATAATTTTCTGGAATTTTCCAAGCTGTTAAAGGCACAGTCAACTTAGTGTATGTAAACTTGTAACCCACTGGAATTGTGATGCAGTGAATTATAAGTGAAATAATCTATCTGAAAACAATTGTTGAAAAAAAAATACCCTGATCAGGATGACTAGATGATGCAGATTATGTTCCCTGAGACAGTTTCTGACTTCGGTTGTGCAAAACCCACAGTTTCATCAGCTGTCCAGGTCACTGGTCTCAGACGATCCCGCAGGTGAAGAAACCGGATGTTGAGGTCCTGGGCTTGCGTGATTACACGTGGTCTGTGGTTGTGAGGCTGGCTGGACGTTCTGCCAAATTCTCTAAAACAACGTTGGAGGTGGCTTATGGTAGAGAAATTAACATTAAATTATCTGGCAACAGCTCTGGTGGACAATCATCATGCCAATTGCACGCTCCCTCAAAACTTCAGACATCTGTGGCATTGTGTGCCAAAACTGCACATTTTAGAGTGGCCTTTTATTGTCCCCAACACAATGACATGCTATTAAATCAGCTTCTTGATATGCCACACCTGTCAGGTGGATGGATTATCTTGGCAAAGGAGAAATGCTCACTAACAGGGATGTAAACAAATTTGTGCACAACACGGAATAAGCTTTTTGTGCGTATGGAAAATGTTTGCTTTCTTTTATTTCAACTCATGAAACATGTTACCAACACCTTACATGTTGCGTTTATATTTTTATTCAATGTAACCATGTAAGTATTACACTTTTTATAACTGTACAGTTACACATTATTTGTAAACAGGTTACTATTTGTTATTATTAATTTTATAGGGATATGATCCCTATATTTGATATTGGAGTTACCAGTTAAATACCACTGTATGTAACATGTTGGGTACGTTGCCTGAGTAGGATCCATAAGCTCCTCCTCAGGCTGAGTTAGTTATCGGTCTCAAACAGGTTATTGGCATGGCCTCGTCAAACCTCCAGATAAAGGCTTTGGTTATCTGAACTGGATCAGACCTCTGTCGACACTGGAGTTGTGCAACTGTAAACATACCCTTCCTCATACAGCCCCAGACCATGTCATCTTATCAGCAATGTTTGGATGATGTTGTCCTCATTTCTTTTTCTGTTTATCTGGCTACTCTTATAGCTAAAACTTCACTTTGTTTCTGTGTTCCTCACAATTTATTTGTTTTAGTGGGGGATTATTTTTCAAATAATTATTTCAATCTACAAGATATACCAGTGCATTCGGAAAGTATTCAGACCCCTTGACTTTTTCCACATATTCAAAAATGGACTAAATAAATAAAAGTCCTCCTCAATCTAGACACAATAATGACAAAGCGAAAATAGGTTTTTAGAAATATTTGCTAAATATTTACATAAGTATTCAGTCCCTTTGCTATGAGACTCGAAATTGAGCTCGGGTGCATCCTGTTTCCATTGATCATCTTTGAGATGTTTCTCCTACTTGATTGGAGTCCACCTGTGGTAAATTCAATTGATTAAACATGATTTGGAAAGGCCCACACCTGTCTATATAAGGTCCCACATTTGACAGTGCATGTCAGAGCAAAAACCAAGCCATGAGGTCAAAGGGATTGTCTAGAGACAGGAATCTGTCAATGCACCTATCTAGGTAAGCGTACCAAATAAATGTATTCAGCATGGAAGGTCCTCAAGAACAGAGTGTCCTCCATTATTCTTAAATGGAAGAATTTTGGAACAACCAAGACTCTTCCTAGAGCTGGCCACCCGGCCAAATTGAGCAATCTGGAGAGAAGGTCCTTGGTCAGGGAGGTGACCAAGAACCCAATGATCACTGACAGAGCTCCAGAGTTCCTCTGTGGAGATTGGAGAACCTTCCAGAAGGACAACCATCTCTGCAGCACTCCACCAATCAGGCCTTTATGCTAGAGTGGCATAAACTCCTCAGTAAAAGGCACATGACAGCCCGCTTCGAGTTTGCCAAAAGGCACTTAAAGGACTCTCAGACCATGAGAAACAAGATTCTCTGGTCTGATGAAACAAAGATTGAACTCTTTGACCTGAATACCAAGCGTCTGGAAGAAACCTGGCACCATTCCTATGGTGACGCATGGTGGTGGCAGCATCATGCTGTCGGGATGTTTTTCAGCAGCAGGGACTGGGAGACTAATCAGGATCAAGGAAAAGATTAACAGAGCAAAGTGCAGAGAGATCCTTGATGAAAACCTGCTCCTGAGCACTTAGGACCTCAGACTGTGGCGAAGTTTCACCTTCCAACAGGACAACGACCCGAAGCACACAGCCAAGACAACGCAGGAGTGGCTTTGGGACAAGTCTCTGAATGTCCTTGAGTGACCAAGCCAGAGCCCAGACTTGAACCTGATCGAACATCTCTGGAGAGACCCGAAAATAGCTGTGCAGCAACGCTCCCCATCCAACCTGACAGAACATGAGAAGATCTGATCACTTTTTTTCACACTTTTACAGTTAGTTTCATCAGCTGTTGTACATATGATACGAATCACACAGGAAAACAGAAATTTGACTACACTGGTACGATAAAAATGCATTTGCACCCACTACCCTCTTTGTATCTGAGATCAAATCAAGACAGGCTCTGCTCGAGCAAGGGGGACCAGTGATTATCAGGGGAGGAGATCAGAGTGGGTCTGTGCTGCAGGTGAATGCTGCTTGGTCTGACTCAGCGTCATGGCCCATTGTTACTGCCCTCACTCTGAGTGTCATGGATGAGAACTCATCTGTCCAGGAGAGCACCAGGAGAGGGGCTTCTGGAGAACAAAACCACCAACTCAAAACACGTCTGAGTCATGTACAATGAGTCACAAGAACAGGCCAATGACAATCAAGGTACATTGAGCTAAATTGAGATGGAGTAGTAGACAGCCCCTCCAGACACTGAGACCTCAGGCTTGGGAAAGCAGTGTCTCTGTCTCTGCTGATAAAAGCGAGCCCCTTGCCCTTTGGCAACATGCCTACAGGAGGCTATGTGATTGAGTGGGGTGAGGAGGCACCAAATACAAGCCATGGATTTCAGAGTTTGCTGGAAACAGTCAACTAGAGAGAGTACATTCCATAGCTGCCACAGAGGTGAGTGGGTGGCATTCCATTTTTCACCATGATATCTTACTCTAGGCTACCCTTACGCCACCCTGCCTATCTCAATGAAAACATTGTCAGTACAGAGATTGCTATTATTAACTGGCTTGACATTACTGAGAAATACAGTTTGGGTGGCTCTGTTTTACACAACCACATGCTAGTGGCAAGGACAATAGTGCTATCTTGTGTATCAATTTGACGTCAGGACAGGACAACAATAATGTCTGAGAGAGACAGATCTAGACAAGACATTTCCTAGATAGATGTTGTTGTTTTTTATGCTGAAGGTATGGCTACCTACAGTACCTGTATCTCCTGTTCCTGTTCCATCATCAAATATGTAATAAGTGTTTATTACTGATTTATAAAATATAAACAAAAACGAACTATAGTAGCCTACTTATAAAGCATTTGCAAAACCTTCATAAACCATTACAAAAATGCACCATAAAATGTTACCAAAGTATCACCACAATTACGTGTAAGATTGCCTGGCTGCCATGCGAGAGTCACATGCTGAACTCAACAACCATTTACTTGTGGACATTCTACCAATAGTGTTAGTCCCATATTTGATCCTGAAGGATACACTAACTTTGATTTCCCCCATAGCTCCATGTGTCCATCCCTTGCCTGTCTTACATCCCTTGCCTGTCTCAAGTGTGATTGTGGGGGAAACCATTTCACATTTCACGTAGTCACCACAATGAGGAACTGCCTTCAGTATAGGTCAATTAACTAAGGTCGATTTCCGAGCCCGCGAGGAGATCTAATTTGCATAATACAAACATCCCCATAAAAATCTATCAGTTTAATCTAGAGATTTTTTTTTCTTTCATGGGATGTGTCTCAATCAACCGCATCCTCTTATGTAAAACTTCCACATTTGTGGTGAAAGGTGACAGAGCTAGAGTGGAATTTGTCAGAAGGTGAGACATCCGGAAAATTGGTCTTCTTACAAAATCGTCTGTAGTGTCCGAACTATTATGAAATCTCTATGGAAAGATGAGACTCTCACGAACACATACATGTCTGTTGTTTTGCTCTAGGAAGCCCACTCCTCTGAAGGTCCCCCAGTACCAGTTGACAAAATGAATGGAATTGTATATATAGACAATGTTTAGTGCCAAATAAAAAGGGTTAAATACATGTAAAAAAAAATCATTATAGTAAAGTTTCCTGATCTTTCTTATACTGCTCAGATATAGGACAGACACTTCATAACAAACTTCCTTTAGATTTTTTTTGGGGGGGACTATCAGTTGTTCCATGTAGTGAATCTGTTATTCAATGTGTTTGTATGGGCTAATAGCAGTTAGGAAAATATTTTTTCATCAAATACATGTTTTGTATATTTTTTTGATACTTCAAGGGGTCTTAATTAAAAATCAATCAGCTAAATGATCCTTAGTATGACCTTCTTAAAACAATCCCATATAGCTATGTACAGGTTCCCAAACTGGGGTACGCGCAATGCCGTCGGGGGTACGCCAAATAAAAATGTGATTCACATTAAAAAATATATAAAAACTTGACCGCTTGCATGATGACGAGTTTCTCCCACAACTGGCCTATCTGGGTGATGTCTTTTCATGCCTGAATGATCTGAATCTAGGATTACAAGGACTCTCTGCGACTATATTCAATGTGCGGGAAAACATTGAGGCTATGATTAAGAAGTTGGAGCTCTTCTCTCTCTGCATTAACAAGGACAACACACAGGTCTTTCCGTCATTGTATGATTTATTTGCGTGGAAATGAACTCAAGCTTACCGGCAATGTAAAATCTAGTATATCGAAGCACCTGAGTGAGTTGGGTGCGCAATTACGCAGGTACGGTCCCGAAATGGATGACACAAACAACTGGATTTGTTATCCCTTTCATTCCCTGACTCCAGTCCACTTACCGATATCGGAACAAGACAGCCATCGAAATTGCAACAAGTTCTGTGAAAATGGAATTTAATCAGAAGCCCTGTCAGATTTCTGGATTGGGCTGCGCTCCAAGTATCCTGCCTTGGCAAATCGCGCTGTTAAGACACTGATGCCCTTTGCAACCACGTACCTATGTGAGAGTGGATTCTCGGCCCTCTCTAAGCATGAAAACTAAATACAGGCACAGACTGCTTGTGGAAAATGATTTAAGTCTGAGACTCTCTCCAATACAGCCGAACATTGCAGAGTTATGTGTGTCCTTTCAAGCACACCCTTCTCATTAACCTGTGATGAGTTATTCACAATTTTTGATGAACAAATACGGTTTTATATGTAAGATGGTTAAATGAAGAGCAAAATTATTGATTATTATTATATTATTATCTGTGCCCTGGTCCTATAAGAGTTCTTTGTCACCTCCCATGACCCGGGTTGTGACAAAAACTCACACTCATTCTTATGTTTAATAAATATATCGTATAGTGTGTGTGTGTGGCAGGCTTACAATGGCAAAAAACAACATTTGAGAGTGTGCTGACCCTGGTGCTAGAGGGGGTAAGCAGCTGGAGGTTGAATGTTTGAAGGGGTATGGGACTTTAAAAAGTTTGGGAACCACTGGCTTAGTAGAACCCCTCCCCGGCTCAGACAGGGTTTAGACTCTAGGTTTTTTTTAAAGACAAGTTGATGTCGAATCAAATCTCAGTTTAAATTGATGGATAGGGGCTATTTATCTGTTAAAGAAGACAAGCATTGTTGTTTAGAGAAGGCCCTCATCACTCAGGTTTTCCAGCCAAACCCTTATCTGCTCATGCAATTTGCTAGTATTATCAGAGTTTAACTACAGGTACAACCATTGTTTGCCTTGAGCAACAGTTTCTGTAGACCCTATTTCAAGCATTCATTCCTGCATGTAAGTATATACATTCAGTTTAAAGCGACACTTATGGCTCGCACAGGGAGAGGTGTTTGTCAAGAAATGGCTAAATAACTGTTGAGTCATACCTTATTTCCACAACCAGCCATGGCCAAGTACATAGTGTTCTTTATCTTAATCAACTCAGAGCTCAGAATAGTGCCATTTATGCTTGCTTAGCTGTAACTCAGCAAAATGGAAAGAGTAAACTTGAGTAAACACTGTTTCATTTTTAATAACCATAACTAGGCTACTCCCTAAATTAAATGGTGAGCTGCATGGGTACTGACAAATTTAGCACCACTTCCATTACTACAGCTGGCAAAACTTTTCATAGACCTTGACACTGCAATATCATTTGAGTTACTTAGTCTAAACATCAAATCAGTCACTCTTTATTTTCTTGCAACATACATTTTCAGGAAAAAAAACAAATAAATAACTATTTTTGCTGTGATAACATACTTATAGAGGTATAGGCTATGAATAAAAAATAATGACAGTTGACAGTTTATGACATAGGTAGGTTACAGTGTATAGCCATAGAAAAGTAGATCAAATACCTATGTTACATAATTAGCTTAACATGCTCCCTCATAAGGAATAGTGACCATATTGACATTAATATTATCCAGTAGATTTAATGTTCACCACAGAGTTGGTCTCCATGTGCGATTAAAGTCATACACATATGGTCGGAATTGATATGTTTTGTACAACGTGGTGAGAAGTGATGCTCTGACTAAATCGTCCTCTGTATTTAGTCCTTCTGACTTTTGAAATAAATCCGTACAGTATTCCGTAGCTTGCTGCTTGCGTTTGGTTTTGTATCTTCTGTTCTGAAACCAGATTTTAATTTGCGTCTCCGTCAGTCTCAACGTGTTAGCAAGATTGGCTCTTTCAGGAGCGGACAGGTACTTCTGGTGGTTAAATTTAGTCTCCAGTTCTAGCACTTGCAGATGCGAAAAGGCAGCGCGCGAGCGTTTCTGTTTTCCCGCTGATGTAAAACTTTTCATAGCATCTGGGGTGTTGGAACTAGAGCTGGCAATGGAATCTGTAAAAGAAAGTCATGATTAGCCCGTTTGTGGTACAAAATTTGACAATTGACAGGTGAGCTGCCTACTCCACAGGTTCATATATCGAATATTACCTTTTATAAATGGGTATGATTCCAGGGAATCTGGCACACCCCCGTCAAAATATACATTTGCCTATAGGCCTACACTTTCTTTAAGTTGCCTAAATAAGATCCCAATGTGCTCACCTTTCCGCGCTCCAAATGCGGTGTGCTTTGCGCAAAGTTCCGCGGACTGTGATACCTGATCGTGCTGTTGGTTATTCCATTGAGCGCATCCCTCCTTGGACTTGTGTGAAGAAGAGCACCTTACGTTTAGCCGTGTCTTTTCTTTAATGGACAAGATGTCCTCGATGAAAAATGAAGTTAGTGGCTTGACAGTCTCCGACATTTCTGCAGTTAGTAATCCAATTTATTTGCCAACGAATGTAGACTAAGGCTTGAAAGAAGCGCGCAAGCCAAGTACGGAATGTTGTCCCGGACACTGGGCTGACTCATATCTTAGTGGCGCCTCAATTTATACTAATACTGTAGTAGTCATGACAGCAGCAGCGAATGGCGAGGCGGGTCATCTCGTCGAATCAAATGCATCTCTGCCACATAGCAAATGATTAGAATTGCATGAATTAGTTGAATTAATAAGTTGCACAATTTTCTCTATGCCTCAATGTCAAATGTGTAGAACTGCAGAAAACTTCACAAATGTAAAGTACCAGTCAAAAGTTTGGACACACCTTCTCATTCAAGAGTTTCTTTATTTTTACTATTTTCTCCATTGTAGAATAGCAGTGAAGATATCAAAACTATGAAATAACACAGATGGAATAATGTAGTAACCAAAAAGGTGTTAAACAAGTCAAAATATATGTTATATTTGACATTCTTCAAAGTAGCCACCCTTTGCCTTAATGACAGCTTTGCACACTCTTGGCATTTTCTCAACCAGCTTCATCTGGAAAGGTTTACCAACAGTCTTGAAGGAGTTCCCACTTATGCTGAGCACTTGTTGGCTGCTTTTCCTTCACTCTGCAGTCCAACTCATCCCAAACCATCTCAATTGGGTTGAGGTCGGGTGATTGTGGAGGCCAGGTCATCTGATGCAGCACTCCATCACTCTCCTTTTTGGTCAAATAGACCTTCCACAGCCTGGAGGTGTATTGGTTCATTTTCCTGTTAGAAAAAAATGATAGTCCCACTAAGCGCAAACCAGATGGGATGGCGTATCACTGCAGAATGCTGTGGTAGCCATGCTAGTTAACTGTACTTTGAATTCTAAATAAATCACAGACAGTGTCACCAGCAAATCAAATGTAAATTGCTCGTGTTTCTTGGCCCAAGCAAGCCTCTTCTTCTTATTTGTGTCCTTTAGTGATTTCTTTGCAGCAATTCGACCACGAAGGCCTGATTCACACAGTCTCCTCTGAACAGTTGATGTTGAGATGTGTCTGTTTATTTGGGCTGCAATTTCTGAGGCTGGAAACTCTAATGAACATATCCTCTGCAGCAGAGGTAACTATTCCTTTCCTGTGGTGGTGCTCGTGAGAGCTAATTTCATCATAGAGCTTGAGGGTTTTTGTGACTGCACTTGAAGAAACTTTAAAAGTTTTGATTGACTACTTCATGTCTTAAAGTAACGATGGACTGTCATGTCTCTTTGCTTATTTGAGCTGTTTTTGCGGTAATATGGACTTGGTCTTTTACCAAATAGGGCTTTATTCTGTATACCAACCCTACCTTGTCACAACACAACTGATTGGCTCAAACACATTAAGAAGGAAAGAAATTCAACAAATTAACTTTTAACAAGGCACACCTGTTAATTGAAATGCATTCCTGGTGACTATATCATGAAGCTGGTTGAGAGAATGCCAAGAGTGTGCAAAGCTGTCATCAAGGCAAGGGGTGGCTACTTTGAAGAATCTCAAATCTAAAATATATTTGGATTTGTTTAACACTTGTTTGGTTACCACATGATTCAATATGTTTTATGTCATAGTTTTGATGTCTTCACTATTATTCTACAATGTAGAAAATAGTAAAAATGAACAAAAACCCTTGAATGAGTATGTCCAAACTTTTCACTGAAACCCCATTGCAAAATGAGTAGAATTGCTTTTAAGGTGTTATAAAATTGCTAAATGTTTTCTCTGCCCCATGACAAAATGTGTAGAACTGCAAAAAAAATTGCTTTAAAATGGCAACATTTTCTCTATGCCCCATTGCAAAATGTGTATAATTACAGGAAATTAACTTTAAAAAGTACATTTTTCTCTCCACAGACCAGAGGGGGGCCACTAAAAGATTCGACCTGCTTGAGCCGGCCCTGTGTTGATGTAATTAGATTTTATTTTAGTCATTTAGCAGACAATCTTATCCGGAACAGTTAGGGTTTAAGTGCCTTGCTCAAAGGCACAGACAGATTTTTCACCTAGTCAGCACGGGGATTAGACTTTTCGCTTACTGGCCCAGCACTCTTAACTGCTAGGCTACCTGCCACCCATATGACCTAGATGACTAATGATAGGGACAGACCTGCTGTGCTCAATTACATTGTTTTATTATTTTAAGATCTCTTTATGTCATGCCAGTTCATATATGTGACATGTGTGACTAAAATTAACCATTCTATAAATAATATTGCATGGATGAAATTATTTTATATTTATTTGTTAGTACAAGAAATTCAATGTACAACTGTATTTACCAGTGTCTCCCTGATCTTTAGAAATCTTTAGAAATGGCAGGATTAATGACTAAAATATTACTGTTCAATAGTGGAAATACTATTGTGATGTGATCAGATAGGACTTGGAAGATCTGGGGATGTGGCCCTTTGTCTTGTGCCCGTTATTTCAGCTGTGAGATGTATTATTGAGAGATTTATTACTAAGTGTTTGTAACAGGATAGTCATATTCATTACTGCCATGGCCTGGGTTAAAGGTCCCTGTTACCTCAGGTCTAGGGGAGTAAGTGACCCTTGTGTCTTCGCTTGCAGTGGGCTGCTAGTGCCAGGGAGGGGTCAGGGTGGGTGGCCAGCCGTCTTGGAGTAGGTAATGTGTTCAGCAGATTTAGGCCGGCTCCTTAACCAACAAATACATTGTTCAACGGCTGTTTGTTTGTTGTGCTCTACCATTTTCTGCCTGACCTCTGCCTGGGAAAGGGGGGTGTTGCAGTGGCACTAGTCCTCTGAGAATTGAGACTCTGTTTGTAATAACAATAATCTAGGGATGACAAACAGATCCGTTTTCCTCCACATGCCCTCTGCCCTCGCCAATTACCCCCATCAGCTTCCCTTGACATCTCTCTTCCCTACCACACCACACCATGGAAAGCTACTCATTCTACGTTCAATTTTACTTTCCTTTTTTTTTACACTGCAGGTCAAATGCAAATAACATGTTTGTTTTAGAGATGTACTTCAATTTATTGTCAATTCATTATACCCCCAGTTTAGTTTATTCCCCGTGTTTTATATGACTGGATTGGATCTCAACAGAGGTCAGGTTGATTTGAGTTACCTTTCTAAGTAGATCATGTAGCCTAGTACTTTAAGTAGAAAAACTTTACCAGTGCATGGATATTTTAGGTTCCAACTTAATTTCAAACATGAGTTGCTTTCATGTAAACATTGTATTACGATGTTTTGTTAGATAAGGTTCACCTTGAATTCTTTCTCTGTCTGCCTCTCTCCCCCAGATCCCTCTGTGAGTAAGTTTCACTGTAGGATGTATCTTCTCACAGTGTCTTTATCCCGTGTGTACGTCTTTGAGTCTCTTTCCCTGTTTATCCAGTATCCTGGCTATGTCATCCTCTACCCTGACTATTAAACAAGCTGAGTAATTAACATTGCATTTCTCATATCATGTGGACACTGGTCTCTGTCTCTCCTATAGACCACCATTGTGTGCCTAAAGTTCATAGGATGGTGCAGATATGAAGTAGCTTTCACTTGGCTGGCCCCACCAGATGTTGGCTTTTTAGAATCTGACCCTTTAGCCTAGGAAGGCATTAGTCTTCCACCCTACATAATAATGTGTTACAGTCTGTTGTTTTGTTTCCAGTCAGGAAGTCTTGGTTTGGACTAACAGGCTTCTGTTTTTATTCAGTACCTCAGTGCTATGTTCCTGACTGAGTTGAGGAATAGTTGAATATGAAACCAAATTGATGTGGATATTTTGCACATTTTTACTCATTATCAAATATTTGTATAATTAACCCAAAATGGACCAAAACCTGTTGTTTCCAATGGGAGCAAATTAATCCTAGTGGGCCGAACAAGCAAGGAGGTGAGCAGAGCCAAGCATGAGCTAGTTAGATCCTATTAGCGTGTTCTAGCATTTATTATCATATTTCCGTTAGGGCACTGAAGTGTGTGTGTGTGCAATAACTCAATTCGCCCTTGAATTCTTCTAAACAATGCGATTTTTGACAACTTTGGAAAAGGGTCAAGTCTACAAAATGCAGTCCACTTTGTTTGTTACCGAATCTAGTTTTGGAAACAGAAAACTTTATGTAGAGCAAATGTTTCATTGATGAGAAAATGAGAAGAATGTCAGCCAAAAACATTTCTCCATTTTCTCCCACTGCTGGCCACTGGGCTTCTTCTCATCACCATATTTGGTAGTGAGTGGAAACTACAATCGGATGCTTCACATTTATACATCCGGTGAAATACTGTGTCTGGCTTATTGTTCTCTCTTTGTTATTAGTAGGCCTACAGTATCAATTGTATTTTGTGTAATTCATACTGTTTGTAATGAATACATTACACATTTAATGTACAAATGACTTTTCTCTACTTTTTGCCTCAATACAGCACCGTCAAAAGTTGTCCAGATGTTCCATGTTTCATTATGCAACCCTTATTGAAATGAGTCTGGCTAACACCTACTGTATCATGAAGTGGAGATGCCCTCTATTGGTGCAAATGCAGCACAGCAAAGGATCCAATACTTATCTCTCACTTGGCACATAGCCTATGGTCTAAAGGAGTGTGTAAAAAAAAGGGCTATGTACAGTACAACATAAATGTTGCAGGAGGCAGGCAGGGTCAGGTGCAGAAGTTGTGATTTTATTTACAGATGACAATAGGGATCCAGATGTTCAATTTACAAAGTAATCAAATGTCATATTTATATTAGGCTCCATTGTAAGCCTATAATAATAGTCCACAACCTGACTCTCAGTCCGAACATTAATAGACGTGGCTTGTGGTACAGGTATTGAGCGCATAAGGAACTTATTTTTCATATCAGCGAGAAATAATAATAATATAAAGGTTAAATTGATACCATTTTTAGGGTTAGGGTTCCCACACAGCCATATTTCCAATATACAATGTTAGGCTATAGGACGAAAAGAAAAGCAAACAAAAGGCTCGAGATTCACAAAAAGCGTGATATAGCCTTCTGATATTTCCAAAGTTCCAGCTGATTTAACTTACTGAAGGAGGTATTTGTGGTTCACCTGACATAATTCAAACAGTACAAAATCTTGCAACTCTCGATTCCTCAACTTTACATGTAGACCCTGACCTGCCCTGTGTTGAAGAAGCACTAGGCAAGCATGTCTCTCCACTCGTGCCCTCTCCAAACTCCCAACAATTGAGAGCATTGAAAATGCATGAGGTTTTCACAAGTTAAACTAGATTTGTTAAATCTATATTGCATATTATCTAACAACAATTAGTTACACCATTCCCTTACCGTTTATTGCAACATTTTATACATTTGTTACGTTTTGGTATGATATAGCTTTCGAAAACTCTAGACGGCATTCTGCCTTCTCCCTAAAGTTTTCAGCCATTAGCTTCATCCACGACTGGCTCATGTGATCTACAATCCTAAACTGCATTTTAACATTTAGAAATGCCAATAATCATCGCTTGCGAAACAGTTCTTGAAGCCTATGGCCTGTATCATTCATCATCGAGAAGGAATCCTTTAAAAAAAACGTACTGTAGCAGTTTTGCACAGATCCATACAGCTATGGATGCCCACATCTGATGAAACTACACTTCAGCTACACTTTCCGAGTTACACTTAAACACAGGACTTCGGAGCTTGTTATATAGCTAATTAGCACAGGTGGTCGCCTGTCTTCCTGTTTTCCATAAAGAAGAGCTGTAACATGGTGATATGGCAATGTGGGAACACAAACCCTAACCCTATAAAAGGTGTGTAGTATTTTAACCTTTTTTTTAATGCGTTATTTATAGCTTGCTGTATTGAAAGATATGTTCCTCATGTTTCCAAAACCTGTCACGACTTCCGCCGAATCAGTCCCTCTCCTTGTTCGGGCGGCGGCCGAAGTCACCGGCCTTCTCGCCATCTCTGATCCACTTTTTATTTTCCATTTGTTTTGTCCTTGTTTTACACACCTGGTTTCAATCCCCCAATTACTTGTTCATTGTTTAACCCTCTGTTCCCCCATGTGTGTTTGTGAGTGATTGTTTATTGTATTGCGGTCCGTTATTGTGGCCTTGGATTTATTTGACGTGTATTGTGATTATTGTTGAGTAAAATTGCGTACATTACTCATATCTGCTGTCCTGCGCCTGAGTCATCTACACCAGCTACACACAGACCCATTACAAAACCGTACCGATGCGTGTAAGAGCAAGCGCTGTGGCCAGAAGATACATACTATCGTCAATAGGCGCTAAAGGTAGATCGAATCTATGTATACTGTGTAGTGTAATTTAGGCCTACCAAATATATGCATCTATTCTTTCTTTTCAAGAATCAATCCAGTAATAATCTACACATAGCAAAAGGTCAATTGAAACCGATCACTGCACTGTTGTCATAATTTATGTACCGTAATATGTTATGAGTCTTGTTACAGTGAGAAATGTACAAAAGGAGACATTTAATGATAGTTGGAGTAAGACATCCAGACTTAAAAGGATTTTCACACTTACAACAAGTGTTGTGGCCTTTTTGTTGTGTAGTAGCATTTTGTTGCTGTTTTCCTTGCAATTGTGTCATAAAAGTGGGGTCATGTAATTCTGAGGAAATTGGTTATCTCTATTTAGGATAAATGTTATGATTACTGCTGCATTTAAAAAATATATTTATTTCACCTTTATTTAACCAGCTAGGCAAGTTGAGAACAAGTTCTCATTTACAATTGCGACCTGGCCAAGATAAAGCAAATCGGTTCAACACATAAAACAACACAGAGTTACACATGGAGTAAAACAAACATACAGTCAATAATACAATAGAAAAATAAGTCTATATACAATGTGAGCAAATGAGGTGAGATAAGGCAACAACAACAAAAAAGGCCATGGTGGCGAAGTAAATACAATATTGCAAGTAAAACACTGGAATGGTAGATTTGCAGTGGAAGAATGTGCAAAGTAGAAATAGAAATAATGGGGTGCAAAGGAGCAAAATAAATAAATACAGTAGGGGAAGAGGTAGTTGTTTGGGCTAAATTATAGATGGGCTATGTACAGGTGCAGTAAACTGTGAGATGCTCTGACAGCTGGTGCTTAAAGCTAGTGAGGGAGATGTGTTTCCAGTTTCAGGGATTTTTGTAGTTCGTTCCAGTCAAGTAGTTGAGAACATATTATTTCAGATGTTGTTTATTTAGTAGATAGAAAATGAATACACCTGCTCTCCTGCCTGTCTGTCAGTGATATTTTGTGTGTCAACTGCTAATTTGTGTTGGCTTAGAGTCTGACATAGCTGACAGTTATGATTTTAGGAGGAAAGCCGTCTATCCCTGTTGGCTTTGAACATTGTCTTCAGCCAGTCAGGCTCTTGGTTCTGCCTGTTTATATTGTGTGTGTCTGTAGAGATACAGTATGGTGGTCTCACCAGCAGAGGGGGCTCCAAGGCCATATTATGTTTTTAAAACGGTCAACTCCCCAGGCAAAAAGGTAATATGTCACTGCATGTACGTATATACTGTAGACGGGAGTGAACATGGGGATCGATATGGATTACGCCTGGTTGGTTGTCATCTTGAAATTAGTTGCAGTGTTATGGCAGAAGGCTCCATTGCAAATATATTAGGTTGATTTGTACACTAAACCAAAGGAGGCTGGTGGGAGGAGCTATAGGAGGAGGGCTCATTGTAATGGCTGGAATGGAATTAATGGAATGACGTCAAACATCCTGTTTCCATATGATTGATGTGTTTGGTACCGTACCATTTATTCCATTCCAGCCATTACGATGAGCCTGTCCTCCTATAGCTCCTCCCACCAGCCTCCTCTCAACTGAACGTTCTAACCTGAATTATCTTTCACATGCAATTTTGTTGGTATCTTTTACTGTTTTCTTATTGTAGCTAGATGGACAGGAAATCTGAAATGTACTATGCCTACTGTTTGGTAAATGTTTGAGAAATGTAGAAAACACAGCCACAATATAGGGATATAGGTGGAAGTAAAAGGAGGACGGAAATGTAATATCTTTCCAGATTTTTTTTAGCCCTGACTAAATAGACTTTGGCTATTTACTGACTTACTTGCTGACTTACTTAGGCCATAGTAAGTAAGTAAGTCAAAAGCCTTTGTGGGCTGCCTGTATCACATCCTCATGGTGTGAATGTAGTCATCCTCATGAATGAACAGTGGTGTCTGTATCAAGCCATTTCCAATGTCCACATTCCATAGCGTTGCATTGTTCTGTGTATATCTTTCATACTTTTATCCCAATAACAGATAACATTGAGATGGCATGCCTCTGTTTCAATTACATCTCTGGTCACGAACACTGTTGACATAGTTTTACAACTGTTATTCTATTCAACGTCATTTTAA
Organism: Oncorhynchus gorbuscha; assembly: GCF_021184085.1. NCBI lineage: Eukaryota > Metazoa > Chordata > Actinopteri > Salmoniformes > Salmonidae > Oncorhynchus > Oncorhynchus gorbuscha. The sequence goes on from NC_060177.1 coordinate 63,559,018, forward strand.
TCCTATGACACAGATTTCAGTCATTGGTGGAATAGATGGAAGAGTATTGATTAAATAGAGAGAACTCCAAGTTATTTTCTAGCTGTTTTCACAACAGCATCAAACAACTTATCAATACAAACAGCACACGAATGAGTTGTTTAAAGTTGTTGAGAATGTTGTCTTTCCAGTATTTCAGTAAGCTGCAGCACATCCTAGCCAGGGGACAAAAGAGTGTTTATGGATGGTAGACAGTTGAGTGATGTGTCTTGAGTAAGAACATGTCCATCTGCAGATGTTTAGATCTAGGCCATGAGGGGGAAGTGCTTATGTCCTGGTTTGATTTGGACAAACTGTTCTAAACATCGCTTGACAAACTGTTCTAAACATTGCTTGACAAACTGTACTAAACATTGCTTGATATCACAGATGAAGATCATTTAAAGCAGGGATCATCAATTAGATTTGGTTGCGGGATCATTTTTTCCCGAGAGGATGGTTCATAGACTGCAAATTGACTCCAAGAAGCCCAAACAGATATAATATTTGACTAAAACATAATAATTTCAAACTTTGCTTTCATTTGAATACGATCATACAGCATGTCTCTCTATTATGTGTAGGAATACTTGGGAAACGGTTTCCAAAGTCAAAATCACTTGAAGCTGATTTCCTAGTGTTTTTACAGTCTTTTATCTCCAACTATACAGTTTTTCTTATTTACCACACACACACATATATATGTATATATATATTCCTGCAATTATACACATTTTGCAATGGGGCATAGAGAAAATGTTGCCGTTTTAAAGCAATTTATCTGCAGTTCTACACATTTTGTCATGGTGCAGAGCAAACATTTAGCAATTTTATAACACCTTTAATGCAATTCTACTCATTTTGCAATGGGGCAGAGATGCAGTTTCAGTCAAAAGTTTGGACATACTCATTCAAGGGTTTTTGTTCATTTTTTCTATTTTCTACATTGTAGAATAATAGTGAAGACAAAACTATGAAATAACACATATGGAATCATGTGGTAAACAAAAATGTGTTAAACAAATCAAAATATATTTTAGATTTGAGATTCTTCGAAGTAGCCACCCTTAGCCTTGATGACAGCTTTGCACACTCTTGGTATTCTCTCAACCAGCTTCATGAGGTAGTCACCAGTAATGCATTTCAACTAACAGGTGTGCCTTGTTAAAAGTTCATTTGTGGAATTTCTTTCTTTCATAATGTGTTTGAGCCAATCAGTTGTGTTGTGATAAGGTAGGTGGTAAAGAGAAGAAAGCCCTATTTGGTAAAAGACCAAGTCCATATTATTAGCTCAAATAAGCAAGGAGTAACAACAATCCATCATTGCTTTAAGACATGAAGGTCAGTCAATCCGGAAAATGTCAAGAACTTTGAAAGTGCAGTCGCAAAAACCATCAAGAGAAATGATTAAACTGGCTCTCATGAAGACCGCCACAGGAAAGAAAGACCCAGAGTTACCTCTGCTGCAGAGGATACGTTAATTAGAGTTAACTGCACCTCAGATTGCAGCCCAAATAAATGCTTCACAGAGTTCAAGTAACAGACACACCTCAACATCAACTGTTTAGAGGAGACTGCGTGAATCAGGCCTTCATGTCCGGATTTCTGCAAAGAAACCACTACTAAAGGACACCAATAAGAAGAAGAGACTTGCTTAAACCAAGAAATACGAGCAATGGACATTCGACCGGTAGAAATCTGTCCTTTGGTCTGATGAGTCCAAATTTGAGATTTTTGGTTCCAACTTCTGTGTCTGCATTCTGCAGTGATACGCCATCCCATCTGGTTTGCGCTTAGTGGGACTATAATTAGTTTTTCAACAGGACAATGACCCAACACAACTCCAGGCTGTGTAGGGGCTATTTGACCAAAAAGGAGAGTGATGGAGTGCTGCATCAGATGACCTGGCCTCCACAATCACCCCACCTCAACCCAATTGAGATGGTTTGGGATGAGTTGGTCCGCAGAGTGAAGGAAAAGCAGCCAGCAAGTGCTCAGCATATGTGGGAACTCCTTCAAGACAGCTGGAAAAGCATTACAGGTGACTACCTCATGAAGCTGATTGAGAGAATGCCAAGAGTGTGCAAAGCTGTTGTCAAGGCAAGGGTGGCAACTTTGAAGAATCTAAAATCACTTTTTAGGTTACTACAATATTCCATCTGTGTTATTTCCTAGTTTTGATGTCTTCACTTTTATTCTACAATGTAAAAAATAGCACAAATAAAGAAAAACCCTTGAAGGAGTAGGTTTTTCCAAACTTATGACTGGGATTGTATACAATAATTATAATTTTTTTGCAAAATTCTGCCGGCGGACTGCCAGCTGGGGATCTAGATTTAAAGGGATAGTTCACCCAAATTACAGTCCATGCTTTGGTGAAGTTTCCCTGTCACTGTTTCCACCTGCTAATGTTTTAGCATTTTAGGCACAAATTTCATTCAAGGCATGAGACCGATATTAGCATTTTTCACGCATCATGTCCAGATAATCCGAAAGTATGTCAAATGTATTGTGAAGCTTAATAAAATCTCTTCTAGATGTTTGGAACGTGATGCGCGAAAAATGCTAATATCGGTCCCATGACTTGAATGGGATTTTTACCGCAAATGCTAAAACGTTAGCATGTAGAAACGGTGCCAGGGAAGTTAAACTAAACCATGGATTGCTGTTTTACCTTGTCCATAGATTTCTATTCTGGCTGAAAACCATGTTAACGCATTGAACAGCTTAAAAAACATGTCTGGCTTTAAACTCAAATTCGTATTGGTGTGTGGATGCATTATGTATTAATAGGTCGTGTATTAAAAAATGGTTGACCAATTCTTGCCGATTTGTACTTTTATTTTTTTGTACTACTAGCTTGTCAACATTCTAGATTGTAAGTACATCTTCCGGTCACGACACACATTCTATGTTGTGTCTTTCTTAGACACATATACATTATGTCCTATGTGGTATTTACATTCTTGAACTGACTGATCATGTGTTCTTTGAGATTACCTCAGGTTGATGACTCATACATTTCACTGTCTGATATCTTTGATGTAAAGACTGGGTGGCAGAGTTGAATCTGTAAATCCCAGTGACTACACCTCTGTATGGTGTTTTCCCTGGCTGAAGCGTTTTGCTCCAGTCCAGTACAAAAGGATCTCTGTGACAGCATGGCACACATTTTTGATCAGTGTGTAATGCCCTCACCTTATCAAAGTAAATGTGTTTTGTGTCCATTCAGTTAGAACAAGTTATTTCATGGAGTTTGAATCATTTAGATTACAGCATACTGGTAACTAGTCTTCAATTCCAAAACAAGCACCTCAATATAAATGACATTACTTCAGTGCAAATTGGGTATCTGATTTGTAATCAACATTGTGAAAAAAAATCCATTCATTTCAATCCTCAAACGGGTGGACTTCTCTGTGATGACTACAGATCAGAGATGGTTACAGCATCTACCATTTATAGTCTGCTCTATTCTGTCCGTGATGTAAGCCCTAAGCCAGCTGATGAGCCCTGGTCTTTGAAAAGGGTATGTAATGCATTCCCATTCTCTGAGTCTCATCTCGCCCTTAACAAAGTGCCAACCTTATTCCATCTCCTCCTCAAACTGAGCTTCCGACACACACATCTTATCTGATCTTCTCAAGAGGTCTTGGTCTCCACTCTGTCTGCTGCTAAATTCTGCTCTGAGACACTCTCTCCCTTATCTCAGCTCTGATGTGCCTCAGCTCACCACTATATCTGCCCCACGGGGCTAAGGCAGGCAGCCACACAGGGAATCCACATTCACAGGTTGGCTACCAAATAAAATAACAATTTTAATTTGTTTAACTAGGCAAGTGAGTTAAGAACAAATTGCTGGGCCAATTGAGCACCGCCCTATGGAACTCCCGATCACGACCGGTTGTGATACAGCCTGGGATACAGCCTTGTGATACAGCCTGGGATCAAACCCGGGACTGTAGTGACGCCACTGCGATGCAGTGCCACTCAGGATCCCTGAATTATTAAATTGATGACACATAAATCGACCAACAAATAATTTTTACATTTCATAAAAATAGAATTATAGAGCTGTAATTGGATTTTAGGTAAGCAGAATATGAATACATAAGAAACAATGCAGTAGGCTATATATCGTTTTATCATGAAATCTGTTATTTTCAAGTCTTGACTTGAATGTGCAAATTTGGTGCACTTTAGGCTACATTCACTGATAGTTATCTAAACTGTGCAATCCAGTTAGCACAAGTGGTGTTAGTATCTCCCTCCTATCGAAGGCTGACAGGTTAGATTGGAAGCTGTTTCCCTATTTGATTGAAAGTTAAGAGGAAAAGAGCCACTGTGTCTACGAGTTTGTTTACCTTTTCCCAAGGTCCATGACAGGACAGGCTCCTCGTCCTTATCGCGTGTGGCATTGTTCAGCGGCTTTGTCGACGGAACAATAATGACCATTTGGGTTGATAGCATTAAGATTGTGGAACCATTTAAATCGTTGGGCTTATGCCAGGTCATATGTCAATATAGAGATATCTTTAGCAACAATTCATATGGTCTATCAATATAAAACGAATATTTTAAAAACATGAACATGCTATTTTACACTGCTATCAGTGAGGAAAAGTGAGCTTTGTTTTTTTATTCCGTTTTCAGGGTAAAGAAAACATAACTTAATTCGTTAAGTGGAAAAAAATACAGCAGTAACGTGTTGATTGTAATTGTCGTTAATTGGATGAGCAATTAGTCCTACCTCATTACAAATAGGCTATTTTCAGAAGCCCAATCTCAATTTGTGACGAGTATAGATTTAGGCTATTAATTGTCAACTCAAGTCATACTCAAATTCGTAAGTTAAATTCAGGCTCAACGATGAAATCCCTTTAATGGTTTCATAAAAAGATCAACGAACTATATGCTTCTAATAGAGCAACGTTATAGCCTATTTGTTTTGGACCATTTATCCCCTGCACAGAGCGACCCCAAACATTTATTATCAATTTGGCCGTATAGTAATAATAATAAAACTATAATTGTATTATAAGACAAATAATACAATTATAATGCAATTTATTTATAATACAACGTATAATACAATTAGTATTTCCATTAGGCCTTGACTGTTGATGTTGTTTAAAAAAAATCATTTTAATCGTTTGTGTTATTTGTTGTAGATGTAGTTGTAGGTCTAATACAAGTCTAAATATAATATGATTGGGTTGCAGAGAGAGGATGGCGTGATCTCACAGCACAATAAAATATTAAATCAAGGTTTATTGTCATGTACAAAAATACCATGTCTTGAACAAAGTCCGTTAGAGCAATATTATCAACTTAGTTAAATAGTTAAACAAAACGAAATAGTTAAACAAGAAATTATAGTAGACCAATACACATAGTGAGAAAAAAAAACACATATAGTCCAATATAAACGTGTTAAACAGTATATGCCTACACTTGGATTTGCCTATTGGCCTATTCGTTGATGTTTTCAACAAGTAACCTTGCAGCTGCATAGCCAAACCTAAACAAAAACCTAAACGAAAAAAACTTGATGAGAGTTGGGTGGTTGTTTTGGAATAGTTTCTCACCACGCTCTTATCCCCGGTAGAGTTGCCTGAAAGTGTCCCTGTTGGAATGGCCCCTCTACATTTTCCATGAGGTTCATGTCAACTATATGGTTGTTGGACATTTGCGTGGCACTTGGTATGGATGGCATACTCGGATAACTGCAACCATGTGAGTTATTACCATATCCATATATGGTGTTGTAAGAGCCAATTGTCACGTTGTATGGCGCTAAATGAGGTCCTCCCATGCACGGTTTGCCATCTCGAACCAACACGGGCACTGCCACCCTTCGTGGTAGAGGCGGGTATCCAGCCAATTCCAGAGACTTGTCTTGTCTTTGCCGCTTGCACTTGTACCTCCTGTTTTGAAACCAGATTTTGACTTGAGTAGAACTCAGCTTTAGAATATTGGCGAGGTGGTCCCTCTCTGGTGCAGAAAGGTACCTCTGCTGTTTGAAGCGCCGTTCAAGCTCAAAAACCTGCGTTTGGGAAAATAGCACGCGTGGTTTTCTGCGCAATCTTTGCTTTGGCTTGCCTGAATAGGTATTGTCATTTTTCCCATCACAACCCATCGAATCGTCAAGAAGCATACCTGCAATAATTAGAAATCGCAATGTTAGACACATTCATTCATTGGAAAACTGCCTAGTTAAAAACTTCCCACTGAGCACAGACGTCAGTTCACCTTCAAATTCTGATTTACATTTGGTGGAGTGGTCAGCTAACGTGAAATTAACAAACACATTCACCATGTCATTGGATTTAGGTTAAAAGTTGGGCAAAAAAATAGGAAATGACCTTACATTGATGACTTCTTGCAAATCCAATCAGTTTTCCACGTTGATTCAACATCATCCCATTGTTTTTGGGGTTTGAAATTACGTGGAAACAACGTTGATTCACCCAGTTTTTGCACAGTGGGTTAGGCCTACTTCAATTGAAATTGCTGCGTCACATGGATTAACTGCATTACGCATTATGCATATCAGCAATGTCACAATATAAAGCTCACACGGAGATTAATTTAAATGTGGTGAGAAGGTCAATTCATTACCATTTACTAGCCTTTATTTTCTCCTATAGGTAGGCCTCGTCATTGCCATGTATTTATATTTGTAAAACATTGTCAAAATAGGAGGTTTAGCTAGTTTATATTGAAAAAATGTAATTTTGTGCATGCCTATTAAAATGGCAATCAGCAGTAGAAACAATAGCAAAGCATCGTACCCTCACCTGTTTGGTTAACAAGCTGCGGGATGAGGCTGTAGAAATGTAACCATTCTCAAATTCATAGACAGAGCTATGGATTTAAGGACTGACAATCCATGAAATAAACATTACAGTTTTAACAATGTTTTGAGGCTATATAGTGTTTGCTTACATTTACTTTGTTTAGAGACATTGGAGTAAAACAAGCTTATATGTTTGGTTCTGATAGGGTACGACAGTTGAACCAAACTCATGAGGCACCAATATGTTATATTATTCAATAATCAATGGGTACATATCATTAATTTATAAGTACAGAAATTAATGTAGCAACTGCTCATTGCCCCTTTAAAAAATGTTAATTATATTGCTCATGAAAATAGATTTTGGTGGGGCATGAGGTTGAGAGACAGGCTGTCATGCAGCATCAAGAGGCAGGATTGGTGAAGCTTCATTCAGGTGTACTTCAGTTTGTTTCAAAATAATTCATGATGATTAAAAAAACAAACATTTTAATTCAGTTCTTGTATTGACAGAGCCCAATCGAATATTTTTTTCTGAAATATCTGTCATTGGATGTCAGCGCTGCGTGTTTTAACGACATCGTTTTAATTTACCTGGGTCCCCATTCGTCTCCTCCTCAGCCGCTGAACTACAACTGCCCCTCAGGATGTCAATGTCCTCCGAACTCAGGGTGCATTTCATCTGTGTTGCTCCGGAGAAGCACGACTTATCCTGACTGTCAAGTAAGTCGAGGCTCCGAAGTGCACTGTGCATGCGCTGCAGAGACATCTGGGCGTCTTGATCTGGATAGAAGAAACCTTGGTGGGGGTGATGTTGCTGCTCCATCTTTAGAATATCCTTCACCGAGAATGGCGTTGAAGTCACTGGACTGGGAAGCATCACTAGTTTATACAGATGATTATTTTTAAGACAGACAAATGTGTAACTGCACAGTTTCAGCGTGGTCAAGTGAAATCAATCATACAACAGATATTAGCGATGCTCTCCAAATGTTCTTCAATAGGGATGTAATAATTCCTTAGATCTAGGTGAGTTGATAAGCACTGTCTGAAAGTCAACCTGGTCTCACTATCGTGTGTAGTATCATCAGGGCATACCTTTCAGCACTCCAATAAACCGTCTCCAAACTGCCAATAGCCAAGTGTGTGATGCGCCTGTCTCATGCACTTTAACCACTCCTTTATCTCATCTTACACGGTGACACGAGACATCTCACTTTAACTGGGTAAGGATGGACAGAATGGGGGTGGGGTGCCAGGATGAGAAGTTATTACACCTACATTTTCTCCTAGCTATTGAAGATGATGATGACGAAGAAGAATGTTTGGCTGTTGGACACTCTTAGATAAAAAGGTTCCGGATAGAATCAAAAAAAGGGTTATATTGCTTTCTTCATATATGGCACCCCTAAAGGTTCTATATATAACCCTTTTGTGGGGTTCTTTGATCAGAACCCTAGGGATTCTTCTTCACTGAACCAACATTGGTTCCATATCGGGTTCTATATGCAATGTCGGCTCTATATAGAACCTGTAAGGCTTCCGCATGCTTCGGATCGGCTGGTGTCTAGCTGAACTCGGCGAACCGAACAAGTGTGGTCGCATACTTCCTTATAAGACCTTCGCTAGAAAATTTAGAACAAGTGGCAATAGTAGACTACTGGTTGTCCCATCTTGAGACACCATAGCCAGTATGCACTTCCTCAAAATAGTCAGAATTAATCTAAGATAATTTAAGAAATCTGTCATTGATTTTGACGCTTTTGCTAACGAGATGCGTAATTGTACATCAAACTCAAATGTTTGGTGCAGTATTTTTTAAGTGAAAAAACAGGAATAGTCTATTGTTGAATGACAACAAACTCTTCATTGAATAATCTCTACTGTTGACCAATAACCGACGAAGGGCGTAGACTTAAGCACCAGAACTTCTGCTTGCCTCGAGAAAACATTTATTGTGCAAAAACCCTTGCCGAAGGCCAAAACGAACAAAAACGTCACAAAATGTCGTCATAATATATGCATTAACTGACCCGAACTGTTTCGGATGGGAAGCATGCTGAATGAAGCCTTTAGGGGTGTCATATATGAAGCGAGACAAGCATATAACAATTGTTTTCTAATAGTGTATGATATAGACATCATAACTGAGATTATTGCAGAGGAGTTTAGGCTGATTGCGTTTTAAGACGATTTTAGGATTTGAAGCAGATGTGCTTCTAATAGCAGCCGCAGCAAACTAAATTCAACTCGCGGCTGCAATAACTATCCATAACCAGATGGACTGCATGATGCCAAACCAGTGGCTCTCTATTCATGAGCTGCTGTTGAGACAGGGTAGGTTACTCAATTGTTGTTCAGGTCTTCATGGTTGAGTGATCTTGCCCGGCAAGGTGGATGTCGCTCAGGTTTACACTGATGCTGACTTCCAACGACCTATTAGTATGCTTAGGCCACAACAAACAGTAACATTACACCTAATGTTGTGGAAGTGGAGAGGCCACGGCGCCAGCCTGCAATGCTTGGCTAATACTGAGACGCGCCGGAAGGGAAAAGAGAGACCAGGGTTTAACATTAATGAGCTCTTCTACTGCCCCAATGTAATAGACAGGTTAGGGTCTCAATTCAATTTCCATCTCATCTAATTCAGGGAAAGGGAAAAGTACATAATAAACCCATTCATATATTTTAGCCGAATTCGTGAATGGGATATAAATTAGTTGTTCACAACGTCCAGAAGCTTTGCAATACCTCCTAAAATGTTCCAAAATTAAGAAGAGCTTGCACATATGAGATCTTATGATTTTAAACCGAACTTTCCGTTTAAGTCCAACAAGAGGAATTCAAATAGGGTACCAGCAGTAGCATATATGCATAGCCAACAGCTGCACACGTTTCTTTCATTTATTTATCAGTCATGACAATCGTAATCGTCAGTCATAAAATCGAAATGCTTACAGTATATTCAGAGTAAATAATTACCTATAATTTGTGCATACTTTTTTTTAATGCATACTTTCTTCCAATCCATACCCAATCTATTTCTCGACAATTTATCAAACGTAATAAATTGTTCCATGTAGGCCTTCCTGACCTTTATCAAAACAAGTTGGAAATGACTAGTACAAATAATTGAAAATACTACTTCATATGGTATGGATAGGGATTCCTAGGGATTCTCCTTCACTGAACCAACATTGGTTCCATATCGGGTTCTATATGCAACACTCATGATTCCTGCTGGGGCGACAGGTAGTCTAGTGGTTAGAGCGCTGAAAGGTTGCTAGATCGAATCCCGGAGCTGACAAGGTAAAAATCTGTCGTTGTACCCACAGTTCCTAGGCCGTCATTGTAAATAGACATTTGTTCTTAACTGACTTGTCTAGTTAAGGTTGAACACGATTTTATTAATACAATATAGAATTCGACCCAAGTCAAAGAATATTAGATGGTCGTGAAATATATGTGACCAATGCTTTTTTGTTGTCAATATTTTTAGACGATTTGTAGTGGTATCAGAAAATATTAATTTAACTGTTTTAAATCAGATTTATTGATCAGCTGCACCAGTTTATCAAAACTCTCAATTCCTGTTTACTTGCAGGATTGTCTCCTCGTTTCACGCGTCAGTGTCTTTTCTAAGAGGAATATAAACCTGTCAATGTACGTTTGAAATGAATGTCTGCGTGATCGAAGCACCGTGTGTTTTAAGGGAACTTTAAAAATTCACCTGTCATTCACTCAGATTTTAGGATCATTTTTCTATAACAAGAATACAATATGAAAAGGTGTAACCAACTTTATTATGAGGCACAGGGCTGGGGCATAATTGTGATGACACATTTTCGGGGGTGGATCATTTTAAATGAATGATATATACCCATTGATTCTTGTGGAATATAACTTATAAATGCTGCATGAGCTTAGTTCTACTATCATACCCCATCAGAAGCCAAAATATAAGACTGTTTACTCCATTGTTTATAAACAATGTAATTGTAACCAAACACATGTTAAAAGTATTATTTTAATGTGATGGTCTGTCAGTCCTTGCATCCATAGCTCAGTCTATGAGTCTGAGAGTGGTACATTTCTCCAACCCTATCCCTCCCTCATCTGCTTACCAAACACAGTGGTGGGGTGTTCGCTTTGTTATTGTTTGAACTGTAGACTGTCCTTTTAAATTCAGAATAGCTGAATTCAAAATGAGGCATTCATAAATCAAATAACAAAATCCCCTTTTCTATTTAATCAATACAATTACGTAAAAAGGTTTGTTTGACAAAAGTTGTTTATTTGGAAGATTATGGCACATTTCACATAATACGCTGTAACTTGTAACAAGCAAGCAAAAACTTCAAAGCTCCTATACTGCAATTCATGTAGCAACTCTATAGGCATACATTTCAGCTGGGAATTGTTTGGAATGTTTCGAAGGCAGACGGTGTCCAGTTTGATGACTAAATGACTTAATGACACCCCACCTGTGTTCTGTGAACGCTTGGAGCTGATTAGCCTACAGAAGGCAGTGCTCTCTGAGTCTCTGCAGCTCCTCTTCTCTTACAGCACAGCCTCCCCTCTTAATCCCATCAATTGTCCCATCACTGTAACATAAGAAGCCAGTTAAGTAACGTTTACCACAAAATACCCTAATTAATCATACTCCAAAATAGGGAGATGATAGCAGCTGAAAGGAGAGCTCGACTCATCCTCCATTGACTTAAGCAGAATCCCCTCTCTCATGACCAATTTGTCACCAAAGATCTTCATCAAAATGTTACGTGAGATTCCCAAGAATTACTATTGGCACAGCTTACAGTAGGGCTTCTGACGTTTACTATGACAGGCTGTGACTCTCAGACTAATAGTTTAGGGCTGGTTAGTCTGGGTGTGTTGGATGGACCTCTGCTCTGTGAGATGGTGCAAAGGTCTACTTTTGGTGTGGAGGTGGAAATGATTAATTTGCCAGTAGCAGACCAAGCTATACTCTTCTTGCTCCTCACAGGTGTTATATTACGTACAACGCTTGTGTTTTCCCCTTATTGTCTCAGGTTGAGTCTTGTACTGGAGGCAGGAATTAGCGATTTCCACTAGGTGGGCCAGCTGCAAAGTCAAAATTGTCTATATTGTTAAAAAAAATGGTGTTCATGTTATGGTTAGGGTTAGGCATTAGATTTAGCAGTGTGGTTAAGGTTATCTTTAAAATCAGATTGTATGACTCTGTCGCTGTGTGAGCTAGGGACCACTCTGCAGAGCTGCCTCCAGAACAAGAATCATGACAAAAACGCTAACCTGCATTATTTTCACAACTTCTTTATAAAGACGTTAAAGAAGTTATAGGGTTTGGATTAGATTCATTTGTTGGAATATGTATACATGGTATATCTTTAGTTTCGGTGTCTCACAGACCTCTTTGAGACTTCCCTGGAGAGGAATATCATTGTAGCATTGGGAGATGGGGGAGGGGACAGAAGATACAGAGATCTGCTTCTCGTCAAGGAAACAGCCACTCTTCTCCATTGCTGCTAGGCAGAGGTCTCAACAGGCGCCAGCCCCAAACCTCCTTTAGTGCTGTCACTCACCGTGGATCCCTTTCCCTTGTAGGGTTCCTCCTGCACTCAGTGTACTGTATATATACCACACGCTCTGCACCTGAGATGCGTCTGTCACTGGCCCCCTACACTGGCAGCCAGCCCTTATGGAGATTTATATCTGTATCTGGTCTGCAAACATAGGCTGCATTCACACAGGCAGTCCAATTCTGATATTCTTTTCACTAATTTGTATTTTGACCAATCAGATCATCTCTGAAAAATATCCGTGGTTAGTCAAAATACCAATGAGCGGAAAAAACATCAGAATTGGGCTGCATGTGTAAACTCAGCCATAGAAGCTTAAATGGGTGCAATTTATATGGCCATGCTTCTCTGTGCTCCGACATCAGATCTTCTCAATGTGTCTCAATAGTACTTCTTTTGATATTGATGTGTTAAGAATGTTGTGTTCATTTGATTAACCTCCATACTAAATTTATGAAACATATCTTTATAGTACATCAATTACGAGGTAGTTATTGAGAATGTACATGGTGAAACGGTAATTACACGTTAATAACCCAATAGTAGCACCACAAGACACCATTTGGTACCAGATAGTTACCAGTTGTGTAGATTTATTTGAAGTATAACAGAAAGTATTTGTTATCAAACCTTTTCCTTTTAGACACTAATGGAAACAGTTGGATACATTATTAATTGTGCAACCACTAGATGTCTCTGCAAGACTGGCCTAATATGAACTATGTCTCCAAATTCTCTTGAGAGTACAGCAGTCCTATACCTACAGGATAATAAAGGAAACACTTGAGTAAATGAGGGATACAAAGTGAGGGATACAGGTGTGGTTCCTGAGTTAATTAAGCAATTAACATCCCATCATGCTTAGGGTCATGCAATGTATATTTAAAAAATTCAGTTTCCCATTATTTAGAAGAAGAGAAGAAGAGATCTCAGTTACTTTGAAAGTGACGACTCAAAGGAGCATAGTGGGTTTAAAATTGTGATCTCAACCCAATTGAACACTTATGGGAGATTATTGAGTGGCGCCTGTGACAGCGTTTTCCACCACCAGCAACAAAACACCATATGATGGAATTTCTTGTGGAAGAATGGTGTCTCATTTCCCCAATAGGGTTACAGACACCAATATAATCTATGCAGGGGAGCATTGAATCTGTTCTGGAAGCTGGTGGTGGCCCATCGGCCTATTAAGACACTTTATGTTGGTGCTTCCTTTATTTTGGCAGTTACCTGCATGTCAACTATCTTTTTGATTTAGCTTGACTGATGTGCAGAGTGGGCACAATTTGCAATTTGGGACTTCAACATGATTCGATGGTTAATTGTGTACAGGCAAGCTAAATCAAGCACACCTTAAAACTTCTTAGGGCTAGGGCGCGCAATTCAAATAAATAATCATAAATATTATGGATTTTAAACATGTATGTACTAATAAGTGTCTTATATCGTCTGAAAGCTTACATTATTGTTAATCTAACTGCACTGCCCGATTTACAGTAGCTATTACAGCGAAAACATGCCATGCGATTGTTTGAGGACGGCGCCCCACATCAAAATATATATATATTTTTAACATGTAGTGTCATTTTGTTAGATAAAATCCTTCTTTATATCCCAAAAAGTCAGTTTAGTGTTCGCCATCGATTTGAGTAATCCACTCATTCAACTTGCAGAGAAAGGAATCCGAAAATCTACCCCTAAACTTTATGTCAACAAGTCATAATACGTTTCTATTTACTCCTCAGATACCCTAAAATGTAATCAAACTATAATATTTATTTCAGAAAGAAGTATGTATGGAAACCAAGTTTAGCATGTGCGTAATGTCTTCATGGTGCCCACAAAAACTAATTTCCAAGACTGTGTCCCTCTACTAAAACTGATATTTCTTATTAGTTTTTGAAGTTACAATCCTGAAACCTTGAACAACAACTGCTGACACCCTGTGGAAGCCATAGAAATTGCATCCAGAAAGATAATTTTCAACATGACCTTTCTCATGCATTTCTAAGAGGATGGTCTCTCTCAAAAAAGAAATTATGGGTTGGTTTTTCTTTGGATATTATCCTGCCTTATCTATTGTGTTATATTCTCCTACATTATTTGAACATTTCTACAAACTTCAAAGTGTTTTCTTTCCAATGGTACCAATTATATGCATATCCTGGCTTCAGGGCCTGACCTATAGGCATTTTACTTTGGGCATGTCATTCAGACAGGAAGTGGAGAAAAAAGGGGCCTAGCCCTAAAGAAGTTTTTAAGTATTTGGTAGTATTTGATATCAGAAAATAATTAAAGTAAGCACGAAAGGGATTTTCCATAACTGCATGCACAAGAGGAGGCTGGTGAAAGGAGCTATGGGAGAGTGGGCTCAATGTAATGGCTGGAATGGAATTAATGGAACAGAGTCAAACATGTGGTTTCCATATGTTTGATGTGCTTGATACCTTTCCATTTATTCCATTCAAGCCATTACAATGAGCCCGACCTCCTATAGCTCCTCCTACTACCCTCCTCTAGCATGTACTATATTAGCCCCTTTTACAGTATGTTATTCCACTGGTAGTGCCCTGGTACAAGGTCTCAAGCAAGGCTTGGAAAACATCCCCATCTGGTGGTAGTGGTGAGACATCTGGCAGGTTCTACAGTTTTGTGTGGATTTAGACCTAAAAGACCTGGTTTTTCCCAACTTATCTTTTCCAATTTAAATCAACTGGATATTGTAGTTACTAAGCCAGCTGATTTTGATAATGGCTATGTCTGAATAAAACCTTGGGAATGCTGATAGTAATGTAGATGGATCCATGGTAACAGACCGTGTTAGTTCACTCCATTGTTGTTAACCAAGGTAGGTTGTGCTTTACTGAAACCCAGAATATTCAAGAGCCTGCTGGTGTGGTACAGAGAGGGTACAAAAATAGGCTATTGTTAATATATTATATTGAAACATTGAGTTCATTTTCAAACTTAAAGGTATATGGGTGAAATCGTTTGATAGATTAGGATGTGCTATATGTATTGTAATAAGAATGACTATATAGTGCAGATTATGAAGACAATGAAATTACACTTCAATGTTTGAAGGGAAACCGATTAGAATTCATCGATGTGTTCGATTACATCGACATCCTCATTCCTCTGAGAGAGAGGCCAAGGGCACAAATCATTCAAACCCTTTATAAATACAGTGTTTTGCAAAAGTTTTCACCACCCTTGGCATTTTTCCTATCTTGTTGCATTACGTGGTTGAATTAATTAGGACTCAAGTTTGTTGTATGGCATATATAATTACTTAACTATAGCACAATGTTCTCCATCCGCTTTTTCTTCATCTATCTTTAGTTCAATTCAATCTCATTCTCGTCCCTGGGTATTTCCCCAGTCAAATGAAGGGATTGTGGAGAGATTGCCTGTTGGATATAATCCTCCACTGCTCTTCTCAGTCACACTCCATTTCACTGCACATCTGATTTGTCACGCTGCCGATGAATATGTCAAGTTTTATGGGAAGAGAAAGACATAATGAATATCTAATGCAGAGGGAGACGCAGGATCTGCTTACCGCATTCATAATAGTGCAATGATCTTATCACATTGTTGACAGACGGCGTACAGATATTTTGGAGACATGCTGGCCAGCCTATTGATGTTAATGAAGAATAATTACATGTAGTTCTTCCAAGATAGATTATAATTAATCTGCCACATTTCAGAACATCAAATCCGTGAGAATAAATTGGAAGGGTTGCAAGAGGGTTGAGCTAGATTTACATTTTTACATTTAAGTCATTTAGCAGACGCTCTTATCCAGAGCGACTTACAAATTGGTGCATTCACCTTATGACATCCAGTGGAACAACCACTTTACAATAGTGCATCTAAATATTTTAAGGGGGGAGGGGGTGAGAAGGATTACTTTATCCTATCCTAGGTATTCCTTAAAGAGGTGGGGTTTCAGGTGTCTCCGGAAGGTGGTGATTGACTCCGCTGTCCTGGCGTCGTGAGGGAGTTTGTTCCACCATTGGGGAGCCAGAGCAGCGAACAGTTTTGACTGAGCTGAGCAGGAACTGTACTTCCTCAGTGGTAGGGAGGCGAGCAGGCCAGAGGTGGATGAACGCAGTGCCCTTATTTGGGTGTAGGGCCTGATCAGAGCCTGGAGGTACTGAGGTGCCGTTCCCCTCACAGCTCCGTAGGCAAGCACCATGGTCTTGTAGCGGATGCGAGCTTCAACTGGAAGCCAGTGGAGAGAGCGGAGGAGCGGGGTGACGTGAGAGAACTTGGGAAGGTTGAACACTAGACAGGCTGCGGCGTTCTGGATGAGTTGTAGGGGTTTAATGGCACAGGCAGGGAGCCCAGCCAACAGCGGTTGCAGTAATCCAGACGGGAGATGACAAGTGCCTGGATTAGGACCTGCGCCGCTTCCTGTGTGAGGCAGGGTCGTACTCTGCGGATGTTGTAGAGCATGAACCTACAGGAACGGGCCACCGCCTTGATGTTAGTTGAATAGAATGATCTGGGACCTTCATCCAGCATCTGTTTAAAGGCATGGTACAATAGGCCTCTAAGAAGACTTGCTTTTCTGTTTATGGCTTTGTCAAGCAAGTGCAGAATGCCCACTCATCTCACATGTTGAGTAAGGTGTGCAGAGCACCTCTAGACAAAATACATGTGCTTTATGTCCACTATGTATTTTTCTCCAGTGAAGAGAATGCCCCCCCTGTGGTCAGATGCAACCACACCAGTAAATCTCTGCTTTGATTGTCTCCTCACAAACGCATGATGAGTTATCATAAATGACAAATAGAGAAGTACATTTTTGTTGCACTTGGATCCCTTTAAGGATATTTAAATGCCCAATGCAGTCAAAAACTAGATTGTCTTGAGTTTTACATCATATTGTAGAATAGCTGATGTAACTAACACTGTACATTTAGGAAAACATTTCCTGATAGTTGCTTGTTGAAAATGCAATCTACACAGTACCTTCTAATCAGCAGGTTTGCATGAGTGGTAGTTTTAGCTTTCAATGGTGGCATCACCATGTGGTACATTGGTTAATAGACCAATTACAAAGAGAGTTCCAAATCTCTCTGCCAATAATAGCTCAAACACACCGGTACGATTGTCAAACTGTTGCCTGCCAACAGTACTTAGCACCTCTGAACAGTGTCGGCAGTCCATTTATTTTGTGTTCACACAGCAAAGACCTTGAAGTCATCAGCCACCCAGCCTTGTTAAAATACTCCAAACCAGAAGTTTGCAGTTAGAGTGCAGTATATCTGCAGATCAACTGCAGTACACTGCAGTTATTATGCAATTACTGCATTCAAAATACCACAGTTGACAGCATTTACTACACTTTTACTGCAGTTTCAAAACTGCAATCTTTTTTTGTAAGGGCAGTTGCGTTGTTTGGCAGTGCATGTATGTCTGTGTTGCTTTATGGTATTGTCATTGCTATCTAGCTGCACTCATGTTTTAAATGTAAAACCTCTTAAGGATAATTTAGTGTTGTGTGTATCGTGCTGCACTTGCCACCCCATTTGTGTCATGTGAAGTGTGCATAACTGCTTTGCTCAGTTAGCAAGCTAACAAAATAATCATTCTTCATGCACAGAACTCTGTAGTTAGACATGAAAGATGTAGACTTACTCTAGAAAAAAACATGTATTGCTTTAGTTACAACAATTCTGATAAAAAGGGTGTGGATTAGACTATAAAAAGTGCCACTATTTTTTTCCTTTTTCTTGTCACTCCTGTCGGCTCCCCGATGTGGAGATTAATGCTCTCTGATTGGCTCAAAGGCAAGTTGTTGGCCACTGAGGAGCATTGCGATTAGTAGAAACGTCAGGTTCATTGGTACCAAGTCGGTACGCAGCAGGTGAGTCTTTTGCTCTAGCAATAGAAGGAACGGCCTCCTACTCTGAAAAGTACCTATCAGCAGTCAGATTCTCCAAGCAAAATTCTTGCTTGAGAAATATTTTCCTAAAAGCAATTTTTTGTCAATTTTAATGGAAATCTATTACAGTAAGGTACTTAATTGTTGCCCAGAATTGTTTTCATATTGATATTCAAAAACGGGAAGTCTTCCGACTAGCTTGGAAAGGCAGTACCGTGCAGTATCGAAGAGCCCTCGCTGCTGCTCGATCATCCTATTTTTCCAACTTAATTGAGGAAAATAAGAACAATCCGAAATTAATTTTTGATACTGTCGCAAAGCTAACCAAAAAGCAGCATTCCCCAAGTGAGGAGTTTTTTGGATTGGATTTTCGCTTGGATTGCGTCCTACCTGACAGGTCGCTCCTACCAGGTGGCGTGGCGAGAATCTGTCTCCTCACCACGCGCTCTCACCACTGGTGTC
Source organism: Oncorhynchus gorbuscha (assembly GCF_021184085.1). Taxonomy (NCBI): domain Eukaryota; kingdom Metazoa; phylum Chordata; class Actinopteri; order Salmoniformes; family Salmonidae; genus Oncorhynchus; species Oncorhynchus gorbuscha. The sequence goes on from NC_060177.1 coordinate 63,577,775, forward strand.
CCCCAGGGCTCTGTTCTAGGCCCTCTCCTATTCTCGCTATACACCAAGTCACTTGGCTCTGTCATAACCTCACATGGTCTCTCCTATCATTGCTATGCAGACGACACACAATTAATCTTCTCCTTTCCCCCTTCTGATGACCAGGTGGCGAATCGCATCTCTGCATGTCTGGCAGACATATCAGTGTGGATGACGGATCACCACCTCAAGCTGAACTTCGGCAAGACGGAGCTGCTCTTCCTCCCGGGGAAGGACTGCCTGTTCCATGATCTCGCCATCACGGTTGACAACTCCATTGTGTCCTCCTCCCAGAGCGCTAAGAACCTTGGCGTGATCCTGGACAACAAACTGTCGTTCTCAACTAACATCAAGGCGGTGGCCCGTTCCTGTAGGTTCATGCTCTACAACATCCGCAGAGTACGACCCTGCCTCACACAGGAAGCGGCGCAGGTCCTAATCCAGGCACTTGTCATCTCCCGTCTGGATTACTGCAACTCGCTGTTGGCTGGGCTCCCTGCCTGTGCCATTAAACCCCTACAACTCATCCAGAACGCCGCAGCCCGTCTAGTGTTCAACCTTCCCAAGTTCTCTCACGTCACCCCGCTCCTCCGCTCTCTCCACTGGCTTCCAGTTGAAGCTCGCATCCGCTACAAGACCATGGTGCTTGCCTACGGAGCTGTGAGGGGAACGGCACCTCAGTACCTCCAGGCTCTGATCAGGCCCTACACCCAAATAAGGGCACTGCGTTCATCCACCTCTGGCCTGCTCGCCTCCCTACCACTGAGGAAGTACAGTTCCCGCTCAGCTCAGTCAAAACTGTTCGCTGCTCTGGCTCCCCAATGGTGGAACAAACTCCCTCACGACGCCAGGACAGCGGAGTCAATCACCACCTTCCGGAGACACTTGAAACCCCACCTCTTTAAGGAATACCTAGGATAGGATAAAGTAATCCTTCTCACCCCCCCCCCCCCTTAAAATATTTAGATGCACTATTGTAAAGTGGTTGTTCCACTGGATGTCATAAGGTGAATGCACCAATTTGTAAGTCGCTCTGGATAAGAGCGTCTGCTAAATGACTTAAATGTAAATGTAAATGTAGGAGGGCTTTCACTACAGCAGTAATAAATTCATGAACCTCTTTGAGGAAAAGATCATGATCATTAGAAAGCAAATTACGGGCTCCTCTTTAAATCTGCGTATTCCTTTTAAGCTTATCACGCCTTGGTCATTGTATTTTGTGTTTTTGTTATATGTTTGGGTAGGCCAGGGTGTGACATGGGTTTATATGTTGTTTTCGTGTTGGGGTTTGTATTATTTGGGATCGCGGCTGATTAGGGGTGTTGTTAGGCTTGGCTGCCTGAGGCGATTCTCAATCAGAGTCAGGTGCTTATCGTTGTCTCTGATTGGGAACCGTATTTAGGGAGCCATAGTTTCGCTTTATATTTTGTGGGTGATTGTTCCTGTCGTTGTGTAGTATTCACCAGATAGGCTGTAATTAGTTTCACGTTCCGTTCTGTTGTTTTTGTATTTAGTTTCAGTTATTTCATGTACCGCATTTTCATTCATTAAAGTAATGAGTAACCAACACGCTGCATTTCGGTCCGACTCTCTTCTTTCAACAGACGAACGCAGTTACTGAATCACCCACCACTCACGGACCGAGCAGCGTGTAAACTGGCAACGACGTAGACAGCTTCAGCAGCTCGACAGGTGGGCGGCCGACCCAGAGAGAGTGCAGGCACCCGCCTGGGATTCGCTTCAGCAGTGCGAAGAGGGCTACAGGCGAATGGAGTAAAAAAGGAAAACACGGCGACGCAGAGCGAAAACCGAAAGTAACCCCCAAATATTTATTGGGGGAGAGCGCAGAGAGAGAGTGGCTGAGTCAGGGTTCGGACCTGAGCCAACTCTCCCTGTTAATCGTGAAGAGCAGTTGCAGTGGGAGAGGCTGCACCTCTTGGAGAATTGGACATGGGAGGAGGAATTAGACGGTAAAGGACCCTGGGCTCAGCCTGGAGAATATCGCCGTCCACAGGAAGAAATAGAAGCGGATAAAGCGGAGAGGCGCTGGTATGAGGAGGCAGCACGGCGACGCGGTTGGAAGCCTGAAAAGCAGCCCCAAAAAATGATTGGGGGGGGCTAGAATGGAGTATGGTTATGCCAGGTAGGAGACCTGCGCAAACTCCCTGTGCTCACCGTTGGGCTAGAGAGACCGGGCAGGCACTGTGTTATGCTATGGAGCGCACAGTGTTTTCAGTGCGGGAGCATAGCCCGGTGCGGCACATACCAGCCCTTCCTATTGGCCGGGCTAGAGTGGGCATCGAGCCAGGTAAGCTTGGGCAGGCTCGGTGCTCAAGAGCTCCAGTGCGCCTGCACGGTCCGGTCTAACCAGAGCCACCTCCACACACCAGTCCTCCGGTAGCAGCTCCCCGCACCAGGCTTCCTGTGCGTGTCCTCGATCCAGTACCACCAGTTCCAGCACCACGCACCAGGCCTCCAGTGCGCCTCGCCTGTTCAGCGCAGCCAGTGCTTTTCTCCTCTCCTGCGCTGTCGGAGTCTCCTGCCTGTTTAGTGCAGCCAGAGCCTTTCTCGTCTCCTGCGCTGCCGGAGTCTCCCGTCTGCCCAGCGCCGCCAGTGCCGCCAGTCTGCCCAGCTCCGCCAGTGCTCCCAGTCTGCCCAGCGCCGCCAGTGCTCCCAGTCTGCCCAGCGCTGCCAGTGCTCCCAGTCTGCCCAGCGCCGCCAGTGCTCCCAGTCTGCCCAGCGCCGCCAGTGCTCCCAGTCTGCCCAGCGCCGCCAGTGCCGCCAGTCAGCCCAGCGCCGCCAGACATCCAGTCTCTTCCAGATCTGCCAGACAACCAGTCTCTTCCAGATCTGCCAGACAACCAGTCTCTTCCAGATCTGCCAGACAACCAGTCTCTTCCAGATCTGCCAGACAACCAGTCTCTTCCAGATCTGCTTGTCAACCTGAATATTCCAGTTCCGCCAGCCAGGATTTACCGGAGCCTACTACCTGCCTGAGCTTCATCTCAGTACTGGGCTTCCTCTCAGTACTGGGCTTCCTCTCAGTACTGGGCTTCCCCTCAGTCCCGGGCTGCTTCTGTCCCGAGCTGCCCCTCTGTCCCGAGCTGCCCCTCTGTCCCGAGCTGCCCCTCTGTCCCGAGCTGCCCCTCTGTCCCGAGCTGCCCCTCAGTCACGAGCTGCTCCTCAGTTATGTGGGGATCTGGGTGAGGACTATTAGGCCATGGTCGGCGGAGAGGGTGGATTATCCCAGGACGCGAAGGGGAGGAACAAGGACATTAATGGAGTGGGGTCCACGTCCCGAGCCAGAACCGCCACCATGGACAGACGCCCACCCGGACCCTCCCTATGCTTTTGAGGTGCGTCCAGGAGTCCGCACCTTAGGGGGGGGGGTTCTGTCACGCCTTGGTCATTGTATTTTGTGTTTTTGTTATATGTTTGGGTAGGCCAGGGTGTGACATGGGTTTATATGTTGTTTTCGTGTTGGGGTTTGTATTATTTGGGATCGCGGCTGATTAGGGGTGTTGTTAGGCTTGGCTGACTGAGGCGATTCTCAATCAGAGTCAGGTGCTTTTCGTTGTCTCTGATTGGGAACCGTATTTAGGGAGCCATAGTTTCGCATTGTATTTCGTGGGTGATTGTTCCTGTCTTTGTGTAGTATTCACCAGATAGGCTGTAATTAGTTTCACGTTCCGTTCTGTTGTTTTTGTATTTAGTTTCAGTTATTTCATGTACCGCATTTTCATTCATTAAAGTCATGAGTAACCAACACGCTGCATTTCGGTCCGACTCTCTTCTTTCAACAGACTAACGCCGTTACAAAGCTCAGCTGTCCTGAGTCTGCACAACTCTGCCAGGACCTAGGATCAAGAGAGACACTCAAGTGTTTTAGTACTATATCTCTTGACACAATGATGAAAATAATCATGGCCTCTAAACCATCAAGCTGCATACTGAACCCTATTCCAACTAAACTACTGAAAGAGCTGCTTCCTGTGCTTGGCCCTCCTATATTGAACATAATAAACGGGCTTTCTATCCACCGGATGTGTACCAAACTCACTAAAAGTGGCAGTAATAAAGCCTCTCTCGAAAAAGCCAAACCTTGACCCAGAAAATATAAAAAACTATTGGCCTATATCGAATCTTCCATTCCTCTCAAAATTTTTAGAAAAAGCTGTTGCACAGCAACTCACTGCCTTCCTGAAGACAAACAATGAATACGAAATGCTTCAGTCTGGTTTTAGACCCCATCATAGCACTGAGACTGCACTTGTGAATGTGGTAAATGACCTTTTAATGGCATCAGACCAAGGCTCTGCATCTGTCCTCGTGCTCCTAGACGTTAGTGCTGCTTTTGATACCATCGATCACCACATTCTTTTGGAGAGATTGGAAACTCGAATTGGTCTACACGGACAAGTTCTGGCCTGATTTAGACCTTATCTGTCGGAAAGATATCAGTTTGTCTCTGTGAATGGTTTGTCCTCTGACAAATCAACTGTACATTTCGGTGTTCTTCAAGGTTCCGTTTTAGGACCACTAAATTGTTTTCACTATATATTTTACCTGTTGGGGATGTCATTCGAAAACATAATGTTAACTTTCACTGCTATGCGAATGACACACAGCTGTACATTTCAATAAAACATGGGGAAGCCCCAAAATAGCCCTCGCTAGAAGCCTGTGTTTCAGACATAAGGAAGTGGATGGCTGCAAACTTTCTACTTTTAAACTCGGACAAAACAGAGATGCTTGTTCTAGGTCCCAAGGATCAAAGAGATCTTCTGTTTAATCTGACAATTAATCTTGTTGGTTGTACAGTCGTCTCAAATAAATCTGTGAAGGACCTCTGCGTTACTCTGTACCCTGATCTCTCTTTTGACGAACATATCAAAACTGTTTCAAGGACAGATTTACGTAACATTGCAATTATCAGAAACTTTCTGTTCAAAAATGATACAGAAAAATGAATCCATGCTTTTGTTACTTCTAGGTTAGACTACTACAATGCTCTACTTTTCGGCTACCCGGATAAAGCACTAAATAAACTTCAGTTAGTGCTAAATACGCTGCTAGAATCCTGACTAGAACCAAACATTTTGATCATATTACTCCAGTGCTAGCCTCCCTACACTGGCTTCCTGTTAAGGCAAGGGCTGATTTCAAGGTTTTACTGCTAACCTACAAAGCATTACATGGGCTTGCTCCTACCTATCTTTCTGATTTGGTCCTGCTGTACATACCTACATGTACGCTACGGTCACAAGACGCAGGCCTCCTATTTGTCCCTAGAATTTCTAAGCAAACAGCTGGAGGCAGGGCTTTCTCCTATAGAGCTCCATTTTTATGGAACGGTCTGCCTACCCATGTGAGAGACGCAGACTCGGTCTCAACCTTTAAGTCTTTACTGAAGACTCATCTCTTCAGTGGGTCATATGATTGAGTGTAGTCTGGCCCAGGAGTGTGAAGGTGAACGGAAAGGCACTGGAGCAACAAACTGCCCTTGCTGTCTCTGCCTGGCCGGTTCCCCTCTCTCCACTGGGATTCTTTGCCTCTAACCCTATTACAGGGGCTGAGTCACTGGCTTACTGGTGCTCTTTCATGTCGTCCCTAGGAGGGGTGCGTCACTTGAGTGGGTTGAGTCACTGATGTGATCTTCCTGTCTGGGTTGGCGCCCCCCCTTGGGTTGTGCTGTGGCGGAGATCTTTGTGAGCTATACTCGGCCTTGTCTCAGGATGGTAAGTTGGTGGTTGAAGATATCCCTCTAGTGGTGTGGGGGCTGTGCTTTGGCAAAGTGGGTGGGGTCATATCCTTCCTGTTTAGCCCTGTCAGGGGGTATCATCGGATGGGGCCACAGTGTCTCAGCCTCCAGTATTTATGCTGCAGTAGTTTATGTGTCGGGGGGCTAGGGTCACTCTGTTATATCTGGAGTACTGTCTTATCCGGTGTCCTGTGTGAATTTAAGTATGCTCTCTCTAATTCTCTCTTTCTCTCTTTCTCTCTTTCTCTCGGAGGACCTGAGCCCTAGGACCATGCCTCAGGACTACCTGGCATGATGACTCCTTGCTGTCCCCAGTCCACCTGGCTGTGCTGCTGCTCCAGTTTCAACTGTTCTGTCTGCGGCTATGGAATCCTGACCTGTTCACCAGACGTGCTACCTGTCCCAGACCTGCTGTTTTCAACTCTCTAGAGACAGCAGGAGTGGTAGAGGTACTCTTAATGATCGGCTATGAAAAGCCAACTGACATTTACTCCTGAGTTGCTGACTTGCTGCACCCTCGACAACTACTGTGATTATTATTATTTGACCATGCTTGTCATTTATGAACATTTGTACATCTCGGCCATGTTCTGTTATAATCTCCACCCAGCACAGCCAGAAGAGGACTGGCCACCCCTCATAGCCTGGTTCCTCTCTAGGTTTCTTCCTAGGGTTCGGCCTTTCTAGGGAGTTTTCCTAGGTTTTAGGCTGGGTTTCTGTACAGCACTTTGAGATATCAGCTGATGTACGAAGGGCTATATAAATACATTTGATTTGATTTGTTATTAAAATGGCTGAATTGGGTCTTTAAATATCTATACTTGTAGTAAAAGAGGCTAGTGCTCTGCACTGTGCAAGAGAATGGGCTGATGACTTCCATGCGAGTGCCTCTTTAAAAGCAGAACATGTTGGAATCACTCCATGGAGAGAAGCTGCATCACCTATTCCTTGGGACTGGAGTGCTGCTGATGAGAAAGCCCTACAGGACTCTTCCAAATTGGCATGAAATGATATCTGCCTCTGACTGAGATAGCGGTCATGCAGCCACTTGCGTACCGCTCTCTCTTTTCCTGGGGCACTCCAATGATATAGGCACTTTGCAGTTTCAGCTCGTTTGTGCTCAAGTTTAAGAAAGTTGATTTTCATAAGGACATGCTCTATTTGTCCTTGTTTTCTACTTCATGGGTCCTAGCAGATTTGTCACAGCCAGAAAGCACTGAGGAGATATGGCTGGCTTGTGTAATATTCTATGGTATTGGTAGCAAGCTTCCCTATTCTGAATCAGACTGGAGATTAATATTGGCCATTGTGATATGCACATCTACTCTCAAGTGATGGAACTGCTTGTAATATCATCAGACAAATAACAACTCATTACAGTACAATTATTTATAGATATTCACTGCTAATAATTGCACTTTTTCAGATTTGAAGTTTAGATGTACAGTACGTGTTAGCAGAACAAAGTTTACATGTTAGTAAAATGAATGCAGTCAACACATTTGATACCATATGCCAGATATGATAATAGTTTATTTCTAATCAGCAAAGACACACAGATGATACATTTGTATCTTTCATAAGTTTCAGCACAGAGAAAAAACCCATACATATCTACAGTATGGGTATATATGTAGATGAGTATGTATTAAAGTGCAAGTGATTTACAAGGATCAATCATGCTTAACATACAGTAGCTACTGTATTAAGGAACTTCAGCAAGCAATCTCCTCAAATGTCTTACTGATTAATTTCATCGACGAATTTGAAAGTAAAGTAACTGTCACTACGATTAAGATGTAATTCTTATTAATCACCCCAGTAGTTTTAATTCTGGCAAAAGTATACATATACTGTATTTATATTGATTTCAAGTCTTGAGAAGAACGAGTACCATGAAGTTCCAGAGTTCAGGGAGCCCAGTCCCCAACCTGCCCTAAACGTATAGTGTATCAAAAGAAAATGCTGCTGATGATTTCACTATGGATAGATTTAGCTATAGATCTAGCTAATAATGCAGTAGGCCTACCACCCCAAATTCACCCTAATCTTGATTTGCAACAAATAGCGTAGCCCTTTCCTGCAGTCAAATGACCAACTGGCTGGAATTAGTGGCCTCATGGGTGGAATTATTCATATTTTTCATAATTCATAAACATGTATTTTTTTTAACGCATAAGATCCGGTGTTTCTTTGCAAAAGGTTTTGTTATATTTCAGTGTTCTGTGATGTATACAAAGTGTAATATTGGGATGCAAACTTAAAATGGAATACATTTCAACTCTATATCTTACATGGTACAGGTGTCTTCATTTATCAAGCCCATAACCACGTGTGTGAGGTGTATACTTTTGTTTCAAAGGGTGCGTTAGTAAATCCACTCCGGCTATCTACGCCGATTTCCGGACACTCTCATCTGAGTGTGCAAAAGCACAGAATAACTGAGCAATTTATGACCGGTGTCAGTAAATGTTAGCAAAAAACATAATTAAATTGTTGTCAGCAGAACAATTAGTCAACAACGCTCTACGTAACATGAAAACCAGCTCTGCTGGGGTGAGTAAAATGGTCAGAGTGAGGTGTTCTGTCATTTGTGTCTGGAAGTAGCTAGCAAGCAAACTTCAGCCAGTTAGCTTGGGTGCTTAAGTGCAGTTGTGAGGTCAGGAAGCGTGGATCAATCCTACTCCTCGGCCAGAGCGTGCAGTGTGTGCTCTGAAAAAGCTATGAATTTACAAACGCCCAGAGCACATTGGTACTTCAGAGTGAATTTATGAACACACCTAAAATAGATTTGTTGACCCTGATTTAGCCCACTGCAGTAAAAGGCTAATGAACAAAACATGTCTTGAAATAACAAAATCTGACTTGTAAGTCTGTTAATTTAATTTAATTCTCAGACTTTCATACACCACCTTTAAACGAAACACACATTCTAAGATACGTTAACGAACCATCTAGGTTTGGGCACATCCTCATCAGAACAGACATTCAATATAAGATACATTCTCTGAAGTTACCCAGAACTTGGATGTATAAGCATAGTCTCAAGGGAGAGGAAATAAACAGAACACCATTGGCATATATTCACTGCAAGCAACATTCAAAGAAATGTACAAATTCCAGAAGAAGTGCCAAACTGAATGTAAATGGTAAAATGCAAGTTTACAGATTGATGCTAGGTTCTGTGAATGGGTTTTTACCAAAGATATCCAAGTAAATGTTTTAGGGGAAATTATAATCCATCATACAAGGGAGCAAGCTATTCTTTAGCAGCAACTGTTCTGGATTTGTCCAGCTATTACAGACAGAGATATTAACAGTACAGAAAGGACCCATCACAAGTGTTGAACAATTCAGTGGCCCTTTAGTGGTCATAAGAGATGCAAAGTGCACATGTAACATAAGTAATACAGTCTTAACATTTCTGAGGGATTTTTTTCCTTACTTTTTTATTTTGAATATACACAATATTGCTACTAAAAGCAAGATATTATATCCCAAGAAAAATACTAAACAAAAAAACAATACAACAGAGACCACAGCAACAAAGTCAGCAACAGAAAGGGGGAGTCCAGGGGCACGTTGTCTGCTACTTCACTATACGTATGGGAGCAAATAAGCTGCTGCCACATATATTCAGCATCAGCTGGCTTTGTTTGTGACAAAGGGCATGTTTGTGTGTTACTGTGAATCCTCCATATGAGAGATTATTGCATAGGTTTGTGAGTTCTTAACATTTCAAATGATTTTGTATTGTAAAACCATCACATCTCTTTAATGATCTTTCCCCCTGTTGTACGTCTCCCTCGGCCAGGCATGTGCACTGTGAGAATACACTGCTCAACATCTTATGAATTCATCTCCCCCTGTTGTACGTCTCCCCCAGCCAGGCATGTGCACTGTGAGAATACACTGCTCAACATCTTATGAATTCATCTCCCCCTGTTGTACGTCTCCCTCGGCCAGGCATGTGCACTGTGAGAATACACTGCTCAACATCTTATGAATTCATCTCCCCCTGTTGTACGTCTCCCTCGGCCAGGCATGTGCACTGTGAGAATACACTGCTCAACATCTTATGAATTCATCTCCCCCTGTTGTACGTCTCCCTCAGCCAGGCATGTGCACTGTGAGAATACACTGCTCAACATCTTATGAATTCATCTCCCCCTGTTGAAGCACTAATTAATGGAGTTATGTCACTAGGGTAAGCTTTCTGAGAGATACATTATTTTGCATGATGTTAAGAATAGATTCAGCAAATGCTTTGCAGTTCCGTCTTCAAGTTTAGCTGTTTGTTAAATGTACAATGAATGGCTTGACCACAATTTCTCTCTAGCTTTATAACATTATTAACTGGGTTTGGAAAATAAACACAAAGTCCCCTTGCAACAGTACATAAGTGACAATGTTGTTCCCCTATGTCCAGCACAGAGTCATACCATGAGTCCTATTCAGTCAACAGAGGGGAAAGTGTGGAGAATGGCAGATACTATAGTATTTGATCATGAGCCCCCATTGACATAGGAGCCATGACCAAACTGCACTTTAAAATTGTATATATCTGTAACTAAAACTACAGCAACATCATAAAATAACAAGTTAAATATAGTAGGAAAATAAATATCAATGTTATACCAACAAGGCTTTTAAATAGTCATTATCAACACTGGAAGTCAGTGTGTATGATCCAACCCCTCCGTGTCATATTCACCAGGGAGAATATTGTTCATCAGTCCAAGGGTGTGACCTCTATCAATCTCAGAAGGTCACCTGCTCATAAGTTACACTGCTGGTCCGTACTTATTGTGAACTGAGTGTTTCAGGACAGAACATATGTAGTTGTATCTAAACAATGCTATATTCTCTGGTATTTGGCGTTAGCTAAACACCTTCCACCACATTTAAGTCTGGTTTGAATAACATTTTGGGTGGTTTCAAGTTATTTGGTCGGTCTAAAGTAGCTTCCTGCGCAAAGTTGATTAGGATTGCTCTCATCTGAGGGACACGCCTCTCTCACAGAGCTAGCTGTGGCCATCTGAGACGAATAATTAATAAATAAATAAATCCTGTTTGTGTCAGTGACTACGTGACACTGATTTATATAGCACACTCATTTGACTAATCTCATAATATAGAAATATCTCACATAAACTGTATGAAACGTCTATTAATAATGATCTATTGATGAAGATATTGTTGACTTATCAATTGATATTCTACTAATGGATGCACATTTGAATATTGCAACCGAAATGATTTGGAAACACTTGTGCTCTATAGATATGAACCATACCTGCAGGTTTATGCTTGAAATCCTAGACAGAAAACTTAGAGGGACATCATCCTCACTAGGCTCTCAGATGATACTTGGCTCTCAGATGATACTATATCAAGTATGGGAAGTGAACAGGAATGAACAGGGCCAAGTTGTGGTGCTACAATAACAACATGTTCAATGAACAAACAGTGTGAGTGATAAGAGTTAGGAAATAGTTTAGGGGAGGGGATCCTCTCAAACCTAAGGTACCTCACACAACAACTCAAACTTTGATGTTAAACATACTTGAAACACATTGGCTATTCTCTTAGAGGTGCATGTTATTTTCCAGTCTGGAGAGGAATGATTCTTAAATACCCAAGTGAAGAGACCACTGTTAGCTTGTTTATGTTTTTGAGGGGTGTGTGTAGTTTCCGGATCTGAGTGGGAGTTAGGAGCTGTCACCAGTGGCACGCTTCTTGCCTAAATGGCTGGCAGAGTCTCTGTTGCGTAGACCAGGCTGGATCTTATACATGTGTGGACCCATGGACCACTGCAAGCTCCCACGGCCCTCCACTCCAGTTGGAATGGCAGCAGCAATAGCAGCAGCAGCCGAGGGGCAGGGCTTGTTCTGCAGCAGCTGGAAGAGAATAGTCATCTCTGGGCCAAGCCTGGACACCATACTGGCCCTCACCAGGTCCACAGTCTCCTCATCACAGTCCATCAGGCTCTGGAGGAGCTTACCGTAAAACCTACAAGAGGATGCAGCATGCATTTTTGTTGCTGTACAATTTCAAAGTATGTTTTGGGAGCCCATTGAAATGTATTTGCTTCAATAGAGTGAGTGTATCAAATGGATAGCTTTTGTTGTACTAAGATGAAGTTAAACAGAAATGGAAGCCCTTTGACCCACGTTTTCTAGGAACTCACCTGTTGGGGAAGTGGCTTGGGAGCTGTGCCACCTCTCCAATGGCATCTGGGTTGATGCGGGCGATAGTGCAGATATCTAGCTTGCTGTAGCACTCCTCCTGAACCTCTGAGATCATTCTTTGGAAGGTGGAGCAGCGGCGGATGGTGGGGAACACCTTTGAGGTGATGCCGTTGGCAATGCACTTGAGGCTTTCTTTAACAAAGGCTTTGCCCTGCAAAAAAACACATAATATCACAGTCATACCACAGAACATGACTCAACTTCAGTTAACAGGTTCAATCTACTGCAACATATTGTGTCAGATTTGAAGAGAGGAAGAATGATCATACCTGAGTGTCAAATTTAGCTGCACTGTAGAGAAAGGACTTGCAGATGTCGTGCATGCCATCTGTGTCACACGTGGAGTTCTCCAGGCAGGCGAAAGCTCCACAGCCTACTTGGAGGGCACTGTTCAGACAGCGTGCCACATCAGCTGTAGACAGAGGGAAGGGATCATTAGCCTTGGGCAGGCTACCATGTACCTCTCAACAAGAATTGAAAGATAAGTCTGTATTGGTTGTGAACCAAACAAGGAAGTGATCTGATGAGAATTTACATGCATAGTTGATTCTATGCCGATATCATCAATATTCAGACAAATTACAACTTGACTGGTCACTGGACACGTCAAACCCTTTAAAACTGGGAGACAATTTAGGATAATTACATTTCCTCTTCCTGGGAAAGAATTTTATGGATATTCCAGCATTTTGGTTCTTGGAACAGCCTTGTGACCAACTGCACCACAAATACCCAAAGGTCTCTTATGGAGTCATGGCATGTCACACCCACACACACTGGTGCGAGTGTTGCTTATTCAGGATCAGGTTCTGCTGACTTTCACTTTTGGCACCAGACCCCTTGTTTCCATTACCCTCATATGTGACAAGGCAATAATATTATGCTCAATTGGAAGGTGTGCCAAACCACCTCTGACACTCATCACCATGAACTGTGCACACTTAACAGTACAGTCAAGTACCCTGCCCACCATGGGTCACTGCCCCATTCCTCAGAAATAGATCTAATGTGCATGTGTCACATTAATATAGCCTCAGATGTAATATTAAAGAGCAAGCTGATATACACAGCTGTGTAAACTACTCTGACAAGGCAAAGATCTAAAGTATCCAGAAAACCCCCAAATGTCTTCTAATGAGTACCTCTAATGTCCATTTAGTAAGACTGGGACAAGTTCATGGTAAGCATACAGCAATTGTGACAATGAGCTGATGTACTGTATCACAAATGGATGCACTCTCATTCATTGAACCTTTTGGGTCCAGCCGAGCCCACACTAATTAACTAGCAAATCAGCAATGAATCGCTATGGCTGTCAAGCAGATAAGTGTTCTCTAAGTGATACAACACTCTAATCACTAATCGAACTGTCCCTCCACCGTGTTTCTCTCAGGTCGTTAGATAATGTCTACATTCTGTGGATGCACGCATAGAAATATAGAAATGGTATTTCTAAAGATGCACACCCCCTCTGTATCTCTTATTGGTAGGACCAAGGAGGCCAATGCTGCAGATACTTAGTCTGATGTAACCTCTGCATTGGTTTAAATAACAAATAAGGGCTTAATGATCACACCTAGATAACACCTCATATATTCCCTTATCTCCTAATTTAGGCCTTTCACTGCTCTGCTCATTTTATGGGACTGTTAATACAACTGCCTTTCTGAGAATGTAGGCTATAGAAAAACATCTCATATACACATTTTTGGAAAGAGTGCATGAGCACTTATTCCAACAACTAATTTACCGGTTAACAGAATACATGGTGGCAGACAGCCCCCTGCAATGTAGACCTAGACCATTCATTTATTTTTATTTTTTATTGCTATACAATATCATCACTTTTAAGGGGCCGTGCTTAGTTGAAATACTATGAGCTGTTTCAGTTGGCAAGCCATTGAAAAGGGACTTAAAGGGAGCCTACTGAATGAGCAACCTGGACTTCACATAGTAAATGTAAATCCAGGAGACTCCATTTTGGATGATACAGTATGTTACGAATTACAATTCATATGATATGTTACGAATTGTAATTTGTGCAATATGTTACAAATTTGAAAAACATATAATATTTGATAAATTTCAATTTGTTGTGGCTAACCTTAGCTATGTGGCTAGGTGGCTAATGCTACCATTTGCTAAGTGGCTAACATTAGCTAGGCTAGGGGTTAGGGTTAGTGGTTTTGTTCATTCGGATCCCCATTATCTTTAGTAGAAGCAGCAGCTACTCTTCCTGCAACCCACAAAAAAAACATGACAAGTAACAAAACACTGATACACCGATAAACAAGGACAGTCACACAAATGTAAAATGCAATGATGCAACAATACAACTAAAAACGAATATAAATAATACAACTAAGAATCTGACTGTTAGAGTGTGTCTGCTTGTGTGTGTCCCTTCACAGTCCCCGTCGTTCCATTAGTTATTTAATCTGTTTTTAAAAGGAAATGTTGCTGTTTGCTTTACTATTGGAGATGGAAGAGAGATCCATGCGATCATGGTTCTGTATAAAACTATGCGTTGCCGTGAATTCGTTTTGAACTTAGGGACTGTGAATAGACCCCTGGTGGCATGTCTTGTGGGGTATGTATGGGTGTCTAGTTAAATGTTATTTGATGATGCAGACAATCTAGAATTTTCATCAGTAATATTTATCATAAAAACTAGACAAGATGCAGTACATTTCTTGTCAACCCTCAATCAGGAAAGACTGACATGCATGTTGTTGATGTTAGTTCTGCATGTGCAGTTAAGGGCAAGGTGTGCTGCTCTGTTAGGAGCAGTTAGGTTAACGGGTTAAGGTTAGGGTTAGCTAACATAATAAGTAGTTGCAAAGTAGTAAGTAGTTGCTAATTAGCTAAAGTTGTCCGTGATGAGATTCGAACACACAACCTTTGGGTTGTTGGAAGTTTGCATTATATGCCAACCGATCCACCCTGACAAGCGACCCTACTTTTGTTTTTGCCTTAAGTAACCTTCCTTGTTATATCATAAATAAGGGTCCTGGATTTACATTTACTATGTTATACCTCGTCTATGAGACCAGACTGGAATGAGTGGGTGGGGACGAGCATCATGCCCAGTGGTGACACGTCATTCAGGTCAGGTTTGAGCCCCACCTGTTTAGCTAAATCAATTTTTTTAAATTGCCTGTTTTGCCTGGTATTTTGGCATTAATACATGTCATGTATCAATTTGCAAACAATGTAAAAAAACAAAAACATAATTGACTTAATAAAGCCACGTACAAACATGGTCTTTTTTTTGCTTTCTTGAGTAAGGCACCTCCAAAATGCAGGTGTTTCAGCCTAGCACAGTGCTTTCTGTGTCGGTGGGGCAGCTTGCAGACAATACGGAGCGTAGGGGTTGGTATTGTTCTCTAGTTGCGCCGTGATTGGCTCAGTGTTCTGTCACTCATGGGGACACTAATGTCACTGCAGAATCTACGGGTAGAGCTAAAACAAATGTAGGCCCCTTGTGTGCTGCCCTAGACTAACATTAGAAATGCCCATCCAAGAAGGCTCAATGTCATTGGCCACAGATAAAATGACATCAAACCACGTTATATCTTCCTTAGCTTTGATTGGACTGATCATGTCATCATACTTTCAAAATCTTAGCTAGCAAGCTAGACCAGCAGTCATGTTTCAAGTCAGCAATCTACTGGCAAATCCTTTTCAATTCTTGTCATATGAAGAGAAATTATAGATAAAATGTATCGGTGGTCATTGGCCATAAACATTGCACAAGTTGGAAAATCGCAAATTCAACAATTAGTGTTAATGCGCCACTGCAGCCCCGGGTTCGATTACAGGCTGTTTGCCCCACCAAGATTTACATGCTAAAATCGCGACAGATCATGTCACACATTGCACACTGTACTTCTTTGAGTCTGGATAGAACACCTGGTCAATGGCCAACATTCCTTCCTCGAAGAAATGAACGTCTCCACATAGAGAAGATATAGGCCTCTAGTGGCCAAACGGACGTTTTAGCATGGGCAGCGCCATTGAGCGCTTCAATTTTAATGTAGTCAAGGATGGCTACAGGCTGCCACTTTTTATTTTAGGAACTCAGTCGGTGTCTCAATTTACCGTTGAGAGTTAGAATAGTAAAATATACAGTTCGAAATTTGGTTGTGCATCAACAGTTCTTCTCTTGTTAAGTCAGTCAGTTAGCTATGTCAGCTAACATTTTTTTATTGGTAAATTAGTCTAGCCAGTTATCTGAACTTGTAGTAATATTGACCGAATACCGACTGCACACGAAGGGCATGTGCCCAGGGGTCCTGACCTTCAGGTGGCCCACATTTATTTTGTTAGTCACGCTCACTCAAAATGTGTAGAATTGCAGGAAATTATCTTTAAAACTGCCAACATTTCTATCCACCCCATGGCTAAACGAGTAGAATTTCTGGAATTTAGATTTATTTTTAATGCTAAAGTGTTTAGGGCCCCCAAAAGGCTAGAGACGGCCCTGAATGTAGTCAACTGGTTGTGACTTCCAACTTCATTGGCTGATCCCTCCAAATCTCACTTAGGGCCGCCAAAAGTAGAGAGCCAGCCCTTAATGTAGTCAACTGGGTGGGACTTACAACTTCATTGGTTGATCTTTCCATTAGGAGGTGGACAACTTCAAAATGGAGATTGTCTCAATGGCACTGCCCATGCTGTCACGGATGCTACAATGGCACAGATACAAAAATGAGTACTCTATCTATCTCTATGTGTTTCCACCGTCTTTGCTTTCACTTTGATAGGCCTATCCCCTTCAAGTTTGTTCTGGCATTAGGTGCTTCATTCATCCAGTCAAGACCGTAGCCAGTAGCCACAGGTGGGTGCAGTAGTCCGTATTTATTTATCCTACAGCAATAGTATCTTCACTTTACACTGGTGACTGCTTTGAAGAATACCAATACATTTCAAATGTGATGGGTCCATAGTTGTTTCCAAACACTTCCAAATAATTTATTTTGTGGTTAAAAAAAAATATATATCTTTAACGGTGCGTAAAGCAACATTGCAGGTAGACTAATGTATGACATATGCAACACTGAAACGACATTACTTGTCGAGTATGTGACACAATCTATAAGAAAAACAAGTGTTTATAATACAGTAAAGGCAGTGACAAAATAACCATTGATGCATTGATCCACACGATACAAGTGGGCTCACCTGCATCAATGCATTTCCATATCTGTCCTAAAAGAAATATGAATCTCTCTCATGTTCTCTTCTCCGGTCACTCATCGGGTTTAAACAACCCACACGACCATTAATTCAAAGACATTTGTTCATAGACCATTTATTCAACAGCTGATGGTGGTATTCAGCTTTCAAGCACAGGTGTCAGTCACTGCGAAACTCGCACTCATCTGTTGCCGGTAAAACACCGGTAACGGTGAGTAACCTATCCTTCGAGCTATTCATTATTCTGTCGATCAAGGCGTTCGTTCACTTGGAAACAGAGCTGCATATCATGAAATCGCAAACATTTCCCCCCCATACTGTGCAGTGCATACAAGGTAATATAGGATAAAAAAAAATATATGTGCATGAGAACACCGCATCCGCTCAAAAATATGCAATATTGTAAAATATACTGTTTGTTACTTACAAGGGGTATTTGCTGAAAAGCGGGCTCTTCTGGGTGAATACGACTCGTTCTGATCCAGTTCATATGCAGATGCAATCAGCACCATTAGAAGAAAAAGTCCGGTCCTCAAAGGCATTATTCAATAATCACTGATGATCTAACAAAATACAAATAGTGTTTCTTGCTTGTCTGATATATAGTTCATACAGCTCTGAAGATGTACAGTGCCGTGTTTTCAACAATGTAATTCTATTAGGTTACTAAGTAGGCTACCATCTACACAATGCGGCTTCCATGGACCGTACACTGATTTCTTTTGACGAGCATGACAGATAGAGCGCTGGTCTGCATGGGTTTATATCGGACTGCGCACATTACGAGTCTCCTGGCTCGCCCAATCAAAACACAGCATCCACGACCACGCTTTCTCTCTCCACGACCATGCTTTCTCTCTTCAGTCGCCTAATTGAGTGATCATTTTACTGTAGCCTACATTGAAATTCAACTCATGTTGTCTTGGGCAGCCTATTACGCGACAATGATAGCCTACATACATTATTGTTTGAGTTGATAAAACAATGAAGCTTTAGTGCCTCTTGTCAACTCAAGTCCAACAGAGTTCATTAGCCTGTTTATTCAGTCAAAATTGACATTCATTTGTTTTAATAGTCAATGACTTTCCGTGTATCTGTTCTCTTCAACCAACCGTTGACTGGCATATTCACTTGATTGATTGTTAATTAAGTTTCTGTGCGCCATATGCAAACTTCAATAGTGAAATATATTTAATGTTACCTGATGTTACCTGAACCCATGCAAACCAATATCATATTGTCCTTTTCTGCTATTTCCATTTGCTAAAATAGACAGGACAGATTGGTAGCAACATTGACACTGGGTAAGTTCTCGACAACCAATGGCATGGTCCAGTCCAATTTATGTCAACACGAATGTATCAATTGCATCTTGAAACAATGCTCAATTACTTTATTATGTTTATTTATTGCCTGCCGGAATGAATAGATGACATAATGTGTATACGTTATACTGCTTAGGCTAATAGATGTGATTTAATAACCTGCGATTTTAGTCAAATGGATTGCGCGCTTTGTCGTACATAAATGTCTTAGAAAAAATATCAACTGAAGTTATTCAAATGATTAGACTTTTATCGCATTGGCATTTTGCTGAACCATGCTCAATAAATGATACCATTGTTGGTTTAACGGATAGAATGTATTTAACATTGAGATAAACTACCTCATTATTGACATAAAGTATGTTTTGTATGGATAACCATCATTGTTGACGTATTCCCTGCTTCGCGGCATGCCGGTGAGAGACTTAGCCAGGCACGGATCCAAACGAGTTGGAGCTACATGTGCCAAAGGGATGCCAATAAAGTGTCATCCATGTCTGAGCATAGTAACATCCTTGATCTATTCAAACATTAATCAATGGAAGGCAAACAAAGCCTAATAGAAACGTTTGGTTAACTGAATTCATGTACTTCAGTGTCAAATTGGTGATATTCCACATTACAGTGGCATTATGCCAAGGTGTAATGCTGGTATCTCCATGTCAGTACATCCATCCATCTATCCATTTGTAGATTTATGTATAGCCTATGCTACTCTACTAGAGTGACTTTGGTGTAAAGCCAATGTAATACCTGAGCTTGATCCTCACTTTCTGGTCTTGGAAGCCACTATGTGCAGGCTTTGGTTTCAGTCCAGCACTAACACACCTGATTCAACTTATTGTATTTTTGGACCAAACCTGCCCATTCTATTTCAACAAGAGTTATACATATTTATCTCTTATCTAGGCCATAATAGCATTAGATCTGGGAGACAAGGAATAGAACATCATCTTGTTTAGAATCAAAGCATTTGATCAGTTGAGTTGTCTTTCATGTGGCACCACATACAGAAATACACAACTCACATCTAACATCACAAATACACAACTCTCACACATATCTACATTTGTAGGCCTATAATATCTCCACAATCTTATATTGGCAGAGTGCTTTTACATTAGTGAGCCCTCATTCACATTTTCATAGGCTACCTTGTGGAATATTATAATTACTTTTTTTTATTAATATATATATTTTACGGTTATGGTATTGGTATTTTCTTCATAGGCAGTCCCAGGAAACTTCCAAACGTAATAGAGGCCCAATATAGAATTCTCTCACTCCTGGAAGTCTGGTCCTCAGACACCATTTAGTAATTTACCTTGTTTCACTTTTTTTCATGACAGGAAAAGTAAACTGGAACATAGGAATGTGCCCTTGAGTGCTTAATATAAGAAATGTAGTGCCATTTTGGCTAAAGAAAGAATCCATATGTTTGCTCAGCATTTTACATGAAATTACTTGTTTTCTTTTCTGGTGTTTCAAAGAATAAATGTTCAAAGACTTTTATGAAAGCATCTCTCTCTCTCTTTGTTAGAATTGCTTTGGCGATGGTGATGCTTTAACTCTGATTGGTTTTACCCCAGAACACCGTTCAGAGCCAGGCACTTTGCCAAGTCTCCTCTTGGCAGCTTGTCTTTCCAGGGTAGTTCAAACATGGCAACATAGTCTCTGTTAGATATCTTTCATAGAAAACCCAAGGCTGTCCACTGTCGTACAGAGGCGTACTGCCCTGTGCTACAGTGCAATGGTCAAATGAGTTCATCAAAATGTAACATCCCAAATTAATTAAACATAGATCCTTAAATCCCAGGATTTATTGAGTGCCTATTCCTGGGACTCTCTAGAAGTTGGTAAAATCCCTCTTTATGAGTACTCAAGTAAAGAATCTTCCTTTGGGAACATAGCCATAACACAAACCTATTTCAGGAGACAATATCTGTGTCGTCTGGATAAGTGATAGTGAATCCCCTTGTCATGCTGAATTAGGTAATTCCCCTAATTTCCAGAACACAGCAGAGAGAATAGACTGGCATCATGCTAGTATTGATAGCAGAGTTCAAAGACAGGACAAATCTGCCACAGAGAGTGAATACTCAATCACCTGGCATAGCACAACATGGCAGCTTTGCATTCATTTACATTGAGGTAGTATTAACAGATTTTCAGATTACAAGGCACTTTGCATCCGGTCCTGTCTGTAGTCCATCACAGATACAGTGCCTTCAGAAAGTATTCATACCCCTTGACTTATTCCACATTTTGTTGTGTTACAGCCTGAATTAAAAATGGATTAAATATCATTTTTTCTCCTCACCCATCTAACACACAATACACCATAATGACAAAGTAAAAACATGTTTTTAGACATTTTTACACATTTATTGAAAATGAAATACAGAAATGTCTAATTTACATAAGTATTCACATCCCTGAGTCAATACATTGTAGAAGCACTTCTGGCAGTGCTGTGAGTCTTTCTGGTTAAGTCTCTAAGAGCTCTCCACACCTGGATTGTGGAACATTTGCCCATTATTCTTGAAAACATTCTTCAAGCTCTGTTAAATTGGTTGTTGATCATTGCTAGACAACCATTTTCTGGTCTGGTCGTAGATTTGAAAGTATATTTAACCTTTTACTGCAGTGGGATAAATCAGGGTCACACAGTGTTTCTTGGTAGTCTTAAACAAATCTACTTTGAAACAAAAGTATATAGCTCACACACATGGTTATGGGCTTATAAAAAAATAAGACACCTGTACCATGTCAGGTATAGAAATGTTGAAATGTATTACATTTGGAGTTTGAATCAGCGTATTACACTTTATATACATCACAGAAGACTGAAATACAACAAAACTGTTTGACATAGAAACACCGGGTGTTCGGCAGTTTAACAAAAAAAAAATGTTGAAATTGTGAAAAATATGAATAATATTCCACCCATGAAGACACTAGGTTATTTGACTGCAAGAAAGTGCTACGTCAAAACTGTAACTCGGCCACTTGGGGACATTCACTGTCTTCTTGGTAAGCAACTCCAGTGTAGATTTGGCCTGTTGAAAGGTGAATTAATCTTTCAGTGTCGGCACTGTTAAAATTAAGTGCTTTGTAACATCAAAACTAGTGGCAACTGAGCTGCCACCAACTTGAAGGAGATGAAACCTTAACTTTGCTGAAGTATTCAAACACAACATCCTGAGATGTTTTGAAACATTACATGGTGTGTTGTAACAGCACTTAATTAAGTGTTGTGCAACACCTTGCCAGGGATTGGGAACACTGACAGAAAAGGTTGAAAACACTATGTTGGTGTTTCGAGTTCTGTCTAGTGCAGAAGTAGATACCATCTCTATTGGTGTTGTGTCCTCTCTCTAAAGCTTCTAAACACCATTATGATGTCTTGAATCGTGTCTAGTGCAGAATTAGATCCCTTTTTCTGAAGTTTGGATGTTTAACATTGTTTTATGATTTTGATAATTTGCCATTTTATACTGTTTTGGCCGGCATTGTCAAGCACAGTGTTCAAACCACCAGTAGTAATTAGAGGTTGAACTGTAAGAATTGAGGATTCTGTGCTTGCCTCTTCCATTGACAATCATGAATGTGGGAATGGTTGCTGTCCTCATAGAACGTCAGTTTGCCTCACGGTTTTGATATCCATTCATCATGATCCATTATACCTCATTGCACAACAAGCTAATACAAATATAGACATATACTTTTCTTTCTTCAAACATGCATACAATATTGTGTGAAAGAATCATAAAGCCCCCCCAAAAATGAATATGCACAATCGTCTAAAACAGAGTTGCGTGGCAAGTGAGTAAATGCAAGGTGATTAAAACCAAAGACTTCAAATGAGTTCAACCACTAAATGTTCTCTCACTCTGGTTATCCTCATGAAAGATACTTAATTTTGAACAATGTATTAAGTTGGATGTATTCTTATATTATTTTGGTAAAATGAAATGAACAAATAATTGAATGACTTACTGTGTGGCTGTGGGGTTGAGTGGGTAAAATTCCAATGTTTCTAATCTGTCTAAATTAAGCATTGAAAAAATAAAGGTGGAATTCCATTTAAAAAAAACTCTCCATAGGCCCTTATCCCCAATCAATATTTAGGCTATGAACCATTTGCATTTATAAACCATTGATTGTATTAAAAACACAGTTTTTGTGTTTTGATGCTGCTTTTTACATGCACTGAACAAACATCAATATTCAGGTACTTAATTACTGTTTTAAAACACATTACATTGGGTTTACATCCAAGCACCAGATGTCAGGTACATTACTTTTCATGGTTTCATTACAAAGTCATTGTGTTTTGAGATTTTCTATCTTTACAGTGTGGTGGAAAGCAGACAGCAAGCAGACAGCAAGCAGACAGCAAGCAGACAAAAAGCAGACAAAAAGCAGACAAAACACATGCTTAGCTCCATTCTGTTTATTTTGAATCCTGAGAAACTCCCCAGTCTTTAACAATTACAAGCATACCTATAACATGATGCAGCCACCACTATGCTTGAAAATATTTAGAGTGCTACAACCGTGATTAGTTGTATTGTATTTTCTTCAAACATAACAATTTGTTTTCAGGGCAAAAAGTTAATTTGCTTTGCCACATTCTTTGCAGTATTACTTTAGTGCCTTGTTGCAAACATGATGCATCATCCAAAGTGTAGTTAATAACTTCGCCACGCTCAAAGGGATATTCAATGTCTGTTTAAAAAAATAAGTAATTTTTTTATTTTAGGATGTAGCACATCAAAATATGGAAAAAGTCAAGGGGTGTCAATACTTTCTGAAGGCACTGTAGCTGCTCTGTCACTTCCCCATGGTCATTGCAATATTGCAAACATTTTCATACCACCACAGTAATACATGCCTTCCCTGATTAGGATATGTCACAAAATATTTTGCTCATAAACTAAGCACATACATATTTGCATACTCGCATACATGAGTCCATCAAATGTACTTAATTAATCTCATAAACGAGTAATACCATATTCAAATCCACTGCATGGCTTTATGCCAGTGCCTGTACAAAAATGTCAGTCATTGTCATAGAAGTTTCAATTATATGCCAGTCATAGTCTTGTAACTACAGTCCGGTACAGCATGATTTGGTGTTGGAGTATCTGCAGTGTAAACTGTCAGAATTACAATACCACCTGAGGTTAACTGCAATTATGCTTGTGTCCACAAGAGGGAATTTGAGGAGGCAATATAACCGACAGGTGTGAGACATCTACAGTGACTTTGTCATCTTACTACGTGCCCACTGTACTGCATAAAGGTCTTACCTGTCATGTGGAATGCCAATTTAATGTTTATTGAATGGAAAACTGTACATTGAACTTGGCTACTGACTTTGTGGCTTCCTGGAAAAGCTCTGGGACTGTGTAGAAGTGTGGCACCTCTGTGGGCTGTAGCTCCATGCAGGGAGAGAGGGAGGGAAGATTGCATCTGGCAGCACTGAGCAGGGACTGGGGCTCACCATCAGATATCGTTCACCACTGTCATTACCATCCCAATGATTGAGGGCTTTCGAATGCAGATGTGAGGGAATGAAAATATAACTATCATATACAGTGCATTCTGAAAGTATTCAGACCCCTTGAAAGTATTCAGACCCCTTTTCCACATTTTGTTACAGCCTTATTCTAAAATGGATTCAATAAAAATGTTTCCTCATCAATCTACACACAATACCCCATCATGACGAAGCAAAAACATGTTTTTAGAAATTGTTGCAAATTTACAAAAACAAAACAAAAACAGAAATAATGTATTTGCATAAGTATTCAGAACCTTTGCTATGAGACTCAAAATTGAGCTAAGGTGCATCCTGTTTCCCATTGATCATCCTTGAGATGTTTCCAAATCTTGATTGAAGTCCACCTGTGGTAAATTCAATTGATTGGAAAGACACTGAACTGTCTATATAAGGATCAACATTTGAAAGTGCATGTCAGAGCAAAAACCAAGCCATGAGGTCAAAGGAATTGTCCGCAGAGCTCCGAGACAAGATTGTGTCGATGCACAGATCTGGGGAAGGGTACCAAAACATTTCTGCAGCATTGAAACTCCCCAAGAACACAGCGGCCTCCACCAATCTTAAATGGAAGAAGTTTGGACCCACCAAGACTCTTCCTAGATCTGGCCACCCGTTCAAACTAAGCAATCGGGGTAGAAGGGCCTAAGTCAGGGAGGTGACCAAGAACCCAATGGTAACTCTGACAGAGCTCCAGAGTTCCTCTGTGGAGTTGGGGAAACCTTCCAGAAGGACAACCATCTCTGGCAGCACTCCACCATTCTGGCCTTTATGGTACCGTGGCCAGAAGGAAGCCACTCGTCAGTAAAATGCACAACAGCCCGCTTGGAGTGTACCCAAAGGCACCTAAAGGACACCCAGACCATGAGAAACAAGATTCTCTGAAGTGTCACGTCTGTAGGAAACTTGGCACCAAGTTTTTCAGCAGCAGGGACTGGGAGACAAGTCAGGATCGAGGGAAAGGTGAACAGAGCAAAGTACAGAGAGATCCTTGATGAAAACCTGTTCACCTTCCAACAGAACAATGGCCCTAAGCACACAACCAAGACAACACAGGAGTGGCTTCAGGACAAGTCTCTGAATATCCTTGAGTGACCCAGCCAGAACCCGTACTTGAACCCAATCAAACATCTCTAGAGAGACCTGAAAATAGCTATTTAGCGACGCTCCTCATCCAACCTGACTGAGCTTGAGAGGATCTGCAGACCAAATCTGCAACCAAACAGGAGTAACCAACCAGAGTGTAGTAGAGGGATATTCTAAAAACTATCTGTCCTTATTGTAGCTCACAACTATTGTTACAGGCCATTAAAAAAAATAATCATTTTGCCATTGTACTGTAAATATACCTTGTCAACCGGTACCTTGTCAACCACTCCTCTGAATGTGTTAATGTGCAAAGGAATTACTGAAGTGGGTGGTTTGTTCATCCTATGTTCTTCTTTTGAACAGTACACCACACATAATGTGAAAATGGTAGATTGCTTTGAGAGAGATTAGAATCCCAATTCCTTTGTTTCATCCAATGCAGGCCAAGTAATTTAATACAACAGTTCCTAAGGCAGCTTTGCAAAGCAGATGCCAGTGAGAGCAGAGAATACACTGGCAATTTAGTTCAACCAATCTTTAGGGAATAGCGGATCTCTCTAGCATAATCTGCCTGCAGCAGATATACACAGTATCTGACATTATATCCACACATTGAATTTAAAAAACACTGCCATTAATTCCTGGGAATCTGAGTAATCAAGATGAACTGAGTGATCAAGTTAACAAATAACCGTTTTTACAACTTTCAAAATTACTTTCGTAAATATTTCCAACATGTTTCCAAACTTCAAGACCACAGTCTAAGTAGCCACAATTATAGTGTATATTTTCATTATGCCGAGGGTAGACTTGATACGGGTGTTGAGTAGGTTAGAGCCACTCCATTGGTAAATGATTATATATTCCGTAACGAGGACACAACCAAATGAATCTCCATGCATTTGGCTTATTCCACTGAAGTGCCCCATGTCCAATCTGTGAAAGAGTATAATCCAGTTACTTTGAACACTTTGTTAAAAGCAGTTGTGTTGCTAATTGTTATAGGTTTGGCCTGGGAAAATGGTGGGATGTAGTCCTCAATCATTTTAAAGGAAATTAAGAGATAAAAGCATAGGTGTACAGGTATGTATAATGAATACATGTATTTCTTGTTAGTCATAAATTGACATTCAACATTGTTACATTAGTGCCATGCAAAAGGGACTTGTGAGACATTTGGAATCTTTCAGTGAATAATACTGTCATGTAAATGCTGCCTCAGCAACACCCTGATGGACAGTGTTTGTCTCCAACAGTGTGTCAAAAACATAAAAATATCATAAACACACAGGGGATTTACATTCCAACAAAGGAAACATGGCAAGTTTATACAGCTGGTAGAAACCATAAAAACATATATATGGTCTAGAGAACATTACGTGATTCCCTAGACCCATTCCTAACTGCCCCTGAAAAGGCAGTTAACCCACTGTTCCAAGGCCGTCATTGAAAATAAGAATGAGTTCTTAACTGACTTGCCTGGTTAAATAAAGGTAAAATAAAAAAATGAAATATGGATGCGGTAAGAGATCAATGGAGGGCAGATAGAACAAGGACCCCGTCGTTGAGGCCATTCAAAAAGCTGATTTAACAAAGTGGATATTCGTCAAATATATATATTCTAACAGGCCCACATTGTGGTTACTAAAATCAGATTTCAATATATTTGGCAGTTTTTGCTGCATAATATTTAGATGTTGTCTTTTTTGGGATTTCGGAAGAGAAAAACTGGTAGCATAGCTAGCCATATATAAATCAGTCATGGTAGTTTAAGTCATTTTAAGTGTAATGCAGTTGATTGGTGACGATGACTTAAACATGTATTGGGGTTGACATCCGAACATGCATGATACTGTCACGCCCTGACCATAGAGAATATTTTTATTCTCTATTTTGGTTAGGCCAGGGTGTGACTAGGGTGGGCATTCTATGTTTTGTATGTCTTTGTTTTTGGCAGGGTATGGTTCTCAATCAGGGAGAGCTGTCTGTCGTTGTCTCTGATTGAGAACCATACTTAGGTAGCCCTTTACCACCTGTGTTTTGTGGGTAATTATTTTTCCGTGTGTGTTTGTGTGCACCTCGGTTGCATCATGATCTTTGCTGTTTACCTGTTTGTTTTTTGGTTGTTTCGGTTTCACTTTCATTAAAAGATGTGGAAGTACATGCACGCTGCACCTTGGTCGATTTATGATAGGGAGTTTGAGGATAGCGAGCATGACAGAATTACCCACTACCAAAGGACCAAGCAGCGTGTAATGGACTCCTGGACATGGGAGGAAATATTGGACGGCAAGAGACCCTGGGCACAGTCAATCACGGATTACAAAAAGAAAACCAGCCCCGTTGCGGACCAGGATGTCTTGCTCCCAGACAGACTAAATAACGTTTTTGCTCGCTTTGAGGACAATAAAGTGCCACTGACACGGCCCGCTATTCAATCAATCCTTATCCCAGTATGTTGTTCCCACATGCTTCACGAGGGCCACCATTGTTCCTGTTCCCAAGAAAGCTAAGGTAACTGAGCTAAATGACTACCGCCCCGAAGCACTCACTTCCGTCATCATGAAGTGCTTTGAGAGACTCGTGAAGGACCATATCACCTCCACCCTATCTGACACCCTAGACCCACTCCAATTTGCTTACCGCCCCAATAGGTCCACAGACGACACAATCACACTGCACACTGCCCTAACCCATCTGGACAAGAGGAATACCTATGTGAGAAACCTGTTCATCGACTACAGCTCAGCATTTAACATCATAGTACCCTCCAAACTCGGCCCTGGGCCTCGACCCCTCCCTGTGCAACTGGGTACTGGACTTCCTGACGGGCCGCCCCCAGGTGGTGAGGGTAGGTAACAACATCTCCACCCCGCTGATCCTCAACACTGGGGCCCCACAAGGGTGCGTTCTGAGCCCTCTCCTGTACTCCCTGTTCACTGCGTGGCTATGCACGCCTCCAACTCAATCATCAAGTTTGCAGACGACACTACAGTGGTAGGCTTAATTACTAATAACAACGAGACGGCCTACAGGGAGGAGGTGAGGGCCCTCGGAGTGTGGTGTCAGGAGAATAACCTCACACTCAACGTCAACAAAACAAAGGAGATGATTGTGGACTTCAGGAAACAGCAGAGGGAGCACCCCCCTATCCACATCGACGGGACAGTAGTGGAGAGGGTAGTAAGTTTTAAGTTCCTCGGCGTACACATCACGAACAAACTGAATTGGTCCACCCACACAGACGGCATTGTGAAGAAGGCGCAGCAGCGCCTCTTCAACCTCAGGAGGCTGAAGAAATTTCACCAAAAATCACCAAAAGCACTCACAAACTTCTACAGATGCACAATCGAGAGCATACTGTCGGGCTGTATCAACGCCTGGTACGGCAACTGCTCCGCCCACAACCGTAAGGCTCTCCAGAGGGTAGTGAGCGCTGCACAATTCATCACCGGGTGCAAACTACCTGCCGTCCAGGACACCTACACCACCCGATGTCACAGGAAGGCCATAAAGATCATCAAGGACAACAACCACCTGAGCCACTGCCTGTTTACCCAGCTATACTCCAGAAGGCGAGGTCAGTACAGGTGCATCAAAGCAGGGACCGAGAGACTGAAAAACAGCTTCTATCTCAAGGCCATCAGACTGTTAAACAGCCACCACTAACACTGAGTGGCTGCTGCCAACATACTGACTCAACTCCAGCCACTTTAATAATGGAAATTGATGTAAAAAAATGTATCACTAGCCACTTTAAACAATGCCACTTAATATAATGTTTACATACCCTACATTACTCATCTCATATGTATATACTGTACTCAATACCATCTACTGCGTCTTGCCTCTGCCGGTCTGTACCATCACTCATTCATATATCTTTATGTACATATTCTTTATCCCTTTACACTTGTGTGTATAGGGTAGTAGTTGTGGAATTGTTAGGTTAGATTACTTGTTGGTTATTACTGTATTGTCGGAACTAGAAGCACAAGCATTTCGCTACACTTGCATTAACATCTGCTAACCATGTGTATGTGACAAATAAAATTTGATTTGAGGTAGCCTGTTCCCACCT
Organism: Oncorhynchus gorbuscha; assembly: GCF_021184085.1. Lineage (NCBI taxonomy): Eukaryota > Metazoa > Chordata > Actinopteri > Salmoniformes > Salmonidae > Oncorhynchus > Oncorhynchus gorbuscha. Next base: position 63,607,068 of record NC_060177.1, read on the forward strand.
GTGTTTGTGGGTAGTTGTTTTCTGTTTCTGTATTCTGTACCAGACAGAACTGTTTCGTTCATTCTTTTTTGTTGTTTTTCCATTCAGTGTTCAATTCATAATAAAAGATGAACACGTACCACGCTGCACCTTGGTCCTCACCTTCTTCAACCCATGACAGCCGTTACAGATAGTGTAAAATAAACATCTAAAAATAGCCTAAATGTAGGCACATTCTGATGTGTGGAAATAAGGAGATTTTGGATCTATCCCTTACGGGGAGACGAGTGTGTGGCGTTTTCATGGAGTTTTGTTGTTCTTACCTGATCTATAGTAGAAAATGTTATATTTGAGTTGCACGTGTCTGCAAAGCTTTACAGACAGAGGTGTGCCAATGATACTTTTCTGATTAACATAATGTACCTTCACTGAAAACTGGTTTTGGATAACACTTTTCTGAAGTATTGTCATTCTTTCTATGTCCGAGTTTGCTATAGCATTTCAAATGGACTGATAGACAGGTGTCATTTGATAGTTAGAGGCTCAATATATTATTCTTTGTTATCACATATATTTTGTTAAAGTGTCCTAAGTAACATTTATGGATAAGATATAGATTTTTATCAGCTAAGAAGGTAAGATACAGATGCAAACCTTGTCGGATAATCAATAGTTTAATAAAAGGGGCAGGCAAATAGACAGGTCAAGGCAGGCAGGGGTCAATATTCCAGAGAAGTGCGGGAAAGGTACAGGACTGCAGGCAGGCTCAAGGTCAGGTCAGGCAGAGGTCGGTAATACAGAGGTAGGGCAAAGGTACAGGACGGCAGGCAGGCTCAGGGTCAGGGTCAGGCAGAGTGGTCAGGCAGGCAGGCTCAGAAACAGGGCAGGCAAGGGTCAAAACCAGGAAGGCGAGAAAAAGAGAGACTAGGGAAAAGCAGGAGCTGAGACAAAACGTTGGTAGTCTTGAACAAACAAGATGAACTGGCAGAGACGGAGAGAAAACACAGGTATAAATACACAGGGGATAATGGGTAAGATGAGCAACATCTGGAGGGGGGTGGAGACAATCACAAAGGCAGGTGAAACACATCAGGGTGGGACAGTACCCCCAGTCCGTCCGTCAGTCCTACCTGGGTGCGTACCTGGTTGACCGGGGTGCCGGCAGTGGAAGTCGGCTTTGAGGGCTGGGTCCAAAGCCGACTTACTCATTCAAAGGTTTTTATTTTTTATTTGACTATTTTCTACATTGTAGAATAATATTGAAGACATCAAAACTATGAAATAACACATATGGAATCATGTAGTAACTAAAAAAGTGTTAAACAAATCCAAATATATTTTATATTTGAGAATCAAATAGTAGCCACCCCAAAGTAGCCACCCCTTGCCTTAATGACAGCTTTGCATAAATACTGGAGGCTAACAACAATGTAGTAGATTTTTTGTTAAAGAACCCCTTTCATTGTCACATTAGATTCAAGCTTCTTAGAAAAAGCTGCATCGATCATGTAATAGACGAACGTCTTCACATTCAAACTGCGCAACACAACGAGAAGGTCATTTTGTTATGCAGGTGAGTGAGGACCCAAAAGCGACTTAACAGAAACTGAGTTTATTAAAGTCCAAACAGAGATAACATAATCCTCAATCCTTTACAGGAAATGTCCAAACGGGGAAAACATAAATCCTCTAGTTGTTGAGGGGAATTGCAGGATAAGCGGCAACCGACTGCAGGTCCCTTCGGGTAGGCGCGGGCCGTAGTGGACAGAGACACCTGCTCACACGCAGCATCTGATGATAAGGCAAAACACGACAGGACGGAACAAGGACACAGCAAACAGCAAACAAGAATCCGACAAGGACAGAGGCAGAAACCGAGAGAGAAATAGAGACCTAATCAGAGGGCAAAATAGGGGACAGGTGTGAGAGAGTAAACGAGGTCGTTAGGAGAATGAGGAACAGCTGGGAGCAGGAACGGAACGATAGAGAGAGAGAGGGATAGAGAGAGGGAAAGAAACCTAATAAGACCATCAGGGGGAAACGAATAGAAGAGAAAGCACAGGGACAAGACATGACAATATATGACAATACATGACACATTTAGAAGAAACAGGGTTTGGCTTTCACTTAGAGGCATGAAAGTTCAGCTAACAAGGGCAACTACAAAGAGCTTGCAGAGGTAATTGCACATTAAGATGCTTTACTTGCTAAGCATATGGAAGTTTCTATTGTCTTCTCTGGGATGTCAAAATCATTTCAGAATGATTTGATCACTTCCATTTCATCATCCATTAAAAGTTCAATTGAAAAGAGAGGTTGATGCAGTGGATCTTTTCGAACACACACAAGTGGGCTTACAACTTTCCTCCGGTATTTATTTAGTAAAGGTGATAACACATGATCACTCCAGACAGACACAAGCAAAAACTCATTACATAAATGCTGCACCAGCCTAGGCTACACCCGAACATGAGAGATCTGATATGCTATATAGAATGTAAATTAGATGATTTTTCAGTTTGATCAACTGTAGGTTGCTAATAATAGCAAGTGCATATAGCCCATTTTTGTTATTTATTTAACCTGGCTAGTCAGTTAAGAACACATATTTACAATGACAGCCTAGGAACATTGTGTTAACTGCCTTGTTCGGGGGTAGAATGACAAATGTTTACCTTGTCAGCTCAGGGATTTGACCTAGCAACCTTTTGGTTACTGGCCCAACGCTCTAACCACTAGGGTACATGTCACCTATGAGCCTGACCATCTGGTCAGGGTAATGAAATTGGTAGTGTTAGGTATTTATAGTATTTGTTTGTCAGGAGAAAATGTGCATGTGATCAAATTTGGTTTATATTCAAACTTGGGCTGGCTAGGCAGCCTATACCTTTTCATTCCAACATTATTAACTGGTATTAATCAATCAAGATAATAGTGATGACATAGACTGTGAGTTACTTTTTATTAGGCCTGCAGTTGCATAGGCCTGCATGATGAAAACGTGCATAAAGCAAACTCAGCCGCGTCAGTTCTATGGTCTATCAGTTGTTGTCTGGGTAGAGAAAACCTCTGTTAGTCTAGTCTAAATTGAATTCATATGAACAAGTATGAGGTTGCTGTAGTTTGACAGGGTTTCCATCCTTCCCAGGGTCAGAAGTTCTTTCCAGGAGTTTTTTAAAACCATGTGACCTGATTAGAAAAAATGACCCTACCTCTTTGCGACCTATTTGACTTTGTGGATTCTAAGATGTCTGAGTTTAACTTCATGGAGAAACTTGTTGCCCAAACCTTTGATGGCGCTCCTGTAATGGAAAATATCTGCTATTTGTATTTACATCTAAGTCCCCTCCTGTTCCCTTATTAAGAGGTGATGACCACTCCACTCCACTACCATTGTCAGCTCTGTCCTGACATGAACTGAAGCCACATCTCATGTGCCTGCTCATCCACTGGCACATTGAATGCTTCCTTTCCAAGCAGTAAACCTGTCAATTGTCTCTCATTACTGTATGTAGAGTCAATCAAATACACAAACAAAACCACATTATTACAGATCAGTGATTTTAGCATTGTAAAGTGCAATTATCACTGTAAGCTCCTTGTAGTTGCCCTTATTAGCTGAACTTTCCCTCTCATCGTGCCTCTAAGTAAAAGCCAACTCTTGCTGATAAGCTGTTTGTGACTGTAACGTCTGCTTCCAATTCACTCTCTCAAACACGTAGATCCCCTGAACGCAGCTCATTTTCCAGCCCACTTTCCAGCTCACACTCTCAAACACATAGATCCCCTGAACGCAGCTCACTCTCCAGATCCCAAACACCTGAATTCTGATCACCTGTTCACACCTGTATGTCATTATCACACACTATGTAGTTCAGTTCTTTGCACCCAATCATTGTGAGGTATAGTTTGTTTTCTGACACAAATGCTATTCGGAGCTCTGTTTTTCCCATAATTTAATCCTCCCGCGTATGATAGTTTTTGCCTGCCTCAGTAACAACTCCTTTTGCCTATTCCCTGCCTGTACTAGCCTATCGGATTTCCTATTGCCAGGATCTCCTGGACGACGTTACTAGCCGTTTCCCTGACTGTACTGTTGCCTTTTTGGACCCCCTGTGTTTGACCTTTTGCCTGCCCCTGGACCCAGCTACCTGCCTCCTCCTGTGGTCTTTTACAAATAAACACCTGCTGCGCCCTGCACATGAAACCAGCTCTCTGTCTCCCTTCATGTTCATTTCAGTGAACCTGTTTCTTCTTAGTTACCTTCTCATTTTGTTACGCAGTTTGACTATGCAGACGTTAGTCTATTACATGATCAATGCTTCTTTTTCCAAGAAGCTTGAATCTGATATGGGCAATGACAGGGGTTCTTCAACAGAAAATCCTCTACATTGTTGTTAGCAGCTCTAGCTAAAGGGTACATCTGCCGCATTCAAGGAGCGGGACTCTAACCCGGAAGCTTATAAGAAATCCTGCTATGCCCTCGGACATACCATCAACCAGGCAAAGCGTCAATACAGGACTACGATCAAATCGTACTACACCGGCTCTGACGCTTGTCGGATGTGGCAGGGCTTGCAAACCATTACAGACTACAACGGGAAGCACAGCCGAGAGCTGCCCAATGACAAGAGCCTACCAGACGAGCGTCTATGCTAGCTTCGAGGCAAATAACACTGAAACATGCATGAGAGCAACAGCTGTTCCGGAAGACTGTGCGATCACGCTCTCTGCAGCCGATGTGGGTAAAACCTTTAAACAGGTCAACATTCACAAGGCCGCAGGGCTTGACGGATTACCAGTACGTGTACTGCGAGCATGCGCTGATCATCTGGCAAGTGTCTTTACTGACATTTTCAACCTCTCCCTGTCTGAGTCTGTAATACCAACATGTTTTAAGCAGACCACCATAGTGTCTGTGCTCAAGATGACGCATAGCACTCACGTCTGTAACCATGAACTGCTTCGAAAGGCTGGTCATGGCTCACATCAACACCATTATCCCAGAAACCCTAGACCCACTCCAATTTGTATACCGCCCCAAAAGATCCACAGATGATGCAATCTCTATTGCACTCCCCACTGCCCTTTCCCACCTGGACAAAAGGAATACCTATGTGAGAATGCTATTCATTGACTACAGCTCAGCGTTCAACACCATAGTGCCCTCAAAGCTCATCAATACTCTAAGGAACCTGGGACTAAACACCTCCCTCTACAACTGGATCCTTGACTTCCTGACGGGCCGCCCCCAGGTGGTAAGGGTAGGTAATAACACATCTGTCACGCTGATCCTCAACACAGGGGTCCCTTAGGGGTGTGTGCTCAGTCCCCTCCTGTACTCCCTGTTCATTCATGACTACACGGCCAGGTATGACTCCAACACCATCATTAAGTTTGCCGTTGACACAACAGTGGTAGGCCTGATCATCAACAACGACGAGACCACCTATAGGGAGGAGGTCAGAGACCTGGCCATGTGGTGCCAGGACAACAACCTCTCCCTCAACATGATCAAGACAAAAGAGATGATTGTGGACTACAGGAAAAGGAGGACCCAACAGGCCCCCATTAACATCAACAGGGCTGTAGTGGAGCGGGTCAAGAGCAACTCAGTAATAGGATGGTGTTCTTCATGTTTTGTAGAGATTGTATAAATATACACTACCGGTCAAAAGTTTTAGAACACCTACTCATTCAAGGGTTTTTCGTTATTTTTACTGTTTTCTACATTTTAGAATAATAGTGATGACATCAAAACACATATGGAATCATGTAGTAACCAAAAAAGTGTTATTTTATATGTGCGATTCTTCAAATAGCCACAATTTTCCTTGGTGACAGCTTTCCACGTCTTGGCACGTCTTGGCATATATTCACCTACCCAGTCAGCCTAATATGTGTATTGACATTCATATTGCACTGTACAGCTTTATCTCCGTAAGTGTTGGGGATCAATGAAATGGGGTAACAGTCTACTCAATACCCAATATATTTTATCCCAACGCAATCCTCAGAGTTATCAGACTCCAAAACATCCATGCAGTATTGTTTTTCCTCAGGAATAGTGTTCAATAGACATAGATGTTGCTCAATTCCCAGTTGTTTCAATAAGAGCTACGATGCTAATGTTCTCTGGGTGTCACGGAGTAGACTGATACCCCATGTCATTGATCCGCAATCCATAGGTAAAGCTGTACAGTGAAATAAGTATGCCCCCAATGCAACTCTAAAGTATAATACATCCAGTGTGATTTCAACACATTTTTGTCAAATAAACAAATTATTGTCTTTTGTTGATTTTATATAACAACATTCCAACCTCATTTAGCGTGATCTATTAAATTATGGCATAATTCTACTATTTGTATTCATTTGCATCACTGTCAATGACATACTTTTATTTTGAAGGCTAACCGCAAAGTCCACTATTGTGGCTAATACTTATTGTGGCTAGTTTCACATAGATGGGTCCGACCTCCATTCCTCAAATAATAACTGTCTTAAAAATTAGGGTTATTTTAGATGATGACACCTAGCTATAGCTACTGAAACAGATTATGTTGTTTTGCTATGTTTTTGAGGAAGAACATTATTTGCATCCTTGCTAGCTAGCTTTTTTATTTGTATAAAAGCTAGCTCGCTTTTTTATGACCAGCTCTATAGGTGCGTGAGACAACTTTACCCACATCATAGCATACGTATCGATGAGTCGTTGGGACATATGAAATACGAGTGATAGTGTAATCAATGTGTAATAACGATGTAAAAAATGTATGAATGCGTTAAATTATTCTGTGACATGCAGTCATATTCAGGTCCTGATTGGTCAACAAGCTTATTTGACACGTCAAATAGTGTTATTTGATGTGTATCTTTTTCAGAGGTGTGGACTCGAGTCACATGACTTGGACTCGAGTCAGACTTGAGTCACAAATATGATGACTTGCAACTCAACTCTGACTTTAACACTAATAACTCATGACGACTTGGACTTAAGCCTTATGACTCGACCTGACTTGATACCCTCCCCAAGCCCAAATATATAAAAATGATTCTATTTAAAAAAGTGTGCAGCGCATCAACTCTTCATTTAACGGATTATAGGTTGAATCGGACAGCAGCCAATCAAATTAGACCGCGGTGTCCATTTGTGTGTTAACTATTTTACTGTACTACAATGCTTAAAATGCCACAAAAATGGCAAATATCAGTTATCGATATCGGTAGAAAATATTGGATATTGGTATCGGCCAAAAACGACATATCGGTGCAACACTAATATATATGTTTAACTGTGAGTTGGACACAATTATAGTAAATAGTATAAACGTTGAAGGAGTGTGATGTTATGAGCTCATCATCAACAAGTATATTTTATTATTACATTTGTTAAATTTCTAGTTAATTGTTAATTGCTTACACTCATGCATAAACTGAAACATGACCATACAAAGCAGTAACATTACACTACAAATATTATACAACAAAGTTATCTTGTTGACACAGCTCAGTGCAATAGTAATCAACAGTGGCTAAACTACTCTCAGGTTAAAATCTTATTACTGAGTCCAACTTCAGGAAGTCCAGTAATATTATTGTATTTTGATTCCAGGAGGATTTCCTTGTGAGTAGCATTGTGCTTAAATTAGACCATGTACAACGACTGTGTCATCAGAAGGCCACATGCAAGCCCGGTTCGAGTCAGTGCCACTCCCTAACCTGAGCAGGAGTTTGTGAGCAGACAGACAGACTGTACCTAGTCCTGGACCTGCCCACTTCTGGAGATGTCCTGGTCCCATTCAGCCATCTGGTTTCAGTTCAGCCCCATCTTGATTTGTCTCTCCAGCTCAGAAATGTAAGGAATAGGTTTTTGGATCGGTGCCCACATACGTTCACACAGAAAAGTGTTTTAAATGACTGAACTCTAAATGTCTCTAAACCCCAAACTGACTGTATTTTTTAAGGCAATGGTAGAATACTACTTGAAAAGATTAGCTTTAAATCAGAGAAGTGACTGAGAGCCATACTATAGTCTGACTTACATTCAGCATGTGTGGAGGTGAATTCAGAGCAATATGAATCCTTTCAGAAACACTATCCTGAGAATCAAGTAACACACAGACGGTTCAAATCCATCATGTCACAGCTTTCAGAGGACCATTCAATGGGAGTAGACATGAAGAATGGCAGCTGTGAGTTGGAATATTATGTCTACACTATCAATATCAGTTTACACTGTATTATACATAATGTTCTTGATCAGGTTTATGCTGATTGATTTCATGCAGATGCACCCATTGGTATTAAGTTGATATATGATTCCAATGTACAGTTACGCTTCATAGCATACTTTCAACACTGTCATGACTTAGTCAATGTCCACGTGTCTCACGTGTAGGTGTATGTGTGTGTGTATGTGCATGTGTGCATTAGTGTGTGTGTGTGTATTTGTATGTTTGTTTGCATGTGTGTGTGTGCACGTGAGTGTGTGTTTGTTTTTGTTTATTTTATTTTTTTTTTTTGTGTATGTAAGTATGAAAGCGAGAGAGAAAGAGAGCGAGACAGAGAGAGAGAGAGCGAGACAGAGAGAGAGAGAGAGAGAGAGAGAGAGAGAGAGAGAGAGAGAGAGAGAGAGAGAGAGAGGAGAGAGAGAGAGAGAGAGAGAGAGAGAGAGAGAGAGAGAGAGAGAGAGAGAGAGAGAGAGAGAGAGAGAGAGAGAGAGAGAGAGAGAGAGAGAGAGAGAGAGAGCGCAAGAGATCAAGAAAGAGAGAGGTGGCCTTTTTCCCAGCTTAATTAAATATGCAGTGTCAGAGCACAGCCTGTACTGTATTACCTGAGACTATTTTAGGATATGACCCACAATGCCTCACATTTTTATGACTTGTATGACTAAACAAGAGTAGTCCTTATTCAAGATGCCCGTGGGCTTGTACTCATGCTGTTATTTAATGTGGTATGTGATAAGGGCTATACACTATCACAGACAGTAGCAGACAGTTAATCCTGAATAAACATTGTCCCTTTTTCCAATTTGCATGCTAATGCAGTTCATAATTTCATCTGATATGGGCTATGCAGAGTTATAACTCAAAGGTTAAGAGACAACGAGAGTGTTAAGAGTAACTCATAATTAATAAAAAGGTGCATATAAATCTTCTCTTTTTTAAATGATCTGATGACACACAATCACTGACTTTGATACGGAAGCAGTGGTTTAATATCATACTGTATATAAAATGCAGGTAAAATCTATTCATCACCTTTGAGTTATAATACAAATACAAAGCTTTCATAGTAGCAGTGGCGATTTTGGCATGTAAATCTTGGAAGGCAAACTCAAAAAACAGGTTTACATGCATGCCAGAAAAGCCACAACACAACACAACACAACACTAAACAATACATTCATTGCAATATAACAGTGACAAACAGTGCCCGTAAACTGTTAGGGCCTACATAAAGCTGTCCCAACAGCAGAGTCCCAACACCTTACCACTGCTTCACCTGGCTATCAGCAGAGCCTTGTCTGGCATCGAAACAGTTAATTCAGCCTCATTTACTTCTTTAGAAAAAAAAACATAGCTGCTATGGCTGACTTGCTTAAACAAATGTGGTTTCTACTGACAATTGAGATGTACAAACTATGCGGATAAGAGGCAATCTGTAATTTTGATTAAGACATTAGTGAGAGACCTAGGATGGACATAGTCAATATAACTATTTGTTCAGCACTTTTGAAATGTACAGTGACAGAATTCCGAACATGGGCCGTTCTTACATTATTCTCCCTGTACACCAAGTCAGAATCGTAGAATAAATAAAGGGGGCATATCAGCAAAGGAAGCACTTACAATATTCAATGATGATATTTCTCTAAAACAGGCTATAGGCTACATGTGCACCACCAGGTCAGAACAGTAGGCTATGTTAGGAGGGTAAAGGGATCAAATTATTAGGGTGGGCTACCAACAGCTTACAACACAACATACACTTAGTATTATTTTCTAAGCTACAGTATACATATTTCCCTGTCATATTTATGCAGCAGCATACATGACATTTGTGGCTCACAACCTGGAATTGGTGTTATGTAGCAAAATTTGAAATTGTGTTTTTTCATTGGATAAAAGTAGAGACTCAGAGCTATAAATGGTATATCATACACTGCATTTTTGGGGAACAAAAAGTTGTAAACTAACTTTTGAGAAAATTTGAATTCACCTTATTCTGCTATGCTCACATGAACAGGAAGGTGGTGCGGCGGTCCTTAGTGGGCAAATTTGGTCATCAAACCTTGTCACCAAAGTCTGACATTCTCTTAATTTATGGTGCTTTCAAGACAACTGGGAAATCTGGAAAAAAAACAAGGTCAAATCATGACGTCAGTGATCTTCAGGTCGGAGCTCTAGAAAGAGGTCCGCGTTCCCGACTTGAATTCGGAGTTAGATTACCATTTTTCAGAATTCCCAGTTGTCTTGAACTCACTGAAGTCTGAGATCTCCCAGTTCTGAGTTTCCAGTTGTTTTGAATGCAGCAGAAGTCATGCTGGATTAACAGCATGGCCAATGTTGAATGTTTATTCTTGGGAAGGAAACCCTTAAACACAGACTTGGACCACACACCCACTCCACTGAATAGCAGGCTAGTGATTTATTTGCAATGCTTGCAGTTTGCCACTGATTCCTTCCAAATCACACATTGTTGAATTTGTGATTTCCAACTTGTTGTGTAATGTTTATGTCCAATGGCCAATGAGCACCAATACATTTTGTCCACAATTTCTCTTCATAATTTCTCTTCGTATGACAAGGATTGAAAAGGATTTGCCAGTAGATTGTCAACTGGATTCATGATGATAACTAATAGATTCATGATGATGATCAGTCAGATCAAAGCTACGGTAGATATAATGTGATTTGATGTCATTTTATCTGTGGCCAATGACCTTGAGCCTTCTTGGATGGGCACTTCTAATGTAACTCTATAGTAGCACCCAAGGGGCTTGAATTTTTGATCTCTCCCCATAGATTTTGGGGACACTACTGTGACATACAGAAGTTTTTTCTACCTGGAATGGTAGAATTATTAGTTTCCTCTCTTGCTTAGCTCAACCCACTACTGGCGTTGACTAGACCTGCCATCCTAGTGTCACTGCTTATCGATCGAGAGCCACACTTTATTATTATAATATACAGTTGAAGTATACATACATCTTAGCCAAATACATTAAACTCAGTTTTTCCCAATTCCTGACATTTAATCCTAGTAAAACCCCACTGTTTTAGGTCAGTTATGTTCCCCACTTTATTTTAAGAATGTGAAATGTCAGAATAATAGTAGAGAGAATTATTTTCTTCAGCTTTTATTCCTTTCATCACATTCCCAGTGGGTCAGAAGTTCACATAGTTTAATTTGGGTCAAACATTTCGGGTAGCCTTCCACAATCTTTCCACATTAAAGTTGGGTGAATTTTGGCCCATTCCTCCTGACCGAGCTGGTGTAACTGAGTCAGGTTTGTAGGCCTCCTTGCTCACACATGCTTTTTACGTTCTGCCCACATATTTTCCATAGGATTGAGGTCAGGGCTTTGTGATGGCCACTCCAATACCATGACTTTGTTGTCCTTAAGCCCTTTTTCCACAACTTTGGAAGTATGCTTGGAGTCATTGTCCATTTGGAAGACCCATTTGCAACCAAGCTTTAACTGATGCCTTGAGATGTTGCTTCAATATATCCACATACGTTTCCCTCATCAGGATGCCTCCACTTTTTCCTCCGAACATAACAATGGTCATTACGGCCAGTTCTATTTTTGTTTCATCAGACCAGAGGACATTTCTCCAAAAAGTACGATCTTTGTCCCCATGCACAGTTACAAACTGTAGTTTGGCTTTTTTATGGTGGTTTTGGAGCAGTGGTTTCTTCCTTGCTGAGCGGCCTTTCAGGTTATGTCTGTAAACAATTGTTGGAAAAATTACTTGTGTCATGCACAATGTCTTAACCGACTTTCCAAAACTATATATTTTTTACCCTTATTTTTCCAGATAAGTTGACTGAGAACATTCTCATTTACAGCAACGACCTGGGGAAAAGTTACAGGGGGAGAGGAGGGGGGATGAATGAGCCAATTAGAAACTGGGGATGATTAGGTGGCCATGATGGAATGATGGTCAGATTGAGAATTTAGGCAGGACACTGGGGTTAACACTCCTACTCTTTACAATAAGTGTCATGGCATCTTTAGTGACCACAGAGAGTCATGACACACGTTTAGTATCCCATCCGAAAGATGGCACCTTACACAGGGCAATGTCCCCAATCACTGCCCTGGGGCATTGGGATATATTTTTTTAGACCAGAGGAAAAAGTGCCTCTTACTGGCCCTCCAACACCACTTCCAACAGCATCTGTTCTCCCATCCAGGAACCAACCAGAACCAACACTTCTTAGCTTCAGAAGCAAGCCAGTAGTGGGATGCAGGGTGGTAGGCTGCTGGCTAAAAGACCAACAATGCGACAGGTTCCTTTGGCTAACTTTGTGCCAACTAGCTAGGTTACTAGCCCAAGTGGTGAATGCTAGCTACATTCACATAGTTAAAGGACTAGTTTCTCCGGCTAGCACTGTGCTAACTAGCTAGGCTACTACTGCGCTAACTAGCTAAGCTACTAGCCCAAGTAGCCAACGCTAGTTATGTTTCACTTTGCTCTCGGATTGCTGTTTTTTGAAGTCATGGAACTTGTTAGCACGGCCCATGGGGCACCAAGCAAGGCCCCTGCTCCAGCACAGTCAATGCCTATGCGGGGTGCTAGCTAGCTGCCGAACCTACTGCTGGAAAACGCCCTTCACTCATCAACCCCGGACTTGTCTCGACATCATTGCACACACCTGGTTCCAATCCCCAATCTATCACTGTATACAGTATGTACTCCCTCTGCCATTTGTCTCTATCGGTCATTGTAAATGTTACTTGTTTTTACTGAGAGGAATCTCTCCAACTATTTCCTGAGTACTTTATATCTTGCACTTTGGGTTCGTCCTATGCCTTTTTTGCTTATGAAGATATATTTTGAGCACAACAGCGTTTGGGTTTCGTCCCGCTTTGATCTAAAGTGCTTAAAAAATTCAGTAGTTCTGAACCTGAACATGTCTCCTGCCTACTCCTCTCTACACCAGTGACAGAATGACCGACCCAACTAAACAGGAAGCACCAGGACATCCCGACCTCTGTAGGAGTGAAACTCCACCACCGTGACCCGTACCTGGTGCGCCTCGGGACTTCCATGGACTCGGTGTTCCGGGCCATACGCCAACTGCAGACTACACCACCACCTTCCCAGCTCCCCGCGGTCATTCCAGCCACCCCACCACCATCTACATCACCTGGTCCGATCAGCAACGTCCACCTGCCCCTCCCGGAGCGGTTTGACGGCACCCCAGCTCATGTCATGCTGGGATGGCCTCCGAGAGGCGCAAGGTGGCCTTGGTGATCTCAGTGCTGACAGGCTGGGCTCTGAAGTGGGCTCACGCTGTCTGGGAGAGGGAGTGACCAGAAGTGCAGTCCTATGAGCGCCTCACCCAACACTTCGGTGCCGTCTTCGACCACCCTACAGAGGGCCGATAGGGAGGTGAGCAGCTCACATCTGACACAGGAAAGCATGATCATTGCAATCCTCACAGGATTATGCAGTTACACTTGAACAATATACTAAAGCTTCTAAGCTGACATTGACAACTGACATTTTGTTCCTTCCGCGACTGAGGGCTGGTATTGTTCATGACATTGACATTCAAAGTCTATCACAGTTCTTAACATACCATTATCCTCATCAAATATCTTGAGTAAAATGTCCTATGTAATTAGATTATTGACAAAGATATGACTAAAGAAGGCTTAAATTCCAAAATAATCTCTAACTGAAATCAGTCTAAGCTCATGACCAATGAGGACGGCTGTGGTTTGTATGTTATTTTAATTAAGGCGGGCATGCTTCTCAATTGCCTAGTGGATCTCTGCATAATCCTTAATCAAGGATCTGCAAAACACTCCATCAAAAAGCCTTCAACATTGGTCAAAGAATACTGACATGGTAATTGAACTTGAGCATGCCTTTTGATGGGAACACAAGCCAGATGTTGAGATGTTTACTGGGATGTTGTTCTGTGGGCACCACTGTACACAACCCTCTTCTCATTGTAGCAGGATTTTTCCAAGCTCTTCTGTTCATTAATCCTTCAGAGTCCATGTAATGCAACAACATGGCACTGGGAGCTATTCCTTGCTACAGATTGTAATCACGATTTTCACATTGTTCGTTGATTGTTATGGAAGCTGACTTGAATGAAACCGATGGAACTCTGATTTTTGGTGATGCTGGCACGTGTAATGTGATGACACATTACAGCACATCGTTCGTATCAGTCAGGTCACATGCAGGTGATTCATAATGGTTTCATTTCTTGTTTCTGCTAGATTGCGTCCCTCACATACAAATGGTTTTCAACTTCAGATTTATTTAAGGGAAATAAAGATATTATTGACACGACTGAATTTGAAGAATAGTCTCAACCTGTCCTCATTATGTTGCGTTTAAAGGAGATGCAACATGACTTAATTTGATTTACTAAAGCCACAGCCTACCGGTTTCAGAGCAGACACCCTAACCACACAACCACTGATGAATAATGGAGAGCGCTGGGATTTTGTAATGAAGCCATTGTACATCCTAACTCGAACACTGATCCATGTCTCACATACTGTAGCTTCAACCGCTCTGCTGTTCTGTGAGAGTGAATACAGATGGGATTGATGCCCAGCAGTGGAAAAAGGGGAATAAACGGGTTTAATGAAACCATCATGGTGCAGTGAAAAGCCAGTCCAAGCCATCAGTGAGAAGGCCCCCGGGGTAGGAAGATGGGCTTGTGTGCATGCTGGGGGATGGACGCATGCCCGCAGCCAGGAGCACACCTCCCCCTCCCCCTCCCTCTCCACGCTACACCTCCTGGGAGCAGGCAGGAAACTGATATGCCAGGTTCCAGGTTAAACCCTAAGGTAAGCACTATATCAGGGAATTTAGATGTACTTTGTTGAGAATGTTTGCTATTATAGCCTGTCTTTCACAGATGGATTTACAGTACCCTTGTACAGTCTTTGAGAGTAGCAGCAGTATTTTGTAACTGTAATCAGTTGTTACCAGCAAAAATATTGTAATCAGATTACAGATACTTTTGAAAAACTAGATGATTACTTCTTGGATTACATCATTGAAAAAAAGTAATTCAATTCAGCATTGAAAAAATGTGTTTGATGGATCATTTTTGTCTTCTAATGCCTCCAAAGGTAACTGAAAGTAATTAGATTACTTTACTGACTTTGGGTCATCCAAAAATTACGTTACTGATTACAATTTCGGACAGGTAACTAGTAACGTAACTGATTACAATTAGAAAGTAACCCACTCAACCCTGTCTATAGGCTTACACAATATATTCTGTGAATGAGCTGAACCAGTTTATAAAGAATATTCAGAGCTTTAGCTATAGAAGTTATCAATTGATGTACAGTTATCGTCCAGGCCAATGTTTAAAAGGAAATGTCAGACAGTGTATCTTAAAGGGGAATAAGTTAAATGGAGAGCGTTATAAGAAACGTGGAGAGCGTTTTTCACTTCAAAGCTATTACCCCCAGTCTGTCAGTCTGTGTTGGCAGTTTTAACATTACCTGTGGTAACACTAAAGTGGATTCCGCTTTGGTAAAATTTAGGAGCAACATCTTTCAGATGGGGTGGATTGAAAGAGAACCTTCCCTGAATGTCCAGGAAAAGGGAGGGATGGAGGAGGCCAAAACCAGCTGATAATTTACTGGAACCAGAGCTGGGTCCAGCTTTGATCTATTCAATTGGATTGTTTGACTCATCTTTACGGAATTGTAGAATTTTTATTAGAGCAGGTTGCACTATCAGACCCTTGTTTGCCTGTGTGACTGCACATGTCACCTATAAGTGCTTTTCAAGGGAGACAAAGTAAGCATGTTCAACCAATGGTCCATGGCCTAACACTTGAGTACTGTGCTATCGTAACTATATTTATGAGCCCAATAAAACAAATGACCCCCCTGCAGAATATACTTTAATATGCAGCAGTAGAATGCTCCATGACTCACCATCAGACGTCATTTTGGGTGATTCAACTTCCAGCAAGCGTTCCTGTATAGTGAAAGAGGATCTTACCTGTGATGTAAGATCATTCAAAACCCACAGTGCAATTACAACTGACATCTTTAGATTTTTTTGTCTGACCTCTTTTGAAGTCTATTGACTGAGGGTAAACTTCCTTGTTCTCTGTTCTCTCCTCATAGACACTTTCTTCATTCTTTAAATAAATATAAAAGGGGGCTTTTAAAGGCAACACTATCAATGGAAAGCATTATTTACTGTCCATATATGCACCAAGGACAACCTTCATGATGAGGTTATCTTGTCTAAAGCATCTTATTGACAATGGTACCCATTCATAACCTGCTCTTGTCACACATAGACAGACGTCTTTATCTTTGTCTGCACTCACCACAACCCCCATTACCCATTGTCAGCGTTATGAAATCTGTGGTAAAATACAGCTTTGTGTGACTTGGTTTCAACTTGAAACCTTATCCATGGTTCTCTACATAAAACGTTTAGATGCATACTGTACATGCCCTAATTGTGAAGTGAAAATGTAGTCTTGCTCATGTTCTCAAACCATTGCACACCGAGCATTTTTAAACATGCTAATTCATCCACGTGTAATTACAAAATCTACTAGTTTGTCACTCCAATGGAGTTTTATGCACCTTTAGCCTAAATTAAGGAGGACATAGAAAATAAAAGACTTTGTGCATGTTTCAAACCCAAAAAGAAGAGATGGTTTCTATAATGACGCTTTTTTGTTGATCTATCCAGTGTTTATACCAGACAATGTATTTGCAGTCACAGTTCCTCACTAGTGCCCCTTTACAGTCAGGGTACAATATACTAGAAATGCTCCCTTTCTCATTAATTTGTCTGTGACAGCGGTTGCCGTCCGTGCAGCTGCAGACAGTATTGGGAGGTTTCCTTAGTGTTTATTTAGTGATGTCTACCCTAGTGACAGAAAAGCCATTTACAACTTCTAATTATAGCCTGCTGCAGCTCCGGACCAGACAATCAGGGAGAATTGGCCATGCATTTTCCACAGATCCATCATGCCCTGAACAAAACGGCACGGGTCCCTCTCAGGTGGAAACACCGGCTGACTGGGGCCCCTCTCTTTTGTCTTGCTCTCTTCATACCGGATATTAGATGTGATTTAGTACACAAAGGCGTGATTAGACAAATGAATTAAAAGAGGACACCAAAGGGGAGAGAATGCTTTGAGACTCACAAGCTCCATTTAAATGTTTTTTCCTTCTATCTCTCATCTCAGCTCGACAATTACACAGGGATGAGTTTGATATGTGTTGGGGGAACTGGAGGTGTTTTCCAGTGGATGACAATGGTCCATCATTTCTATTCATCATCAATAGATGAGATGACAACTATTTGTTGTCATCAACGATGATGGAACAAACATGTCATTGACTTCTGACACATCATTGATCTATGGAAGTTCCTACAGGTGGAGTGATATGAGCTTTGATGTACTGTGAGGCCAGGCATGTTAGGGAACCAGCATGCCGTCTCAGTGACTGGTCACATATAGAATGTGAAACTAATGACTCAAAGGCAGATCCTCTTGAACTTTGAACTTGCTATGGAAACTAATCTGCTCCAGGGGCCTTTCGAATAAAACTCCCAATCCACATCAAAATAATCTCTATTCAGTTGATGAGAAAGGTGTAGGAGTAAGTCCAAACGGTATTTTGGTGTGGCTGGTGTGTGTTGGTCAAAGCCAAATAAATGAGTTCTGTCTTTACGACTCCTTTTGTAGCACTTTGGTCTTGCGGGTTTCAGTAAGTATGCAATATAAACCACATGGAACGCTCACAGTGACTGAGGCTAAAAAGGAAAACAAGAGGGATCGTTATAATCCTTCATGTGAGAATTCTTGGCAGTTCCATGTCAAATTCCCAAAGCCGTTTTAGATTTCTGCCTCCCTGTGAGAAAGGCTTTTCAAAGTACCGGAGCTATAATTCATTAATTGTCAGCTGTAAAGTTCAGGTGCGCCTGGTTTTGCACTGGCCTCCGAACATCCTTGATCATGGATCTGAGAGCACTTTGACTGTTGACCGCAGCTTTAAATAGACACACATAGACACACAGAGTGAGCCCACACTTTTTTCCCTCTCCCTGTTGGATGTGAGTCTTGCTCCCACAGATTGTGCCCCTAAAGGGTGTTGGGTGTGGTGGCATGATGAGTTGACCTCCACAATGAAATGGATGATCTTCCCTGTTAAATTGACAGGGTAAAATGGATTGTTCCTAATGTAATAAAAAAGGGCCAGATTCAGACTTAGGAAATGTACGTGATCTTGTATATTATTTAGGGCTAGGAAAGTATTTATGAATAATTTAAAAAAAGAAGTTTGGAGAGCCTTTACACACAAAATATATAATAAAGTGGTTTGATTCATCTTGAAAGTTCCCATATTCAATCCATGAAATATTGGAAGGTGAGAAATGTACAGTGGGGGTTGAACAGTAGTCCTATAAATCTACCCTAATAATCACTAATCATGGAACTGTGATGACAACGGTCCAGTTGTCCTGAACTGTGCCCCAGGCTCCAGGTTTAAACGTCTACGTATGGTCTGTATTCCATAATGATTCAAATATGCTGCATGTCCAAAACTATTGCACAACTTGTAATACGTTAGCCTAACATGATCCACTATTGTTAGCGATCCAACCACACAAATGTGACAGAGGAAAGAAAGGTAATGATGAAATGGAACGATGCAAAATATAAGGAAAATGAACACTAAAGTGAGAGTTACAAATGTATGTGGGTATAACTGACGGTGGCTACTGATAGTAGCTGATAATTATCAACAAACAAATTGTTTAAAAAAATACAGTGAAAAGTCTGGGCATATAATTAAAACATTCTAGAAATCATAAATCAACTTGGTAGGTTTGGACTACACTGTCATATGTACATGGCTACAGAAGCTTATAGCTTGAGTCTCCAAATTTCCTCCCTGCAAGTTACAAGGCCAACATTTCATAAACTTCACTGTGGAAAAGTTGATATGTTTATATGCTTCAGTTTAAGGCCATATGATTGGCTTCACATTTGTCTCCAGTGATCGTGAAGTAAAATAGATCGACAGTGCATACAGAAAGTATTCAGACCCCTTGACTTTTTCCACATTTTGTTACATTACAGCCTTATTCTAAAATGGATTCAATAAATCAAAAATCCTCATCAATCTACACACAATACCCCATAATGACAAAGTGAAAACAGGTTTTTAGAAATGTTTGCAAATTTATAAAAAAATTAAAACAGAAATTCCTTATTTACACAAGTATTCAGACCCTTTGCTATGAGACTCAAAATTGAGCTCCGATGCATCCTGTTTCCATTGACCATCCTTGATGTTTCTACAATTTGATTGAGTCCACCATTTGGAAAGGCACACACCTGTCTATATAAGGTCCCACAGTTGACAGGGCATGTCAGAGCAAAAACCAAGCCATGAGGTCGAAGGAATTGTACTTAGAGCTGCGAGACAGGGTTGTGTCGAGGCACAGATCTGGGGAAGGGTACCAAATAATGCAGCTTTGAAGGTCCCCAAGAACACAGTGGCCTCCACCATTCCTAAATGGAAGAAGTTTGGAACTACCAAGACTCTTCTTGGAGTTGGCAGCCCGGACAAATTGAGCAATCAGGGGAGAAGGGCCTTGGTCAGGCAGGTGACCAAGAACCCGATGGTCACGCTGACAGAGCTCCAGAGTTCCTCTGTGAATATGGGAGAACTACAGAAGGACAACCATCTCTGCAGCACTCCACCAATCAGGCCTTTATAGTATAGTGGCCAGACGGAAGCCACTCCTCATTAAAAAGTACACCAAGGCCTGCTTGGATTTTGCCAAAAGGCACCTAAAGACTTTCAGACCATGAGAAACAAGATTCTCTGATCTGATGAAACCAAGATTGAACTCTTTGGCCTGAATGCCAAGTGTCACGTTTGGAGGAAACCTGGCACAATCCCTACTTTGAAGCATGGTGGTTGCAGCATCATACTGCGGGGAGGTTTTTCAGCAGCAGGGACTGGGACACTAGTCAGGATCAAGGGAAAGATGAACGGAGCAAAGTACAGAGAGATCCTTGATGAAAACCTGCTCCAGAGCGCTCAGGGCCTCAGACTGGGGAAATGGTTCACCTTCCAACAGGACAATAACTCTAAGCACACAGCCAAGACAAAGCAGGAGTGACTTCATAACAAGTCTCTGAATGTCCTTGAGGGCCCCAACCAGAGCCTGGACTTGAACCCAATCAAACATTTCTGGAGAGACCTGCAAATAGCAGTGACGCTCCCCATCCCACCTGACCGAGCTTGAGAGGATCTGTAGAGAAGAATGGGAGAAACACCCCAAATACAGGTGTGCCAAGCTTGTAGCGTAATACCCAAGCAGACTTGAGTCTGTAATCGCTTCAACAAAATACTGAGTAAAGTGTCTGGGTACTTATGTAAATGTGACATTTCATTTTTATTTTCTTTGCAAACATTTCTAAAAACCTGTTTTTGCTTCGCCATTATGGTGTATTGTGTGTAGTTTGAGTGAAAACAATGATTTAATCCATTTTAGAATGTGAAAAGTCAAGGGGTCTAAATACTTTCCAAATGCACTGTACAACAATTGTCATTTATATTGAAAATCCACTTATCCAAACGGCTTACTCACACTCATTTACCTAGCTCTTATCCATTTGTAAATTACAGTGCATGGAGAATGGTGTTATTTCTATCCGGGAAAAAATGAAATTAGATGTTGTTCCACTTGGAACTGACAGTTTGCTTGACCATATCCATTGCTTCATTGCACGTAAAGTCGATGTAATTAAGTCAAGGTCTGAATACAGCATATCTGTAGACACACCTTCATTTATTTGATCTCCACCTCAAACAAATACTGGGTCAATAGCATGCTATTCTCATGCTGAAGTTTGACGCGTAGAGAGAGAAGTGTATAGGAATTCCCACCTAAGAGCATATCTTAATCAGCTGTATTCATCAAGATTGGATGGCCACATATCCACAACCTGCGGCATTATCTTGTAGCTTGTTTCTATGTCATCCATGCCCCTAATACAACCTCACATGTCCTGTGGTTCAAAATTGACACCAACATTCACTTGTTTGAGTTACCTTAGTGTCTGGTTCACGAAATTGGCTTTCTCCAAAATGGTCCAGTGTAGTCTACATAGAGTAGCCTCTTAATGGAGTTAATCTCTCTGTAATCAGCTTGTGACAATGTTTCAAGAAGCAGACATTCACAAGGCATTCCCGTCCTGGTATTTGTTAGTGAGCTTGTTTGCATTCCTGTTCTTGATGACAGATGACCCAGCAAACGCTTACAGGAAAAGCAGCACCAAAGTATGGGTTTCTGGACTGTAGGGAATGTAGAAATAGTGTCCTCATTGGACCTCTGTGGAGGCTGGACAGAGGGGTGTTTGCAGTCTCCAAAAGTGGTGGGTTTCTCCTCACTCACCTCTAGCTATGCATGCTGCTACTTCTGTCAACTCTCATGTCACTTTGAGCCCACTACTCATGGATTCATTCACTGTTGATATCTCCAGTCAAGAATACGGGTTAGCGATTAGGGTTAGGATGGGTTGAGCTGGCGTGTGGACATTAAGTTACAGTAGGGTTAGGGTTATGGCTAGTTTCATGGTTGAGCCGGGGTGTGGACAAGAAACTAGGGTTAGGGTTATGGCTAGTTTCATGGTTGAGCCGGGGTGTGGACAAGAAGCTAGGGTTAGGGTTATGGCTAGTTTCATGGTTGAGCCGGGGTGTGGACAAGAAGCTAGGGTTAGGGTTATGGCTAGTTTCATGGTTGAGCCGGGGTGTGGACAAGAAGCTAGGGTTAGGGTTATGGCTAGTTTCAGGGTTCAATAATCCTAGATTAGCAGTGGACCACATCGGGATTACGAAATTCATTGGAGAGCCTCATTGATATTTCTGGGAACGATTTGTTTGTCAAAATCTATTTGCTGGCCAGAGAAAGGGCAGTTATTTGAAAATATATATTTCCATGATCATTTCTACATGTTTTCTATCTAGTTTTACTCTAACCTCCCACGGCCGGATTGAATGGGCTCATGGGGCTGAATCAAATTCTTTGCTCCAATGAATATTAGTCCGAGCTTGCAGATTCTATGGTGTTGAAGGTACAATGCAGCTGTTTTTTGTGTGTTTTTTCCCCCCTCAATATCAAATCATTTCTGGGTAACAATTAAGTAATTTACTGTTATTCTTTAAATTAAAATGGTCAAAAATAGCTTTTTAGCAAAGAGAAATGTCTCAAGTGAGTGGGGAAGGAAAACTAGCTGTTTTTGGCAGAGAGGTTTGGAACGTTCTTATTGGTCTATTAACTAATTTAGCGCCTGGTGATGTCACTAGGCAGGCCAAATCTCCATCCCACTAAAACAGGCTGAAATTTCAGGCATTTGTTTCAAACAGTGCTTACACTAAAACGGTATCATAATTTTCACAATGTCATAGTATTATTCCAAATTCATACTGTGGAAATACACTGAGTGTGAAAAACACATGCTGTTTTCCAGCTATGATCCCTTTATTGATGTCACTTGTTAAATCCACTTCAATCAGTGTGGATGAAGGGGAGGAGACAGGTTAAAGAAGGATTTTTATTCCATGAGACATTTGAGACATGGATTGTACATGTGTGCCATTTCAGAGAGTGAATGGGGAAGACAAACAATTTATGTGCCTTTGAACGAGGTATGGTAGTAGGTGCAAGGTGCACCAGTTTGAGTGTGTTAAGAACTGTAACACTGCTTGGTTTTTCATGCACACATTTTCCAGTGTGTATCAAGAATGGTCCACCACCCAAATGACATCTAGCCAACTTGACAACTGTGGGAAGCATTGGAGTCAACATGGGCCAGGATCCCTGAGGAACGCTTTTGACACCTTGTAGAGTCCAAGCCCAGACTAATTCAATCTGTTCTGAGGGCAAAATGGGGTGGAAACTCAATATTATGAACGTGATCCTAATGTTTTGTACTGTGTACATAAAAAATACAGGAAAATCACTTTTTGACTGTACTGGGCCTGTAAGTAAAGTCAAGCCTATGTCACGTCCTGACCTTAGTTCCTTTTTTATGTCTCTATTTTAGTTTGGTCAGGGTGTGAGTTGGGATGGGCATTCTATGTGTTGTTCTATGTTTTTGTATTTCTGTGTTTGGCCTGGTATTGTTCCCAATCAGAGGCAGCTGTTTATCGTTGTCTCTGATTGAGAACCATACTTAGGCAGCCTGTTTTCCCACTATGATTTGTAGGTAGTTGTTTTCTGTTTTGTGTTGATGCACCTTACAGGACTGTTTCATTTTTGGTTCACTCTCTTTGTTATTTTGTTTCTGTTCTCATAAATAAATATAACATGAACACTTACCACGCTGCGCATTGGTCCGATCTTTCCTACTCCTCCTCAGAAGAGGAGGAAAACCGTTACAGCCAATGTCAGAGAAAAGTGGAAAATAGCCTGGCGTATAGAACTAACTATGCAAAAAAAACTTGTTCTTGGTGAAAAGATTAAAGCCACTTAATTAGTTAGGAAATGTAATTTTACATACAACTTCATTTCCTTTTAATTTGGGGTTTTACTTTAGATTTCTCAGTGAAATGTGAATTCCTTCAGAGGGCAGATTATATTGTGGAGCAGCGGTAGAGAATGGGAGTTTATAGCTGTATGTCTTTCATCACTAGCCCAGACAGTCAGATGAATGGTAGAGCTATTTCAGCTTGGCCTTCACTTTAGTGGTGGCCTCTGTGATGGCAGCTTTCATGAAGAAAAGGATCGAGCAAATTTGGACTGGTCTGTTGATCCCATGAGAAGGCCACAGTCTTTTTGAAAGTGTGAATAACACTCTTTAAACCCTGTTGTCTCTGTCAAAGTTTCATAAAATGAAGCAATGAAAAGAGTAAAGTTTGGAAGAGAAAAAAACAAAAGCACCAATTAAGGATATTTTTTCACTTGAAACAATGCATTCATTTACTTGATTATTCATTAACTTTTTAAACATGCTTTATGAAATGTCACTTATTTTATTATATTTTTTACATAATAACTGCAATAACTTAATTACATAATCTTAGCATTTAATACATTTAGCTACTGCATTATACTGGTTTGCTGCCGCTGGCACTAGCAGTGATAAAGGACTTGGAGGAGACATAATGGCTTGAAGGAAGCTTTAATTTAAAATGGCACAAATTTAAAACAGTGGATTTATGTGGAAAAGGAGAGGTGTGCTTGCAGAAACAGACCCCTGCACTGGCCGGGACTTTATTTGGGCAAATATTTTCCATTAAGAAAATCACGAGCTTGTAAACACCTCTGTTCTGGAAAGCTTGCTGTGTCTGGGATGATAACCAGTCTGTTTGGAGAAAAATATCACCCATTTTCTTTTAACTGCCATACTTTTCCCATTGTGTCCCCAAAGGTTCTGAATGCTTCTACCCCAAAGCCATAAGACTGCTGAACAGTTAATCAAATGGCTACCCTGATAATTTGCATTTACCTGCCTTTTATTTTGCACTGACATTCTTGCACTGGCTCTTTGCACACTCACTGTACTCTAACCACACACTCACACATACTACACTGACACTCCAACACACACACTCACTGGACTCTACCCACACACTCACACATACTACACTGACACTCCAACACACACACTCACTGGACTCTACCCACACACTCACACATACTACACTGACACTCCAACACACACTCCACTCACTCACTGGACTCTACCCACACACTCACACATACTACACTGACACTCCAACACACTCACTCACTGGACTCCACCCACACACTCACACATACTACACTGACACTCCAACACACACACTCACTGGACTCTACCCACACACTCACACATACTACACTGACACTCCAACACACACACTCACTGTACTCTACCCACACACTCACACATACTACACTGACACTCCAACACACTCACTCACTGGACTCTAACCACACACTCACACATACTACACTGACACTCCAACACACTCACTCACTGGACTCTACCCACACACTCACACATACTACACTGACACTCCAACACACTCACTCACTGGACTCTACCCACACACTCACACATACTACACTGACACTCCAACACACTCACTCACTGGACTCTACCCACACACTCACACATACTACACTGACACTCCAACATACTCACTGGACTCTAACCACACACTCACACATACTACAATGACACTCCAACGCACACACTCACTGGACTCTAACCACACACTCACACATACTACACTGACACTCCAACACACTCACTCACTGGACTCTAACCACACACTCACACATACTACACTGACACTCCAACACACTCACTCACTGGACTCTACCCACACACTCACACATACTACACTGACACTCCAACACACTCACTCACTGGACTCTACCCACACACTCACACATACTACACTGACACTCCAACACACACACTCACTGGACTCTACCCACACACTCACACATACTACACTGACACTCCAACACACACACTCACTGGACTCTACCCACACACTCACACATACTACACTGACACTCCAACACACACACTCACTGGACTCTACCCACACACTCACACATACTACACTGACACTCCAACACACTCACTCACTGGACTCTACCCACACACTCACACATACTACACTGACACTCCAACACACTCACTCACTGTACTCTACCCACACACTCACACATACTACACTGACACTCCAACACACTCACTCACTGGACTCTACCCACACACTCACACATACTACACTGACACTCCAACGCACACACTCACTGTACTCTACCCACACACTCACACATACTACACTGACACTCCAACGCACACACTCACTGTACTCTACCCACACACTCACTGTACTCTACCCACACACTCACTGTACTCTACCCACACACTCACACATACTACACTGACACTCCAACACACTCACTCACTGGACTCTACCCACACACTCACACATACTACACTGACACTCCAACACACTCACTCACTGTACTCTACCCACACACTCACACATACTACACTGACACTCCAACACACTCACTCACTGGACTCTACCCACACACTCACACATACTACACTGACACTCCAACACACACACTCACTGGACTCTACCCACACACTCACACATACTACACTGATACTCCAACACACACACTCACTGGACTCTAACCACACACTCACACATACTACACTGACACTCCAACACACACACTCACTGTACTCTACCCACACACTCACACATACTACACTGACACTCCAACACACACACTCACTGGACTCTACCCACACACTCACACATACTACACTGACACTCCAACATACACATTCACTGGACTCTACCCACACACTCACACATACTACACTGACACTCCAACACACACACTCACTGGACTCTACCCACACACTCACATATACTACACTCACACTCCAACACACACACTCACTGGACTCTACCCACACACTCACACATACTACACTCACACTCCAACACACACACTCACTGGACTCTACCCACACACTCACACATACTACACTGACACTCCAACACACACACTCACTGGACACTACCCACACACTCACACATACTACACTGACACTCCAACACACACACTCACTGGACTCTAACCACACACTCACACATACTACACTGACACTCCAACACACACATTCACTGGACTCTACCCACACACTCACACATACTACATTGACACTCCAACACACACACTCACTGGACTCTACCCACACACTCACACATACTACACTGACACTCCAACACACACACTCACTGGACACTACCCACACACTCACACATACTACACTGACACTCCAACACACACACTCACTGGACTCTACCCACATACTCACACATACTACACTGACACTCCAACACACACACTCACTGGACTCTACCCACACACTCACACATACTACACTGACACTCCAACACACACACTCACTGGACTCTACCCACACACTCACACATACTACACTGACACTCCAACACACACACTCACTGGACTCTACCCACACACTCACACATACTACACTGACACTCCAACACACACACTCACTGGACTCTACCCACACACTCACACATACTACACTGACACTCCAACACACACACTCACTGGACTCTATCCACACACTCACACATACTACACTGACACTCCAACACACACACTCACTGGACTCTACCCACATACTCACACATACTACACTGACACTCCAACACACACACTCACTGGACTCTACCCACACACTCACACATACTACACTGACACTCCAACAAACACACTCACTGGACTCTACCCACACACTCACATATTACACTGACACTCCAACACACACACTCACTGGACTCTACCCACACACTCACACATACTACACTGACACTCCAACACACACACTCACTGGACTCTACCCACACACTCACACATACTACACTGACACTACAACACACACTCCACTCACTCACTGGACTCTACCCACACACTCACACATACTACACTGACACTCCAACACACACACTCACTGGACACTACCCACACACTCACACATACTACACTGACACTCCAACACACACATTCACTGGACTCTACCCACACATTCACACATACTACACTGACACTCCAACACACACACACTCACTGGACTCTACCCACACACTCACACATACTACACTCACACTCCAACACACACACTCACTGGACTCTACCCACACACTCACACATACTACACTGACACTCCAACACACACATTCACTGGACTATACCCACACACTCACACATACTACACTGACACTCCAACACACACACTCACTGGACTCTACCCACACACTCACACATACTACACTGACACTCCAACACACACACTCACTGGACACTACCCACACACTCACACATACTACACTGACACTCCAACACACACACTCACTGGACTCTACCCACACACTCACATATACTAGACTCACACTCCAACACACACACTCACTGGACTCTACCCACACACTCACACATACTACACTCACACTCCAACACACACACTCACTGGACTCTACTCACACATACTACACTGACACTCCAACACACACACTCACTGGACACTACCCACACACTCACACATACTACACTGACACTCCAACACACACACTCACTGGACTCTAACCACACACTCACACATACTACACTGACACTCCAACACACACATTCACTGGACTCTACCCACACACTCACACATACTACATTGACACTCCAACACACACACTCACTGGACTCTACCCACACACTCACACATACTACACTGACACTCCAACACACACACTCACTGGACACTACCCACACACTCACACATACTACACTGACACTCCAACACACACACTCACTGGACTCTACCCACATACTCACACATACTACACTGACACTCCAACACACACACTCACTGGACTCTACCCACACACTCACACATACTACACTGACACTCCAACACACACACTCACTGGACTCTACCCACACACTCACACATACTACACTGACACTCCAACACACACACTCACTGGACTCTATCCACACACTCACACATACTACACTGACACTCCAAACACACACATTCACTGGACTCTACCCACACACTCACACATACTACACTGACACTCCAACACACACACTCACTGGACTCTACCCACACACTCACACATACTACACTGACACTCCAACACACACACTCACTGGACTCTACCCACACACTCACACATACTACACTGACACTACAACACACACTCCACTCACTCACTGGACTCTACCCACACACTCACACATACTACACTGACACTCCAACACACACACTCACTGGACACTACCCACACACTCACACATACTACACTGACACTCCAACACACACATTCACTGGACTCTACCCACACATTCACACATACTACACTGACACTCCAACACACACACTCACTGGACTCTACCCACACACTCACACATACTACACTCACACTCCAACACACACACTCACTGGACTCTACCCACACACTCACACATACTACACTGACACTCCAACACACACATTCACTGGACTCTACCCACACACTCACACATACTACACTGACACTCCAACACACACACTCACTGGACTCTACCCACACACTCACACATACTACACTGACACTCCAACACACACACTCACTGGACACTACCCACACACTCACACATACTACACTGACACTCCAACACACACACTCACTGGACTCTACCCACACACTCACATATACTACACTGACACTCCAACACACACACTCACTGGACTCTACCCACACACTCACACATACTACACTGACACTCCAACACACACACTCACTGGACTCTACTCACACATACTACACTGACACTCCAACACACACACTCACTGGACACTACCCACACACTCACACATACTACACTGACACTCCAACACACACACTCACTGGACTCTAACCACACACTCACACATACTACACTGACACTCCAACACACACATTCACTGGACTCTACCCACACACTCACACATACTACATTGACACTCCAACACACACACTCACTGGACTCTACCCACACACTCACACATACTACACTGACACTCCAACACACACACACACTCACTGGACTCTACCCACACACTCACACATACTACACTGACACTCCAACACACACACTCACTGGACTCTACCCACATACTCACACATACTACACTGACACTCCAACACACACACTCACTGGACTCTACCCACACACTCACACATACTACACTGACACTCCAACACACACACTCACTGGACTCTACCCACACACTCACACATACTACACTGACACTCCAACACACACACTCACTGGACTCTACCCACACACTCACACATACTACACTGACACTCCAACACACACACTCACTGGACTCTACCCACACACTCACACATACTACACTGACACTCCAACACACACACTCACTGGACTCTATCCACACACTCACACATACTACACTGACACTCCAACACACACACTCACTGGACTCTACCCACATACTCACACATACTACACTGACACTCCAACACACACACTCACTGGACTCTACCCACACACTCACACATACTACACTGACACTCCAACAAACACACTCACTGGACTCTACCCACACACTCTCACATATTACACTGACACTCCAACACACACACTCACTGGACTCTACCCACACACTCACACATACTACACTGACACTCCAACACACACACTCACTGGACTCTACCCACACACTCACACATACTACACTGACACTACAACACACACTCCACTCACTCACTGGACTCTACCCACACACTCACACATACTACACTGACACTCCAACACACACACTCACTGGACACTACCCACACACTCACACATACTACACTGACACTCCAACACACACATTCACTGGACTCTACCCACACACTCACACATACTACACTGACACTCCAACACACACACTCACTGGACTCTACCCACACACTCACACATACTACACTGACACTCCAACACACACACTCACTGGACTCTACCCACACACTCACACATACTACACTGACACTCCAACACACACATTCACTGGACTATACCCACACACTCACACATACTACACTGACACTCCAACACACACACTCACTGGACTCTACCCACACACTCACACATACTACACTGACACTCCAACACACACACTCACTGGACACTACCCACACACTCACACATACTACACTGACACTCCAACACACACACTCACTGGACTCTACCCACACACTCACACATACTACACTCACACTCCAACACACACACTCACTGGACTCTACCCACACACTCACACATACTACACTGATACTCCAACACACACATTCACTGGACTCTACCCACACACTCACACATACTACACTGACACTCCAACACACACACTCACTGGACTCTACCCACACACTCACACATACGACACTGACACTACAACACACATTCCACTCACTCACTGGACTCTACCCACACACTCACACATACTACACTGACACTCCAACACACACACTCACAGGACTCTACCCACACACTCACACATACTACACTGACACTACAACACACACTCCACTCACTCACTGGACTCTACCCACACACTCACACATACTACACTGACACTACAACACACACTCCACTCACTCACTGGACTCTACCCACACACTCACACATACTACACTGACACTCCAACACACACACTCACTGGACTCTACCCACACACTCACACATACTACACTGACACTCCAACACACACTCCACTCACTCACTGGACTCTACCCACACACTCACACATACTACACTGACACTCCAACACACACACTCACTGGACTCTACCCACACACTCACACATACTACACTGACACTCCAACACACACACTCACTGGACTCTACCCACACACTCACACATACTACACTGACACTCCAACACACACACACTCACTGGACTCTACCCACACACTCACACATACTACACTGACACTCCAACACATTCTCCACTCACTCACTGGACTCTACCCACACACTCACACATACTACACTGACACTCCAACACATTCTCCACTCACTCACTAGACTCTACCCACACATTCACACATACTACACTGACACTCCAACACACACACTCACTGGACACTACCCACACACTCACACATACTACACTGACACTCCAACACACACATTCACTGGACTCTACCCACACACTCACACATACTACACTGACACTCCAACACACACACTCACTGGACTCTACCCACACACTCACACATACTACACTGACACTCCAACACACACACTCACTGGACCCTACCCACACACTCACACATACTACACTGACACTCCAACACACACATTCACTGGACTCTACCCACACACTCACACATACTACACTGACACTCCAACACACACTCCACTCACTCACTGGACTCCACCCACACACTCACACATACTACACTGACACTCCAACACACACACTCACTGGACACTACCCACACACTCACACATACTACACTGACACTCCAACACACACACTCACTGGACTCTACCCACACACTCACACATACTACACTGACACTCCAACACACACACTCACTGGACTCTACCCACACACTCACACATACTACACTGACACTACAACACACACTCCACTCACTCACTGGACTCTACCCACACACTCACACATACTACACTGACACTCCAACACACACTCACTGGACTCTACCCACACACTCACACATACTACACTGACACTCCAACACACACACTCACTGGACTCTACCCACACACTCACACATACTACACTGACACTCCAACACACACACTCACTGGACTCTACCCACACACTCACACATACTACACTGACACTACAACACACACTCCACTCACTCACTGGACTCTACCCACACACTCACACATACTACACTGACACTACAACACACACACTCACTGGACTCTACCCACACACTCACACATACTACACTGACACTCCAACACACACTCCACTCACTCACTGGACTCTACCCACACACTCACACATACTACACTGACACTCCAACACACACACTCACTGGACTCTACCCACACACTCACACATACTACACTGACACTCCAACACACACACTCACTGGACTCTACCCACACACTCACACATACTACACTGACACTCCAACACATTCTCCACTCACTCACTGGACTCTACCCACACACTCACACATACTACACTGACACTCCAACACACACACTCACTGGACACTACCCACACACTCACACATACTACACTGACACTCCAACACACACATTCACTGGACTCTACCCACACACTCACACATACTACACTGACACTCCAACACACACACTCACTGGACTCTACCCACACACTCACACATACTACACTGACACTCCAACACACACTCCACTCACTCACTGGACTCTACCCACACACTCACACATACTACACTGACACTCCAACACACACACTCACTGGACTCTACCCACACACTCACACATACTACACTGACACTCCAAACACACACACTCACTGGACTCTACCCACACACTCACACATACTACACTGACACTCCAACACACACACTCACTGGACTCTACCCACACACTCACACATACTACACTGACACTCCAACACACACATTCACTGGACTCTACCCACACACTCACACATACTACACTGACAATCCAACACACACACTCACTGGACTCTACCCACACACTCACACATACTACACTGACACTCCAAACACACTCCACTCACTCACTGGACTCTACCCACACACTCACACATACTACACTGACACTCCAACACATTCTCCACTCACTCACTGGACTCTACCCACACACTCACACATACTACACTGACACTCCAACACATTCTCCACTCACTCACTGGACTCTACCCACACATTCACACATACTACACTGACACTCCAACACACACACTCACTGGACACTACCCACACACTCACACATACTACACTGACACTCCAACACACACATTCACTGGACTCTACCCACACACTCACACATACTACACTGACACTCCAACACACACACTCACTGGACTCTACCCACACACTCACACATACTACACTGACACTCCAACACACACACTCACTGGACTCTACCCACACACTCACACATACTACACTGACACTCCAACACATTCTCCACTCACTCACTGGACTCTACCCACACACTCACACATACTACACTGACACTCCAACACACACTCACTCACTGGACTCTACCCACACACTCACACATACTACACTGACACTCCAACACATTCTCCACTCACTCACTGGACTCTACCCACACACTCACACATACTACACTGACACTCCAACACACACACTCACTGGACACTACCCACACACTCACACATACTACACTGACACTCCAACACACACATTCACTGGACTCTACCCACACACTCACACATACTACACTGACACTCCAACACACACACTCACTGGACTCTACCCACACACTCACACATACTACACTGACACTCCAACACACACACTCACTGGACTCTACCCACACACTCACACATACTACACTGACACTCCAACACATTCTCCACTCACTCACTGGACTCTACCCACACACTCACACATACTACACTAACACTCCAACACACACACTCACTGGACTCTACCCACACACTCACACATACTACACTGACACTCCAACACACACATTCACTGGACTCTACCCACACACTCACACATACTACACTGACACTCCAACACACACACTCACTGGACTCTACCCACACACTCACACATACTACACTGACACTCCAACACACATTCACTGGACTCTACCCACACACTCACACATACTACACTGACACTCCAACACACACACTCACTGGACTCTACCCACACACTCACACATACTACACTGACACTCCAACACACACACTCACTGGACTCTACCCACACACTCACACATACTACACTGACACTCCAACACACACACTCACTGGACTCTACCCACACACTCACACATACTACACTGACACTCCAACACACACACTCACTGGACTCTACCCACACACTCACACATACTACACTGACACTCCAACACACACATTCACTGGACTCTACCCACACACTCACACATACTACACTGACACTCCAACACACACACTCACTGGACTCTACCCACACACTCACACATACTACACTGACACTCCAACACACACACTCACTGAACTCTACCCACACACTCACACATACTACACTGACACTCCAACACATTCTCCACTCACTCACTGGACTCTACCCACACACTCACACATACTACACTGACACTCCAACACACACACTCACTGGACTCTACCCACACACTCACACATACTACACTGACACTCCAACACACACATTCACTGGACTCTACCCACACACTCACACATACTACACTGACACTCCAACACACACACTCACTGGACTCTACCCACACACTCACACATACTACACTGACACTCCAACACACATTCACTGGACTCTACCCACACACTCACACATACTACACTGACACTCCAACACACACACACTCACTGGACTCTACCCACACACTCACACATACTACACTCACACTCCAACACACACACTCACTGGACTCTACCCACACACTCACACATACTACACTGACACTCCAACACACACACTCACTGGACTCTACCCACACACTCACACATACTACACTGACACTCCAACACACACACTCACTGGACTCTACCCACACACTCACACATACTACACTGACACTCCAACACATTCTCCACTCACTCACTGGACTCTACCCACACACTCACACATACTACACTAACACTCCAACACACACACTCACTGGACACTACCCACACACTCACACATACTACACTGACACTCCAACACACACATTCACTGGACTCTACCCACACACTCACACATACTACACTGACACTCCAACACACACACTCACTGGACTCTACCCACACACTCACACATACTACACTGACACTCCAACACACATTCACTGGACTCTACCCACACACTCACACATACTACACTGACACTCCAACACACACACACTCACTGGACTCTACCCACACACTCACACATACTACACTCACACTCCAACACACACACTCACTGGACTCTACCCACACACTCACACATACTACACTGACACTCCAACACACACACTCACTGGACACTACCCACACACTCACACATACTACACTGACACTCCAACACACACACTCACTGGACACTACCCACACACTCACACATACTACACTGACACTCCAACACACACATTCACTGGACTCTACCCACACACTCACACATACTACACTGACACTCCAACACACACACTCACTGGACTCTACCCACACACTCACACATACTACACTGACACTCCAACACACACACTCACTGAACTCTACCCACACACTCACACATACTACACTGACACTCCAACACATTCTCCACTCACTCACTGGACTCTACCCACACACTCACACATACTACACTGACACTCCAACACACACACTCACTGGACACTACCCACACACACTCACACATACTACACTGACACTCCAACACACACATTCACTGGACTCTACCCACACACTCACAAATACTACACTGACACTCCAACACACACACTCACTGGACTCTACCCACACACTCACACATACTACACTGACACTCCAACACACATTCACTGGACTCTACCCACACACTCACACATACTACACTGACACTCCAACACACACACACTCACTGGACTCTACCCACACACTCACACATACTACACTGACACTCCAACACACACACTCACTGGACTCTACCCACACACTCACAGATACTACACTGACACTCCAACACACACACTCACTGGACTCTACCCACACACTCACACATACTACACTGACAATCCAACACACACACTCACTGGACTCTACCCACACACTCACACATACTACACTGACACTCCAACACACACACACTCACTGGACTCTACCCACACACTCACACATACTACACTGACACTCCAACACATTCTCCACTCACTCACTGGACTCTACCCACACACTCACACATACTACACTGACACTCCAACACATTCTCCACTCACTCACTAGACTCTACCCACACACTCACACATACTACACTGACACTCCAACACACACACTCACTGGACTCTACCCACACACTCACACATACTACACTGACACTCCAACACACACACTCACTGGACTCTACCCACACACTCACACATACTACACTGACACTACAACACACACTCCACTCACTCACTGGACTCTACCCACACACTCACACATACTACACTGACACTCCAACACACACACTCACTGGACTCTACCCACACACTCACACATACTACACTGACACTCCAACACACACACTCACTGGACTCTACCACACACTCACACATACTACACTCACACTCCAACACACACACTCACTAGACTCTACCCACACACTCACACATACTACACTGACACTCCAACACACACACTCACTGGACTCTACCCACACACTCACACATACTACACTGACACTCCAACACACACACTCACTGGACTCTACCCACACACTCACACATACTACACTGACACTCCAACACACACTCCACTCACTCACTGGACTCTACCCACACACTCACACATACTACACTGACACTCCAACACACACACTCACTGGACTCTACCCACACACTCACACATACTACACTGACACTCCAACACACACACTCACTGGACTCTACCCACACACTCACACATACTACACTGACACTCCAACACACACACTCACTGGACTCTACCCACACACTCACACATACTACACTGACACTCCAACACACACTCCACTCACTCACTGGACTCTACCCACACACTCACACATACTACACTGACACTCCAACACACACACTCACTGGACTCTACCCACACACTCACACATACTACACTGACACTCCAACACACACACTCACTGGACTCTACCCACACACTCACACATACTACACGGACACTCCAACACACACATTCACTGGACTCTACCCACACACTCACACATACTACACTGACACTCCAACACACACATTCACTGGACTCTACCCACACACTCACACATACTACACTGACACTCCAACACACACACTCACTGGACTCTACCCACACACTCACACATACTACACTGACACTCCAACACACACACTCACTCACTGGACTCTACCCACACACTCACACATACTACACTGACACTCCAACACACACACTCACTGGACTCTACCCACACACTCACACATACTACACTGACACTCCAACACACACACTCACTGGACTCTACCCACACACTCACACATACTACACTGACACTCCAACACACACTCCACTCACTCACTGGACTCTACCCACACACTCACACATACTACACTGACACTCCAACACACACTCACACACACTCACTGGACTCTACCCACACACTCACACATACTACACTGACACTCCAACACACACACTCACTGGACTCTACCCACACACTCACACATACTACACTGACACTCCAACACACACACTCACTGGACTCTACCCACACACTCACACATACTACACTGACACTACAACACACACTCCACTCACTCACTGGACTCTACCCACACACTCACACATACTACACTGACACTACAACACACACACTCACTGGACTCTACCCACACACTCACACATACTACACTGACACTCCAACACACACTCCACTCACTCACTGGACTCTACCCACACACTCACACATACTACACTGACACTCCAACACACACACTCACTGGACTCTACCCACACACTCACACATACTACACTGACACTCCAACACACACACTCACTGGACTCTACCCACACACTCACACATACTACACTGACACTCCAACACATTCTCCACTCACTCACTGGACTCTACCCACACACTCACACATACTACACTGACACTCCAACACACACACTCACTGGACACTACCCACACACTCACACATACTACACTGACACTCCAACACACACATTCACTGGACTCTACCCACACACTCACACATACTACACTGACACTCCAACACACACACTCACTGGACTCTACCCACACACTCACACATACTACACTGACACTACAACACACACTCCACTCACTCACTGGACTCTACCCACACACTCACACATACTACACTGACACTCCAACACACACTCACTGGACTCTACCCACACACTCACACATACTACACTGACACTCCAAACACACACACTCACTGGACTCTACCCACACACTCACACATACTACACTGACACTCCAACACACACACTCACTGGACTCTACCCACACACTCACACATACTACACTGACACTCCAACACACACACTCACTGGACTCTACCCACACACTCACACATACTACACTGACAATCCAACACACACACTCACTGGACTCTACCCACACACTCACACATACTACACTGACACTCCAACACACACTCCACTCACTCACTGGACTCTACCCACACACTCACACATACTACACTGACACTCCAACACATTCTCCACTCACTCACTGGACTCTACCCACACACTCACACATACTACACTGACACTCCAACACATTCTCCACTCACTCACTAG
The DNA here is from genome assembly GCF_021184085.1 of Oncorhynchus gorbuscha. Lineage (NCBI taxonomy): Eukaryota > Metazoa > Chordata > Actinopteri > Salmoniformes > Salmonidae > Oncorhynchus > Oncorhynchus gorbuscha. Next base: position 63,646,560 of record NC_060177.1, read on the forward strand.
ACTCTACCCACACATTCACACATACTACACTGACACTCCAACACACACACTCACTGGACACTACCCACACACTCACACATACTACACTGACACTCCAACACACACATTCACTGGACTCTACCCACACACTCACACATACTACACTGACACTCCAACACACACACTCACTGGACTCTACCCACACACTCACACATACTACACTGACACTCCAACACACACACTCACTGGACTCTACCCACACACTCACACATACTACACTGACACTCCAACACATTCTCCACTCACTCACTGGACTCTACCCACACACTCACACATACTACACTGACACTCCAACACATTCTCCACTCACTCACTGGACTCTACCCACACACTCACACATACTACACTGACACTCCAACACATTCTCCACTCACTCACTAGACTCTACCCACACATTCACACATACTACACTGACACTCCAACACACACACTCACTGGACACTACCCACACACTCACACATACTACACTGACACTCCAACACACACATTCACTGGACTCTACCCACACACTCACACATACTACACTGACACTCCAACACACACACTCACTGGACTCTACCCACACACTCACACATACTACACTGACACTCCAACACACACACTCACTGAACTCTACCCACACACTCACACATACTACACTGACACTCCAACACATTCTCCACTCACTCACTGGACTCTACCCACACACTCACACATACTACACTAACACTCCAACACACACACTCACTGGACACTACCCACACACTCACACATACTACACTGACACTCCAACACACACATTCACTGGACTCTACCCACACACTCACACATACTACACTGACACTCCAACACACACACTCACTGGACTCTACCCACACACTCACACATACTACACTGACACTCCAACACACATTCACTGGACTCTACCCACACACTCACACATACTACACTGACACTCCAAACACACACACTCACTGGACTCTACCCACACACTCACACATACTACACTGACACTCCAACACACACACTCACTGGACTCTACCCACACACTCACACATACTACACTGACACTCCAACACACACACTCACTGGACACTACCCACACACTCACACATACTACACTGACACTCCAACACACACACTCACTGGACTCTACCCACACACTCACACATACTACACTGACACTCCAACACACACATTCACTGGACTCTACCCACACACTCACACATACTACACTGACACTCCAACACACACACTCACTGGACTCTACCCACACACTCACACATACTACACTGACACTCCAACACACACACTCACTGAACTCTACCCACACACTCACACATACTACACTGACACTCCAACACATTCTCCACTCACTCTCACTGGACTCTACCCACACACTCACACATACTACACTGACACTCCAACACACACACTCACTGGACACTACCCACACACTCACACATACTACACTGACACTCCAACACACACATTCACTGGACTCTACCCACACACTCACAAATACTACACTGACACTCCAACACACACACTCACTGGACTCTACCCACACACTCACACATACTACACTGACACTCCAACACACATTCACTGGACTCTACCCACACACTCACACATACTACACTGACACTCCAACACACACACACTCACTGGACTCTACCCACACACTCACACATACTACACTGACACTCCAACACACACACTCACTGGACTCTACCCACACACTCACAGATACTACACTGACACTCCAACACACACACTCACTGGACTCTACCCACACACTCACACATACTACACTGACAATCCAACACACACACTCACTGGACTCTACCCACACACTCACACATACTACACTGACACTCCAACACACACACACTCACTGGACTCTACCCACACACTCACACATACTACACTGACACTCCAACACATTCTCCACTCACTCACTGGACTCTACCCACACACTCACACATACTACACTGACACTCCAACACATTCTCCACTCACTCACTAGACTCTACCCACACACTCACACATACTACACTGACACTCCAACACACACACTCACTGGACTCTACCCACACACTCACACATACTACACTGACACTCCAACACACACACTCACTGGACTCTACCCACACACTCACACATACTACACTGACACTACAACACACACTCCACTCACTCACTGGACTCTACCCACACACTCACACATACTACACTGACACTCCAACACACACACTCACTGGACTCTACCCACACACTCACACATACTACACTGACACTCCAACACACACACTCACTGGACTCTACCCACACACTCACACATACTACACTGACACTCCAACACACACACTCACTAGACTCTACCCACACACTCACACATACTACACTGACACTCCAACACACACACTCACTGGACTCTACCCACACACTCACACATACTACACTGACACTCCAACACACACACTCACTGGACTCTACCCACACACTCACACATACTACACTGACACTCCAACACACACTCCACTCACTCACTGGACTCTACCCACACACTCACACATACTACACTGACACTCCAACACACACACTCACTGGACTCTACCCACACACTCACACATACTACACTGACACTCCAACACACACACTCACTGGACTCTACCCACACACTCACACATACTACACTGACACTCCAACACACACACTCACTGGACTCTACCCACACACTCACACATACTACACTGACACTCCAACACACTCCACTCACTCACTGGACTCTACCCACACACTCACACATACTACACTGACACTCCAACACACACACTCACTGGACTCTACCCACACACTCACACATACTACACTGACACTCCAACACACACACTCACTGGACTCTACCCACACACTCACACATACTACACTGACACTCCAACACACACATTCACTGGACTCTACCCACACACTCACACATACTACACTGACACTCCAACACACACATTCACTGGACTCTACCCACACACTCACACATACTACACTGACACTCCAACACACACACTCACTGGACTCTACCCACACACTCACACATACTACACTGACACTCCAACACACACACTCACTGGACTCTACCCACACACTCACACATACTACACTGACACTCCAACACATTCTCCACTCACTCACTGGACTCTACCCACACACTCACACATACTACACTGACACTCCAACACACACACTCACTGGACACTACCCACACACTCACACATACTACACTGACACTCCAACACACACATTCACTGGACTCTACCCACACACTCACACATACTACACTGACACTCCAACACACACACTCACTGGACTCTACCCACACACTCACACATACTACACTGACACTACAACACACACTCCACTCACTCACTGGACTCTACCCACACACTCACACATACTACACTGACACTCCAACACACACACTCACTGGACTCTACCCACACACTCACACATACTACACTGACACTCCAATACACACACACTCACTGGACTCTACCCACACACTCACACATACTACACTGACACTCCAACACACACACTCACTGGACTCTACCCACACACTCACACATACTACACTGACACTCCAACACACACACTCACTGGACTCTACCCACACACTCACACATACTACACTGACAATCCAACACACACACTCACTGGACTCTACCCACACACTCACACATACTACACTGACACTCCAACACACACTCCACTCACTCACTGGACTCTACCCACACACTCACACATACTACACTGACACTCCAACACACACACTCACTGGACTCTACCCACACACTCACACATACTACACTGACACTCCAACACACACACTCACTGGACTCTACCCACACACTCACACATACTACACTGACACTCCAACACATTCTCCACTCACTCACTGGACTCTACCCACACACTCACACATACTACACTGACACTCCAACACACACACTCACTGGACACTACCCACACACTCACACATACTACACTGACACTCCAACACACACATTCACTGGACTCTACCCACACACTCACACATACTACACTGACACTCCAACACACACACTCACTGGACTCTACCCACACACTCACACATACTACACTGACACTACAACACACACTCCACTCACTCACTGGACTCTACCCACACACTCACACATACTACACTGACACTCCAACACACACACTCACTGGACTCTACCCACACACTCACACATACTACACTGACACTCCAATACACACACACTCACTGGACTCTACCCACACACTCACACATACTACACTGACACTCCAACACACACACTCACTGGACTCTACCCACACACACTCACACATACTACACTGACACTCCAACACACACACTCACTGGACTCTACCCACACACTCACACATACTACACTGACAATCCAACACACACACTCACTGGACTCTACCCACACACTCACACATACTACACTGACACTCCAACACACACTCCACTCACTCACTGGACTCTACCCACACACTCACACATACTACACTGACACTCCAACACATTCTCCACTCACTCACTGGACTCTACCCACACACTCACACATACTACACTGACACTCCAACACATTCTCCACTCACTCACTAGACTCTACCCACACACTCACACATACTACACTGACACTCCAACACACACACTCACTGGACACTACCCACACACTCACACATACTACACTGACACTCCAACACACACATTCACTGGACTCTACCCACACACTCACACATACTACACTGACACTCCAACACACACACTCACTGGACTCTACCCACACACTCACACATACTACACTGACACTCCAACACACACACTCACTGGACCCTACCCACACACTCACACATACTACACTGACACTCCAACACATTCTCCACTCACTCACTGGACTCTACCCACACACTCACACATACTACACTGACACTCCAACACATTCTCCACTCACTCACTGGACTCTACCCACACACTCACACATACTACACTGACACTCCAACACATTCTCCACTCACTCACTGGACTCTACCCACACATTCACACATACTACACTGACACTCCAACACACACACTCACTGGACACTACCCACACACTCACACATACTACACTGACACTCCAACACACACATTCACTGGACTCTACCCACACACTCACACATACTACACTGACACTCCAACACACACACTCACTGGACTCTACCCACACACTCACACATACTACACTGACACTCCAACACACACACTCACTGGACTCTACCCACACACTCACACATACTACACTGACACTCCAACACATTCTCCACTCACTCACTGGACTCTACCCACACACTCACACATACTACACTAACACTCCAACACACACACTCACTGGACACTACCCACACACTCACACATACTACACTGACACTCCAACACACACATTCACTGGACTCTACCCACACACTCACACATACTACACTGACACTCCAACACACACACTCACTGGACTCTACCCACACACTCACACATACTACACTGACACTCCAACACACATTCACTGGACTCTACCCACACACTCACACATACTACACTGACACTCCAACACACACACACTCACTGGACTCTACCCACACACTCACACATACTACACTGACACTCCAACACACACACTCACTGGACTCTACCCACACACTCACACATACTACACTGACACTCCAACACACACACTCACTGGACACTACCCACACACTCACACATACTACACTGACACTCCAACACACACACTCACTGGACACTACCCACACACTCACACATACTACACTGACACTCCAACACACACATTCACTGGACTCTACCCACACACTCACACATACTACACTGACACTCCAACACACACACTCACTGGACTCTACCCACACACTCACACATACTACACTGACACTCCAACACACACACTCACTGAACTCTACCCACACACTCACACATACTACACTGACACTCCAACACATTCTCCACTCACTCACTGGACTCTACCCACACACTCACACATACTACACTGACACTCCAACACACACACTCACTGGACACTACCCACACACTCACACATACTACACTGACACTCCAACACACACATTCACTGGACTCTACCCACACACTCACAAATACTACACTGACACTCCAACACACACACTCACTGGACTCTACCCACACACTCACACATACTACACTGACACTCCAACACACATTCACTGGACTCTACCCACACACTCACACATACTACACTGACACTCCACACACACACACTCACTGGACTCTACCCACACACTCACACATACTACACTGACACTCCAACACACACACTCACTGGACTCTACCCACACACTCACAGATACTACACTGACACTCCAACACACACACTCACTGGACTCTACCCACACACTCACACATACTACACTGACAATCCAACACACACACTCACTGGACTCTACCCACACACTCACACATACTACACTGACACTCCAACACACACACACTCACTGGACTCTACCCACACACTCACACATACTACACTGACACTCCAACACATTCTCCACTCACTCACTGGACTCTACCCACACACTCACACATACTACACTGACACTCCAACACATTCTCCACTCACTCACTGGACTCTACCCACACACTCACACATACTACACTGACACTCCAACACACACACTCACTGGACTCTACCCACACACTCACACATACTACACTGACACTCCAACACACACACTCACTGGACTCTACCCACACACTCACACATACTACACTGACACTACAACACACACTCCACTCACTCACTGGACTCTACCCACACACTCACACATACTACACTGACACTCCAACACACACACTCACTGGACTCTACCCACACACTCACACATACTACACTGACACTCCAACACACACACTCACTGGACTCTACCCACACACTCACACATACTACACTGACACTCCAACACACACACTCACTGGACTCTACCCACACACTCACACATACTACACTGACACTCCAACACACACACTCACTGGACTCTACCCACACACTCACACATACTACACTGACACTCCAACACACACATTCACTGGACTCTACCCACACACTCACACATACTACACTGACACTCCAACACACACACTCACTGGACTCTACCCACACACTCACACATACTACACTGACACTCCAAACACACACACTCACTGGACTCTACCCACACACTCACACATACTACACTGACACTCCAACACATTCTCCACTCACTCACTGGACTCTACCCACACACTCACACACATACTACACTGACACTCCAACACACACACTCACTGGACACTACCCACACACTCACACATACTACACTGACACTCCAACACACACATTCACTGGACTCTACCCACACACTCACAAATACTACACTGACACTCCAACACACACACTCACTGGACTCTACCCACACACTCACACATACTACACTGACACTCCAACACACATTCACTGGACTCTACCCACACACTCACACATACTACACTGACACTCCAACACACACACACTCACTGGACTCTACCCACACACTCACACATACTACACTCACACTCCAACACACACACTCACTGGACTCTACCCACACACTCACAGATACTACACTGACACTCCAACACACACACTCACTGGACTCTACCCACACACTCACACATACTACACTGACAATCCAACACACACACTCACTGGACTCTACCCACACACTCACACATACTACACTGACACTCCAACACACACACACTCACTGGACTCTACCCACACACTCACACATACTACACTGACACTCCAACACATTCTCCACTCACTCACTGGACTCTACCCACACACTCACACATACTACACTGACACTCCAACACATTCTCCACTCACTCACTAGACTCTACCCACACACTCACACATACTACACTGACACTCCAACACACACACTCACTGGACTCTACCCACACACTCACACATACTACACTGACACTCCAACACACACACTCACTGGACTCTACCCACACACTCACACATACTACACTGACACTACAACACACACTCCACTCACTCACTGGACTCTACCCACACACTCACACATACTACACTGACACTCCAACACACACACTCACTGGACTCTACCCACACACTCACACATACTACACTGACACTCCAACACACACACTCACTGGACTCTACCCACACACTCACACATACTACACTCACACTCCAACACACACACTCACTAGACTCTACCCACACACTCACACATACTACACTGACACTCCAACACACACACTCACTGGACTCTACCCACACACTCACACATACTACACTGACACTCCAACACACACACTCACTGGACTCTACCCACACACTCACACATACTACACTGACACTCCAACACACACTCCACTCACTCACTGGACTCTACCCACACACTCACACATACTACACTGACACTCCAACACACACACTCACTGGACTCTACCCACACACTCACACATACTACACTGACACTCCAACACACACACTCACTGGACTCTACCCACACACTCACACATACTACACTGACACTCCAACACACACACTCACTGGACTCTACCCACACACTCACACATACTACACTGACACTCCAAACACACTCCACTCACTCACTGGACTCTACCCACACACTCACACATACTACACTGACACTCCAACACACACACTCACTGGACTCTACCCACACACTCACACATACTACACTGACACTCCAACACACACACTCACTGGACTCTACCCACACACTCACACATACTACACGGACACTCCAACACACACATTCACTGGACTCTACCCACACACTCACACATACTACACTGACACTCCAACACACACATTCACTGGACTCTACCCACACACTCACACATACTACACTGACACTCCAACACACACACTCACTGGACTCTACCCACACACTCACACATACTACACTCACACTCCAACACACACACTCACTAGACTCTACCCACACACTCACACATACTACACTGACACTCCAACACACACACTCACTGGACTCTACCCACACACTCACACATACTACACTGACACTCCAACACACACACTCACTGGACTCTACCCACACACTCACACATACTACACTGACACTCCAACACACACTCCACTCACTCACTGGACTCTACCCACACACTCACACATACTACACTGACACTCCAACACACACACTCACTGGACTCTACCCACACACTCACACATACTACACTGACACTCCAACACACACACTCACTGGACTCTACCCACACACTCACACATACTACACTGACACTACAACACACACTCCACTCACTCACTGGACTCTACCCACACACTCACACATACTACACTGACACTACAACACACACACTCACTGGACTCTACCCACACACTCACACATACTACACTGACACTCCAACACACACTCCACTCACTCACTGGACTCTACCCACACACTCACACATACTACACTGACACTCCAACACACACACTCACTGGACTCTACCCACACACTCACACATACTACACTGACACTCCAACACACACACTCACTGGACTCTACCCACACACTCACACATACTACACTGACACTCCAACACACACACACACTCACAAAACACACACATGCATTTTAACACCACTCGCACTTAGAGCAAATGTAACTGAACTAAATGACTTTCGCCCTGTAACACTCACTTCTGTCATAGTGAAGTGCTTTGAAAAACTAGTTAAGGATCATATCACCTCTACCTTACCTGACATCCTAGACCCACTTCAATTTGCTTACTGCGCCAATAGATCCATAGATCGGCCTTGTCTCAGGATGGTAAGTTGGTGGTTGAAGATTTCCCTCTAGTGGTGTGGGGGCTGTGCTTTGGCAAAGTGGGTGGGGTTATATCCTTCCTGTTTGGCCCTGTCCGGGGGTGTCCTCGGATGGGGCCACAGTGTCTCCTGACCCCTCCTGTCTCAGCCTCCAGTATTTATGCTGCAGTAGTTTGTGTCGGGGGGCTGGGGTCAGTTTGTTTATCTGGAGTACTTCTCCTGTCCTATTCAGGTGTCCTGTGTGAATCTAAGTGTGCGTTCTCTAATTCTCTCCTTCTCTCTTTCTTTCTCTCTCTCGGAGGACCTGAGCCCTAGGACCATGCCCCAGGACTACCTGACATGATGACTCCTTGCTGTCCCCAGTCCACCTGGCTATGCTGCTGCTCCAGTTTCAACTGGCCTGGGCCCTAGGACCATGTCCCAGGACTACCTGACATGAGGACTCCTTGCTGTCCCCAGTCCACCTGGCCATGCTCCTGCTCCAGTTTCAACTGTTCTGCCTTACTATTATTCAACCATGCTGGTCATTTATGAACATTTGAACATCTTGGCCACGTTCTGTTATAATCTCCACCCGGCACAGCCAGAAGAGGACTGGCCACCCCACATATGCTCTCTCTAATTCTCTCTTTCTTTCTCTCTCTCGGAGGACCTGAGCCCTAGGACCGTGCCCCAGGACTACCTGACATGATGGCTCCTTGCTGTCCCCAGTCCACCTGACTGTGCTGCTGCTCCAGTTTCAACTGTTCTGCCTTATTATTATTTGACCATGCTGGTCATTTATGAACATTTGAACATCTTGGTCATGTTCTGTTATAATCTCTACCCGGCACAGCCAGAAGAGGACTGGCCACCCCACATAGCCCGGTTCCTCTCTAGGTTTCTTCCTAGGTTTTGGCCTTTCTAGGGAGTTTTTCCTAGCCACCGTGCTTTTACACCTGCATTGTTTGCTGTTTGGGGTTTTAGGCTGGGTTTCTGTACAGCACTTTGAGATATCAGCTGATGTACGAAGGGCTATATAAATAAATTTGATTTGATTTGATTTGATCCACAGATGATGCAATCGCCATTGCACTGCACACTGCCCTATCCCACCTGGACAAGATGAATACCTATGTAAGAATGCTGTTCATTGACTCTAGATCAGCCATCAACACCATAGTATCCTCCAAACTCATCATTAAGCTATGGGCCCTGGGTCTGAACCCCTCCCTGTGCAACTGGGTCCTGGACTTCCTTTCAGGGCGCCCCCAGGTGCTGAAGGTAGGATACAACACTTTCACTTCGCTGATCCTCAACACAGGGGCTCCACAAGGGTGCTTGCTCAGCCTTCTCCTGTACTCCTTGTTCACCCACGACTGCATGGCCATGCACGCCTCCAACTCAATCATCAAGTTTGCAGACGACACAACAGCTGTAGGCCTAATTACCAACAATGATGAGACACCTTCTCTCTGTAAGCCCTGACAGAGTGGTGCCAGGAAAATAACCTCTCCCTCAACGTCAGCTAAATGAACTAGCTGATCATGGACTTCAGGAAACAGCGAAGGGAGCAAGCCCCTTTACACATCGACGGGACCCTAGTGGAGAAAGTGAAAAGCCTCAAGTTCCTCGGCATACACATCACTGACAATCTGCAATGGTCCACCCACACAGACAGTGTGGTGAAGAAGGTGTAGCAGTGCCTCTTCAACCTCAGGAGGCTGAAGAAATTTGACATGGCCCCTAAGACCCTCACAAACTTTTACAGATGCACAATTGAAAGCATCCTGTTGTCTGTATCACCGTCTGGTACTGCACTGATCAGGGGCAGGCTGAGTGGTCAGACAGGCGGGCTCAGTCAGGCCAGGCAAGTGTCAAAACCAGGAGGGTGAGAAAAAGTGAGAATGGGAAAAGCAGGAGCTGAGAACAAAAATGCTGGTTGACTTGACAAACAAGATGAACTGGCAACAGACAAACAGAGATAACAGGTATAAATACACAGGGGATAATTGGGAAGATGGGTGACACCTGGAGGGGAGTGGAGACGATCACAAAGACAGGTGAAACAGATCAGGGTGTGATAGCCACGGCCTGTTGACCCTGCTATCATCCAGAAGGCGAGGTCAGTACAGGTGCATCAAAGCTGGGACCGAGAGACTGAAAAACAGCTTCTATCTCAAGGTTATCAGACTGTTAAATAGCCATCACTAGCCAGCTACCCCCCAGTTACTTATCCCTGCACGTTAGAGGCTGCTGCCCTATGTAAATAGACATGGAATCACTAGCCACTTTAATAATGGAACACTAGTCACTTTAATAATGTTTACTTACTTCTTTACTCATTTCACATGTGTATATACTGTATTCTATTCCACTGTATGCCACTCTATGCCACTCTGACATTGCTCGTCCTAATATTATTTCTTTCTTAATTCCATTCTTTTACTTTTAGATTTGTGTGTATTGTTGTGAATTGTTAGATACAGTATTACTGCACTGTTGGAGCTAGGAACACAAGCATTTCGCTACACCCACAATAACATCTGATAAATCAATCAAATGTATTTATAAAGCCCTTACAGCTGAAGTCACAAAGTGCTGTACAGTCAAAAAATGCCCAAACAGCAATCAGTGCAGGTGTAGACGCACAGTGGCTAGGAAAGACTCCATAGAATGTCCGGAACATAGGATGAAACCTAGAGAGGAACCAGGCTGTGAGGGGTGGCCAGTCCTCTTCTTGCTCTGCCGGGTGGAGATTATAACAGTACATGGCCAAGATATTCAAACATTCATAGATGACCAGCAGGGTCAAATAATAATAATCACAGTGGTTGTAGAGGGTGAAACAGGTCAGCACCTCAGGAGTAAATGTCAGTTGGCTTTTCATAGGCGATCATTCACAGTATCTCTACCGCTCTTCCTTTCTCTAGAGATTTGAAAACACCAGGTCTGGGACAAGGTAGCATATCTGGTGAAAAGGTCAGAGTTCCATAGCTACAGGCAGAACAGTTGAAACTGGACCAGTTGTACTGGGGACAGCAAGGAGTCATCAGGCCAGGTAGTCCTGAGACATGGTCCTGGGCTCAGGTCCTCCACGAGAGATAAAGAAAGAGAGAATTAGAGAGAACATAGTTAAATTCCCACAGGACACCGGATAAGACAGGAGAAATAGTCCAGATATTTCTCTGACCCTAGCCTGACCCTAGACTGACCCTAGCCCCCCATCACTATTGCAGCATAAATACTGGAGGCTGAGATAGGAGGGTTCGGGAGACACTGTGGCCTGTCCAACGATAATCACGGACAGGGACAAACCCTGTAATAGGGTTTGAGACAGATAATCCCAGTGGAGAGAGGGGAACCAGCCAGGCAGAGACAGCAAGGGCAGTTTGTTGCTCCAGTGGCTTTCCATTCACCTTCACACTCCTGGGCCAGACTACACACAATCATAGGACCTACTGAAGAGATGAGTCTTCAATAAAGACTTAAAGTTTGAGGCCGAGTCTGCGTCTCTCACATGGATAGGCAGACCATTCTATTAAAATGGAGCTCTATATGAGAAAGCCCTGCCTCCAGCTGTTTGCTTAGAAATTCTAGGGACAGTAAGGAGGCCTGCGCCTTGTGACAGTAGCGTATGTGTAGGTATGTACGGCAGGACCAAATCAGAAAGATGGGTAGGAGCAAGCCCATGTCATGCTTTGTAGGTTAGCAGTAAAACATGAAATCAGCCCTGACCTTATAACAGGAAGCCAGTGTAGGGAGGCTAGCACTGCAGTAATATGATAACATTTTGGGGTTCTAGTCAAGATTCTGGCAGCTGTGTTTAGCACTAACTGAAGTTAATTTAGTGATTTATCCGGGTAGCCAGAAAGTAGAGCATTGCAGTAGTCTAACCTAGAAGTGACAAAAGCATGGAATCATTTTTCGAACACATTTTTGGACAGAAAGTGTCTGATTTTTGGAACGTTAGGTAGATGGAAAAAAGTTGTCCTTGAAACAGTCTTGATATGTTTGTCAGAAGAAAGATCAGGGTCCAGAGTAACGCCGAGGTCATTCACCATTTTATTTGAGACGAATGTACAAAAATAAATATGTGTATGTGACCAATAACATTTAATTTTAATTTTATTTGACATAGACACACTTTCACACTCTTCACATGCTGCTGCTAGTCTGTTTATTATCTATCCTGAATGCCTAGTAACTTTTACCCATACCTACTTGTACACATTACCTACCTCAGCTACTTTGTACCCCTGCACATGACAGAGTACCAGAACTCCTTGTATATAGCCTCGTTATTGTTATTTTACTGTATTACTATTTCCTTTTTCCACTTATTTCCTTTTTACCTCTGCATTGTTGGGAAAGGGCTCGTAAGTGAGCATTTCACAGTAAATTCTGCACCTGTTTGTATTCAGAGAATGTAACTAAATTAATTTGATTTGGATTTGTGTTTGCTCAAGAACAGCTCTCAAGCACCTTCCTGTAAAAACATACTACCCCTAGCCACAACCTTACCTCCAACCCCACATTCTGTTGTATTGTTATTCCTATTTAAAAACGATACACTTGCCCTGGCTGTACTAAGGCTGTAATTGGGGTTTGTAGTACGCTGGTGAGCACTTGGGTAGGATTGGTCTTCAGGTGCATATGGGGCCCTTGTCTGGTAAGGATGACTCGATACAATGTCACTTGTCAGCTCTGCACTTTTATAGTGGGTATTTGCTAACTTTAAAGTGCCTCCTGTGAGCACCCATACAGCTGCCATTGTGCCAATGAGTTGAGTCACACACTTTGTGACACATTCTGACCATAGTTCTGTTATTTTATTCTTTGTTTTAGTCTGGTCAGGGCGTGAGTTGGGGTGGGTAGTCTATGTTTGTTTTTCTATGTTGGTTTTTGTGTTCCGCCTTGTAGGGTTCTCAATCAGAGGCAGGTGTCGTTAGTTGTCTCTGATTGAGAATCATACTTAGGTAGCCTGGGTTTCACTTTTGGTTTGTGGGTGTTTGTTTCCGTGTGTTTTGGCCACACGGTACTGTTTCGGTTTTGTAAATTCACGTTATTATTTTCTGTTTAGTGTTCTGAGTTTGAATTAAAAATCATCATGAACACTTACCACGCTGCGCTTTGGTCCGATCCTTACTCCTCCTCAGACGAAGAGGAGGAAAGCCGTTACAGAAACACCCACCACAAGAGGACCAAGCAGCGTGGTAACGGGCAGCAGCAGCAGCGGCCAAAGACACAAGACTCCTGGATTTGGGAGGAGATTTTGGACGGCAAGGGACCCTGGGCACAAGCAGGGGAATATCGCCGCCCTAAAGCAGAGCTGGAGGCAGCGAAAGCGGAGAGGTGTCGGTATGAGGAGGCAGCACGGCAGCGCTGCTGAAAGCTAGAGAGGCAGCCCCAAAAATGTATTGGGGGAGGCACACGGGGAGTGTGGTGAAGTCAGGTAGGAAACCTGAGCCAACTCCCCGTGCTTACTGGAGAGTGAGAGGGACCGGGCAGGCACCATGTTATGCGGTGGAGCGTACGGTGTCCCGGGTGCGTGTGCATAGCCCGTTGTGGTACATTCCAGCTCCTCGTCTCAGCCGGGCTAGAGTGGGCATCGAGCCAGGTGCCATGAAGCTGGCTCTACGCATCTGGTCTGCAGTGCATCTCCTCGGGTCGGCGTACATGGCATCAGCCTTACGCATGGTGTCCCCGGTTCACCAGCACAGCCCAGTGCGGGCTATTCCACCTCGCCGCACTGGCCTGGCTACGGGGAGCATTCAACCAGGTAAGGTTGGGCAGGCTCGGTGCTCAAGAGCTCCAGTGCGCCTGCACAGTCGGGTCTATCCGGTGCCACCTCCACACACCAGCCGTCCGGTGGCAGCCCCCCGCACCAGGCTGTCTCTCCGTCTTCACCCTACAGGTGCTCCCGCCTGTCCAGCGCTGCCAGGTCCTTCCTCCTGCCCAGCGCTGTCAGAGTCTCCCGTCTGTCCTGAGCCGCCAGAGTCTCCCGTCTGTCCTGAGCCGCCAGAGTCTCCCGTCTGTCCTTAGCCGCCAGGGTCTCCCGTCCGTCCTGAGCCGCCAGTCTCCCATCTGTCCTGAGCCGCCAGTCTCCCGGTTGTCCTGAGCCGCCAGTCTCCCGGCTGTCCTGAGCCGCCAGAGTCTCCCATCTGTCCTGAGCCCCCAGCCAGTCAGCCAGTCAGCCGCCAGTCAGCAAGGAGCCGCCAGAGCCGCCAGTCAGCCAGGAGCCGCCAAAGCCGCCAGTCACCCAGGAGCCGCCAGAGCCGCCAGCCAGCCAGGAGCCTCCAGAGCCGTCAGCCAGCCAGGAGCCTCCAGAGCCGTCAGCCAGCAAGGAGCCTCCAGAGCCGTAAGCCAGCCAGGAGCTTCCAGAGCCGCCTGCCAACCAGGGGCCGCCAGAGCCGTCAGTCAGCCAGGAGCCGCCGGAGCCGTCCTTCACTCCGGAGCTGCCGGAGTCTCCCGCCTGCCCGGCGCTGCTGGAATCTCCCGTCCATTCGGGACCCGTGGCAAGGGTCCCCAGTCCGAGGTCGGCGGGGGTCGCCGCTCATAAGAGGTCAAGGGGGCGGTTGAGGAGGCGGACACAAACTATGGTGAAGTGGGGTCCACGTCTCGCACCAGAGCCGCCACCGCGGACAGACGCCCACCCAGACCCTCCCCTATAGGTTCAGGTTTTGCACCTTTGGGGGGGGGGGGTACTGTCACGTTCTGACCATAGTTCTGTTATTCTATTCTTTGCTTTAGTATGGTCAGGGCGTGAGTTGGGGTGGGCAGTCTATGTTTGTTTTTCTATGTTGGTTTTTGTGTTCAGCCTAGTATGGTTCTCAATCAGAGGCAGGTGCCGTTTAGTTGTCTCTGATTAAGAATCATACTTAGGTAGCCTGGGTTTCACTTTTGGTTTGTGGGTGTTTGTTTCCGTGTGAGTGTTTTGGCCACACGGTACTGTTTCGGTTTTGTAAATTCACGTTGTTATTTTCTGTTTAGTCTGAGTTTGAATTAAAAATCATCATGAACACTTACCACGCTGCGCTTTGGTCCGATCCTTACTCCTCCTCAGACGAAGAGGAGGAAAGCCGTTACACTTTGACATACGGCTGGTTGCATTTTCCAACATTAACTGTCCTTTAACTATTTTCTGTGTTACTTTAATTTCTTCTCTCTTTCAAAATGAATTTTAAAAGCCTTGACTGGGGGTTTGCCTTTATTTGCAGACCACTATGCTAAATGTGATGTGTTTTAATCAAAATGCCTTGGGTGAAGTTGTTACATTTTAGATTTTCTTGACTCTCTGCTATAATGTTTACTGTATTTCTAAACTATGTTCTGATTTCTGTTTGGCAGGAAAGGTTGTCAAGTGTTTAGGTCTTTAATTTAAAACAAATCACAATGTGTTATACTAACTCTGTAATACTTTCGTATTACAGAGTTTAAACAGAACATTATTTTTTCAGTTTACGGTATTCATTTCCTGTACCCTTTACAGGGTGCGAAAGTCTGGAATTAATTTTCTGTTCCCAATCAGAATGGTCCAATCCAAAGGTTATAGAACTTCACCTTACTGGAAAGCAAAGTTTTTGTATGTGTAAAATTGCTACATTATTATCTTTCAGCGAATGTCCTTGATTGTAAATATTAAGACCATAGTAACTTAATCATCTGTCTCATAAACATATCTTAGGTTTGAGAAAGCTGGATTTTATTTTGTATAACATTACTTAGGTTGAATAAGTTATTTTTCTACTATGAAAATAAATATAAATACTAAATAACACGTTTGAATTCTTTAATAGAGGCATATATTTTTATTAAAAATATCACATTTGCCTGGTTAACTTCAGTGCCTCACCCCTGATTGTAATAAACAATGTGTGGCAATATCAAGAGTTTTGAATGTTAGCCTTCAACTCTGAACATTAACTTTACGTGTCTGAATGCATTAGGACTGGGAGCTTATTCGGTTATGTTTTCTGTCTCATGACTATGTGTAGCCTCCCAGGCCTAATTTACAGTAGAAACTGTATTGGGTACAGTCAATATTTAAATGACTGTGCTAATAGCAAGAAACTACTCCTATGAACACCTGCCCTCTGGAGCACTCAGTCATCAACGCTAATCATCCACAGCTTGCACAGGAAGCTGCTGAACTTCCTGTTCACTTGACTTCATTTCCCCGCCTGTTGCTGTTGCCTCATTGTTTTCCCTTGTGTTTCCTCCTCCATAAGCTTATTTTCTGTTCACACGCATATTTATTCTGTCTTATGAGGCTGCTCAGCCCTCCTGATTGGGAATATTGATTGTGCAGCACCGTTTAAATGGCCGACCCCCTAATCTGTATTAAATCACCTTTCCCTTTCACACTTCACTTAATGGGTTCCCATGTGTTCGGAAAGCAGCTCAATCCTCACCTGCTCATATTTGGACCCATCAGAGGCTATTAGCACCCCAAAGGCTGTCTCTGTCTCCACTCTACCCAGGACATGCAGCTGCTTTCTGCACTCCACTTGACGATAACATTAGATTTAGCCCCTGTTTACTTAGTGCTGAAAACTGGACTATTATATCCAGAACAGTCAGGGCCTCTGGTGGTTCAGGGACAGTCTATAGATAGCATAGGGGGTTTAGGATTCCCTTAAGTAGATCATGGGGCAGTGGAGTGGTGTGAACATGTGACAGTGGTGATGTTGTGGAGATGCAATATAGGAGATGTATGTTGCAACTGCTGGCTTATCAAGTACTGTATACAGGTAGTGGAAGTTCAGTCATTGTGAAGTTTCTCATTACTCACAGTAATGAATGATGAGTTGGGTTTGTTTGAAAGGAAATTCAACTGGGACAAAAGTAATTACACATGCACTTTGACACAATGTCTCAGTAAAATGTTTGGAGTGAGTAACCAATGTGTCAGAGGCTCAGAGAACAATAGCCTGGCTATCATCTGGCCACTGTGGAGCCTCAGAGTCTTCTCTGTTTGATGTGCCAATTGGGATTAGCGACAGAATGAAAGTATACAGCTAAAACCCACATGAATCTACATTTCAACCTGGAAATCTTATTAGGCTAATACCTGCAACTTCTGAGATGTTTTGGAAATATCACACCTACACTGACATGAACCATCAAAGGAGGCATGGAAAAAACTCAATGGGTGCAAAGAACTACTGTAAAGATAGAGGTGGACACACAACACATGGACTTTGTGCATTATACCAGAAGACTAATGCACATTTGAATGCATATTTGCTGAGTCACTTGCTGCAGAATCAACGAAAATCCAAGGCCTCATGTTCATTCTCGGAGCCAGTGAATGTAGGTGTCTTTGACATCAAGATAGTGAGGGCTATTAAAAATAGTGCAAGTAAAGAGTCTACAGCACTGTGGGAGCTGATGACATTTTTCCTTCAGAAAGAAAAGTGGAGCTGCCCCTCGGTCCTTCACCGCTGGTGGAAACGTCTGTCAGTGAGGCACAGCCAGGTCACATTAGCAACCAGTTTTCCCACAATCTGGCCTTTATTAGTGCAGCTAATAGCAATCTTAGAATCAGGTAGATCTGAACTGCTCCACAGAGAAAACACTGTACACTACCTCAATTCATTGAAACTAAAAACATATTTTTACCCTTGCTAGACATGCCAAAAGTAGCTTTAAATTATTTGGCTAACACAAATATTATTATTTATTATAAATAATATTGTTAATTTGGGTTATAATAGTGTCTTGTCAAATTTGATAGAGGGTATTACTTAGAAAGTGATTTGCAAGTAAGGATTGTCAAAATGGAGAATGCATTGTTGAGGACATCTGCAGGTCTGTTTTAAATAAATGCATGTTCTTATTGTAGTTGGCCTAGCCCCTCTATCAAAAACCCTTTACTATCAGAAATATAAGAAGCATTCCGAAATATCAGAAGTTTAGTGAAGTTCCATGGCCTTCAAATACAAAGAGAGATTAATAGCATTGTGTGTGAATGAGAGCGGGTATTGTTAAACACACTTATACTTGCCAAACATCCTCACTCATGACTCGTAGGAAGTCACCCATCCATGTAGCCTTCCACCACATCCACCATAATGCAACATGAGAGATGTTGAGTCACAAGTGATGAAAGGAACCACAGGGAAGTATTGGCATCTTTCCCTTTTACAAATTACTCATCACAGTTTTGTCGGAAGCACTGTTTGGCCAAGATAAAGTACAGTAAGCCCATATCCTTTCCTGTTTCAACCCTAGAGCCTCTAATGTGTGTAAGAACAGTTGTCATCATACAGAACATATGCTCTCCTATACAGAACGCTTGCCAGTGGCCACTCTAACTCGTGCTGCATCTAGTTAGACAATTTCCACCTTAATTACATTTCAACCCTCTAATTAACATCCTGCTCTTTCGCTTAAAGCCTGAGACACAACATGAGTGCCTACCTTGGAACATGCTGGCCTCCAACCCTCTCTAATGAAACAATCTTGTCTGCCTTGAGACCGTCTACTTCAAACTGCTGCCGAGCTACAGCGTGACGGGCTATTTCTACTGGGCCTGCTTGGTGCCAGAGCAGCAGGTAAGGGGTGGGAAAAGAGCAGACTGGGCAGTGTGTGCACACGGCCGTAGCATCCTGCCCAGTAGGATAAAAAGCAACTATCCCTCCAACCACTTTGCTAATGATTCCTGTTTTATCCCTTTGTCCATCGAAATCTAAAGAATCTTATTTGAATCATATTTCAGCAGCACGGAATCTAGTGAGAGACATTATTTTATTCATAATGAGAACAAAAATAGCTGTCAAATCCATTTGTGTCCCAGTAATTTTGAATGGCACCCTGCATGCTACATATAAATGAGGCATGAGTCTCTTATCTAAGAGGGCATTTAGAATTGGGTTTGAACTGTCTGACCTTAACTGTCTTTCGTTTGAAAGAAGCAAAATTACAAGAAAATCACAACGCAGTATACACAAAAATATCAGGAAGCTTAAACCCAAGGGAATTTCAAAATCTTAGTAGTTTTATGTGGGGTGGAGCAGGTGAACCCAAGTGCAGACTCAGACGAGGAGACAGGGATACGTTAACCAAGGTATTTATTGAAAAGCAGGGGGAGATCGGGTGCAGGCCAGGGGGAGCTCAGGCTTGTAGCAGGGAACCAGGAACTACGGCCAGAGCAAGGGGAGTAGGGGCAGAGTAAGCAGGTCCGGAGTGGAATCCAAGGAAGCAGTAGAGCGTACCAGAGATGGGAAGACGGACTGATGTGACGAGGGACTGGAGACAGGGACCAGAGTCAGAGCGGACAGAACTGTGGCAGAGAGAAAAGCAGCATCAGGCTAGGGAAAACAGGCACCACAGGATAACAACCTCTAATGCAGGAACAAATGGCTTGCAATGCAGACTGACTAAGCAGAGGCTACAATCTGGCAGTGTGGAAGTGGCAGGGACAAATATTTGTAGAGGTCTTGATTATGGAACAGATTGTAGCTGGTGGGGATCTGCTCTGACTCCAATACACATCTCCACTCACACAATCAGATACACCCACACACAGAGAGAGAGGGAGAGAGCACTGGGGGAGTGGCGGCAGATTAGGGAGACACAAGATGAGAAGTAGAGGGTGTGGCAGGGGTAGACGCAACACTTAGTTTCCAATACTAATATAACACACTCCCTTCCTCTGAAAGCAATGGTTTTCATGCTGCAGTACCAGGGGACATTCATTTACTGTACTGTAATTCCAAATGAATAGTTGTGTCTTCAGTAAGCATGTTTGACTCCTTGTTAAAAACCTCTTTGGGCTGAGATCCGGCTAACGGGATCGATATGACAACAGCCATTGAAAGTGCAGGGAGCCAAATTCAAAACAACAGAAATCCCATAATTAAAATTCCTCAAACATACAAGTATTTCAAACCATTTTAAAGATACACTTCGTGTTAATCCCACCACAGTGGCCGATTTCAAAAAGGCTTTACAGCGAAAGCAAACCAAAAGATTATGTTAGGTCAGAGCCAAGTCACAGAAAAACACAGCCATTTTTCCAGCCAAAGAGAGGAGTCACAAAAAGCAGAAATAAAGATAAATTAATCACTAACCTTTGATGATCTTCATCAGATGACACTCATAGGACTTCATGTTACACAATACATGTATGTTTTGTTCGATAAAGTTCATATTTATATACAAAAAAGCTCAGTTTACTTTGGTGCGTTACGTTCAGTAGTTCCAAAACATCCAGTGATTTTGCAGAGAGCCACATCAATTAACATAAATACTCATAATAAGCATTGATAAAATATACAACTATTATGCACGGAATTATAGATACACTTCTCCTTCATGCAACCGCTGTGTCAGATATTTAAAAAACCTTACGGAAAAAGCACACCATGCTATAATCTGAGTACGGCGCTCAGAGACCAAAACAACTCAAACAGATATCCGCCATGTTGTTTAGTCAACAGAAGTCAGAAATAGCATTATAAATATTCACTTACCTTTGATGATCTTCATCAGAATGCACTCCCAGGAATCCCAGTTCCAAAATAAATGTTTGTTTTGTTCGATAATGTCCATCATTTATGTCCAAATACCCCCTTTTTGTTTGCGCATTTAGTACAGTATTCCAAATTCATTACGCGCGATCACTAGGAGCAGATGAAAAGTTTTAAAAAGTTACGTTACAGTCCGTAGAAACATGTCAAACGATGTACAGAATCAATCTTTAGGATGTTTTTAACATAAATCTTCAATAATGTTCCAACAGAATTCCTTTGTTTTCCGAATTGCAATGAAACTCAAGCTAACTCTCACATGAACGAGTGTGACCAGCTTGTGGCTCTCTGGCAGACCTCTGACTCATTCCCCTCTCATTCGCCCCCACTTCACAGTAGAAGCATCAAACAAGGTTCTAAATACTGTTGACATCTAGTGGAAGCCTAAGGAAGGGCAACATGGCCAATATCCCACTGTATCTTCGATAGGCAATGAGTTGAAAACCTACAAACCTCAGATTTCCCACTTCCTGGTTGGATTGTTTCTCAGGTTTTTGCCTGCCATACTCACAGACATCATTCAAACAGTTTTAGACACTTCAGAGTGTGTTCTATCCACAAATACTAATGATATGCATATCTTAGCTTCTGGGACTGAGTAGCAGGCAGTTTACTCTGAGTACCTCTGGGCACCTTATTCATCCAAGCTACTCAATACTGCCCCCAGCCATAAGAAGTTAAATATTCTGGAATGTAACATGTTGCTACTCTTAAATCTCTTCTATGAAAGGCTAGCTGCCTAATACCCCCACAAACACTTGTGTCCCATGATCCTTAGGGAGTTCATAGTGTAGCTGAGGCGTTTATTAGAGCTAGCATCTCAGCAGGACAATTTACTTTAGCGTAATGTCAACAAAAGAGCATCTGCCTTTCACGCTACTGCATAGTCGACAACCTAGTTATAGTATGTGCAGGCCATGTGCTATAAATGGATCTATTTGAAATGGTTTGACTGGAATTTCAGAACAGATTGTTCTGTCGTTACTGCTGTTTTCACTCCTGTCGTTTTGTTAATCCCACAAATCTTGACAAATCATTTTCCATTGGAGTAAATGAGATAAATTGTGGGAAACAGATTTCTCTCGCATAGTGGATGAATGGAATTTGGGAGAGCTAGTTGAGTTTTGGATTTATGATGTAAAAAAACTTTTTTGCACACAGATACACTGCCGTGTTAAAGTATCTGTTCAGAGTAATTACATTTTATAGATCTTCTTTGCTTGAAGACTGGGGTTGGAAAGTGAAGATTCTGGCCCCTGCTGTGTGTGTGTGTGTGTGTGTGTGTGTGTGTGTGTGTGTGTGTGTGTGTGTGTGTGTGTGTGTGTGTGTGTGTGTGTGTGTGTGTGTGTGTGTGTGTGTGTGTGTGTGTGTGTGTGTGTGTGTGTGTGTGTGTGTGTGTGTGTGTGTGTGTGTGAGAGAGAGAGAGAGTTGGTGAGCAAGAGGAACAGGGAGAGAGGTGCAAATACCAAGCATGTTAACTTGTCTACTCATTTTACCATTAGGCCATTTTAAATTAGTGTGTAGAGTCTGGCCAGACACACTGTCTTAATATTACTGGACAATGGAGGATCATTTACAGAATTATTTTGGGAAAATTGTCTCATTAAAATGAGAACAATAAACATGAAAGTATGGGCTGCAGAATATCAGGCAAGGGGAGTGGTGTGGGATACACTGTGTGGAAGGCAAGAGTAAAATGCTGGAAGCCATAAATTAGGACACTTTATTTAGTGAGTGAGTCTCTTTAAGGAGTAAATGGGAGTTCTCTTTCTGTACATCACAATTTATTTCACTGAATAAAACTGGTTTGTGGACATCATTGTGGGAACTCTTTCTGCTTCAGGTTTTTTAAAGACCCCCATTAAAGACCCCCATTAGCCAACAATGGCCACAGCTAGTCTTCCTCGGGTCCGGCACATAAATAAAAGATACAGTGCCTTCAGAAAGTAATCATAACCCTTGTCTTGAGTTATTCCACATTTTGTTGTGTTACAGCATGAATTCAAAAAGGAGTAAATATATGTTTTTCTCACCCATCTACACACAATACCTCACAATGATAATGTAAAAATATATTTAGATACAGAAATATGTAATTTCTATAAATATTCAGAGTCAATACACGTGAGAATCACCTTTGGCAGCGATTAAAGCTGTGAGTCTTTCTGGGTAAGTCTCTAAGAGCATTGCACACCAGGATTGTACAATATTGTACAATAAATGTTTTCAAGCTCTGTCAAGTTGGTTGTTGATCATTGCTAGACAGCCATTTTCAAGTTTCACCATAGATTTTAAGAAGATAACTAGACCACTCTGGAACATTCGAGTGGTCATATTTGGCCATGTGTTTTAGGTTATTGTACTGCTGAAAGGTAAATTTGTCTCCCAGTGTCTGTTGGAAAGCAGACTGAACCAAGTTATCATCTAGGATTTTGCCTGTTCTTAGCTCTTTTCAGTTTCTT
This sequence comes from Oncorhynchus gorbuscha, assembly GCF_021184085.1. Classification (NCBI taxonomy): domain Eukaryota; kingdom Metazoa; phylum Chordata; class Actinopteri; order Salmoniformes; family Salmonidae; genus Oncorhynchus; species Oncorhynchus gorbuscha. Next base: position 63,671,523 of record NC_060177.1, read on the forward strand.
TTTATCCCCCCAAAAAGCCTAGGGCCTTGCCGATGACAAGCATATCCATAACATGATGCAGCCATGGTTTGTGTTTTTACGTGCCCTAAACATACTTTGTATGCAGGACTTGAAATGTGTTCTCTTTGTCACATTTTTGGGCAGTTTTACTTTAGTGCCTTACCGCAAACAGGATGCATGTTTTGGAATATTTTTATTCTGTACAGGCTTTCTTCTTTTCACTCTGTCATTTAGGTTAATATTGTGAAGTAACTAAAATGTTGTTGATCTATCCTCAGTGTTCTCCTATCAGTTTTCTCCTATCACAGCCACTAAACTCAAGTCACAATTGGCTCCATAGTGAAATCCCTGAGCGGTTTCCTTCCTCTCCGGCAACTGAGTTAGGAAGGATATCTTTGTAGTGACTGGGTGTATTGATAGACCATCCAAAGTGTAGTTAATAACTTAAGAATTCTCAAGATATTCAATGTCTGCTTTTTTACATTTGTTACCCTCTACCAATAGGTGGCTTTCTTTGCGAGGATGGAAAACCTCCCTGTTCTTTGTGGTAGAATTCACATTGACATTATGGGGTGTGTAGGCCAGTGAAACCAAATCTCAATTTAATCTGTTTTGAAATTCAAGCTGTAATACCATTTTTGGGGTAAAAAGTCAAAGGGTGTGAATTTATTGGCATTGTTTGTAACTTATTGTTTAAACTTATTTTGTACATAGTGTTGCCGCTGCCATCTCTTATAATGGAAATTACTTCTGGTCATCAGGACTGCAATTACTCACCACGGACTGGCAGAATCCTTTTTATCCTTTAACGAGTCTGGCGAGCCTGACACAAATTATATACTGCTTTCTCTGGAACAGGCACAGATCCTCGTGGTTTGTGTGAAGAGGAGGCAGAGAAAAAGGGGCCAGAGGGCTGGCTTCCTTCTGAGAATTTGTAGGTGATCAAATAAACCCCCACTTCCTGTCACGACTTCCGCCAACGTTGGTCCCTCTCCTTGTTCGGGCGGCGTTCGGTGGTCGAACTCACAGACCTTCTAGCCATCGCTGATCTACTTTTCATTTTCCATTGGTTGTCTTCATTCACACCTGGTTCCAATTCTATCAATTACATGTTGTGTATTTAACCCTCTGTTCCCCCCCATGTCCATTGTCAGACAGTGGACCGCTGGGAGAGACAGGGAGTTCTTCCAACGCCTCCACCAGCACAACAGGGGTCTCCCCTGAGCGCCCCTCTTCCTCCTGGTCCAAGTGGGATTCATCTCTCCCTGCCCCAGGAATACGACGGAAAGGCTGCGAACTGCCAGGGGTTCCTTTTACAACTGGACCTATACCTGGCCACCATCCACCCGGCTCCGTCGGGCCATGAGAGGGTGTCTGCCCTTGTCTCGTGCCTCACCGGGAAAGCCCTGGAGTGGGCCAATGCCGTGTGGAGAGAGGGAGATGCGGCGTTGGACCAGTTTGAAGACTGCCCGGAAATGGCAGTCTTCTACCACCTGCCTGAGGGTAGAGGGATGGGTGAACGCCTCTTCCATCTGAAGCAGGAGACGAGGAGCGCCCAGGAGTTTGCCCTGGAGTTTAGGACCCTGGCTGCCGGCGCGGGATGGAACAATAGGGCCCTGATCGATCATTATCGCTGCAGTCTGCACAAGGACGTCCGTCGGGAGTTGGCCTGCAGAGACACAACCCTCACGTTCGACCAGCTTTACTGGACAACCTGCTGGCTACCCGTGGACGTTCAGATCGGGGTCTGGTGGTTCCATCCTCCCGCACCCCCTCTCCGATACCCATGGAGCTGGGAGGGGCGGTGCGCAGGGAGACCGGAGGGGGTTCCAGCTCGTGCACCATCTGTGGCCGCAGAGGTCACACTGCTGGTCGGTGCCGGGTTGGTTCCTCTGGGGATCGAGGCAGCATGCAGGGCGCTCTTGCGTCACCCCAGATGTTTGTGTATGTCACTTTCCCTGATTTTTCCCAGTATTCCCAGCATAAGGAGCTCGTCGATTCAGGCGCGGCTGGGAAATTTATCGATTGAGCGTTAACCCATAGTTTAGGGATCCCCATTGTTCCCATAGCTGTGCCCTTCCTCGTTCACACCTTAGATAGTCGACCATTAGGGTCAGGGTTAATTAGGGAGGTCACCGCTCCATTTACATTTACATTACATTTAAGTAATTTAGCAGACGCTCTTATCCAGAGCGACTTACAAATTGGTGCATTCACCTTATGACATCCAGTAGAACAGTCACTTTACAATAGTGCATCTAAATCTTAAAGGGGGGGGGGGTGAGAAGGATTACTTATCCTATCCTAGGTATTCCTTAAAGAGGTGGGGAATACCTAGGATAGGATAAGTAATCCTTCTCACCCCCCCCCCCCCCCCACCATGCTCCTTTGGGCATGGTGATGCAAGGGGGTCACAAGGAGAGGATTAGTCTCTTCCTTATTGATTCTCCTGCGTTTCCTGTGGTGCTTGGCCTACCCTGGTTAGTGTGTCATAACCCCACTGTTTTTTGGCCACAGAGAGCTCTCACTGGGTGGTCGCGAGAGTGCTCAGGTAGGTGTTTAGGGGTTTCCGTTGGTGCTACTATGGTGGAGAGTCCAGACCAGGTCTCCACCATGCGCATTCCCCCTGAATATGCCGATTTGGCTCTCGCCTTCTCCAAAAAAGAAGGTGACTCAATTTACCACCCCATCGACGGGGCGATTGTGCAATAAATCTCCTGGTAGACGCTGCACTTCCCAGGAGTCACGTGTATCCCCTCTCACAGGCGGAGACGGAGGCTAAGGAAACATATGTCTCCGAATCCCTGCATCAGGGGTACATTCGGTCCTCCACTTCACTCTCCTCCTCGAGTTTCTTTTTTGTGAAGAAGAAGGAGGGAGGTCTGTGCCCGTGTATTGACTATCGGGGTCTGAATCAGATCACTGTGAGGTATAGTTACCCGCTACCGCTCATAGCCACAGCGATTGAGTCAATGCACGGGCACAGAGGCAACGCGCTTCTTCACCAAACTAGATCTCAGGAGCGCTAACAACCTGGTGCGTATCCGGGAGGGAGATGAGTGGAAGACGGCTTTCAGTACCACCTCAGGGCACTATGAGTACCAGGTCATGCCGTACGGGTTGATGAATGCGCCATCAGTCTTCCAACCCTTTGTAGACGAGATTTTCAGGGACCTGCACAGGCAGGGTGTAGTGGTGTATATTGATGACATTTTGATATACTCCGCTGCACTCTCCGAGCATGTGTCCCTTGTGCGCAGGGTGCTTGGTCGCATGTTGGATCATGACCTGTAAGTCAAGGCTGAGAAATGCCTATTCTTCCAACAGTCCGTCTCCTTCCTAGGGTATCTCATTTCCACCTCAGGGGTGGAGATGGAGAGTGACCGCATTTCAGCCATGTGTAATTGGCCACCTCCCACCACGGTAAAGGAGGTGCAGCGGTTCTTAGGGTTTGCCAACTACTACCAGAGCTTTATCTGGGGTTTTGGTCAGGTAGAGGCTCCCATTACCTCACTGCTGAAGGGGGACCCGGTGCGCTTGCAGTGGTCAGCTGAGGCGGACAGAGCTTTTAGTCACCTGAGGGCTCTGTTTACTTCGGCTCCCGTGCTGGTCCATCCGGATCCATCTTTGGCGTTCATAGTGGAGGTGGAACGTCCGAGGCTGGGATAGGAGCTGTGCTCTCTCACCACTTGGGTACGCCACCGAAGCTCTGCCCCTGTGCCTTCTTCTCTAAGAAGCTCAACACGGCGGAGCGAAACTATGACGTGGGGGACCGGAGCTGTTGGCTGTCGTCAAGGCCTTGAAGGCGTGGAGACATTGGCTTGAGGGGGCTAGACACCCTTTTCTCATCTGGACTGACCACCGCAATCTGGAGTACATCCGGGCAGCGAGGTGAGCAAGGTGGGCCATGTTTTTCACCCGTTTTGTGTTTACCCTTTCCTACAGACCAGGCCCCAGAACGTGAAGGCAGACGCATTGTCCCGGCTGTATGACACAGAGGAGAGGCCCATAGATCCCACCCCCATTCTCCCCGCCTCCTGCCTGGTGGCGCCGGTAGTGTGGGAGCTGGACGAGGACATTGAGCAGGTGCAGAGCCCGCACCTGTCCAGTGTCCCGCTGGGCGTCTGTATGTCCCATCTGCTGTTCGTGACCGGTTTATCTATTAGGCCCACACATCACCCTCCTCTGGTCATCCTGGGATCGGTCGGACAGTGCGCTGTTTGAGCGTGAGGTACTGGTGGCCTACCTTGGCTAAGGACGTGAGGGTTTATGTTTCCTCCTGCTTGGTGTGCGCCCAGTGTAAGGCTCCTAGTCACCTGCCCAGAGGTAAGATACACCCCTTACCGGTTCCACAGTGGCTGTGGTCGCACCTGTCGGTGGATTTTCTGACTGATCTTCCACTCTCACAGGGTAACACCACTATCCTGGTCGTTGTGGATCGTTTTTCGAAGTCCGGTCATTTTCTCCCTCTGTCCGGTCTCCCTACGGCCCTACAGACTGCGGAGGCCTTGTTTACAGATGTCTTCCGGCACTACGGGGTGCCTGAGGATATAGTGTCTGATCGGGGTCCCCAGTTCACGTCTAGAGTCTGGAAGGCATTCATGGAACGTCTGGGGGTCTTGATCAGCCTTAATTCAGGGTTTCACCCTGAGAGTAATGGGCAGGCGGAGGGAGTGAACCCGGATGAACCGACCCATGGCACTCACGTCTGTAGCCATAAAGTACTTTGAAAGGCTGGTCATGGCTCACATCAACACCAATATAACAGAAACCCTAGACCCACTCCAATTTGCATACCGCACCAACAGATCTACAGATGATGTGATCTCTATTGTACTCCACACTGCCCTTTCCCACCTGGACAAAAGGAACACCAATGTGAGAATGCTATTCATTGACTACAGCTCAGCGTTCAACACCATAGTGCCCTCAAAGCTCATCAATAAACTAAGGACCCTGGGACTAAACCCTGGGACACCTCCCTCTACAACTGGATCCTGGACTTCCTGATGTGCCGCCCCAAGGTGGTAAGGGTAGATAACAACACATCCGCCACACTGATCCTCAACACAGGGGCCCCTCAGGGGTGTGTGCTCAGTCCCCTACTATACTCCCTGTTCACTCATGACTGCACAGCCAGGCACAACTCCAACACCATCATTAATACGTTTTCCGGTGACACAACAGTTGTAGGTCTGATCACCAACAACTACGAGACAGCATTTAGGAAGGAAGTAAGCAACCTGGCCGTGTGGCGCCAGGACAACAACCTCTCCCTCAACGTAATCAAGACAAAGGAAATGATTGTGGACTACAGGAAAAGGAGGGCCGAGCACGTCCCCATTCTCGTCGACGGGGCTGCAGTGGAGCAGGTTGAGAGCTTCAAGTTCCTTGGTGTCCACATCACCAACAAACTAACATGGTCTAAGCACAACAAGACAGTCGTGAAGAGGGCAAAACAAAACCTATTCCCCCCAGGAGACTGACAATATTTGGCATGGGTCCTCAGATCCTCAAAAAGTTCTAAGGTTGCACCATCGAGAACTGGTTGCATCACTGCCTGGTATGGCAAATGCTCGGCCTCCGACCGCAAGGCACTACAGAGGGTAGTGCGTACGACCCAGTACGGGTCGAGCTTCCTGCCATCCAGGACCTCTATACCAGGCTGTGACAAAAATTGTCAAAAACTCCAGTCACCCAAGTCATAGACTGTTCTCTCTGCTACCACACGGCAAGCGAAACCGGAGCACCAAGTCAAAGTCCAAGAGGATTCTAAACAGCTTCTACCCCTAAGTCATAAGACTCCTGAACATCTAATCAAATGGGTGCCCAGACTATTTGCATTCACCCCCACCCCTCTCCCTTTTTTACAACGCTGCTAGTCTCTGTTGTTATCATCTTTGCATAGTCACATTAATAACTCTACCTGCATGTACATATTAACTCAACTAACTGGTGCCCCAGCACATTGACTCTGTACCGGTACCCCCCTGTATATAGTCTCGCAATTGTTATTTTACTGCTGCTCTTTAATTACTTGTCACTTTTATTTCTTATTCTTATCCATAAGTAAGCATTTCACTGTAAGGTCTGTTGTATTCAGCGCATGTGACTAATGCAATTTGATTTGATTAGAGGTCTCAAGAGACCCAAGTTTCCAAGATCTGAGCTGGGACCTGAGCGGGTCCTAAATTCTGACTGTTGTCTCGGAACTGGGTTGGGTCTGCTATACAGTGCTTTCAGAAAGTATTCAGACCCTTTGACTTTTTCCACATTTTGTTACGTTACAGCCTTATTCTAAAATTGATTAAATTGTATTTTTTCCACTCACCAACCTACTGTACACACAATACCCCATAATGACAAAGCAAAATCAGTTTATTTAACATTTTTGTGAAAACGTATTTATTAAAAAAAACTGAAATATCACATTAACAGAACTATTCAGACCCTTTACTCAGTACTTTGTTCAAGCACCTTTGGCAGCAATTACAGCCTTGTCTTCTTGGCTATGATGCTACAAGCTTGGAACACCTGTATTTGGGGTGTTTCTCCCATTATTCTCTGCAGATCCTCTCAAGCTCGGTCAGGTTGGATGGGGAGCGTAGATGCACCGCTATTTTCAGGTCTCTCCAGAGATGTTTGATTGGGTTCAAGTTCTGGCTCTGGCTGGCTCAAGGACATTCAGAGTCTTATCCTGAAGCCACTCATGTGTTGTCTTGGCTATGTGCATAGGGTCGTTGTCCTGTTGGAAGGTGAACCTTTGCCCCAGTCTGAGGTCCTGAGTGATCTGGAGCAGGTTTTCATCAAGGATCTCTCTGTACTTTGCTTGGTTCATTTTTCCCTCGATCCTGACTAGTGTCCCAGTCCTTGCCACTGAAAAACCTCCCTACAGCATAATGCTGCCACCACAATGCTTAACTGTAGGGATGGTGCCAGGTTTCCTCCTGACGTGACACTTGGCATTCAGGCCAGAGAGTTCAATCTTGGTTTCATCAGACCAGAGAATCTTGTTTCTCATGGTCTGAGAACTCCATTTGGAGTTCTCATTAGGTGCCATTTGGCAAATTCCAAGTGGACTATCGTCTGCCTTTTACTGTGGGGTGGCTTCTGTCTGGCCACTAAACCACAAAGGCCTGATTTGTGGAGTGCTGCAGAGTTGGTTGTCCTTCAGGAAGGTTCTCTCATCTCCACAGAGGAACTCTGGAAATCTGTCATAGTGACCATCAGGTTCTTGCACACCTCCCTGAGCAATGCCCTTCTCCTCCGATTGCTCAGTTTGGCCAGGTGGTCAGCTCTAGGAAGAGTCTTGGTGGTTCCAAACTGTGTTCTTGGGGACCTTCAATGCTGCAGACATTTTTTGGTGTGCTTCCCCAGATCTGTGCCTCTACACACCCTGTCTTGGAACTCTACGGACAAATCCTTCAACCTCATGGCTTGGCTTTTGCTCTGACTTGCATTGCCATCCGTGGGACCTTAGAGACAGGTGTGTGCCTTTCCAAATCATGTCCAATCAATTGAATTTACCACAGGTGGACTCCAATGAAATTGGAGAAACATCTCAAGGATGCCATTAATCAGCCTTGAGATGTTTCTCCAACTTCATTGGAGTCCACCTGTGGTACATTCAATTGATTGGAAACAGGATGCACTTTAGCTAATTTTTTTGTCTCATAGCAAAGGGTCTGAATACTTATGTAAATAAGGTATTTCATTTTTATTTTATTTTAGACATTTGCAAACATTTCTATAAACATGTTTTCATTTTGTCATTATGGGGTATTGTGTGTACAATGAGGATTTGCATTTATTGAATCCCTTTTAGAATACATCTGTAACATAACAAAATGTGGAAAAAGTCAAGGGGTCACAATACTTTCCAAATGCACTGTAATATTATTGGAAATCATCATTATTATTTTTATTGTACGCCTATTTAAATCAGTTTTTTAGATAGCCTATGAAAAATGTGTTTTGTTAACATTTTTTAAAACATTTTCGTTGACTCAATTAAGTTCTAAATATCTTTAATTTTGTGCCCCCTATTTAGTTTAAGGTTAAAAGTAGTGTCTCGCCCTGACCTTAATTATCTTTGTTTTCTTTATTATTTTGATTAGGTCAGGGTGTGACGAGGGTGGTATGTGTGTTTTGGGCTTGTCTAGTGTTTTTTGTATATCTATGGGGTTTTGTTTGTCTAGGTAAATGTAGGCCTATGGTGGCCTGAATTGGTTCCCAATCAGAGGCAGTTGTTTATCATTGTCTCTGATTGGGGATCCTATATAGGTTGCCATTTTCCATTTGGTTTTGTGGGTTATTGTCTATGTGTAGTTGCATGTCAGCACTCGTGTTGTTATAGCGTCACGGTCGGTTTTTGTTTAGTGTTCTTCGTTTAAATAAAGGAGAATGTATTCATCTCACGCTGTGCCTTGGTCTCGTCGTTATGACAAAGTAGGCCTCTTTTGAAATAAATATCATAAAACCTATTTCTGTCATTTGTTGGGTAGGCCTATGGTAAGCAATCACCTTTGTTGGTAATTCATGTAATATATAGTAACCTGCAATATAATAACCTGTTCATATTTACCCTATAAACAATAATGACTTGCTTCGAAAATTACCTAAGTAAATTGAATCCATTTTTGTGAAGGTGTGGTATGGCTATTATTAGGCTTAGCTACTGCAGGCCTATGAAGGTAGTGTGCACTGGCACTCCTACTCTCTCTGACAATTGAACTTGAGGTGAGGAAGAATGTTATAGGCCTACCAGAGTTACTTCTCTAATCTAACAACATTGTGCTTATCTTTATAAAATATATTCTGATCAAAAGTTAACGAATTAGCCTCCATCTGTATGCCTATATCTTTATAGCAGTAGTAGCCTATCTGACAAGTATAAAGAAACGCATGTCAATTTCGGCCCTAAGCTTGTCTCATTTTTAAAATTACATTTTTTAACGTGAATATCTTACAGTGGACGCCAAGACCTATAGACTTATATGCATGCAATGCCCTGATGCATTTATCTCTCAAATCTCGGACTGAACCGTGATGTAGACAACTATTGTTTTAGGAAAGTAAAAAACAATAGACTATAACGTTTTGAATATGCTACACATCGAAACACAACAATATTTTTTTCAATTTGTTATCAGCAGGTAAGGTCATCTCTTGTTTTTTCACTGCGCTGGCAGTGGTTTCGTTCTCTCTCTCAGATCTGAAAGGGTCTCTCGGATTCAAACCAGCAGGTCCTTTTTGGAAGGGGTCTGACAGTCCTCGGGTCCATTCAAAATGGCTCTCCGTTTAATTTTATGTGGGTCAGGTAGGAAAGCCACCCGATTCAACTTTAAAGACCATTTAACATAGACAATACAAACATGTATACAGTACCAGTCAAAAGTTTGGACACAGAATTCAAAGCACATTTAACCAGTATGGATACCACAGCATTCTGCAGTGATACGGCATCCCACCTGGTTTGCACTTAGTGGGACTATCATTCGTTTTCAACAGGTCAATGAACTAACACACATCCAGGCTGTGTAAGGGCTGTTTGATCAAGAAGGAAAGTGATGAATTGCTGCATCAGTTGACCTGGCCTCGACAATCACCCGACCTCAACCCAATTGAGATGGTTTGGGATAAGTTGGATCACAGAGTGAAGGAAAAGCAGCCAACATGTACTCAGCATATGTGGGAACTCCTTCATGACTGTTGGAAAAGCATTCCAGGTGAAGCTGGTTGGGAGAATTCCAAGCGTGTGCAAAGCTGTCAGCAAGGCAAAGGGTGGTAACTTTGAATCATCTAAAATCTAAAATATGTTTTGATTTGTATAACACTTTTTTGGTTACTAAATGATTCCATATGTTATTTCACAGTGTTGATGTCTTCACTATTATTCTACAATGTAAAAAAATAAGAAAAACCCTGTAATGAGTAGGTGTGTCCAAACTTTTGACTGGTACTCTGTCATGAGCACAGCCAAGCTATATGCAGTAGGCCACAGATGGGTTGGGGAACTGTCAGACTTTAGGTTCGACATCATTGCCCCTTGACATGTATGTAGCTCAGTGTACAGCATAATTGTCAGGTGAAGCTGTTCGTGCAACATGGCAAAGGAGTTAGACAGCGCAGGGAAAATATGTAGCATGGGCCGCAGTCTCGCACTTGTCACGACCACGTGAAGGAACTGTATACTCGTGGACCCCTGTCGACTATCGACCACGGCAAGCTAGAAAAAGACCAATGATATCATCAAGCCATTGGAGAACTAATGAGACTAAAAGGGAAAAAAAAACAGAATACTTCCCAGTGAGGAAGATAAGGAGTAAATGCCCCTACCAAGAAACTGATGCATGAATGGGGAAATACTACACATTGACAATTGACTGGTTTTCCGGTACAGGAGTCCAAGACGCCATGATGACACGGGTCATGTTGGAACAGAGAGAGTGCTCAGTCTGGCAAGGTTCAACTGGCCATTTATGAAGAGTGACATTGAGGAATATGTAACCAAGTGCTGCCACTGTATCAAGCTAAATAAGCCAGGCACACATATAAGAGCACTGATGGACAGCATCACCACAAGTTCACCCCTAGAGGTAGTCTCTATCAACTACATGCATCTGGAGGCCAGCAGAGGTGGCTTCGAGTACATATGGGTCATAATGTTATGCAGGTGAATGAGGACCCAAAAGCGACTTGGCGAAAACAGAGTCTTTAATCCAGTTTAAGGAAATAGCAATACTCCTAGACAAATCGGAGCGGTAAATAAAGCATAAGAAACAATTTCACTCGTAATCACGAGAACTGACTGGAGACTCGATAATGAACTGCAGGTTGCCTCGGGAAGGCTCTTGACCGTAGCAGACTCAGACACCTGCTCACCACGCAGCATCTGAGGGAAACACGACACGACAGGGCGATACAAAGACACAGCACGGTGAACAGTATACAAGGATCCGACAGGGCAGAAACGGAAAACAAGGGGAGAAATAGGGACTCTAATCAGGGGAAAAGATAGGGAACAGGTGTGGGAAGACTAAATGATTGATTAGGGGAATAGGAACAGCTGGGAGCAGGAACGGAACGATAGAGAGAAGAGAGAGAGAGAGGGAGAGAGAAAAAGGGGAACGAACCTAAAAAGACCAGCAGGGGGAAAACGAACAGAAGGAAAAGCAAAATGACAAGACAATATAAGACAAAACATGACAGTACCCCCCCACTCACCGAGCGCCTCCTGGCGCACTCGAGGAGGAATCCTGGCGGCAACGGAGGAAATCATCAATCAGTGAACGGTCCAGCACGTCCCGAGACGGAACCCAACTCCTCTCCTCAGGACCGTAACCCTCCCTCCCAAGTATTGGTGACCCCGTCCCCGAGAACGCATGTCCATGATCCTACGTACCTTGTAAATAGGTGCGCTCTCGACAAGGACGGGAGGGGGGGAGGGAAGACGAACGGGGGTGCGAAGAAAGGGCTTGACACAGGAGACATGGAAGACAGGATGGACGCGACGAAGATGTCGCGGAAGAAGCAGTCGCACAGCGACAGGATTGACGACCTGGGAGACACGGAACGGACCAATGAACCGCGGAGTCAACTTACGAGAAGCTGTCGTAAGAGGAAGGTTGCGAGTGGAAAGCCACACTCTCTGGCCGCAACAATACCTAGGACTCTTAATCCTACGTTTATTGGCGGCTCTCACAGTCTGTGCCCTGTAACGGCAAAGTGCAGACCTCACCCTCCTCCAGGTGCGCTCACAACGTTGGACAAACGCTTGAGCGGAGGGAACACTGGACTCGGCAAGCTGGGATGAGAACAGAGGAGGCTGGTAACCCAGACTACTCTGAAACGGAGATAACCCGGTAGCAGACGAAGGAAGCGAGTTGTGAGCGTATTCTGCCCAGGGGAGCTGTTCTGCCCAAGACGCAGGGTTTCTGAAAGAAAGGCTGCGTAGTATGCGACCAATCGTCTGATTGGCCCTCTCTGCTTGACCGTTAGACTGGGGATGAAACCCGGAAGAGAGACTGACGGACGCACCAATCAAACGACAGAACTCCCTCCAAAACTGTGACGTGAATTGCGGACCTCTGTCTGAAACGGCGTCTAACGGGAGGCCATGAATTCTGAACACATTCTCGATGATGATTTGTGCCGTCTCCTTAGCGGAAGGAAGTTTAGCGAGAGGAATGAAATGTGCCGCCTTAGAGAACCTATCGACAACCGTAAGAATCACAGTCTTCCCCGCAGACAAAGGCAGACCGGTAATGAATTCTAGGGCGATGTGAGACCATGGTCGAGAAGGAATGGGGAGCGGTCTGAGACGACCGGCAGGAGGAGAGTTACCTGACTTAGTCTGCGCGCAGTCCGAACAAGCAGCCACGAAACGGCGCGTGTTACGCTCCTGAGTCGGCCACCAAAAGCGCTGGCGAATAGAAGCAAGAGTGCCTCGAACACCGGGATGACCAGCTAACTTGGCAGAGTGAGCCCACTGAAGAACAGCCAGACGAGTGGAAACAGGAACGAAAAGAAGGTTACTAGGACAAGCGCGCGGCGACGCAGTGTGCGTGAGTGCTTGCTTAACCTGTCTTTCAATTCCCCAGACTGTCAACCTGACAACACGCCCATAAGGAAGAATCCCCTCGGGATCAGTAGAAGCCACAGAAGAACTAAAAAGACGGGATAAGGCATCAGGCTTGGTGTTCTTGCTACCCGGACGGTAAGAAATCACAAACTCGAAACGAGCGAAAAATAACGCCCAACGAGCTTGACGAGCATTAAGTCGTTTGGCAGAACGGATGTACTCAAGGTTCTTATGGTCTGTCCAAACGACAAAGGAACGGTCGCCCCCTCCAACCACTGTCGCCATTCGCCTAGGGCTAAGCGGATGGCGAGCAGTTCGCGGTTACCCACATCATAGTTGCGTTCAGATGGCGACAGGCGATGAGAAAAATAAGCGCAAGGATGAACCTTATCGTCAGACTGGAAGCGCTGGGATAGAATGGCTCCCACGCCTACCTCTGAAGCGTCAACCTCGACAATGAATTGTCTAGTGACGTCAGGAGTAACGAGGATAGGAGCGGAGGTAAAACGTTCTTTTAGAAGATCAAAAGCTCCCTGGGCGGAACCGGACCACTTAAAACACGTCTTGACAGAAGTAAGAGCTGTGAGAGGGGCAGCAACTTGACCGAAATTACGAATGAAACGCCGATAGAAATTAGCGAAACCTAGAAAGCGCTGCAACTCGACAGGTGACCTTGGAACGGGCCACTCACTGACAGCTTGGACCTTAGCGGAATCCATCTGAATGCCTTCAGCGGAAATAACGGAACCGAGAAAAGTAACGGAGGAGACATGAAAAGAGCACTTCTCAGCCTTCACGTAGAGACAATTCTCTAAAAGGCGCTGGAGAACACGTCGAACGTGCTGAACATGAATCTCGAGTGACGGTGAAAAAATCAGGATATCGTCAAGGTAGACAAAAACAAAGATGTTCAGCATGTCTCTCAGAACATCATTAACTAATGCCTGAAAAACAGCTGGCGCATTGGCGAGACCAAACGGCAGAACCCGGTACTCAAAATGCCCTAACGGAGTGTTAAACGCCGTTTTCCACTCGTCCCCCTCTCTGATGCGCACGAGATGGTAAGCGTTACGAAGGTCCAACTTAGTAAAGCACCTGGCTCCCTGCAGAATCTCGAAGGCTGATGACATAAGGGGAAGCGGATAACGATTCTTAACCGTTATGTCATTCAGCCCTCGATAATCCACGCAGGGGCGCAGAGTACCGTCCTTTTTCTTAACAAAAAAAAACCCCGCCCCGGCCGGAGAGGAAGAAGGCACTATGGTACCGGCGTCAAGAGACACAGACAAATAATCCTCGAGAGCCTTACGTTCGGGAGCCGACAGAGAGTATAGTCTACCCCGAGGAGGAGTGGTCCCCGGAAGGAGATCAATACTACAATCATACGACCGGTGAGGAGGAAGGGAGTTGGCTCGGGACCGACTGAAGACCGTGCACAGATCATGATATTCCTCCGGCACTCCTGTCAAATCGCCAGGTTCCTCCTGAGAAGTGGGGACAGAAGAAATGGGAGGGATGGCAGACATTAAACACTTCACATGACAAGAAACGTTCCAGGATAGGATAGAATTACTAGACCAATTAATAGAAGGATTATGACATACTAGCCAGGGATGACCCAAAACAACAGGTGTAAAAGGTGAACGAAAAATCAAAAAAGAAATAGTCTCACTGTGGTTACCAGATACTGTGAGGGTTAAAGGTAGTGTCTCAAATCTGATACTGGGAAGATGACTACCATCTAAGGCGAACATGGGCGTAGGCTTGTCTAACTGTCTGAAAGGAATGTCATGTTTCCGAGCCCATGCTTCGTCCATGAAACAACCCTCAGCCCCAGAGTCTATCAAGGCACTGCATGTAGCACCCGAACCGGTCCAGCGTAGATGGACCGACATAGTAGTACAGGATCTAGATGGAGAGACCTGAGTAGTAGCGCTCACCAGTAGCCCTCCGCTTACTGATGAGCTCTGGCTTTTACTGGACATGAATTGACAAAATGTCCATCAAATCCGCAATAGAGGCACAGGCGGTTGGTGATCCTCCGTTCCCTCTCCTTAGTCGAGATGCGAATACCTCCCAGCTGCATGGGCTCAGTCTCTGAGCCAGAGGAGGGAGATGGTTGCGATGCGGAGCAGGGAAACACCGTTGACGCAAGCTCTCTTCCACGAGCTTGGTGACGAAGATCTACCCGTCGTTCTATGCGGATGGCGAGAGCAATCAAAGAGTCCACACTGGAAGGAACCTCCCGGGAGAGAATCTCATCCTTGACCACTGCGTGGAGTCCCTCCAGAAAACGAGCGAGCAGCGCCGGCTCGTTCCAGTCACTAGAGGCAGCAAGAGTGCGAAACTCTATAGAGTAATCCGTTATGGATCGATCATCTTGGCATAGGGAAGCCAGGGCCCTAGAAGCCTCCCTACCAAAAACTGAACGGTCAAAAACCCGAATCATCTCCTCTTTAAAGTTCTGGTAATTGTTTGAACAATCAGCCCTTGCCTCCCAGATAGCTGTGCCCCACTCTCGAGCCCGGCCAGTAAGGAGTGAAATGACGTAAGCAACCCGAGCTCTCTCTCTAGAGTATGTGTTGGGTTGGAGAGAGAACACAATATCACACTGGGTGAGAAAGGAGCGGCACTCCTTGGGCTGCCCGGAGTAGCAAGGTGGGTTATTAACCCTAGGTTCCGGAGGCTCGGCAGACCAGGAAGTAACAGGTGGCACGAGACGAAGACTCTGGAACTGTCCAGAGAGGTCGGAAACCTGAGCGGCCAGGTTCTCCATGGCATGACGAGCAGCAGACAATTCCTGCTCGTGTCTGCCGAGCATGGCTCCTTGGATCTCGACGGCAGTGTTACGAGCGTCTGTAGTCGCTGGGTCCATTCTATGGTCGGATCCTTCTGTTATGCAGGTGAATGAGGACCCAAAAGCGACTTGGCGAAAACAGAGTCTTTAATCCAGTTTAAGGAAATAGCAATACTCCTAGACAAATCGGAGCGGTAAATAAAGCATAAGAAACAATTTCACTCGTAATCACGAGAACTGACTGGAGACTCGATAATGAACTGCAGGTTGCCTCGGGAAGGCTCTTGACCGTAGCAGACTCAGACACCTGCTCACCACGCAGCATCTGAGGGAAACACGACACGACAGGGCGATACAAAGACACAGCACGGTGAACAGTATACAAGGATCCGACAGGGCAGAAACGGAAAACAAGGGGAGAAATAGGGACTCTAATCAGGGGAAAAGATAGGGAACAGGTGTGGGAAGACTAAATGATTGATTAGGGGAATAGGAACAGCTGGGAGCAGGAACGGAACGATAGAGAGAAGAGAGAGAGAGAGGGAGAGAGAAAAAGGGGAACGAACCTAAAAAGACCAGCAGGGGGAAAACGAACAGAAGGAAAAGCAAAATGACAAGACAATATAAGACAAAACATGACACATAATAGACCATTTAACAAGATTCGCACAAGCGTATCCAACCAAGGACAAGTCTGAAAGAACAGCAGCTGAAAATGTATTCAATGACTTATTCAATGACTCCCAAGGTTTGGATATCACTCCAAGTTGCACCACGATCAAGGTCAAGTTTGAGAACAAACTCTTCAAAACACTGCAGCAAATGACAGGAGTGGGTCACTCATTGACATCTCCCTATCACCCTCAGGGTAACCTGACCGAAAGATTCAATAGGACCCTATTTCAGATGCTGAGAATGCTTGAGGAAAAGGAGATGGACAGGTGAAAAGAGCATCTTCCACAAGTTGTACATGCCTACAATTATACCAAACACGAAGTGACTGGTTACTCACCTTTCTACCTACTATATGTTAACCACCCGCTCTTAACTGTGGACTTGCTGTTTGGTCCGGCAAAAAAAGTGGGTTGAGAGAATGACCGAAGCATACAGAATTGCATCCGAGAACAGCAAACAGTCAAGTGCAAGAGGAAAAACGTACTATGACCATCATTTGAGGGGAGTGGGCCTGCAACCCGGATCTCCTCCACCTAGTCAACAACTTACCTGCACACTTACCGCCGCAGCCCGCACAGACAAACCCACCTAAAGAGAAAAGGGAAAAAAGCAGAAACAAAAGAGCTGAACAAGAGAGGGCGAGAGATGACCCTAAACAATGATACGAAAGCTCAGGAGCACATTACTGGCTGGGAATACCTGTAAGAAAAGAGCAAAGAACAGACAATGTGAGACTTACCTGTGATCCTCAGAGAAATCCAGCCCGTGTAGAACCCACACAAAACACTGTAACTACC
Organism: Oncorhynchus gorbuscha; assembly: GCF_021184085.1. Classification (NCBI taxonomy): domain Eukaryota; kingdom Metazoa; phylum Chordata; class Actinopteri; order Salmoniformes; family Salmonidae; genus Oncorhynchus; species Oncorhynchus gorbuscha. The sequence goes on from NC_060177.1 coordinate 63,688,375, forward strand.
CAAGTTGTTGCACCTGAAAGAGGAATCAGAAGACCAGAAGAATCGAAAGGAGAACAACAACAACAAGAATACTTACTGTACCTGCTGAACCAATACGGTCAGACACAGGAGATGGAAATGGACGAAAAACACATGTAGAAGAGAAAAGACCCATATTGAACTCCCACTAGTTGAATAGGCTAGGAGGTCCACACGTGAGACAAGGCCTGCACAAATTCTTACTTACCAGACACTAAGTCAGCCATCCTTCCAGCCACACACCGCAATCAACACTGTAGAGGTTTATGGGGTACCACCTATGCCAGTCTGGGGAATTAGACTTTACCACATTCCACAGCCTTACCAAACCCTACCCTACCACAGACTAGCGACTTACCATATTCCCACTTATGTGTACTAGGAAAGTAAGAAAGAATCTAAAATGAAGCACTTACTTGAGATGAAAATAAGGGTTAAATGTCAGGAGCCATTTTCCTTTTCTCAGGGAGCGTGTGATGCACACATATGTATGGTCATATTTTTTATGTTTTATTTTGTTTGTTATTTTATGGAGCCACCCCTTTTATGGAGCCATCCCTATCATTTTCTAGGCCTCCCAGGTATTTGCATTGCAAGTAATGTATACGATTACTTCCACTAGGGGGAGCGGATGAGGAGCGTTAGTGGGATTGTGAGGTCTTGGATGTTGCTTCTTTAATCTTGGAGAATGCTTACTACTGAACGCTACTAACCTTTCTCTGTCTCATCACTCCACCCTGTTAATTCAGGTATCTATTGTGCAAAAGAGCAATATGACTCACAAAATATTGGGATAACACAGTTAACTATATAATCCATTAGTTTGGTGATGTTTAAAGGTTAGTAGAAGGGAGTTTTAACAAAGTGAAAAAACTGGTTGGAAAGTAATGGAGGTTCACTAGTGTCATGACTGTCCTGATCAGGTCAGGTTACAGGAGACCACAACCCTACAGATTATCTCTCAACCCCAACAGAAGAGGAGAGATCTAGGGGTCTGAAGATGTGGGGATTTTATGACCCCTCACGCCCATGGTAAATCTTAGGCCACAGACAAATTCCCTTTGTCCTGTTACTATGGAGAACCAGCCTCAGAACATTAAACATGAAATAAAGGGACTTTGGAACAATGGTTTCTGTCAGCCACAATGGTGGTCATGACGATAGATGGAATATGAAAATTTATATAATTTTTGTTTTGTTATTAAAGGTTAATAGATGACGTTATTACTAAAACATTGTAATGTCAACAGTTTACCTAGTATATGTTTGATGCGTATACATTGTACGTTGTATGGAAAATGTCCTAATCAAAGAGAATGTTTTGGTAAAGATGAAATGTGAAGTTAGTTGTCTAAAATTGGATTTGAGTCAAATCTAGACCTTGCCCATAACTTGATACGCCCAGAGAATTGCCCTAAAGGCGGTTACGCCCACTTCTGACTCAAGGGTATAAAACCTGTGAGTGAGGAATTTACAGAGAAGACTACGTGACCCAAGCTGCAGCCGAGATCAAAAAAGTCAACAAACCCAAAACGCAAAACAAGTTTGAGAACAAAGAAATCTTTTTCTACCCAAGCTACGGATGAGTAGCTGTGTCTAATCGGGGGAATTTAAGTCGAACCACCTAGCCTCCACCCCTCATCGAATCGTGGTATCTACACTGTTTCATTCTTACGCTGTGAGATCTGAGCTACAGAGCTGTCTGTCCTCAGAAGAGCCCTTCCAGAGCAAGGGAACAGACTACTAAGCCAAAAGGACACTGACATCGTGAGGACAACCAAAGAGTTGCGCAGGAGAAGTGTGTCATTGAGCAGCCTGAACGGTCCACGCGGAGAACCCACGGAGACCTTCCCCACATAATTACATCATTATATTCTGACCCATAAGAGTGGACGTTTGGGGCAAGGCTAGGGTTAAAATAAGCATAGTTGACAAATTCACCCAAATGTATATTTCTCTTGTACTTTCTATTTTCCTCTCTTTTAAATGCCCATTTTGGGTAACACGCACCATAGTGTGTTGGCCCGTTATACTAATCAATAGCCTAGAATGTGTTTTTGTGTATGAATGTATATCTTTTATCATCATTTTAGCTTTCTAGGAAATAAATACTCAACTAAGATTGGTGTGGTATGAACTCATTGGTGAGACCCGAGTCCGTGCAGATTCCCGGATATTGCGACGTTCAGAACGAGACTGTAGAGGTAACTGGTTCATTAGCGGCTGTTGTAAAATCAATATTCTGATATTCTTTGAGTTAATTTGGGAAATAGAAACTCAATAAAACTAATTTTCCCATGGTGCCCCAGGTTAATGAGTTAATAATAGCTTGATTCAGTTAATCACGCAATTAGAAACCTTTAATCATTCGATGAGCAACAGTCGTCACATTAACTAATACAACATCACAACACTAGGTTGCTAATGGTTTACATGTAACGGCCCATGTACAATAGACTAGCACAAGGTGCACAAGACTAGCACAAGGTGAAACACTGCTTCCCATTCATTTCAATGGAAGGAAAGAGGTGAGAAGGGGAGAGGGCGGGGGACCTTTGGGCGGTGCGAAGGTGGCATGGGAGGCAGTGAAAAATAAACTTTTCCCAAAGTTATGCAAATCACCAGCGGCGACGGCTGGGTGTTGACCAATCATATTGAGTGGTTCCCATGACGACTTTGACGCTATGAGACCATTTTATGAGACCATTTTGCTCCGTTCAAAAAATGCAGAACTAAGAACAGATACAGCCCTTGGTTCACTCCAGACCTGACTTCCCTCGACCAGCACAAAAACATCCTGTGGCGGACTGCAATAGCATCGAATAGTCCCCGCGATATGCAACTGTTCAGGGAAGTCAGGAACCAATACACGCAGTCAGTCAGGAAAGCTAAGGCCAGCTTCTTCAGGCAGAAGTTTGCATCCTGTAGCTCCAACTCCAAAAAGTTCTGGGACACTGTGAAGTCCATGGAGAACAAGAGCACCTCCTCCCAGCTGCCCACTGCACTGAGGCTAGGGAACACGGTCACCACCGACAAATCCATGATTATCGAAAACTTCAACAAGCATTTCTCAACGGCTGGCCATGCCTTCCGCCTGGCTACTCCTACCTCGGCCAACAGCTCCGGCCCCCCCGCAGCTCCTCGCCCAAGCCTCTCCAGGTTCTCCTTTACCCAAATTCAGATAGCAGATGTTCTGAAAGAGCTGCAAAACCTGGACCCGTATAAATCAGCTGGGCTTGACAATCTGGACCCTCTATTTCTGAAACTATCCGCCGCCATTGTCGCAACCCCTATTACCAGCCTGTTCAACCTCTCTTTCATATCGTCTGAGATCCCCAAGGACTGGAAAGCTGCCGCAGTCATCCCCCTCTTAAAAAAGGGGGAGACACCCTGGACCCAAACTGTTACAGACCTATATCCATTCTGCCCTGCCTATCTAAGGTCTTCGAAAGCCAAGTCAACAAACAGGTCACTGACCATCTCGAATCCCACCGTACCTTCTCTGCTATGCAATCTGGTTTCTGAGCCGGTCATGGGTGCACCTCAGCCACACTCAAGGTACTAAACGACATCATAACCACCATCGATAAAAGACAGTACTGTGCAGCCGTCTTCATCGACCTTGCCAAGGCTTTCGACTCTGTCAATCACCATATTCTTATCGGCAGACTCAGTAGCCTCGGTTTTTCGGATGACTGCCTTGCCTGGTTCACCAATTACTTTGCAGACAGAGTTCAGTGTGTCAAATCGGAGGACATGTTGTTCCTCTGGCAGTCTCTATGGGGGTGCCACTGGGTTCAACTCTCGGGCCGACTCTTTTCTCTGTGTATATCAATGATGTTGCTCTTGCTGCAGGCGATTCCCTGATCCACCTCTACGCAGACGACACCATTCTATACACTTTCGGCCCATCATTGGACACTGTGCTATCTAACCTCCAATCGAGCTTCAATGCCATACAACACTCCTTCCGTGGCCTCCAACTGCTCTTAAACGCTAGTAAAACCAAATGCATGCTTTTCAACCGATTGCTGCCTGCACCCGCATGCCCGACTAGCATCACCACACTGGATGGTTCCGACCTTGAATATGTGGACACCTATAAGTACCTAGGTGTCTGGCTAGACTGCAAACTCTCCTTCCAGACCCATATAAAACATCTCCAATCGAAAATCAAATCAAGAATCGGCTTTCTATTCCGCAAACAAATCCTCCTTCACTCACGCTGCCAAGCTTACCCTAGTAAAACTGACTATCCTACCGATCCTCGACTTCGGCGATGTCATCTACAAAATTGCTTCCAACACTCTTCTCAGCAAACTGGATGCAGTTTATCACAGTGCCATCCGTTTTGTCACTAAAGCACCTTATACTACCCACCACTGCGACTTGTATGCTCTAGTCGGCTGGCCCTCGCTACATATCCGTCGCCAGACCCACTGGCTCCAGGTCATCTACAAGGCCATGCTAGGCAAAGCTCCACCTTATCTCAGCTCACTGGTCACGATGGCAACACCCATCCGTAGCACACGCTCCAGCAGGTGTATCTCATTGATCATCCCTAAAGCCAACACCTCATTCGGCCGCCTTTCGTTCCAGTACTCTGCTGCCTGTGACTGGAACGAATTGCAAAAATCGCTGAAGTTGGAGACTTTTATCTCCCTCACCAACTTCAAACATCAGCTATCTGAGCAGCTAACCAATCGCTGCAGCTGTACATAATCTATTGGTAAATAGCCCACCCATTTTCACCTACCTCATCCCCACAGTTTTTATTTATTTACTTTTCTGCTCTTTTGCACACCAATATCTCTACCTGTACATGATCATCTGATCATTTATCACTCCAGTGTTAATCTGCAATATTGTAATTATTCACCTACCTCCTCATGCCTTTTGCACACATTGTATATAGACTCCCCTTTTTTCTCTACTGTGTTATTGACTTATTAATTGTTTACTCCATGTGTAACTCTGTGTTGTCTGTTCACACTGCTATGCTTTATCTTGGCCAGGTCTCAGTTGCAAATGAGAACCTGTTCTCAACTAGCCTACCTTGTTAAATAAAGGTGAAATAAAAAAATAAAAAATAAAGGGCTGAAGACTTTCTTCAGCAAAGATGGCTGACAAAATACTAGGATGGAAGCAAATGTAAGTGATTATAACATCATAACGAATCATGCAAAAAAATATACAGTTGACAGGAATATGTTTCTTAACGTAGAGACAAACAATTATGTATATTTCTTTTATCAAAGTTAATTTACGAAAATTGTGATTGAGCAAGCTAGCTGCCTAGCTAACAGTAGCCAGCTAAGTGGCTAGCTTTATGGGTGTTGTGGCATGAGTATGAAATTGTAATTCTAATTCTGGTTGTTTAATGTTTTAGGAACTCCTGAAACAACCAGCAAATCAGGCTGTCGTCTTGTGAAACAGTGGATGTAAATAATCTAGCTAGCTAAAGCATTTACTGCAAATTGAATAAACAATGTAATTTTGTAAGCTTGCCTTGCTGATATTTGCCATGTAAAGGTAGAGAGATGAAATGACGTAGCTAGCTAGGTATGTTCTTGCTTATTGTGCAGTGGAGGATAAAAAATACCTATATGCCTATGGATGTGTAGCTAACTATCTAGCCAATCTAGCCAATCTGTGTATGGACCCAAACGTTTACTATACATACTAGACAGAACCTAGCTATGAACCTCAGCTATCATAGCCATATAACTAAATATATCTACCTTTACATGGCAAATATCAGCAAGGCAAGCTTACAAAATTAAATTGTTTATTCAATTTGCAGTAAATGCTTTAGCTAGCTAGATTATTTACATCCACTGTTTCACAAGACGACAGCCTGATTTGCTGGTTGTTTCAGGAGTTCCTAAAACATTAAACAACCAGAATTAGAATTACAATTTCATACTCATGCCACAACACCTATAAAGCTAGCCACTTAGCTGGCTACTGTTAGCTAGGCAGCTAGCTTGCGCAATCACAATTTTCGTAAATTAACTTTGATAAAAGAAATATACATAATTGTTTGTCTCTACGTTAAGAAACATATTCCATATTACTTCAAATCAGTCAGAACGACATCAATGAAGCCTATGGATTGAGTAGAATATAATAACTAAGTGCCAAGGACGCAAGTTGTATATACATGTAGTTATTACCATGCATGAGAACCCCACATTGTAGCCTAGTGGTTAGAGCATTGGTAAGGTAAAACATCTGACGTTCTGCACCTGAACAAGGCAGTTAAACAGCGGTAGGCTGTCAGTGTAAATAATAATTTGTTCTGAACTGACTTGCAAGGTTAAATAGAGGTTCAATTAAAACAAATATATATACTGTATATACAGTTGAAGTCAGAAGTTTACATACACCTTAGCAAATACATTTAAACTCAGTTTTTCACAATTCCTGACATTTAATCCTCGTAAAAATTCCCTGTTTTAGGTCAGTTAGGATCACCACTTTTATTTGAAAAATGTGAAATGTCAGAATAATAGTAGAGAGGATGATTTATTTCAGCTTTTATTTCTTTCATCACATTCCCTGTGGGTCATGTTTACATACACTCAATTAGTATTTGGTAGTATTGCTTTTAAATTGTTTAACTTGGGTCAAACATTTTGAGTAGCCTTCCACAAGCTTACCACAATAAATTGGATGAATTCTAGCCCATTCCTCTTGACAGAGCTGGTGTAACTGGATCAGGTTTGTAGGCCTTCTTGCTCGCACATGCTTTTTAAGTTCTGCCAACACATTTTCTACAGGGTTGAGGTCAGGGCTTTGTGATGGCCACTCCAATACCTTGACTTTGTTGTCCTTAAGCCATTTTGCCACAACTTTGGAAGTATTCTTGGGGTCATTGTCCATTTGGAAGACCCATTTGCAACCAAGCTTTAACTTCCTGACTGATGTCTTGAGATGTTGCTTCAATATATCCACATAATTTCCCTTCCTCATCGTGCCATCTATTTTGTGAAGTGCATCAGTCCCTCCTGCAGCAAGTATCCCCACAACATGATGCTGCCACCCCCATGCTCCTCGGTTGGGATGGTGTTCTTCGGCTTGCAAGCGTCCCCCTTTTTCCTCCAAACATAACGATGGTCATTATGGCCAAACGGTTCTATTTTTGTTTCATCAGACCGGAGGACATTTCTCCAAAAAGTGCGATCTTTGTCCGCATGTGCAGTTGCAAACCGTTGTCTGTCTTTTTTATGGCGGTTCTGGAGCAGTAGCTTCTTCCTTGCTGAGCGGCCTTTCAGGTTATGTCAATATAGGCCTTGTTTTACTGTGGATATAGTTACTTTTGTACCTGTTTCCTCCAGCATATTCACAAGGTTAATTTGCACTTTTCGCATCAAAGTACGTTCATTTCTAGGAGACAGAATGGGTAACCTTCCTGAGCGGTATGACAGCTGCTTGGTCCCATGGTGTTTATACTTGCGTACTATTGTTTGTACAGATTAACGTGGTACCTTCAGGCATTTGAACATTTCTTGGCTGATTTCTTTTGATAGTCCCATGATGTCAAGCAAAGAGGCACTGAGTTTGTAGGCCTTGAAATACATCCACAGGTACACCTCCAATTGACTCAAATGATGTTAATCAGAATCTTTTAAAGCCATGATATAATTTTCTGTAATTTTCCAAGCTAATTTTCCAAGCTGTTACACAGTCAACTTAGTGTATGTAAACTTGTGACCCACTGGAATTGTGATACAGTGAATTCTAAGTGAAAGAATCTGTCTGTAAACAATTGTTGGGAAAATTACTTGTGTCATGCACAAAGTAGATGTCCTAACTGACTTGCCAAACTATAGTTTGTTAACAAGTAATTTGTGGAGTGGTTTGAAAACTAGTTTTAATGACTCCAACCTAAGTGTATGTAAACTTCCAACTTCAACTGTATGTGTGGGGTACAGAGATGAGGTAGTTAAACAATTATTACACACTATTATTGCACACAAAGTGAGTCCATGCAATTTATTAGGTGAGTAGTTGAGCAGATATTTACTCCTGAATTTAACACAACAAAGGGGTTGAATAGTTATTGACTGAAGACATTTCAGCTTTTCATTGATTTGTAAAAATGTCTAAACATAATTCTAGTTTCAAATTATGGGGTATTGTGTGTAGGCCAGTGACACATATACACACTACCCCATAATGAAGAAGCAACAACAGGTTTTAACAATTTTCTGAAAATGTATTAAAACAAAAAACTGAAATACCACATTTACATAAGTAATCAGAACCTTTTCTCAGTACTTTGTTGAAGCACCTTTGGCAGCGATTACAGCCTTGAGTCTTCTTGGGTATTACGCTACAAGCTTGGTCCAACTGTATTTGGGGAGTTTCTCCCATTCTTCTCTGCAGATCCTCTCAAGCTCTGTCAGGTTGGATGGGGAGCATCACTGCACAGCTATTTTCAGGTCTCTTCAGAGATGTTCGATCGGGTTCAAGTCCAGGCTCTGGCTGGGCCACTCAAGGACATTCATATACTTGTCCTAAAGCCACTCCTGTGTTGTCTTGGCTGTGTGCTTAGAGTTGTTGTCCTGTTGGAAGGTGAACCTTTGCCCCAATCTGAGGTCCTGAGCGCTCTGGAGCAGGTTTTCATCAAGGATCTCTCTGTACTTTGCTTCGTTCGTCTTTCCCTCAAAGCGTACCAAAAATGTCTGCAACATTGAAAGTCCCCAAGAAGCCTCCATAATTCTTAAATGGAAGAAGTTTGGAACCACCAAGTCTCCTCGTAGAGCTGGCCGCCAGGCCAAACTGAGCAATCGGAGGGGAAGGGCTTTGGTCAGGGAGGTGCCCAAGAACCTGATGTTCACTCTGACAGAACATCAGAATACCTCTGTGGAGATGGCAGAACCTTGCAGAAGGACAAACATCTCTGCAGTACTCCACCAATCAGGCCTTTATTGTAGAGAGCTGCCAGAAAAGAAGCCCCTCAGTAAAAGGCAAATAACAGCCCGTTTCGAGTTTGCCAAAAGGCACCTAAAGAACTCTCAGACCATGAGAAACAAGATTCTTTGGTCTGATGAAACCATGATTGAACTCTTTGGCCTGAAACAATGTAATCTATTTTAGAATAAAGCTGTAATGTAAAAAATAAAAATATATTTTAAAAAGTCAAGGGGCCTGAATACTTTCCGAATGCACTGTGTCGCTTTGGATAAAAGCGTCTGCTAAATGGCATATATTATTATTATTATATAATGCATATCAGGTCTGGGTGGCAAAGCCCCAGGTCAATTTCATAACGGGTCCAACTTTTTGGACCCTGAAGACCTTTAGTCTGTAACGGCGTTCTTCGTTTGTCAAAAGAGAGTCGGACTGAAATGCCGCGTGGTGGTTATTCATGACTTTAATGAAAAAAGTGACACATGAAATAACTATACAAAATACAAAACAACAAACGGAACGTGAAACCTAATTACAGCCTATCTGGTGAAACTACACAGAGACAGGAACAATCACCCACGAAATACACAGTGAAACCCCGGCTACCTAAATACGGTTCCCAATCAGAGACAACGAGAATCACCTGACTCTGATTGAGAACCGCCTCAGGCAGCCAAGCCTATACAACACCCCTACTCAGCCGCAATCCCAAATACTACAAACCCCAATACGAAAATACAATATATAAACCCATGTCACACCCTGGCCTGACCAAATATATAACGAAAACACAAAATACAATGACCAAGGCGTGACATAGTCATGATAACAGATAAAAATTCCCTTGGAGGTAGAAGGGTCGGCAAGACAGGGGAACAATGGGTCAAGATTTCCTAGAGTCTGCATACCATCTGTTGTATATGAATAGACATTCCCCTCCCCTTTTGGATTTCCCTGAATCCGATGTCCTGTCCACTGAATCGAGAATCCATCGAGTTGGATAGCCATGGGAGGTATCTTGTCCAAAAGCCATGTTTCAGAAGAACAGATAAGATTGCAATTACAAAAGGCCAATTGATAGCAAATCTGAGATAAGAGCTCATCCATCTTATTGTCAAGTGACTGTAAATTGGCCAATAGAATGGAGGGAAGTGGTGGTTGGTTTTCCCTTCGCCGTAGTCTCAACAGGATACCCACTCTTTTGCTTCTTTTTCACAAGTGTTTCGTCTTGGGTAGCCCGAAGATTGGATCGGAGGTATGTAAAGAGCCCAGGGCCGATGAGTCGAATTTGAAGCCGAAATTGAGGTTACTGCCGATCTGATGTTCAAAGGTTTTCTCAATTATAAAAAAGGATAGGGGATACATTTTGTGCAAAGAAAATGAAGATAAACTTGCATAAGTTGGGTCGGAGCTCTCAAGATGGCAGCCATAGAGTACGGCGCTATCTTGGCTTAACTTCAGTGTTGAAGTAGTATTTCAGTTGAATTTCTCATATTCTCTCCTGCAATATCATTTTTGTAACAATTTTGTAATATGCTTATAACATCACTGTGATAAGTCACTATATATGGTTTCCAAATATAGGGACATGTAAATTGCCTGGCATAATATTAGAGTTTGATTTTTCATTTGGTTGTGTTTGGCCTGAGTGGAGGACATGTTTTGGCAGAATCGCAACTTAGAGTTCTCTGTAAATATGTTTCCATGACCTTAGGATTTGTCCTAAGCATACTTTTTTTTTACACTGGCACTACATACTTAAATATACTTAAAAACTTCTTATGAATAGGGGGCAGTATTTGGAAGTTTGGATGACTGAGGTGCCCAAAGTAAACTGCCTGTTACTCAGGCTCAGAAGCTTGGATATGCATATATAAGTAGTATTGGATAGAAAACACTCTGAAGTTTCTAAAACGGTTCAAATAATGTCTGTGAGTATAACAGAACTGATATAGCAAGCACAAACCTGAGGAGAATGTGTATTCAGAATGTTTTTGTTTTTGAGGTCACCACTCATTGAAATGGCTGTCTATGGGAAGGAATACCTCCCAGATTGCAGTTCCTAGGGCTTTCAGTGGATGTCAACAGGCTTTAGAAAGAGTTTCAGGCTTATTTTTTGAAAAATAAGCTAGAATTTGTCGTTTTTCTAGGTGGCTCCCATTTTGGCTGTGGTATTGTGGCTTGCATGGATGAGGGCGCTCACTTCGTTATTTATCTCCGGTAATGAACATACTATTCTCCGTCTTATATTTTATCATTTATTTAAATAATAGGGTACCTGAGGATTGATTATAAACATTGTTTTACTTGTTTGGATGAAGTTTATTAGTAACTTTTGGAATTCCTTTATATGCATTTTGAACGAGGGAAACCGGTGGATTACTGAGTCAAGCGCGCCAACTAACCTAATATTTTTTAACAAAACTACCATTTGTTATGTAGCTGGGACCCTTGGGATTGCAAACAGCGGAGGATCTTCAAAGGTAAGTGATTTATTTTATCGCTATTTCTGACTTTCGTGATGCCTCTGCTTGTTTGGAAAATGTTTGCAATGCTTTTGTATGCGGGGCGCTGTCCTCAGATAATTGCATGGTATGGTTTCGCCGTATACCTTTTTGAAATCTGATAAAGCGGCTGGATTAACAAGAAGTTAAACTTTTAAACGATGTAAGACACATGTATTTTCATGAATGTTTAATATTACAAATTTTGTATTTTGAATTTTGCGTCCTGCAATTTCACCGGATGTTGTCGAGGTGGGGCGCTATCGGTACGCCTAGCCCAAAGAGGGTAATGACCTAGGTGGGTTTACAAAGCATGGCTTAGTCTAACCAACGTACCAAGCTATTGTCACACTGTACCCATTAATATGTTCTTTGAATGTGAGTGTCCTTTTAGAGTTGGAGGAAAGTGCATCAACATACAGTGGGGAGAACAAGTATTTGATACACTGACGATTTTGCAGGTTTTCCTACTTACAAAGCATGTAGAGGTCTGTACTTTTTATCATAGGTTCACTTCAACTGTGAGAGACGGAATCTAAAACAAAAATCCAGAAAATCACATTGTATGATTTTTAAGTAATTCATTTGCATTTTATTGCATGACATAAGTATTTGATCACCTACCAACCAGTAAGAATTCCGGCTCTCACAGACCTGTTATTGTTTCTTTACGGAGCTCTCCTGTTCTCCACTCATTTTCTGTATTAACTGCACCTGTTTGAACTCGTTACCTGTATAAAAGACACCTGTCCACACACTCGATCAAACAGACTCCAACCTCTCCACAATGGCCAAGACCAGAGAGCTGTGTAAGGACATCAGGGTTAAATTGTAGACCTGCACAAGGCTGGGATGGGCTACAGGACAATAGGCAAGCAGCTTGACGAGAAGGCAACAACTGTTGGCGCAATTATTAGAAAATGGAAGTTCAAGATGACGGTCAATCACCCTCGGTCTGGGGCTCCATGCAAGATCTCACCTCGTGGGGCATCAATGATCATGAGGAAGGTGACGGATCAGCCCAGAACTACACGGCAGGACCTGGTGAATGACCTGAAGAGAGCTGGGACCACAGTCTCAAAGAAAACCACTAGTAACACACTACGCCGTCATGGATTAAAATCCTGCAGCGCACACAAGGTCCCCCTGCTCAAGCCAGCGCATGTCCAGGCCCGTCTGAAGTTTGCCAATGACCATCTGGATGATCCAGAGGAGAAATGGGAGAAGGTAATGTGGTCTGATGAGACAAAAATAGAGCTTTTTGGTCTAAACTCCACTCGCTGTGTTTGGAGGAAGAAGAAGGATGAGTACAACCCCCAAGGACATCCCAACCGTGAAGCATGGAGGTGGAAACATCATTCTTTGGGGATGCTTTTCTGCAAAGGGGACAGGACGGCTGCACCGTATTGAGGGGAGGATGGATGGAGCCATGTATCGCGAGATCTTGGCCAACAACCTCCTTCCCTCAGTAAGAGCATTGAAGATGGGTCATGGCTGGGTCTTCCAGCATGACAACGACCCAAAACACACAGCCAGGGCAACTAAGAAGTGTCTCCGTAAGAAGCATCTCAAGGTCCTGGAGTGGCCTAGCCAGTCTCCAGACCTGAACCCAATAGAAAATCTTTGGAAGGAGCTGAAAGTCCTTATTGCCCAGCGACAGCCCCGGAACCTGAAGGATCTGGAGAAGGTCTGTATGGAGGAGTGGGCCAAAATCCTTGCTGCAGTGTGTGCAAACCTCAAATCAAATCAAATGTATTTGTCACATACACATGGTTAGCAGATGTTAATGCGAGTGTAGCGAAATGCTTGTGCTTCTAGTTCCGACAATGCAGTAATAACCAACCAGTAATCTAGCTATCTACCTTATAGACACAAGTGTAAGGGGATAAAGAATATGTACATAAAGATATATGAATGAGTGATGGTACAGAGCGGCATAGGCAAGATACAGTAGATGGTATCAAGTACAGTATATGAGTATGTATGAGTATGTAAACAAAGTGGCATAGTTAAAGTGGCTAGTGATACATGTATTACATAAAGATGCAGTAGATTATATAGAGTACAGTATATACGTATACATATGAGATGAATGATGTAGGGTATGTAAACATTATATTAGCTAGCATTGTTTAAAGTGGCTAGTGATATATTTTAAATTTCCCATCAATTCCCATTATTAAAGTGGCTGGAATTTAGTCAGTGTGTTGGCAGCAGCCACTCAATGTTAGTGTTGGCTGTTTAACAGTCTGATGGCCTTGAGATAGAAGCTGTTTTTCAGTCTCTCGGTCCCAGCTGTGATGCACCTGTACTGACCTCGCCTTCTGGATGATAGCGGGGTGAACAGGCAGTGGCTCGGGTGGTTGTTGTCCTTGATGATCTTTATGGCCTTCCTGTGACATCGGGTGGTGTAGGTGTCCTGGAGGGCAGGTAGTTTGCCCCTGGTGATGCGTTGTGCAGACCTCACTACCCTCTGGCGAGCCTTACAGTTGTGGGCGGAGCAGTTGCCGTACCAGGCGGTGATACAGCCTGCCAGGATGCTCTCGATTGTGCATCTCTAGAAGTTTGTGAGTGCTTTTGGTGACAAGCCAAATTTCTTCAGCCTCCTGAGGTTGAAGAGGCGCTGCTGCGCCTTCTTCACGATGCTGTCTGTGTAGGTGGACCAATTCAGTTTGTCTGTGATGTGTACGCCGACGAACTTAAAACTTACTACCCTCTCCACTACTGTTCCATCGATGTGGATAGGGGGGTGTTCCCTCTGCTGTTTCCTGAAGTCCACAATCATCTCCTTAGTTTTGTTGTCATTGAGTGTGAGGTTTTTTTCCTGGTCAAGAACTACAGGAAACATATGATCTCTGTAATTGCAAACAAAGCTTTCTGTACCAAATATTAAGTTCTGCTTTTCTGATGTATCAAATACTTATGTCATGCAATAAAATGCAAATTAATTACTTAAAAATCACACAATGTGATTTTCTGGATTTTTGTTTTAGATTCCGTCTCTCACGGTTGAAGTGTACCTATGATAAAAGTAGGAAAACTTGCAAAATTGGCAGTGTATCAAATACGTGTTCTCCCCACTGTATGTGCTCCCCTCCTCAGGGTCTTCAGGGCTACAGTGTATCTGCAGTGCACTTCTCTAACATCCCCTTTTCCTGGTGTGTGCAGCCCATCCTCTTCCTGCTGTGTCACGACGGTCGTCCTGATACCCTGTGAGGAAGAGGAACGTTTTCCCAGGGAAGTTGGGGATGACCCCTGCGGCATGTTCATACAATACCATCTCACTGTAGTTACACTCTAAAGAACCCATCCCTGACATAAATAAGACATCACTATGGATTAATGAGGTTTATCATTACCATGCAGAAAAGCTAACTGTACAGTGTGTCCTTACAGTGCACAATGTTCTTGACTGTGTGTGCACCACCATAAATGCCTTTTCTCTGTCTGGAATTAGAATCACTACATCCTCTCTCTCTCTCTCTCTCTCCTGTCCTAGGGTTTATTATCAAACTTTTCGTCATGTATCGTCAATGCAATATATTACACTAAGCTATTATTTCAATGATTTCTAGATTAATATACACTCAACAAAAATATAAATGCAACACATAACAATTTTAAACATTTTACTTACTTAGAGATCATATAAGGAAATCAGTCGATTGAAATAAATGCATTATGCCCTAATCTATGGATTTCACATGACTGGAATACAGATATGCATCTGTTGGTCACAGATACCTTCAAAACAAAGCTAGGGGCGTGGATCAGAAAACCAGTCAGTATCCAGTGTGACCACCATTTGCCTCATGCAGCGCAACATATCTCCTTTGCATAAGACTTTGCATCAGGCTGTTGATTGTGGCCTGTGGAATGTTGTCCCACTCCTCTTCAATGGCTGTGTGAAGTAGGTAGGAACTGGAACACGCAGTTGTGCATGGTAATCCAGAGCATCCCAAACATGCTCAAAGTATGCAGGCCATGGATGAATGGATATGTTCAGCTTTCAGGAATTTTGTACAGATCCTAGTGACATGGGACGGTGCATTATCATGAAACAGGAGGTGATGGTGGCGGATGAATGGCTCGACAATGGTCCTCAGGATCTCATCACGATGTCTCTGTGCATTCAAATTGCCATCGATAAAATGCAATTGTGTTCATTGTCCATAGCTTATGTCTGCCCATACCATAACCTCACTGCCACCATGGAGCACTCTCTTCACAACGTTGACATCAGCAAACCACTCGCCCTCACAACGCCATACACGCTGTCTACCATCTTCCCGGTAGCCTGCCAGTGGCCATCGAATGTGAGCATTTGCCCACTGAAGTCGGTTAGGACGACGAGCACGCAAAGGAGCTTACCGTAGAAGGTTTCTGACAGTTTTTGTACAAATTCTTCAGTTGTGCAAAGCCACAGTTTCATCAGCTTTCCTCGTGGCTGGTCTCAGACGATCCCACAGGTGAAGAAGCCAGATGTGGAGGTCCTGGCCTGGTGTGGTTACATGGTTGTGCGGTTGTGAGGCTGGTTGAGAGTAAATTCTACTGCCAAATTCTCTAAAACGACATTGGAGACAGCTTATGGTAGAGAAATGTACATTCAAATCTTTGGCACAGCTTTGGTGGACAATACTGTAGTCAGCATTCCAATTGCACACTCCCTCAACATGAGACATCTGTGGCATTGTGTTGTGTGACAAAACTAAATATTTTAGAGTGGCTTTTTATTGTCCCCATGTGATCATGCTGTTTAATCAGCTTCTTGACTTGCCACACCTGTCAGGTGGATAGATTATCTTGGCAAAGGAGAAATGCTCACTAACAGGGATGTAAAAAATGTGTACACAGAATTTAAGAGAAATCAAGTTTTTGTGGATAAGAAACATTCCTGGGGTCATTTATTTCAGCTCATGAAAAATTGGACCAACACTTTAAATGTTGCGTTTATGTTTTTGTCCAGTACTTTCTGATCAGTGATATAAGCATATGATCTATATGCATAGGGATGTATTTTTAATATTTTTATAGTTAAGTCTTGTATAGATGGGCCACAGCTCTAAACAGATGTCACTCAAACTGAAGCGCAGCCGCAACATGACTTGGTTTGGAACAGGCAGGTGTTTAAACACAGCCTAATGTTGATAGATATCTCTGGTTCTTGAGTGTTTGCAAATTCATTACCCCCACAGATGATTGGTATTTATCTTCGATTACGTACTGTGTAATCTACCCAATCTCACAGTCATGCTTTCCATATCAAGCTATGCATCTTTTAGTGTCTCTGTGTGTACAATACTAGTAGGCGTGTGGGGGCGTGTGAGAGAGAGAGAGAACGAGAGAGACAGAGAGATATCGGAGAGATGAACATTCCCTCTCAATGCTGGAGAGCCCCCGGGAGCTTCCTGTAAGTTTGTTAAAAACCCGGATGAGAAGCTTTTGATAACATAATTGTGTGGGCGCCAGCAGGGAAGGTGACATTAGGTGCAACCTTTAGTGGAAGAGGAAGTCAATCAGTGGAGCAGGAGGGGGGTGGACAGGTAGCAGTAAAACGAGTGATGGGACAGAGGAGGAAGTTCAGTGGGGTTGCACATGGGAATCTCTGACTATAGGTCAGACAGAGCACCATGCAGGTAGTCACAGGTGTTATGACTAGAGCATCATGTGACTGCGTGTGTGTGGGGGGGGTTAGTGTTTGTGTGTATTTAACTGTGTGTGTTGCTGGCAGGGGTGGGGGGTCGACGAGCTTCATTAGCCATGGGTTTTTTTTATGACAGGAAATTAGCTTTAAAACTGCACAATTTTCTTCCAACCTCATGGTAAAATGTGTGGAATAGCCGGAAATGAGTTCAGGGATTCTTGAAAGTCGTGATAATCCTTGTCCGGCAGAGAAATTTCATTTTTATCGTATAGCATTTGTATTTTGTTGCATTATTTGACTTTAAGGAACAGATTGATACAAAAAATGGCAATATTTGATATTAACTGAAAAATTATCATATGTACTTTCTTGCAATAGATCTCTGTGATTTTAAATAATATTTATCTCAAAACTTTGATTCCTAAAAGATGTGTCCGGAGACTTGATCAACACCACCATATTTCTCTAAAATCCTAAATTAATATTAAGACAAATATTTGTGGGAAAAAAAGTGGTGAGATTGTCCTGTCTTTCAAGATTACCTGAACTATAAAACAGCAAAAACAAATCCCATCCTCATGGCAAAATTTGTAAAATAGCATGAGATTAGCTATAAATCTGATTTTGCAAAAAAGCAACGATATGTGAAACTGTGCTAGGCTACTGGTGTGTGTGTGTGTGTATGTTCATGACTGTACATGTGTGTGTGAGAATATTGGCACTGTCTTTGTTCCACACCTGGCAAGTGAGTCACTAGTGGTGTCAGTGTGAGCCACTATGGTGACGAGCATATTCAGACAAAAGGCCCTGACGTGCTCAGGCTCCTACTTACCCTGTGTGGGGAGTCGCCTTGAATGTCATGTATTCAACTCCCTTCCCAGGGTGGCTCATTTTATAACGACTGGAAAAAACCCTATTGGGAAACGTTTCATTAACTCCGAAGGTGAATTGTGAAAACATTTTTGATTGATTTTATGTAATTAACAGATTACGTAACAGATTACGAAAGTTTTCTGGTTTTGTTAAACTTCTTAGGGCTGAAATCCCATTAACGGGATCGATATGACAACAGCCAGTGAAAGTGCAGGGCGCCAAATTCAAAACAACAGAAATCTCCTAATTGAAATTCCTCAAACATACATGTATTTTATACCATTTTAAAGGTAATCCTGTTTTTAATCCCACCATAGTGTCCGATTTCAAATAGGCTTCACACCGAAAGCACCACAAACGATTATGTTAGGTTAGAGCCAAGTCACAAAAACACACACAGCCATTTTTCCAGCCAAAGAGTGGAGTCACAAAAATCAGAAATAGAGATTTTTTGATGATCTTCATCTGATGACAGTCATAGGACTTCATGTTACACAATACATGTATGTTTTGTTCGGTAAAGTTCATATTTATATTAAAAAAACTCTCAGTATACATATGTTCAGTAGTTCCAAAAACATCCGGTCATTTTGCAGAGAGCCACGTCAATTTACAGAAATACTCATCATAAATGTTGATGAAAATGCAAGTGTTATACATGGAATTAAAGATATACTTCTCCTTAATGCAACCGCTGGGTCAGATTTCACAGAAGCTTTCTGGAAAAAGCAAACCATGCTATAATCTGAGAACGGTGTTCAGAGAACAAATACATATATCCACCATGTTGGAGTCAACAGAAGTCAGAAATAACATTATAAATATTCACTTACCTTTGATAATCTTCATCAGAATGCACTCCCAGTTCGACAATAAATGTTTGTTTTGTTCGATAATGTCCATCATTAATGTTCAAATAGTTACTTTTGTTAGCGCGTTTGGTAAACAAATCAACTTCACGAAGCGCGTTCACTAGTTCCAGACAAAATGTTACAGACCGTAGAAACTTGTCAAACGATGTATGGAATCAATCTTTAGGATGTTTTTAACATAAATCTTCAATGATATTCCAACCGGAGAATTCCTTTGTCTTAAGAAAAGTAAAGGAACGGGAGATACCTCTCATGTGAAATGCGCATGACCAGCGCGTGACTGCTGCCAGACCTCTGACTCAATCCCCTCTCATTCGGCCCCACTTCACAGTAGAAGTATCAAACAAGTTTCTAAAGACGGTTGACATCTAGTGGAAGCCTTAGGAAATGCAAGATGACCAATATCCCACTGTAACTTCAATAGGGGCTGAGTTGAAAATCGACCAACCTCAGATTTCCCACTTCCTGGTAGGATCTTTTCTCAGGTTTTTGCCTGCCATATGAGTTCTGTTATACTCACAGACATCATTCAAAAAATACTAACATACAAATATACTAATAATATGCATATATTAGCAACTGGGACTGAGGAGCAGGCAGTTTACTCTGGGCACCTTATTCATCCAAGCTACTCAATACTGCCCCCCAGCCATAAGAAGTATTAAGGGAAGTGCAATACAGTTTTCACTGTCTTTAACAGCAGTTTTTACTAATTGTATATTATCTTATGGAGGAAAGACTACTGTTAAAGGGATTTGTAGCAACAATACAGCACGAGGAAAGACACAAGTGAAGCCCCCAGCCCTAGGTTGACTTCCACGGCCACAGGTAAAAAGTTTAAAATGTTGTTTCACCATTTACGTTTTTTATCATTGTGATCACAAATGTTTTATAGCATGTATAACATCACAGTTAATACAATGGACTCACCTTCAATGAACAACGTATGAAAGAATAAAGGGTGTGTGTATGTTTTTGTGTGTTTGTGTCTCACGTCCCTCGAAACCAGACACTGTTGTAAGATCCTCTGAACCCTCTCCCACATGGCAGACAGGCCCAACAGGCCCAATCACACAATGAACACATCCTTAGTGATTGCCAGTGTTTACTGGCGGGTTGTCAGGGACTCCTCTGCTCTGAGGTAATAAGGAAGGGGATTATTTGCTTTGGCTGCAGAGGAGGGCTCTATAATCAAATCACAGTGACATATGAGTGCAGTGTTTGTACTTTTTGCCACCCAGTGCTCTCCCTCTCTTCTTATTCTCTACTCTCCTATCCCTCCCTCCTTCGTCTGCCTCCCTGTCATGTTTAACACTCAGTTTCTCAGATTGTAAAAGAGGTATGCGTGAGTAAGAACAGGAACTCTTTCCTTCTGTTTTGCTTGTTTGGTGAATAGAACTGGATCGAATACAGCCTCTCAAACCATGGCTTTTTGAGACAGATAGCTGAGATCAATTTCCTCACAATGACAATCTCTTGTTTTTGTATGTCCTCCCTATTCAGTATATGGGAGAAGAGAGTGGGTAAGATAGATCAGTCAGGTTTGTGGAATTGGATTTCCATGGCAGATTGCCACACATCACCAGTCTTATCTGATGGTGCAAGTCTGTTATTGTAATGAGACACCAATGGAGGCGAGCCAGGAAAGGTGAAGATGATACAGCACACAGGCCATTCATGGCACAATCAAGCTCTTTATTTCTCTGTGTTTTCCATGCTCTATCACTCCAGGAAGTGATAGCTAGGGCATGTAGGGGGTGTATGTGGGCAGAAGGAACGATGGTCTGTAGGAGTGAAGAAATCTCTGATAACTGATGGAGCTTCAATCCACTGCATTGTGCATTGTGCTCTGAAATAACTCTGATGGAGATAGAACACCTTTATATAGAGGACTGAAAATGGCAGTTTATATCTACTGTGCTAAAAAGGTCAGTGCCCTACTTGGACCTACATTGTATACATGATGACTACAGACATTTTAAGAATAAGCCTGTTCCTGAACACTTGTCTCCATTCCTTGCTAAATTGAACTTTGCTAGGCATGTCTCTAATATAATTTGATGTTGTCTTTTTTTCATCCCATTATTCTAATACCTCTCTAAAATAAGATGAAAACAAAAAACAGTGAATGTCTTAGGAGCACACATGCCTCACCGGGACCAAGTTGCAGATAATGTAAAATGTAAATTGCCAGTTCTCTCTCTAAATCCGACTATCATTCATTCATTCATTCATTCATCCAGTCTCTCTCTCTCTCTCTCTCTCTCTCTCTCTCTCTCTCTCTCTCTCTCTCTCTCTCTCTCTCTCTCTCTCTCTCTCTCTCTCTCTCTCTCTCTCATGGTTCCACCTGTCACCAGAGGGCGACAGAGACTGTTGTCATAACTATCCTGTGATGATCTGAAGGATCAGGTTACAGTGGGTTCACTCTACAGCGTGCTCTCTCTCATGGAGGGGGAGAGCGGGAAGACGGCTGTTTTATGGTGGTCATAAAATACGCTGCCTCTATGATCTGTAGTGTTCGAGATTGGAATGTAAACTGTGGAACACAGAAAGACACTTGGACATCAAAAGTTTGAGTTTTGAGAATGTGGGAGTGGTCCGTGGACACTTAAGGGACAGTCATGATGAAGTTGTTTCATTTGGTGACCTCATGAAAGACAGGAGACCCACATTACTGTATCTCTGTTTGTGTACACGTTTCAATTATCAGATTTACATCTAGATGTTGGATAAACCATTCTCTTTTTCATCTTTTTAAATGAAAACCTTGTGAAGACTTACAGAAAACATTTGATCTCTGTCATTGCCAACAAAGGGTATATAACAAAGTATTGAGATAAACATTTGTTATTGACCAAATACTTATTTTCCACCATAATTTGCAAATAAATTCATTAAAAATCTATTTTTCTTCTCATTTTGTCTGTCATAGTTGAAGTGTATCTATGATGAAAATTACAGGCCTCTCTCGTCTTTTTAAGTGGGCGAACTTGCATAATTGGTGGCTGACTAAATATTTTTTGCCCCACTGTACGTTTTGTTTGATAAAGTTCAAATCTGTTTACATTGGCGCGTTATGGTCAGTAATGTTGTGCCTCGAAAACATCCGGCAAATTTTCAAAGAGCCACATCAATTTACAGATATACACATAATAAACTTTGATTGAGGATACAAGTATTATGCACAAAATTATAGATATACTTCTCCTTGATGCAACCGCTGTATCAGATTTCAAAAAAGCTTTACGGAAAAAGCAAACCATGTAATAATCTGAGTACAGCGCTCAGACACAAAACAAGCCATGCAGATACCCGCCATGTTGTGGAGTCAGAAAAAGTCAGAAATAGCGTTATAAATATTCACTTACCTTTGATGATCTTCTTCAGAATGCACTCCCAGGAATCCCAGTTTGTTTTGTTCGATAAAGTCCATAATTTATGTCCAAATACCTCATTTTTTTAGCGCGTTTGGTAAACAAATCCAAATTCACGAGGCGCGGGAAAGTCCAGTTGAAAGTTCAGACAAAAAGTTCAAAAAGCTACATTACAGTTCATAGAAACATGTCAAACGATGTATAGAATCAATCTCTAGGATGTTTTTAATATAAATCTTCAATAATGGTTCAACCATAGAATTCCTTTGTCTTTAGAATTGCAATGTAACGCAGGTCACTCTCACATGTGCGCGCATGATCAGCTCATGCCACTCTGGCAGACCTCTGGTTGAATCAGCTCTCATTCACCCCCACTTTACAGCAGAAGCCTCAAACCACATTCTAAAGACTGTTGACATCTAGTGGAAGCCTTGGGAAGTGCAATATGACCCCATAGACATTGTATATTCGATAGACAATGAGTTGAAAAACGACAAATCTCAGATTTCCCACTTCCTGGTTGTATTTTTTTCAGGTTTTTGCTTGCGATATGTTATACTCACAGAAATCATTCAAACAGTTTTAGAAACTTCAGAGTGTTTTCTATCCAATACTACTGATAATATGCATATATTAGCTTCTGGGCCTGAGTAGCAGGAAGTTTACTCTGGGCACGCTTTTCATCCGAATGTGAAAATGCTGCCCCCTATCCCAAACAGGTTTTAATAATGTTTACATATCCTACATTACTCATCTCATATGTATATACTGTATTATATACCGTCTACTGCATCTTGCCTATGCCAAACGGTGTCGCTCATCCATTGATATGTACATATTCTATTCATCCCTTTACATTTGTGTGTATTTGTGTGTATAAGGTAGTTGTTGTGAATTTGTTAGATTACTTGCTAGATATTACTGCATAATCGGAACTAGAAGTATTTTGCTACACTCGCATTAACATCTGCTAACCATGTGTATGTGACAAATAAAATTTGATTTGATTTGAATTACACAGAGAATTGATTTGATAAAATAAAAGGCACATACACGACACTGTCCTAGAGACATCAACTACACTCAGGTGTGTCCAATTTACTCATTATGATTTCCCTGTTAAAAGAGGTGTGTTTCGGGCCTCCCAACTGGTGCAGTGGTCTAAGGCACTGCATCACAGTGCTAGCTGTTCCACTAGAGATCCTGGTTAGAGTGTAGGCTCTGTCGCTGACAGCTGCGACCAGGAGGCCCATGGGGCCGCACACATTTGGCCCGGCCTCGTCCGGGTTAGGGATACCCTTGTCCCATCGCACTCTAGCAATTCCTGTTGCGGGCCGGGCACATGCACGCTGACATGGTTGCCAGGTGTACGATGTCTCCTCCGACACATTCGTGTGGCTGGCTTCTGGTTTAAGCAGGCATTGTGTCAAGAAGCAGTGCGGCTTGGCTGGGTTGTGTTTGATAAGACACACGGCTCTCGACCTTCGCCTCTCCCAAGTCCGTACGGAAGTTTCAGCAATGGGATAAGACTGTAACTAGTATTTGGGGAGAAAAAAGGAGTAAAAACAATACGCTTGAATTGTTTACCGTGTGCGGTCATATCTTGAGTGAGTTTGCGAGACTTAGTGTTTGTTGTGTACTGTTATCCTGCAGCTAATGTTTCTCAGTAAAGTATTAAGTTTATCCTTAATCACTGATTCTTCGTCTGGTCTTTTTTTCTGCAGCCGAGTCCAACCTTACCACGTCACAGCTCTCTCTATCTCTCTCCCTCTCTCCGTCTGTGAGCCTTGCTGTTTGAGTCAGTGCCCTACTCTGGTGTCTCTGGGCTCTGCAGCTTTTTGTGGGACACCTGCTCTTTGCTGACAGTGGAGGTTGCATTGCAATGTGTTTATATTAGTCATCATGATGATGAACTGCAGGGACCTTCAATTACTTCTTTAGCAAAAACTCCAAAACAGGACATGTAGGATAGGTTGCATAAAATACAAAAAAAGCTGACTATACTGTCCGTGATGACATATGAAATCAGTACTCAGATTACGGTTAAGTATCACCCTGGTTGTATGTATTAACTCTCAGGTCAGGATAAGCTAACTTTCAAAACTTTCCTCAGCCTGCCCTGGGGATCAGTGCGAGTTTTCTGACTATGACCACAGTTAGTCTGGACTAGTCATCCAATATATATTTTACATTCTATTTTAGATTGAATAAAGATATTAGTGGTTGCATTTAACGGAAACGAACACTGATGGTTTAAATTAAGGGTTGAACTGAAAGAGTGGCATCATTTATACAGAGCATGTCAATAACACCGGGACTCATTTAGTCAGACATCAAACCCTGTCATGCACAAACCTCTCATAATTACAAGTCATTTCATTAATTTATTAAACACACTAGGTATAAAAGTGTCTCTACAATGTGTTAGTTTGCAGATGTGTTTGATGAGTTGTGTATTGTGTGTTTTGAGGTTGTGCTCCATTTGTGCTCTTCTGCATGGCCCTGTTGTCCAGCGGCAGGGACACGTCCCGTGTGCGGTCCCTCACAGTCTTTAGGAAGCTCATGATGCCCGAGCCGCCTGTACCCGTCTCCTCCAGAGCCGTGGGCGCCCTGCTGACAGTCTCCTCCTGGGAACTGTTGCCCTGTCTTCGCAGCTGGCGGGCACGGGCAGCGGGAACGGTGATAAAGCAGCTGACCACGTTGATGTGGTAGCTGCGGAGGGCCATTAGCTTGGTCACACATAGCTGAAAAGCTGTGGTCAGAAGCTCACTGGCCTCCTGCTGGACAAAGCCTCGCAGGGAGGGCTGCAGAGATATGTCCTGGATCAGATGCTTGTGGGAAGAGGGCATGTAGTTTCTCATACGGGTCAGAAAGGCTCCTGTACAAGTAGAAAGCATATTCACCCTCAGTGGAAATAACATCTTCAGGAGACCTTTGTGTTTTAAAACATGCCTACGTAAAATATAATGCCAATGCAAAATGTTTTAGGCCTTCAGTCACATACAGTATGTATAACACAACTCAATAACTCTTTATGTTTTTAAGTGAACAATTCCTTATTGCCAAAGAAAACATCTGTTAAGATTGTACTTGTTAACACAGCCATTTGTATCTCTGCAAAACATTTATTAAATATTGTGTGGTATTATTGACTCCTCTGGACCTATCTAATTTTGCTTTCTTACCACAATTGTCCTCATGTTTGACTCCTAGCAGCTCATCAAAGCAGTGCAGCAGACTGCTCTGGGCAGCACTCCCACCAGAATACTCCATAGGCTCTGCCTGGATGCCTTCATACACCAAACCAGCTGGCATGGATGAGTTATCTTTCCACCTGATCCACACACATACAGCCATACATTTTGAATACAGTCATATTTTATGTGTCATTAACTTCTGTCAGACAACTTAGACAATTAACTTCTGTCAGACTCATTTTGTATCATTTAGGCCTACTAGGGGTGTTCAGTACTTACCCAGACAGATAGATCCTTATAATACCATAGAAGACATCTGGCTTGACATATGCTGGAACAACATAAGATACGCTGAGAATGCAGGTGAACTGGACTGAATATCAACACAGTAAAACATATGTTTCAGTTGTAGTACCATGCATCAGTTTGAGTGCATCTGTCATGCCCTCCATCGCCTGGCTGATTTCCTCTAGTGCACTTGTAACAGTCTCAGCATCACCACACTGGACCCCATTAATAACCAGGGGAATACTCTGAAACACACCCACATTAACAATGTCACTCAGAATTGGGCATCTCATTTTACAGCTCTGTGGGTTTCAGAAGAGACCTTCACCTTGATGGCTGGCACTGCAGCCAGCTCCACTAGTAGAGTGACCATGAAGAACCCCCTCACACTGTCCCCACCAGGCAGAGTGACAAGCAGCTCCAAGTTCCTGGGAGAGCGATGAAAACAACAACTATCACCATGGCCACAATGACAGCTGGTAGAAGAAGTTAAAGTTCCTGCAAACATTTCAGGAGATTATTAGATTGCAATAGTATGATTTCAAATGTCAGCGAGAGCCAACGAGCAAAGACTATTGGAATGTGTTGGAATCTACAAATACAGCTGGTTGGAATCAATTATTCAAGGCAATACTTACTCTATGTCAAATGGTCTGGTACGGGAGATGATGTGACATGAAAAAGAAACACATTTCCTTTAAATATCACTGAGACAAAAATAGAACAGTAGAGGCAGATAATAATAATTTGGGGGGTGCTGATCTTTGTCCTATTTCACACAGGTAATGTGTTTTTTGCATATCCCTCTCTCCCTGAGAAACACACAGAGTGGGGTCATGGCTAGGGTCTGATATTCAACAGCAAACCTGTAGCAGTTAGGGTTAAGTGCCTTGCTCAAGGGCACATCTACATATTTTTCACCTTCTCAGCTTGGGGATTCAAACCAGCAACTTTTCGGTTACTTGCCCAACTCTCTAACCGCTAGGCTACCTGCTGCCCCGGAGAATCTTGATTATTCCAAACATACCCATGTGGATCCCTCTTCTTCCAGTTAGCCAGTACTGCGTCTGCATGGGTAAGGATGGGAGGGAGGCCTAGACGCTGAGACACCTTCCAGTATGGAACGGCCAGGTTGCGGGGGAGTATCTTATGGGAGATAAGAGTTCATATCAGAGGGACATGCAATTATTTTCATGATGATACTCTCGGTGCATTGCATGATGCCTGGGGTTATGTTTACAGATAGTCAAGTCCTGGAAGTGTTTGCATCCAGTAACTATTTGTTGGTGTTCCATGTCTCAAACCTGAAGGTGCCAAAGTTGCTGGATTATTTCACCTTTGATTTACAGTACGACAATATTACAGTTTATCAATTAATTTTTCAAGCATTCTATGGAACAATGTTTTCGATTTTCAAAATAGAGTTGACAAGTCACAGAACTGTGGCCTTTTATAAAACAGTAAATGCATTTTCAAAATGTAGTTGCATTCTAAAAACATAAATACATTCCTCAAAACTATATACGGTCAAAATTGTGAAATTATACTGCTCTTGAATCCATGCAGACAAAACAGAAAGTTAGTCTTTAAAAAATCCCAGTAGATCAATACATTTTCTTTGCAGTCATTAAATCAATGCAATCATTTTTCCAAGAATTGTTTACAGACAGATTATTTCACTGGATCACAATTCCAGTGGGTCAGAAGTTTACATACACTAAATTGACTGTGCCTTTAAACAGCTTGGAAAATTCCAGAAAATTACGTCATGGCTGTAGTAGCTTCTGATAGGCTAATTGACATCATTTGAGTCAATTGGAGGTGTACCTGTGGATGTATTTCAAGGCCTACCTTCAAACTCAGTGCCTCTTTGCTTGACATCATGGAAAACTCAAAAGAAATCAGCCAAGACCTCAGAAAAAAAATGGTAGACCTCCACAAGTCTGGTTCATCCTTGGGAGCCATTTTCAAATGCCTGAATGTTCCACGTTCATCTGTACAAACAATATATAGCAAGTATAAACACCATGGGACTACGCAGACGTCATACCACTCAGGAAGGAGACGCGTTCTGTACTTTGGTTCAAAAAGTGCAAATCAATCCCAGAACAACAGCAAAGGACCTTGTGAAGATGCTGGAGGAAACAGGTAAAGGTATAGATATCCACAGTAAAACGAGTCCTATATTGACATAACCTGAAAGGCCGCTCAAAAAGGAAGAAGCCACTGCTCCAAAACCACCATGAAAAATAGCCAGACTACGGTTTGCAACTGCACATGTGGACAAAGAAGGTAGTTTTTGGACAAATGTCCTCTGGTCTGATGAAACAAAAATATAACTGTTTGGCCATAATGTCCATCGTTATGTTTGGTGTTTGGAGGATAAAGGGGAGGCTTGCAAACCGTGACAGTACCCCCCCCCCAAAGGTGTGGACTCTGGCACCTGACTCTAAAGGGGAGACTCCGGTGTGGGACGTAGACCACCCTCCGCCCGCAGATCCCTCCGCTTTGGTGGCGGCCCTGGTGCATGGAACTTCACTTGGAGGAACCGGTCCGCAGATCATTGCCGGAGGAACCAGACCACCGATCATCGCCGGAGGCCCCGGACCGGGGACCATTGCTGGATGCTCCGGACCTGGGACCGTCGCTGGAGACTCCGGACTCACCAGGCTGGGGAGACACACTGCAGGCCTGGTGCGTCGAGCAGGCACAGGACTCACCAGGCTGGGGAGACACACGGGAGGCCTGGTCCGTGGAGCAGGCACAGGACTCACCGGGCTGGAGAGACACACTGCAGGCCTGGTGCGTCGAGCAGGCACAGGACTCACCAGGCTGGGGAGACACACGGGAGGCCTGGTCCGTGGAGCAGGCACAACCCGTCCTGGCTGGATAACCATTTAAATCCAGCAAGTGCGTGGCACCAGCATAGGACGCACTGGGCTGTGAAAGCACACTGGAGGTCTGGAGCTTAGAGGTAGCACAACCCCTCCTGGCTGAATCACCACTTTAGCCCGGCACGTTCGAGGCGCTGACATAGGATGCACTGGGCTGTGAAAGCACACTGGAGGTCTGGAGCTTAGAGGTAGCACAACCCCTCCTGGCTGAATCACCACTTTAGCCCGGCACATTCGAGGCGCTGACACAGGACGCACTGGGCTGTGCAGGCGCACTGGGGACACCTTGCGCAGAGCCAGCGCTGGATATCCCGATCCGAGGAGGCGCACTGGAGACCAGGAGCGCTGAGCCGGCACCACCCCTCCTGGCTGGATACCCCTCTTTACGCGGCAGGTATGGAGAGTATGTACTGCATGCACCGGGCTGTGACTTTGCAAAACTGGAAAACATGGCACTGGAACCGTGACCAACTCCGCTTGCCCCGCTCGCCAACCCATGTGCCCCACCCAAAATTGGGGTTGCCTCTCGTGCTCCTGTCTCTGCCGTAACTCCTGATCTCTCTCCTCCTCACTATCTGCCTCTGCCTGTTTCCATGGCAGGCTTTTGTCGCCTGACATGATCTCCTCCCATGTCCACAATGTCCTAAACGGCCTTTACCCCGTGCCCAGGATCCCTTCTCCTCCTGGCCACGCTGCTTGGTCCTTTTGTGGTGGGTTCTTCTGTCACGATAGTCATGGGAAGAAGTGGACCAAAGCGCAGCGTGGTACGTGTTCATTCTATTTATTTATTAACTGAACACCGATAACAAAATACGAATGGGATGTTCTGCAGGGAAAAATAACAACCAGTGCAAAATAAGAACCCACAAATGAAAGAGGGAAAAGGACTGCCTAAGTATGATTCCCAATCAGAGACAACAATAGACAGCTGCCTCTGATTGGGAACTACCCTCGGCCAAAAACAAAGAAATAGAAAACATAGAAATATGAAGTTAAGACATGGAATTTTTACTAGGATTATATGTCAGGAATTGTGAAAAACTGAGTTTAAATGTATTTGGCTAAGGTGTATGTAAACTTCTGACTTCAAATGTAACTATCAAAAGGTGCAGAATTATGGGTAATTACTCTCCTCTTATGCATATTTCACCAAACACTTTCATACACATTGTAACGTGGAGCGGAACAGGTGAACCCAAGAGCAGACTCAGATGGGGAGACTGGGATGAGTTAACCAAGGTATTTATTGAAACAAGGGGGGGAAGATTGAATGCAGGCCAGGGGAAGCTTGGGCGGGTTGCTGGAAACCAGGTGCAAAGGCTGAGGTGAGAGGTGTGGGAACAGGGTAAGCAGATCCGGAGGGGAATCCAAAGGAGCGTAGAGTGAGGAATTGAGGACAGAGTAGCAGGACAGATGAGAAGTCGGACTGGAGACAGGGACCAGAGTCAGAGCGGGCAGAACTGTAGCGGAGAGGAAAACAGCGTCAGGTAAGGGAAAACAGGCACAACAGGAACAAACAGCTAGAGACATGGACTGACTGGGAAGAGATTACGTTCTGGTAGTTTTGAAGTGGCAGGACTGAATATTTGTAGAGGTCTTGGTTATGGAACAGGTTGCAGCTGGTGGGGATCTGCTCTGACTCCAGCACACCTGTCTCTGCCCACACAATCACACACACACACACAGAGAAGGGAGAGAGCACTGGGGGAGTGGCGGCAGGTCAAGGAGACATGAGCATTAGAGGGTGTGGCAGGAGCAGATGTGACACACGTTAAATCAAATAGGATTCCTGATCAAGAAGAAAATGGAAAACAAGCACATTGTGTGCAGGATTTATTCAAATACAATTGTATTTGTCATATGCGCCAAATACAACAGGTGTAGATCAGGCAATATTTACTAACGAGCCCTTTCCCAACAATGAGTTATAATACAAATGTAATTATGAGAATACATACACGGAGTACCGGTACAGAGTCAATGTGCAAGGGTAGAAGGTAGTTGAGGTAATATGCACATGACAAGGGTAGGTGAAAACTCATCCGCCATGCTGATCTTCAACACAGGGCCCCTCAGGGGTACGTGCCCAGTCGCCTACTGTACTCCCTGTTCACTCATGAACAAGCACGACTCCAATGCCATCATTAAGTTTGCCGATGACACAACAGGCCTGATCACCGACAATGATGAGACAGCCTTTAGCGAGCAGGTCAGAGACCTGGCTGTGTGGTGCCAGGACAACAACCTCTCCCTCAACGTGATCAAGACAAAGGAGATGATTGTGGACTACAGGAAAATAAATACAGAGCACACCCCCATTCTCATCAACGGGGCTGTATTGGAGCAGGTTGAGTGTCCACATCACCAACAAACTAACATGGTCCAAGCACACCAAGACAGTCGTGAAGAGGGCAAAACAAAAGCTATTCCCCCTCAGTCCTCAGATCCTCAAAAGGTTCTACAGCTGCACCGTCGAGAGCACCCTGACGGGTTGCATCACTGCCTGGTATAGCAACTTCTCGGCCTCCAACCGCAAGGCACTACAGAGGGTAGTGCGTACGGCCCAGTACATCACTGGGGCCAATCTTCCTGCCAACCAGGACCTCTATACCAGGCAGTGTCAGAGGAAGGCCCTCAGAATTGTCACAGAGCCACCCTAGTCATAGACTGTTCTCTCTGCTACCGCATGGCACTGGAACGCCAAGTCGAAGTCCAAGAGGCTTCTAAACAGCATCTACCCCCAAGTCATAAGACTCCTGAACATCTAATCACATGGCTACCCATACTATTTGCAATGCCCCTCCCCCTTATGCTGCTGCTACTCCCTGTTATTATCTATGCATAGTCATGTTAATAACTCTACCTACATGTACATATTCCTCAATTACCTCGGTACCGATACCCCCTATATATAGCCTCACTATTGTTATTTTACTGCTGCTCTTTACTCATTTGTTACTTTTATTTCTTATTTTTTAGGCATTTTTCTTAAAACAGCATTGTTGGTTAAGAGCTTGTAAGTAAGCATTTCACTGTAAGTTCTACACCTGTTGTATTCAGCGCATGTGACAAATAAAATGTGATTTTATGTACAGTGCCTTCAGAAAGTATTCATACCCCTTGACTTATTCTACATTGTGTTGTGTTACAGCTTGAATTTATTTTTAAATGTCTCACCTATCTACACACAATACCCTATACTGAGTGTTTTTAGAAACATGTTTTTAGACATTTTTGCAGATGTATTGATTAATACAGATATGCAATTTGCATAAGTATGTAAATGCATGGCAGGGAGCTTGGTCCCAGTGATGTACTGGGAGGTACGCATTACCCTCTGTAGCACCTTATAGTCAGATGCCAAGCAGTTGCCAAACCAAGCAGGGAAGCAGCCAGTCAAGATTCTCTCAATGCTGCAGCTGTAGAACTTTTTGAGGATCTGAGGGCCCATGCCAAATCTTTTCAGCCTCCTGAGGGGGAAGAGACATTGTAGTGTCCTCCTCACAACTGTGTTGGTGTGTTTGGACCATGATAGTTCCTTAATGTTGTGGACACCAAGGAACTTGACGCTCTCGACCTGCTGTACTACAGCCCCGTCGATATGAATGGGGTGCGCTCGGCCCTCCATTTCCTTTTGTCCATGATCATCTGCTATGTCTTGCTGACTTTGAGGCCGAGATTGTTATCCTGGCAGCACATTTACAGGTCGCAGACCTCCTCCCTATAGCCTGTCTCATCATCGTATGATCAGGCCTACCACCGTCGTGTAGTCGGCATACTTAATGATGGTGTTGGAGTCGTGCGTGGCCACAGGGTTGTGGGTGAATAGGGAGTAGAGGAGAAGACTAAGCACGCACCCCTGAGGGGCCCCCATGTTGAAGGTCAGCATGACAGATATGTTCTTGCCTACCCTCACCACCTGGGGGCGGCTCGTCAAGAGGTCCATTTGTGGATTTGATTACAGGTTCAAAATGGCCACAAACCAAATGGCCAGAAACAAAGATCTACGGTAGTGTACATACCGTAGAATGATAAATCATGCAATTATTATTCTCAAGCAAAACAAAAAGATTTAGCTACGAATGCCTGTTCTCGCCATTTTCAGTTGAATTCACCTAACATTCTTTCATGGCAACTCATAAGCACGGGGACGAAGACCAAACAATCACGTCAAAAAAAAACACAGAGTTGAAATCCAAACAAAGGGCGAGGAGTACCTCGAATAAATAACACAAGTGCACAATGATACCACACGGGACAAGACCTGTAATCATCTGCGCAATTCACTTGGCATGAAAGCCAAAACAACACAGCATAGGTACTCACACGACCAACGGCCATTGGAACAATAACTGACAGCCCAATGGAAACCAAAGAGTGCACTTCTACAAGTACTAATCAGTGAGAAAAGGGGACAGGTGTGCGTAATGAAAGTTCCGGAGGGATCCGTGACAGTACCTCCCCCCCCCCGCCTTGACGCGCTGCACTAGCAGCACAACGACACTGGCCTGGAGGAAGATCACAGGAACGCAGTGCGGGTTGATCAGGACCCGATGCAGCTGCCGAAGTTGCGTCGTCGGATGGGCCACTCGCCGGACGGACCATTGTGGAAACGTTGGACGGCCCAGTTGTAGCTGCCAAAGTTGCGTCGGATGTGTCATTCCCACTGTCTCCCTTAATGGTCGATTATTCTGTCACGTTGGTATGAAGTGATCGGGAGACAGATGCAGAAATGCGTAATAGTTTTTAAATTTCTTTACCCAAATTACAGCGTGCTGTGTAAAGGCATAGGGACGAAGACCAAACAAACATGTAAAAAAACACAGGATTGAAACCCAAACAAAAGAGTGAGGAGTACCTTGAATAAATAACACAAGCGCACAATGATACCACAAGGGACGAGACCGGTAATCATCTGCACAATATACGTGGCACGAAAGCCAAAACACAGCACAGGTACTCACACGACCAACGGCCATTGGAACAATAATCAACAGCCCAATGGAAACCAAAGGGTACACTTGTACAAGTACTAATAGGTGGTAATAGGGGACAGGTGTGTGTAATGAAAGTTCCAGAGGGATCCGTGACAAATTCTCTGTTCCTGCTCCCTTGTCTCTCGTCCACATTGATACAAATCATAAATAGATAAGGTAGTAAGATGTATAATGTCTCCATCAAATCTAAGAAGTTATTTTAACTTTTTATTCTTACTTAATCGTAGACAAATGTTCAATGATATATGAAATTGGAGTTGTTCTTCATCAACTGGTAATACATAAATAATGAAGCAGGTTAATAGTTTAAACATTTCTCTTTTAATTCCAATGCATGTTTTCAAGATACAACATTGTTATCTTTGGCGGTATAGGTGGATTTTCAGAGAAGGTAAGTATTTCTATTTTGTATGCATATTGCATATTTCCCACCACCTAATGAACAACCAGAATACCAGTCTGGTGTTCAGCTTTCTGTGTTGTATTGACGTCTCCTGAAAATGACATCTGCTGCTTAAGATTGAAAGGTCATTTCATATCTACAAAACAAATAAGCTATTTTCTTTACTTTCAGAGTGCGAGCTGATCAACGGGTCGAAAATGTAGATATTGCCAGATGTATGTTCACTGTGCAAGGAACAGGCCGTGGAAGATTTATTGCTGGCAAAAGTGTCCATAAGCAGAGGTAATTAAACTGTTCTGTGTTCTTTTTCTTTCTTCATCGCTATCTGTCTTGTACGTGGAACCTGTCTCGTATGCATTAACTTTTTTTTAAATCTAGGATGTCAGCTGCAAAATTTCAGATTTTCACAACATAAACACTCAGCCATTTTCACTTGACTATCAAGCCCCTGTTTCTGCCAAGTCATGATTTCCCTGGGGGTTAGCCTTGCAATAACCAAGTGGTGAGACACATAGCCCTCTATGTTTACGTGTTTCAGGTACACTCAGATAGGTGTCTGCGTCACATACAGTCAGTAACCACTCACAGTGGCTCACACAACTTGTATTTCTATAACCTCGGACCCACCTCAGTGTTCACTATTCATAGAGGAAGAACACAGGAACACAGAGATTAGGTTCCTTCCCCCCCACAAAACATATTCTTTCTCTCTGTTAGAGTGGAACGCTTATAGAGAGATGTTTGGAGTGCTGTGACATGTCAGTACTACAACTTGCTGCACAATTTGGAGGAAGTAGGCTACCTTGACCTGTAAAATGCTATCCACTGTGTTGGATATGTCTTCCTACCTCATCTGCAGGCAGGTCTGCAGCATTTCACAGAGAGTTGGAATATTCCCCCTTTAAGTACAGAGGCGAACCTGACACCTCACCAGCTGTTGCCTTAGCACTACACAACTGATTCAAATGATCAAGTCATCATCAAGCTTCGAATGGTATTTATGTATTCAGTTGTGATCTGGTAATGTAAAAGTCTAATAATGACATTATCTTCTATTGTTTGTCCTCATGTGTCTGTTTTTCAGCATAAAGTACTCTGTAGCCACTTAGTGTGGACACCAGGTGAGACTACACACACAGATTCCTGTCGAACACAGTCTCTTTAACTACCTTATTTCCTCAATAACAGTCTCTCTCCTTCACTTCATCCCTCTCCCCTTCTCCCTAAATCCTCTAGGTTATATCAGCTGTGTTGGTGAACCCCTCACGCATCTGAACTGGCTGACACAGTGGGCACAGCATGATCATAGGTGAGAGGTCACTTGGTCGAGTCAACATGAAGTATTATTAAAGAGATGCTTTACATTGAAATACAGATAGAAATGTAGTAGTCCTAGAGTTAATGATCCAAGGTCAGTTTTGCATTTCACCTCCTAATGATTATGATGACTGACAGTGTTAGAATAAAAAAAACAAAGCTTAATTATGCTCTCTCTCTATCCATCTGTCATTCATCTGCATCTATGTTTTGACGTGAGAGAGGAAGCCAGTCCCGTCATCGCCACCTCACCCGCTCTTAAGATAACCTTCGGTCCAACTGGGAGCGCAAGGCTGGTTAGGAGACACCGCTAGAGACACTATGTAATTGTGATGGACTGAGAGAATATTAGGGAAGCACTGTAATTCATTAATCATATGCTGTCTTCCCTGTTCCTCTGTTTTACCTCGGTCTTCTACACCTCTCTCCCCACCTCCTCTTTCTTTTTTTATAATGCACACCATATGTGCATTGAAGTACAGATTGAACTTGTAATATTTATAATGCATGTATTATGTATTTATAACACCTGGATAATGAACTTTCAATAAAGAGTTTCACATTCTCCACTGGTTGAAATGAAGTATCTCATTGAAAACTACACCTATCCTGTGTCCTCAGATTAATGCAAATGAAGGGAGTTAGATATGCATAGGAAGTGTAGTTTACTGTTTTTTTCTGTATATATGAATTACAACTCAGCCTTGACTTAAATCATGGTTCTAGTCTATTGCATAGTTACAATGTGTAATCATTGATGTCCTAGGAGCAGGAGTGGTAAACACTGTTGAAGTGTATAATTGTAATACATACATGCAGATACAGCATCATTCAAAGAAGGGAGTTTGATACACCTGGTATTGGATATGACTGAAACAGAATGTCTCACATAGATTTATACCTGAACCGCACCTTTATTTGCCAAAGAAGAGTACATAATCAGTGAATATATTCAATGTACAGGCTACAATGTGGGGATCCCATGATGGTAACAACTAGAGTACATGTGAAACCCAGCAAAAAAAGAAACATCCTCAAACTGTCAACTGCGTTTATTTTCAGCAAACTTAACATGTGTAAATATTTGTATGAACATGACAAGATTCAACAACTAAGACATAAACTGAACAAGTTCCACAGACATGTGACTAACAGAAATGGAATAATGTGTCCCTGAACAAAGGGGGGTCAAAAGTAACAGTCAGTATCTGGTGTGGCCACCAGCTGCATTAAGTTCTGCAGTCCATCTCCTCCTCATGGACTGCACCAGATTTTGCCAACTCTTGCTGTGAGATGTTACCCCACTCTTCCACCAAGTTCTCTGACATTTCTGGGGGGAATGGCCCTAGTCCTCACCCTCCAATCCAACAGGTCCCAGACGTGCTCAATGGGATTAAGATCTGGGCTCTTCGCTGGCCATGGCAGAACACTGACATTCCTGTCTTGCAGGAAATCACGCACAGAATGATTAGTATGGCTGGTGGCATTGTCATGCTGGAGGGTCATCTCAGGATGAGCCTGCAGGAAGGGTACCACATGAGGGAGGAGGATGTCTTCCCTGTAACACACAGCATTGAGATTGCCTGCAATGACAACAAGCTCAGTCCCATGATGCTGTGACACACCGTCCAAGACCATAAAGGACCCTCCACCTCCAAATTGATCCCACTCCAGAGTACAGGCCTCGGTGTAACGCTCATTCCTTCAATGAGAAACGTAAATAAGACCATCACCCATGGTGAGACAAAACCGCAACACATCAGTGAAGAGCATTTTTTGCCAGTCCTGTCTGGTCCAGTGACGGTGGGTGACCAGTGATATCTGGTGAGGACCTGACTTACAACAGGCCTCCAAGCCCTCAGTCCAGCCTCTCTCAGCCTTATGCAGACAGTTTGAGCACTGATGGAGGGATTGTGCTTTCCTGGTGTAACTCGGGCAGTTGCTGTTGCCATCCTGTACCTGTCCCGCAGGTGTGATGTTCGGATGTACCGATCTTGTGCAGGTGTTGTTACACGTGGTCTGCCACTGCGAGGACGATCAGCTGTCTGTCCTGTCTCTCTGTAGCGCTGTTTTAAGCATCTCACAGTACAGACATTGCAATTTATTGCCCTGGCCACATCTGCAGTACTCATGCCTCCTTGCAGCATGCCTAAGGCACGTTCACGCAGATGAGCAGGGCATCTTTCTTTTGGTGTTTTTCAGAGTCAGTAGAAAGGCCTCTTTAGTGTCCTAAGTTTTCATAACTGTGAACTTAATTGCCTACCGTCTGTAAGTTGTTGGTGTCTTAACGGCCATTCCACAGGTGCATGTTCATTAATTGTTTATTGTTCATTGAACAAGCATGGGAAACAGTGTTTAAACCCCTTACAATGAAGATCTGTGAAGTAATTTGGATTTTTACGAATTATCTTTAAAAGACAGGGTCGTGAAAAAGGGAGGTTTCTTTACAGTTGAAGTCAGAAATTTACATACACTTAGGTTGGAGTCATTAAAACAAGTTTTTCAACCACTACACAAATTTCTTGTTAACAAACTATAGTTTTGGCAAGTCGGTTAGGACATCTACTTTGTGATTGACACAAGTAACTTTTCCAACAATAGTTTACAGACAGATTATTTCACATATAGTTCATTGTATCACTATTCCAGTGGTTCAGACGTTGACATACACTAAGTTGACTGTGCATTTAAACAGCTTGAAAATTTCCAGAAAATAATGTCATGGTTTTAGAAGCTTCTGATAGGCTAATTGACATAATTTGAGTAAATTGGAGGTGTACCTGTGGATGTATTTCAAGGCCTACCTTCAAACTCAGTGCCTCTTTGCTTGACATCATGGGAAAATCAAAAGAAATCAGCCAAGACCTCAGAAAAACATTTGTGGACCTCCACAAGTCTTGTTCATCCTTGGGAGCAATTTCCAAATGCCTGAAGGTACCACGTTCATCTGTACAAACAATAGTACGCAAGTATAAACACCATGGGACCACGCAGCTGTCATACCGCTCAGGGAGGAGACGCGTTCTGTCTCCGAGAGATGAACGTAGTTTCGTGTGAAAAGTGCAAATCAATCCCAGAACAACAGCAAAGGTCCTTGTGAAGATGCTGGAGGAAACAGGTACAAAAGTATTTATATCCACACTAAAACGAGTCCTATATTGACATAACCTGAAAGGCCGCTCAGCATGGAAGAAGCCACTGCTTGTCCTAACCGACTTGCAAAAACTATAGTTTGTTAACAAGAAATATGTGGAGTGGTTGAAAACCAAGTTTTAATGACTCCAACCTAGGTATGTTAACTTCCAACTTCAACTGTACATAATAAGAAGGGTTGTTGAAAAACCTTGACTGTGTCATTCTCCCCCTCCTGCCACACGTAGCCCATGGTCATCACACTCAGGGCCAAATGGGCCAGACGCAGCTCTCTGTGGCTTTCCAGGAATCGGGTGTTCAGCAAGGGCATCTGAGTGAGCAAATGGAAGAATGGAGATGACACTATATCACGTACAATTGTGAGTAATTATGAATACACTCTGCTTGACAAATTGCAAATGACCCATTTAACATTTTTTTGTTGTATATAAATGCTTCAGGTTATGTAATTAATCGATTAAATTTAATATATTTTATCAAATTGGATTTATATTTTGTCATCTTTGCACAGGTGAAGTCACGCATTGTTATTCAAAGTTTAGATTTTTTTTAAATGTGGAACTGTCACCAAAAACTGTTGAATATATAAACCTATTTCATTTCCACTGTATAATGTGTTCCAAACCAAGTTTGTGGAATTCAACCAGGTGGTAGAATTGCAATTCCAATCCATTCCCCCCTATTTCAACCGTTTACTGATCAGCTGAGTTTGACAGCATAGACTTACCTTGAGAATGTGGGAGCGCAGCGTGTGAGAGTAGATGAGCTCTGTAACATGCTGGGCAATGTCCATCCAGGGCTGGTAGTATGGCGGCAACTCTGTCTTTAGGGTATTGAGTCATATTGAAAGTGTCAATGTATTGTCCCTCAATCAATACTATTGTTGGATGCTCTGTCTCGTATCAGGACAGATTATGCAGAGTAGGCCACAAGCAACTGTGGAAAGTGTCAAACAAGCTTATGAAATTACAGTTCTAAAATCTATTCCAATTATTTTATGTGTTCCAAATGATGCACTGGACATATCAGTAGTTAGAAAAGCAATCTAGCTGGTTCCTCATTACATCAATGCTTTGCTTTACCAAGGATAAAGGATAAAGTTCACAAACAGGACAAACACAAAGGACGCCAATTGCAAGTTGTTGTGGAAACTAGATCCAAAGATTAAGCAGAGACTAATTTTGTGGTGTAATAGTGCATCTTTTAATGCATACGAGCAGTGGCAAGGTAGATCCGTCTGTGATCGCAGTCAGGGAAGGCGCTCCAAGAGTAAATGATTACATGTCCCTTATATAGTGGGAGGTGATAATACAATCATATTGTTACACAACAGTTATTTTACAGAAACAACAGTTCCAGAACACAATGGCCTTAACAGGAGTCTATGAAATGCATAACATCAAAGTCCAGCACAGAACAATAACATAACCCTTGAGAAGTGGCAACAGCTCATCCCAATTCTGCCTCAACAAAGTATACCATGTATCAACCTTGCCTGGATTGGAATGCTCTCATCTGTACTCTGCACTCCAAATTCAAAACCACTAGGTCTTAACCACAGCTTGATTTGGGGGGGTCTCAGGGAAACTAATGTCACTGTCTGAGGCTGAGAAAGTTACAACCTGCTTTCAACATTTACAAATATATCAACACTACTTACTTTCCACTTACTTTGATTTGACAAACAACTAATAAGCAACCGTTGTCATGGGAAACAACACATGCCCACTAATGACTGACAATGATTACAAATGCAATGGGTATCCCATAAGATAAGGAGGCTGTACCTACCAGGGGTGCAGGGAGAATGAAGCCAAACACATCAGAGACATGGTAGGGGTCCAGAGAGAAAGGCTTCTGTGAGTCTGTGATAGTAGTGGCCATGGGGGCTGAAAGAGGATCCCTGATATGTGCAGTGATTGTCAGGCAGTTTGAATGATCTGGTAAGTATGCAAAGTGAGTCCAGCCAGACCTCAAACTGTCTGGACCCCAGCACAGAGTTCACTTGTAAATCCTGTCAACAAAGATCTGCTTACACAACTTTTATTTTTACCTTTAACCACACTATTGCACAATGGTCTCATCACATCATGAGTTAGTAGTTATAGGGTCGAGTTTGACTTGAAGTAGTTTGACTTGTACTGTTATCAGTCTGTTAACATGTTTATGCAAGAAACGTGTTACAGTAAATTACACATTGTTATTTTGATAAGAAAATATCAGCTTATATAGCAGTGAATAAAATAGTAACGCAGCAGCGTCATCTAGTGGAATAGATAACACATTACAATGGTTAGAATCACATGATTTCAGGTGATTTAGATGACCAAATCTCTGTACTTATTCACTTAAGCATTGTCAATTAACATATGCAATACCATTGTTTTAAGCAATGTTATGTTTAGGGTTACAGTAGCCAAAAACACACAGTAAAAACAATGTGTTCATAAAAGTCAAGAACTAATTAGTCCTTCCCAAGGGGGTTTACTGTTAACAATAGCTAAGCTTATTTATAGATCATTTATAGAATGTGCACAGATGTGTGTGTGATGCAGCCTCTGGCACATTATTGTTATTTAAAAACCTTGTGTCAATGCAACTAAGGAATGTATAGAAAATACATTACTAACTGCCTTTACAGAATTACACAATTTTGGCTAATCAAGTAGGCCTACTCTGACTTGTGTTTCCACACAAGGGCATGATAAAATACTGCACTGGGCAAGTTCATAGCAACATTGAAATCTAAAGGTCAAATGATCCCCCTGTCCTCAAATATAACAAAACGTGTGTGTGTGTGTGTGTGTGTGTGTGTGTGTGTGTGTGTGTGTGTGTGTGTGTGTGTGTGTGTGTGTGTGTGTGTGTGTGTGTGTGTGTGTGTGTGTGTGTGTGTGTGTGTGTGTGTGTGTGTGTGTGTGTGTGTGTGTGTGTGTGTGTGTGTGTGTGTGTGTGTGTGTGTGTGTGTGTGTGTGTACAATCCAGCACAAAGTGTAGCAAATATGGCAGTCTCAGGACCAGCCTAACAGAAAACAAAGTTTTCAATACACTTTACAACAAGGAGGCCAGTGAGTGACTGTCTGCATTCATTTCGGTATATCAACTGACCAACAGCTGTCTACAGGTATGCTTAGGCTATGTATTATGTCTACATTTCTTACTTAATTTAGAATATACCGATGAGAACTCTCGGATCCCAATAAGTGCATTTACACATAATACTTACATGTGAGCTGGATGTGACTCTTCTGTCTACATTGGGTCCACTGTATTTTATTGCTATTCATATTAACTTAAGTTAATGTATGTGCTTTCAGTGCATCCAC
This sequence comes from Oncorhynchus gorbuscha, assembly GCF_021184085.1. Classification (NCBI taxonomy): domain Eukaryota; kingdom Metazoa; phylum Chordata; class Actinopteri; order Salmoniformes; family Salmonidae; genus Oncorhynchus; species Oncorhynchus gorbuscha. The sequence continues at coordinate 63,730,151 of NC_060177.1, forward strand.
ACTGTGCAGGTTTTTCTTTTTTCAAATGTTATTACACACTGGGCAGAAATGTGTTCACAATGTGGCCCTGGCCACCTCAAGACGACACATCACATCACGGATGTGGCTCAAACTCTCAGGTATTTTCAAAAAAATCTCTTACTGTCTCTCTTGCAGTCTGTCTGCCTTTTAGAGGGGTTTCCTAACCCCAGCGTACTGCTATATACCAAAAGTGATGATAGGGCATTTGGATGAAAAACTAATTAGAAGTGTATTGTAAATATTGTTTTTGCCATCCTTTATAATTTCAGCTGATGATCCTTGGAACACACACACCAGGCAGAGCCACAGCCAGTATGAGGGATGGAAGTCCTGCCAGCTGCTGCCTGTATTTTTTACGAGTCACTAGAATGTGAAGCTTCACCGGAAGAATAGGCAAGCCCAGGTTGTAGAATCTTGTGTGCATGACTTTCTACAGTGACAGTGTGTTTAGCCAACCTTCATGCAACATTCTATCTCCATAGCAGAGGTCCACTTTCAATCTGTTGCATTCATTTAATATCATTGATGTAGGCAAACTTGCCTTTCAAGCCCTCAACTTGTCATTCGTTGACAAGACTAAGTCTTGTTCAATGTATGAGTTGTAGTACCTCTTACTCTGAATTGCGTGGTCATATGAGTGAAAAGTGTATTTTGTTGTATACTTAAAGTCTGCCCTGTCACACTCCTTTCTGCTTGTTTTGAGCTGGACTCTTTTGATTGCAGAAGTGGGAACACCTGTGGGTATTGGGTATACAGTGCCTTGCAAAAGTATTCAGCCCCCTTGAACTTTGCGACCTTTTGCCACATTTCAGGCTTCAAACATAAAGATATAAAACTGTATTTTTTTGTGAAGAATCAACAACAAGTGGGACACAATCATGAAGTGGAACGACATTTATTGGATATTTCAAACTTTTTTAACAAATCAAATACTGAAAAATTGGGCGTGCAAAATTATTCAGCCCCCTTAAGTTAATACTTTGTAGCGCCACCTTTTGCTGCGATTACAGCTGTAAGTCACTTGGGGTATGTCTCTATCAGTTTTGCACATCGAGAGACTGAAATTTTTTCCCATTCCTCCTTGCAAAACAGCTCAAGCTCAGTGAGGTTGGATGGAGAGCATTTGTGAACAGCAGTTTTCAGTTCTTTCCACAGATTCTCGATTGGATTCAGGTCTGGACTTTGACTTGGCCATTCTAACACCTGGATATGTTTATTTTTGAACCATTCCATTGTAGATTTTGCTTTATGTTTTGGATCATTGTCTTGTTGGAAGACAAATCTCCGTCCCAGTCTCAGGTCTTTTGCAGACTCCATTAGGTTTTCTTCCAGAATGGTCCTGTATTTGGCTCCATCCATCTTCCCATCAATTTTAACCATCTTCCCTGTCCCTGCTGAAGAAAAGCAGGCCCAAACCATGATGCTGCCACCACCATGTTTGACAGTGGGGATGGTGTGTTCAGGGTGATGGGCTGTGTTGCTTTTACACCAAACATAACGTTTTGCATTGTTGCCAAAAAGTTCGATTTTGGTTTCATCTGACCAGAGCACCTTCTTCCACATGTTTGGTGTGTCTCCCAGGTGGCTTGTGGCAAACTTTAAACAACACTTTGTATGGATATCTTTAAGAAATGGCTTTCTTCTTGCCACTCTTCCATAAAGGCCAAATTTGTGCAATATACGACTGATTGTTGTCCTATGGACAGAGTCTCCCACCTCAGCTGTAGATCTCTGCAGTTCATCCAGAGTGATCATGGGCCTCTTGGCTGCATCTCTGATCAGTCTTCTCCTTGTATGAGCTGAAAGTTTAGAGGGACGGCCAGGTCTTGGTAGATTTGCAGTGGTCTGATACTTTTTCCATTTCAATATTATCACTTGCACAGTGCTCCTTGGGATGTTTAAAGCTTGGGAAATCTTTTTGTATCCAAATCCGGCTTTAAACTTCTTCACAACAGTATCTCGGACCTGCCTGGTGTGTTCCTTGTTCTTCATGATGCTCTCTGCGCTTTTAACGGACCTCTGAGACTATCACAGTGCAGGTGCATTTATACGGAGACTTGATTACACACAGGTGGATTGTATTTATCATCATTAGTCATTTAGGTCAACATTGGATCATTCATAGATCCTCACTGAACTTCTGGAGAGAGTTTGCTGCACTGAAAGTAAAGGGGCTGAATAATTTTGCACGCCCAATTTTTCAGTTTTTGATTTGTTAAAAAAGTTTGAAATATCCAATAAATGTCGTTCCACTTCATGATTGTGTCCCACTTGTTGTTGATTCTTCACAAAAAAATACAGTTTTATATCTTTATGTTTGAAGCCTGAAATGTGGCAAAAGGTCGCAAAGTTCAAGGGGGCCGAATACTTTCGCAAGGCACTGTATATAAAGACACAACATATTTTATATTATTTGTATTGCCTGGCAGGTTGGCACTCCTTTTATAAGAGGACAGCCAACATGAGCCTCTCCCTAACACCTCTTGCATCCTAGAATGAGTAGCCAGATCCTAGAATGAGTAGCCCGACTTTCTGTGGTCTTCACCCCAACCATCTAGCCACTGACTCAGCAAGCCAGCATTGTCAGACGCAGATGAGAAGCAGATGTGATTGACGACCACATACCCTTCACCAGGAGCAACACCAGACGAACTGGGAGCTCGACTGGACCCGTTAAGTCCTCGGCATTGGTGAGTCTGTGCAAACTGTGTGTGTGTGGTGGAAATGTGGAGGGCTGAGATACCAGCTGTGAGAGAAGTACCAGCTATGAGAGACTTGGGTGGTGGTGGAGTTATTGACGTGTGTGTGTGTGTGTGTTAATCCTGTGACTAGGGCTGTTGCTGTGACATTATTACTGCCACACTGGCAGTCATGAGTCATGACTGCAGTAAAATTCTACGTGACCAATGAACCACAGTAATCTCATTTTATGCACTCTGGACATATTTTAGGTGTACCCAACTCTCTAACTCTCATCAGGCCACCAATGACCTGGTACTCGGGGCTTTATTGTCCATCTATCAGATCCCAATGGCTTGGTTCTCATGGCTTTATTGTCCCTCCATCAGGTCCTAATGGCCTGGTGCTCAGGGCTCTATAGTCCCTCTAACCACTCTGATATCAATGCAAATGCAATAAAAAATCACATCAAACTCAAACAGTATGTGCTTTTAAAATTCATTTGAGCAATATGAGATGGACAGGAGTTCCATGCAATAATGGCTCTATATATACTGTACACTTTCTTGAATTTGTTCTGGATTTGAGGACTGTGAAAATACCTCTGGTGTCCAGTCAGATGAGGTAAGTGTGTGTCAAAGCTGTGTGTAAATTGACTATGCAAAAAACATTGCATTTTTTGCACATTAATTTTTCTTATAAAAACTAGTGATGCAGTTAATCTCTCCTAAACTCTTAGCGAAGACAGACTGGCATGCATAGTATTTATATTAGAACTCTAATAGGGAACGTGAGCTGGGTTTAGACCGTCATGAGAGAGGTTAGTTTTAACTAGGTTTTTCTTTGCAGCACTAACATGACTGGACAATAATCAAGACAAGACATAACTGGAGCCTGCAGGACTTGCTTTTTGGAGTGTGGTGTCAAAAAAGCAGAGCACCTCTTTATTATGGGCAGACCTCTACCCATCTTTACAACCATAGCATCTATATGTTTTGACCATGACAGTTTACAGTCTAAGGTAACACCAATTAATTGAGTCTCCTCAACCTGTTCAACAGTCACGCCATTCATTACCAGATTCAGCTGAGGTCTAGAGTTTAGGGAATTATTTGTTCAAAATAGTTTATTACTGGCCACCCATTCCAAAACTAACTGCAACACCTTGTTAAGGGTTTCAGTGACTTCATTTTCTGTGGTTGCGGAATCATCATGTCACGCCCTGGCCATAGAGATCCTTTTATTCTCTATTTTGGTTAGGTCGGGTGTGACTAGGGTGGGTAATCTAGGTTGTTTGATTTCTATGTTGGCTGGGTATGGTTCCCAATCAGAGGCAGCTGTTTATCGTTGTCTCTGATGGGGGATCATATTTAGGCAGCCATTTCCCCACTGTGTTTTGTGGGATCTTGTTTTTGTGTTGTTGCCTGTGAGCACTCCAGAACGTTTCGTTTGTTCTTTGTTTTTTGTGCATTTCATTGAATAAACATGTGGAAACCATATCGCGCTGCGCTTTGGTCCGAGTATGCTTACGACGATCGTGACACAGCATAAATTACCTGCCAGTGGCAGAGAGCCTAGAGAGCTGGCCTGTGGTACACCACACCCTACATGTTTGACTTTAGAGAGGCTTCCATTAAAGAAAACCCTCTGAGATCTATTACACTGAACACAAATATATGCAACAATTTCAAAGATTTTACTGGGTTACAGTTCAAGGAAATCTGTCAACTGAAATAAATTCATTAGGCCATAATCTATGGATTTCACATGACTGTGAATACAGATATGTATTTGTTGGTCACATATACTTTTAAAAAAGGTAGGGGCGTGGATCAGAAAATCAGTCAGTCTCTGGTGTTGTGGGGTGGCCAGTCTAAATATCTCCAGATGCTCATTGGCCAATGGGAGCTTTATGGACGGGAGCTTTAAGGACGCGACCTTGGTGTCGGAGCTGTGCATCTCCACACAACCCATCTCCATTCCCATGGACGCCATGGACGCCAGAGCATTGTATTGGCAGGGTCACTCCCAGTACGGTTCCCATCAACCTGCGAGTGTCAGATAACCACAGTGAGTCTATGCAGTTTCTGCTCATTGAGTCTCTTCATGTGCACGTGGTTTTGGGATTGTAATGGCTCGAGAGGCACAACCCCATGATCAACTGGGCTACGGGTTCTATTCTGGGTTGGAGCCCGTTCTGTCACGCACATTGTCTCAAGGCAGCGCAGCCTGCCCCTGGACATCCTCCTGCGGGCTTGGGAAAAGGCTCAGATCTCAGCCATTCCCACTGAGTACCAGGACCTCCGAGAGGTTTTCAACTAGGTCCGCGCGACATCTCTTCCTCTGCATCAACCCTACGACTGCACCATTGACCTCCTCCCGGGGACTACAACGCCTGGGGGGCGGCTTTATTCCCTGTCTGGTCTGGAGACCAAGACCATGGAAGGGTACATTGAGGACTCTCTGGCTGCAGGATTCATTTGTCCTTCTGCCTCCCCTCCTCATGGAGTTAATCTATACCAGCTGATACAAGTACAGTAGGTATCCTATATTAGGTAGGCCAAATACTACTTGGATAGATAGGTGGAGGTTGCAAGCATAGAGACAGATGTCTACAGTATCTAACTCTATGGTTGCAAGTCATTACAAGTCATTACTTTGCACTGATTCTCCTCATGGGCAGTACCAATATGAGTTTGACCTAAAGTCATGTTACTGCTTGAATTGCATTCTGATTCTTCACCCTTTTCCCAAAGTGTGCACACTTTCTTTCATGGATTTAGCAATGCTGGAAACTCCCTCCTGCCAATGCTTACACACCTATTCTATGCTTTTAAATCCATGATGAAGAGTGTGCAAGTGCACACTTCAGGAGAAGGGTGGAGAAGTGGGACATAGCTATTGTGTGCTCTCTCAACCATTTCTAAGTCTACAGCATTATTCCAACTGAAGTAATACTTTCTACAGCATGGTAGGGTTCACGGTAGAGTTAAAATTATTTAATTAGATTCTTATTGTAATCCTATCCTCCACCACTGAGTTCTTGTGAGTTATTGTAAGTGACATTTTGTTTGTTTCTGTTTGCATACAGTAGTAAATATTGTCAACGCTATAGTAGTTTTATTAGGACCGCATGGGACAGTACCCAGAGACTCTGTAAGGGGGCTGATTATCTATGATATGGACTGGAATCAATCTGATTCTTCTGAGTTCCTGTTGTCTGACTCTGAAAGGTACAACAATATTTTTTGGAGGTCAAGCCTTTCCTATATTAGCGTAGTTGCTCCAGTCCAGACCTGTCATTGTGCCTTTCAACTAATCTATTTTGTGTTCCAACCCTTAGGAAACTATGATAAGAGAGTGGTTCAGCTGACTAATGGCATTGATGTCTGCAGGCAACCCCAGCAGATGCTCCAGCAGACGGCCCCCTCCTGCCTTCCAGATGCTACTGACCAAGCTACCCTCCATCAGCCAGGTGAGGATGCTCTCCCATGGGAAGCTAGGGCTGAAAAATTACTTGGTGCCCTTAACCATCTTCTTCCAATGATATGCACTTGTTAAACCCCCTTTGTGGATTTAAGGCAATGGATTGCTACCACCATGGTTGGGGGGATTTCTGCCATATTCCTTACACTACCAGTTCATTCCTTTTCAAGACCATGAAGAGGATTATATGAATGCATACTTCGGTTTAGGGGTAGTGGGTCGGCTTGGTCCTGATTCTTTACCCTTCCTCCCAAAGTGTGCACTAGTTCAGTGGTCCTCATTCTTGGCGCTGAAGGGCAGCAGTGTGTAAATTGTCATCGCTACCTGTGCTATAACAAACACCTAATTGAACTACAATAAGACCATACTTGGGTAAATTTAGTGAATTAATGGTTGGTTGTGACAACATGCATTAAACCCAAGCATACAGTTATTGTGAACATTAAAAAAACACAGTAATCGAATTGTGACTTGTGCACCTAT